>NC_137908.1:22212565-22853190 GCF_963457725.1 Sprattus sprattus | reverse complement strand
TGTAGCTTGGTGCTTTTTAACAGCTCCAATGCCCTGTCCTTTTTTAGTTTATTTTCAAAACCTTTTTTTTTCTTTTAACTGTTTTAGTCTACTTTACCTTTATTTTTAGTCCTGATCCATGTTTTTTCTCTTGTTGCCTGTCATATTGTATTGTGGTCATGCCATGTTTTCTCAGCTTCTTGCCTGACTCTCACATGTTTTATTACCAGTGCACCTGAGATTGATCGCCTTCTCAGTGGCAGTATTTAAACTCAGTTCTGAGGCCCACTTATCAGTTGTAATATTAAAACTCAGTTCTAAAGGCTCACTAATCACTTATCAGTGGGAGTATTTGAACTCAGTTCTTAAGGCTCACTAATCACTTATCAGTGGCAGTATTTAAACTCAGTTCTGAGGCTCATTAATCACTTATCAGTGGCAATATTAAAACTCAGTTCTGAGGCTCACTAATCACTGAGTTGTCTCAGTGATGTCAGGCGCTGTTTTTGATGTAAAGATTGCCTTAAGTGTTCCAAATGATGGCAGCAATTTCCTTGACGGTGATCAGACAATCGTGATGCACAATTTGTTCAATTTCTTTGACATTTTCTGGGAATGTGCTGGTGGTGGGCTGCTCTGACCTCTCCTTGTCCTCCAGTGACGTTCTTCCCCTAAAACGAATGCCCCTTAGCACACATCGCCTGACTCAATGCGTCATTGCCTCAGGTTTTCTGGAGCATTTCAGGGATCTCCATTGCTGCTTTCCTGAGTCTGGGATGTAAATGTTTTAGAGCTATAAGAAAGAGTGGCCCGATCTCCAACTTTCCCTTTCTAAGTACAATTCTGGAAAAAAAAATGTCTTTAAACAGTTAGATGATTTCCTAGATGCAAACTGTACCTTTGACATTTGCCAATCTGGCTTTCGTTCCCAGAACAGAACAGAATCGCTGTTGAGGTGTCAAGGTCGTATATTACCTCAGAATTAATGCCGACTCTTAAAAAACTCTCTGTCCTTGCCCTTCTGGATCTGAGCACAGCTGTTGACACTGCAAATCATGATATCCTCATTAAAAGACTTTAAAATTGGGTCAGCCTTTTTGGCCCGGAATATTTTGTGGCCCTTGGGGACCACAGCTCAAAAAACATTTGTATGACCTGTGGGGTCCCTCAAGGATCCATTTTAGGCCCCCCTTTCTTTTTAGTCTATACAGTGTTGGTAGTGTCATTAGGAGGCAAATGAAATACTACAGCTATGTAGATGACACCCAGCTCTATATTTCTGTTACACCCAACAATTCCAGCTCTATTGATTGCTTTGTAAATTGCATTGCTGATATAAATGTATGGATGACACCCCGAAACCTAGGTGTCAAATTTGACAAAGATCTTATTTTTAAAACCTATATCAAAAATATAATAAAAACATCTTTTTATCACCTAAGGTGCAATCGTTTCTCTCTCAGGCTGACACTGAAAGACTGATGCACGTTTGTACCACCAGCAGGCTAGACTACTGTAACTCTCTCTTGTCTGGTCTAGCAAAGAAGGCCATTAATCAGTTCGAAATAATACAGAATGCCGTAGAAAAAGTCCTCACCAAAACAAGATGGGCGCACGTCACTAAACATTACTATCTTACCTACTTTAAACATTATATCTACTCTGGGAATTTTTCCCTACCTGAATTCTCTATCTTTTTTCCTGTCATTCCCCACTGAGTGGCTGGCTAGATTTGCCTAGTTGTCTGCCAGAGTGTGCCATGGCTTTTTGTGCAGCTCTGTCTGTTGTGTGGCTGTCATATGTCTAGCTACTCCCCAACCTCCTTTAGTGGTCACAATACTTGTAACAAATGTACAAACTCTGCCACCCGCCCACTTACTAGTACCTACTCAAGTGACCACATCACCCCAGTCCTCCATGACCTTCACTGGCTCACGGTTAAACACAGGATACATTTCAAGATTCTCCTCCCCACCTACAAGGCCCTCAACAACCTGGCTCCCCCTACCTGTTTGACCTCCTTGACCAACGTGCCCCCTCCCATTGCCTCAGGTCTGCTGATGCCAACTTCCTGCAAATGCCGAGAACCAAGTGCCGAACCTGATTGACAGGGCGTTTTCCGTCGCCAGCTTCCTCCCTGTGGGGCTCATTACCACGCCAAATACAGTACGAGTCAAAAGTTTGGACACACCTTCTCATTTTTTGAGAATTTTTTTCTTCACTTTTATTATTTTTCCAAAAAAATAAAGGTGTGTCCAAACTTTTGACTGGTACTGTAAATAATGCCCCCACAATGTCATCATTTAAAAAGGCCCTCAAAACCCACCTCTTCAGCCTTGCCTTTCCCAACTACCCCCCCAAAATCTAAATGATATGAAGTTCTCTTACTTCTTACACACCCAAACTGGAAAGGACCCATTCAGTCACTCTTGCGACACTACATGGACCACCTGGCCGATACACTGACGTTTTCTGACTACCCACCTTTGTTATGACCTCTAATAAAATCCTCATAGTGGGAGATTTTAATATCCACATGGAAAATAGAATAATAAAATAGCCTTACAGTCGCATTCCAATCACTTATAGACTCTTTTAGGTTTTCCAACATGTAAACATGCCAACTAATTGCCACAACCCCATCATTAACCTTGTATTAACATATGGCTTAAAAATTAACCACCTCATAGCTCTACCTCAAAATACTGCCCTTTCAGACCTAATTAAACTCAACATGCAATTAGAAGTCTGTGCAACATTGTAATTCACCCACTTTCACTGTGTTTATCTGACAAGACTACGACAGAATTCATGTCAAAACTAGAAGCCGCACTTGTCATATTACTCCTGGCACTTAAGGTGGCATAAGCCAACCCCATGTCATATCGGCCTACTAACAGATGGTGTCACAAGTGTGCTTTGCTCACCCCTTGACACGGTTACGCTGACTAGACACATTTAAACAAATTATTAAAATTAAACAAATTACTTAATTTAACTAAATATTTTACCTGCCGTGGAAGAATAGTCTTGTAAGCTATGCAAGAGCACTTTCTTGTGGGATATCAGCTTCATTGATTGAAAACAGTATAAACAACCCAAGGTTTCTCCTGAGCACCTTTTCTAGACTAACCAAAAAAAAACACAATACAATTGAACATTCTGTTCCTATAAACCTGTAGCAGTAACGATTTCATTACCGTTTTCAATGACAGCATTTTAACAATAACAATAATTTTTAAATCTGTATCCTCCCCCTCCATGACACTACAGTCCTTCCAGGATGCACATTGACTACACCCTCACAACCTGGTGCACTCCAAGAATGCTTCACACCCCTTGACCTTCCTGTACTCAATTCCCTGATCTCCCTGCCTACTAGACTGTATCACTACAAAACTACAAAACACGCACTGCCCTTATTAAATGAGACACTACTTAAAGTAATTAATTTAATAAATTAAATCATAAATTGTCTTATTTCACAATACGTTGCACAATCATTCAAAATAGCATTGATCAAACCATCTCTCAAAAAAACCTAACCTTGACCCTGATTTTTCTGGCTAACTATAGGACTATATCCAACCTCCTTTTCTTGTCAAAAATACTAAAAACAGTCAAAGCAAAGCAAGTTCCACATCAAAACATATTCAAAAGGATTTTATCTGCCATGTCTCTGCTCTTCGCTCCCCTTCTGCTCCCGCCCCTTGTTGTCTATCTTTACCTCTCTACTTGACTTCAATACATTGAATACAAGTGTAAATTATTTACACAGAAGTGAGAAGCTCATATGTTAAGTCTTGTCTTTACGTTTGGGGTGTCTATTTCTATGACACATAACAAGTTGTACTATTTTCTGCTTATTGGTAAACTTGCTGGGAAATGCCTGTCACAGTCATTATCCTGTTTCTCTGTATCTCCTCATCTCCTCATTGAAAATAGAAATGATCCTCATGCCTGTGAAATGAAGATAAACACAGCATGCAGTTATGACACATAAATGAATGTGGTAAGATTGGCACTAACAGAATGAGGTCAAAGGCAGGAGAGTTTGAGTTCCTTATCCTCCCCCTCCTTTGGCTCCCTCCATACAAATTAAAAGCCATTTTCTGGGCAAGGGAATTTGGAATTTGAATTCGATTTTCTGTGGTGTGTATGACATTTATGAAAGAAAAACGGTGAATGTTGCAATTAAAATGCTAGACTCCTCTGGCATATGTTTAATCTATTCTTGAGAGAAGATTATGTCATTTTCATGATTTATTGGAATTACAAATAAGGAGCCACTAACAAATATGCATATATGAGTATTTTAGACATTCTTGATTAGATGATCAAATAATCAACCAATGATTTGTTACAGAACATTAAAGCATATCATCCTTGTATAAGGACAGGGATGAAAGTAACGGTGTCAAGGACGTTTTTTTGTGCTAACCACTTGGAGCTTTTCTCCGAAAAATATTTCCTCTGAGCTGTCATTACATTTACACAGCCAAGACTGTCATATATTGTTGAGATTACCAAAAGAAAATCAGAAGGGTATTTCTGTTGAAATTGTATATAGGTATGTACAACTGTATGTCATCCTCATCCTCATCATTTTATTAGTGTGATTACCTTGTTATACTAACAATGAACATAATTATGACTTCGCAATTTGGAAAATCATTCAGTACCTTTATTGTGAGCCTTTAAAGTTCATTGCCTTTCATCCTGAAATGAAAATAACAGGCTGCTAAAATCCATTATGATGTCTGGGACTATGTTTGTCTAATCCTTTTACTAAACTGGCCATAGACTTTGTGACTTCAATCCCTATTTTAGCCCTGATTTACAATTGACTGACAGCACTATTGAATCTGTTGACTTTGGTTTCCCAGGTTATTGAGTAGTCTATGATGGCATAAATTCCACTTCAGTGAGCCCGGAGTATTTCAAACAATCGAAATAGTTGTCAGCTGAAAAAAGAAAACATTCACCTGAATGGTCCAGGTTGATGGTTGAATATGGAGACATGCTACTCCCAGATTTCAGAGCTGCAGGGTCAAGCCAGACTAACCTCTCTGAGGCGACCCACTCAGATGTTTGACCCACCCACTCCAAAAAAAAATGGTACAAGCGAAGCAAACCAAGATAGGACTGTGAAGTTGGTCAGCACCTTTGAATCAGACAGTTAGTTGTTGAAGCTAAGCCTGATTCATTTAAATTCAGTCCAACAGATTCTTATCCTAAATACTGACAGACACTAAAATATACACAAAAAAGACACAGATCTCCCGTCATCAAGTCCACCATCAAGGGTTTTCACTACTTCATATGGTAGTGCCATTTGCCTCTTGGAAGTATCAGTCATAAATACATGCGCCTAACTCTCTTGCTCTCCCTTTTTCACACAGTATTAAAAGGATTATGGTCTTTGAGCACTAAAATGCTTTCCTCTTCAATCCAATTATTTTTTCAATGAAAAGAAATGCATACATACACACAACCTCTCCTCTATTGCCAGGGCTCTCTATGAAGAAAATGATTTCCTCTGCCACTAGTTCTGGACCACCGTTCCCCTAAAGCACTCTCCTCCTAATAGCTGACACTCTTGTCCCATCTCCTGTCTGCTGCTGTGTGTAAATGAGCTTCACACCTCACACTGATGTCTGAGGGGAGAGAGACTGATCCACAAAAGCATGTCCTAGAGAGCGGTTGCTGTCACTGCCAACTGTCACTAGCAGTATGGCTTTTCCATTACTCCCCAAATCACATCAATTGACCTGCAGAAAGCCCGCTGTCACAGGAGGCTTACCCTGACAAGGAACATTTCCCCATATCTATAATGTGATCGCATTGTTGTTCATGTTCATTTGTCTTTGACACTGTAAAAATAAATAGTTAGTAATTCAATTCTGGATGCTGCCCAAACAGAATATATGAAATATTATGATGTTTGAATTTCAATTCTGAAAAGGACAAATGAGTGTTTAATATGAACAGAATGGTATTAAAATATAACTGCAAGCAGCGATGAGGGGGCCATGCAGCCCAGCAGGGCATAGTTGCCATGAAAACATAATGTCATTGTGTCAAGGGCATGGCTGTATGCACTTACGGCAAGTTTCATGTCAACTGACCAAAAATTAGGTAATTTGCTGTTTGTTGGCTTCGCTGCCAATTTCAATAGGCTGTAATAGATGAATGGTTTTGGGAGGAAAGTTTGGTGTAGATTCAACAAGCTTTCTGTCTTTGATTAAATTCAATATGTCGGTCAAATACATTTTGTATCATGTGCCTTGGGATCTCCCAAAACATCACTAGACATAAAAACCACTCATATAAGGCCAACTCATCAAAAGGTTTTAGGAAAAACACTTTTTTGCTTATTGCAGTGCCTCCTGCTGCTCAAATGAGTCTTCCTTTTGAACAACCTCAGGAAGGGGCCCGAGTTTGCCACTTCCGGATTTCAAAAAAAAAAGCTTTGCTGCTCTGCCCCCAAAAAGTTTATATCTAGAAAATAAAATATTATCAGTCCTTACACACTTTTCTCAATGTTGTTATGGCCTATTGCCTGGCATACATTGTCATGAGTGAATAATGTCCCCAAAAACTCTATGACTACTGTTGGAGTTAACTCCTAAAATTGATATTGAGATCCAATACAAAATCATAGAGGAGTGGGCTGATATTGATTACTTGTCACATGTCTGCATCACCACTGCATGAATAACTATGAACATTAGGAGTGGTGTGTCAACAGGAACTGCTCACCTGCAGGCAATTAAGTATGTGGGAGAGAACTGAAAGGGGGCAGTGAAGATGGGATTGCAGAGACTGGTGGAAATGGAGGAATGGCAAGCCACTGGAACAGATGGGGCTCTTTTATGTTATTTGGCTGACAGAGTAGGGTTTTAAAAAGGTGGTGGCAGCTTACAAAACTGCTCAGTTCAGTTATAATAAGCACCCTCTGAAGATTTTGGTTTATTATAGTGTTATGCAATTAAGGATGCCATTATGTCATGACTTACGTCAGTCAGCATCTTAAATATTACCTGTGCACTTTCTGCTGGTATCTTCTCTCTTTGAGGAACTCATCAGCTTGCAATTAAAGTTCTCCTCCCAGAATTCAGCAAACCACACATTCCTCCTGTTGTTCTCCAGTGTACGAGATGTAAAATAGGCATCAAACCCTGAGAAAAAAAGCAGAAACTCAGCTTGGCATGTATAGGATGCATAGCATAGGCATCAACCAGATACACATGTACATACAAAGGCATGTGGCATACAAAGGTTTGGGCACCCCTGGTCAAAATTCCTTTTACTGTGTAGTAAAGTAAAGTAAAGTTTAGTTAAGTGAGTATAAGATGAACTGATCTCCAAAAGACATACAATAAAAGATAAAACATTCGTTTCAACATTTGTAACTTTGTAGTTACATTACAAAACAATTCAAACATTGGATACGTGACAGCAGAATGATCACCAATGAGTGAAGGCCAATATACGATATAGCACAGTGGGAAGTGGGAAGTCCCACTAACATCTGTTTAATGAGTTCAGGTTCTGAATATGAAGGGTGACACAACAGACCAGGTTTCTGACTGAGTACAGGGCAGGGAATGTCCAACACATCTCACATTTTCCCAACTGAAAAGAGTGACAGGCATTGATTGGGGGAGGACATGGGATCCTATGGCAAAGGAGTGAAGGAAGAGTATGCTCAGTATGCGAAATCAGAAAGGCAGGTGTGATAAATACTGCACTTCGCTACCCTCCTCCCTAACTTTTGGTGGGAACACCATTTAATGTGTTCAGATGCCAAATCTGCACAATGAGCTAACGTCTCTGGATGGGTACCTCAAATGCCTTGCAGGGTGCCATGCAGAAAACCACTGCATATGAAGGGATTGTATAATCAGGCCACAACAACATCTCAAAGGATATAAAAGGTTGATGCCTATCACGGCCAGTCCAATTAACGTAATATCTAGTAACAATTTGCACTGGTGGTTTTTCAACAGACGAATAACTATAGAATTGGGGAAACTCCTATGTCATAGGAAGGGAGAATTATGATGTTATTCAGGAAGTGTGACTTGGATAGAGCACAACGTGATGAGCAGTAAAAACAAAAGGATTATCTTGAAGAGAGGCTTAATAATGAATGCAGAGAGTCAGGCCATGTGTACCAAGGCATCTGGCCAGGGGTCTGAAGTGCCTCGTAGGGGATTGTGTAGGAATTCACTGTTCAGGCAGGGATTGTGCCATAAAAGTGTGGCCATCCCCTACAGCGTGTGAAACGTTGTGGCGTATCAAGGCCAGGCACCACCAAAACAAAATCCATCCATTAAGCATTTAACAAGAGTGGCTTATATCGTTCTTGTGGATAAACAAAGTATGAATTATCAAGTTTCATTTGAATAAAGACATACAAAATCTAAACCTGGAAAGGATTATGATTTTTAGCCTTTCGATTTTCTGACAGAAGGTCTTTTGTTTTTTTAGATTTTCAGTTGGAGAGGGCAGCTCAGTAAAACGTGTACTGTCATTGGGGACCAAGTTATGGCCCGAGAAAGAAAAGACAACCGTAGAGTGTGTGACAATGAAGGAGACACAGGCGAAATGTAGGTGGTGGCACAGCTGGAGAAGGAGAAGGAAAGGGCAATATAATGCCACTGAAACGACAGAGAGAGGTAGAAGCTCAAAAACGTTAAAGGTTTTATCTGGTGTGTCACATTTGTTCTCCAAAACCCAGCAATTGGCGAACTAGAACTACTAGAATTGCAATTTACAACCTGTCCCTCTGGTACCTTGCACGACATGGCCCTTACTGTTTATTACAACAGATAAAACAGAATCACTAGTGCACCACGCATATACTATACAGTGAATCAAATGTACAGTTGAAAATTAAAAAACGGCAACAAAATGTCTGCTTCACTAAGTAGTGCACTATTATGTGAATAAGTGGACATTCCGAACAGAGCTACAAGCATGGGACACCAACAGCCAGGGACATAATTGCCAGCTGGAGGCGGAGACCATGATGTCTCTCTCATGTTTGGCTACTGTAACATGTCTCTCTTCTCTTTCTATATAGTAGGACCATTGCTTGCAACATCGATGGCTGTGACCATTGTTCTCCAGCCAAATAACTTCCTTTATATATACATATAACAGGAAACCTGCTAGGATAACTAAGTTCATATTCTCACAACGTCTCTTATCTCCCCTGAGGTGCTGCTGCAGCCTGTTCACTGATACCCTTAAAACGTCCCCTGCTTCCTGCAGCCCATTCGCACATGCCATACTGCCCTAATATGCCATATATACCATCACAGGCATCCACTCAACCTAACACAATAGGACCCCCCAATATGTTGCAAGACCATTGTTTTCAAGTGCTGGCTATATTCTATGCCTTTTTAAACACTGCAATTGTGTATGTTGCATAATGTAAATCTGGTTCATCGATGTCAATCTAACGAGTGTTTCCTTGCCACCATGACTTTGTGCTTGTTCTAGGGGGTTCAGGCCTAGGACTCTGTAAAGCACTTTGCGACAATGTCTATTGTTAATGCTGCTGTATGAAAAAATGTAATTGAACAGAGTTGAAATGTTGCATCAGAGAGAGGAACAAGCTCAACACCTTTAAACAAAGTTTAATCACTGCATAACACAAACATAAAGGTGTTCAACAAAAATAAGAGTGAATTCTATGGTGTTTAACAAGACATCAGCTAATTAGGTTAAACTTATTTACAATAATAGATTTTCAACAGAAATTCAGACATGGTTATTGACATAGAATGTGTCATTGTCCAGCAGGTTTTGTCTGCTTCTGAAGCTAACACTGAGAAGCAAACATAGTCTGTGTCAGAACGATGCAGGCAGAGCTTCATAGATGTGTGCTCCATAAGGCAAACGCCATGACAGGGAGAAGAAAGGGATAGGATACATTATGTGGTAAATTAGAAAGGACATGTGTGATTAATCCTGCGGCGTGTTATCACCCTCCTCCCCTATAGTCAGCTGAGGACATGATTAATCATTTTGAAATGTGTTCATATCGGCTCGGTTCTAGATCATTCAAATGCGTGTTTCTTTTTCTTTAAATCATTAAGGGCAAAATCCTGAGTAGCCTTTTGTGATTCCTCCAAAATGATCGCCTTATCACTCATCTTCAAACTACCGGGATATGTGGAGTATATTGCATTGCACATACACACACAGCAATGTGATGTAAATTCTATACTAGTATAGCACATGCAGTACATACACAGATCATCAGCATTAGTGTGATTTGAATCCCATCCTAACGTTATGTGGTAAGACATCACTAGAATCCCATCTGCCACAAAACCCTTTCCTGTGGTCTGATAAAACTAGATAGATGTGTTAGAAATATTTTGAGGTTAATGTGATTTCATTTGTATTGCAATATGTGGTATATGTATATATGCGGTTAATGTACATATGCGGTATATGTACGTATATACAGTATATGGTATATGTATATACGCGGTATATGTACAACTCCGGATAAAATTAAGAGACCACTTCAAAATGATCAGATTATCTGGTTTTACTGTTTATTGGTATGTGTTTGAGTACAATTAAACTACTATACTATAACTACTGACAACATTCCTACAAAATTTCACAAAGAAATAATGCAAAGAAAACAAGCTCATATTCATTTTTAAACAAAACAATACCAATGTTTTAACTAAGGAAGAGTTCAGAAATCAATATTTGGTGGAATAACCTTGATTTGCAATCACAGTTTTCATGTGTCTTGGCATGCTCTCCACCAGCCTTTCACATTGCCGTTGGGTGACTTTATACTACTCCTGGCGCTAAAATTCAAGCAGCTTGGCTGTGTTTAATGGCTTGTGAACATCCATCTTCCTCTTGATCACATTCCAGAGGTTTTTATGGGATTCAGGTCTGGAGATTGGGCTGGCCATGACAGGGTCCTGATGTGGTGGTCTTTCATCCACACCTCAAACACATTCCACTAAATAGTAAAGCCAGAGAAACTGATCATTTTGTAGTGGTCTCTTAATTTTTTCCGGAGCTGTATATACGTATGTGGTATATGACATGTGTGGTATATATATACATGGGGTATATGTACGTTTGCGGTATATGAATATATGCGGTGTATATGCGGTATATGTACATATGCGGTACATGTATATATCTAAAGGTTACAGGTAGAACACAAGGATACCGAAGTAAATACTATGTGGCTAAAGTGGGAATCCAGAGAGTAAGGAGACAGTTGTGGTGGTACCATGAGCGTAAGCCTCTCTGACAGTGACTGGGGTCCAGAGACACTTCAACAGCAAAAGGGAAACCTCTGGTGACACTGTGCATCAATGCACAGTGTGGGTGTTGGGTCTGATGTGATGGCCCATGCCAGGTTAAATGGTCCATTTTGCCCAGGGGGAGCTAATAGAACAGGTCACAGATCTGTGACAGCAAACTAGGGTTGTCACTCCACATCCTTCTCCCAGTAGCTTTACGAGCCTTAGACCATGGACTAGATCCAAGCCATCTCTTAGTACTTAGGGGTAACTTGGGACTAATTCATTATCAATTTTTCAAAGCCCAGTTTCTTCAGATTGATTGCAACAAAACATTAAGAGCAAACTGGATATGGATAATGACTCGAAGGCAAAAGAAGACTCAAAAGGATTTTCTGTCAGACATCTGAAATGGAAAAAAGAATGGACATCACAGGAGGTGTCCTGTCTGCAAAGGCATGGCTAGTAGAGATATTGTGGATTCCAGAGTTGTGGACTGAAAAGTGAGACACCAGTTAATTTGTGACAATGCCAATTCATATTTTTCTTCTGATATACAGAGTCATTTTGCAAAGACAAAATGTGAAGTTATTTAAAGCTTTAAGCTAAGTGAGGCTATTCAGGTAATTTCTTTCCAAAGCAGATGTATTAGAACATTGTCTAGATGGCCACGTTTACATGGAGCTTGGATTGCCTGATCCAAATTTTTTTTTGGATCAGGTACAATTTTTTATCGTGTTCGCACGGAGCTGTGTCTAGAAATATTCACGTTTACATGGAAAGTGGAGTGGAGTTGTTGAATCTGCTGTAAAGACGTCATGGAGCATGCCCATAAAGACAGAAGTCGAGAACCAACTAGCAATCTTCGATTGCCGAACAACTTCTCTACCACCTGATCATTGTTACCACAGCAGTCAAACAGGACTATTTGGAATTGCACATTTCACCATAACCCTCGTTTGTGTTAGACAGTGGTTTTCAAACTTTTGTGCCCAAGGCACACCAAAGGGGCAGGCCAAAAGGCCCACCTGTACTCCTATCTGTGCAAAATAGTACTCTTATCACTCTGTAAACATTATATTTGTATTAACTAATGCCAAATACAATTTGACAAACAACTATATTGCTCACAAAATAATTAAAGAATACATTTGAAAGTGTATATACACAGCCTACATTTAATCTGCATAATAACACATTATGGTGGTCAATAAAAAGCAGTGGTCAAAACAGACTGTAGGTTAAGCGAAAAATAATTGTATTTTGTATTGTATCACGAGTATAGAACAGTGCAACAAAGCAATGTGCAACAAAGGTCAATGTAGCCCAGCTAAATATAAGTCATGTGCACTGCGCATGCGCAGGAAATTCCCTTGTCTCCAGAACCGTTTATCTTCAGCCACGAAAACGAGTAGGCACGAACTTTAGAGAACAAAGTCGAACTAGAATTTAATCTAATAAGACATCGATACATTTTCCTTTTTATTTGATTTGAAGTATTTCGTTTTACCCTGCCGAGAGTGAAGTTTGATTCGTTTTTGATGAAGAAAGAGCTTCGGTGAGTTTAAATATTTCATACTGTAGCTATTTCATACTGTACAGACAAGTTCAAACTCATTGAGCATATAAAAAACCAGTCGAAGCATTTATTTTACACTACAACCTTTTATTTCTCAAATGTATATAGTATTTTCATGTTTGGTATTTGTATAGTAGTGTAACTTGTTTGACACCGTGCATTGAAATGGTATAGCTAACGTGGTTATGGTTAAGTGTTAGCTATTCATGACATTTCGTTAGATAAACAAAAGGTGGTCTCGTTGGTTGTAGAATGGAGTCTCAATCAAGGAAGCTGAAGTGGTTCGGATCAGAGCCAAAGATATTTATTGTAGCAGACAAGAAATATCACTAAGTACTTTTCTGAGTCTAAGTATCTAAGTTCAAAATGGAACAGAGTTCTTTCAGGGCACACGCAAGCCTGCGTGGATCCGTCCTGGAGAGGAGATGGTGTCGTCTCTCGTGCTCTGATCGACCCGAGTCTGGCTCACAGCCTAATTTAACAGCCAGTATAATTACGTAAGCCAAATAGAATGTATAACATCTCTACCAAAGGATTACACACACACATAGGAACACGTAAACAGTACCCATGCCCTTGCCCTTGGGCCTGATAAACCGGGCGCCTCGGGGGAATGCTACATGGTACTTACACAGAGGGGCCTAGTCAGATACAGAGTGAAACTGTCTTCAACAGGCACCTGCTGCCTTTGGTATACGTTATGGTGACATGTTAACCTTACATGGGTCTGGGCCTACCTGGTCCCTCAGGGAGCCTGACAGACATGGAGGCACCTACACTAGAGATTTGTACATAAGAAATACACCAGAATCTAACAAGATAAAACATGTCACTTCGACAGATATTTAACAGTATTGTGTATTGTATGTGTTGTTATGCAGTTTACATGATTGAAAATGGGTTTATTACCGAATTATATGTATATACTGTCCATAGGGGTTGGGTTGGCCATGCAGGCTAATTGCACGTTTTGGTTTAATTTAACGGCTGCACGGCAGCAGAAAAGATAACCACCTTTTAGGGCAGTTCGGTTTTCTACCTGTAGATTTAGATGATATAAGAGTAAAGCTTTACGTAGATTGATACATAGAATATGTACACTGTTATATTACTATATTACACTGTTGTGTACATTGGTTTTTAAGTTTGGATTTAAGAAGACTCAGAAAAAGATGGCGAGCTTCCCAAGAGCCTCATATCACGCGCATGCAGCATGTAACCTGTGGTAGCCTGGCCAGCTACCATAAGGTTTCCTCAACTTCGACGGTTTGAGCACGAACATTGCAACATTTGCGCGTGAACAGATAAGTTCACCTTTACACACTGAAAAGGCGATTCCTTTCACACACACACACACACACACACACAAGGACTGTTGATTGTGACTGATAATACTGTTTTCCACACTGAATTGTTGTTTTGTATTTGACTTTCCATACTGAATTGGTACACTGTTTTTAAAGTGTATACTGAGTTTATATAGTGTGTATTTACTTTTATTACTTTATATCCCATTGAATGTACATTTTGGTGCATATTTACATGTTCATTTGTTATTTTCTTTTCTTTAATATACATATACTTCACATTTACACACACTCATTCATACACTGACTGCAACATATTCACATCTTTTCAATATTACATCAAGGAAACTGTACAAAATAAAGTGTTAACTATTTACAACTCTAGTTTTCTAGAATCTTCGTGAGTGTAGCTTCTTTTCACTAGTCCAGACAACACAGGTGCTACATCAACATGACATGTCTGTGATTTGTTTAAATGCCTGTGCTTTAAGGAGAAGCTGAGCTTGAGCACGACAGACCACAATGCAAGTGATGTGGATCCTGGATGTTTCATGGTTTACAATTGCTTCCGATTTCATGGTTTTATTACTAACAAATGTAGGCTATTGTTGCAGGCTTTGTCCTTCACATACTCACGTAAACGATAGCTAGTAGGCTATGCAAGCAGCTATCGTTGTCTGACAGGACTAGAGCTAACGAAACATTCATCATGCTGGTATTTTATTGCAAAAAAGTCACCCCCCAAAGTGTTTGGTGGCTTCTGAAGCTTACACAGCAAATGCAGAATCTACACGCATTTGGCGTTTGGCGGGTGTTAATTTCGACCTTGAGGGTAGCCTACCTGTATAATTTCCCTCTGTAGCCTATTGGGAAATTAGTGCAAAGTTGCCTACTGATATAGTAAATCAAAATTGACGTTCACATGGGGCAATTACATCATCAGGTTAGAAAGTGTGCGGATCAGGGTTTACACGAACACCAATCTGCTAACGGGTTTGAATCTACTCACTTTGGAGACTTGATTCAAAAGGTTGCGGATTCAGTGACCCAATCCACCCAGTTCGTGTAAACGAAAGATCGATCCGGAAACATTTCTCTTCGGATTCAGGCAATCCAGGCTCCGTGTAAACAGGGCCTACGTTTGGGGCACAAGACAATTTGAGCTATTTTACTGAATCTGTCATTGTGCCTCCAACAACCAGGCCTCATCCTAATGTTAAACCCATATCAGTTATGTTACAGAGATCTCTTAGAAATGCCCAGCACCTACAATTAAGGATATTTACACTGATTAAGTTATGGAATTGAATCATCCACTAATATGGCATGTGCAATATTTATCCCATGGAACTTTGATAACAGGTAACAATCTGGGCCCTACTTGCATGTTCAAAGTCTCAAGATCTGACCACAAACATCAAATACTCCACAAAGAATTTCCATGCCCTATTTTTTGCAATATCAATTCTTCCTGTGCCCTCCTACAGATGTTAATGCTCCACTTAAGCATTAACCACCAGAACACATTGGCCATTCCCCACAACAACATGTTCAATTCCATGGGACGGTGGTTGTCATGGACACCGTGTCACAAACTGTACTTCTGTATGTGGTGCAATGACCCAGTGTTTCTGTTCAGTGTGTCAGTGAGGGAATAATATCCTATCAATTTGTTACACTCTATCAATCTGTTACTGGACCATCATTTGATAAAAAGGTCATTCTACTTGACTGTATTATCTTGTATACTTCTTTGATGCATAAACAGCAAAACAGCAAATTATCATTCCTACATTTCTCTGACATCTCTCTGTCCATAATCCAAAAGGAGCTCATTATAAATATACTTCTTAATACAGCGAGCCCACAGTTGGCCTATATTGAGAACAGCTTAAAGCAAATATTGTTTCAAAATCACTTGAGCTACAGCCTACTCTGGGGTAGTGATCAGCAATGTGTATGGCTAAATTGAAATGTATTGGTCACTGCTGCAATAAGGAACATACTTTTCTCATAGACCGACATAAGCCTATACAAAAGCTAAACGTGGCTTATATGGCTTAAACTTTGACCAATGATCACCAAATGTGTCCACATATCTCTTGTCATAAACAGTTACACACATAAAAAAAACGATTAATTTTTCACGGCTGTTATCATCTTAGACTATGTTAAGCGTTTTTTTTTTTAAGTAGCCTTTACCAGTGGGAGTTCTACTCTCTTTCCCTCACAGGTATGGCCTTGCATAACAGCTTTTTTGTGGAAGGCCTGATCGTCTGTTTTTTACTGGCTTGCACTCTTCAACTAGGAAGTAAATCCACAACCTGGCCTTATGGCAGTCAACTGGCCATGATGGTGAGCTGCTGATGACTGTCCAGACATACAATAGCAGAAACACCACAGTCTGAACCACTGGCTTGTGGTGGGACATTTTTTACATATATGTAGCTGTCCAGTCAGACACCTGGAAATCTTCTCCAGCTGCTCTTTACTTGCATGTAATTATGTGGTTTCCCAGATGCAAATGTCCCATTCCCTGAAATCTGCAGCAAAAAGAAGCCAATTTGAGACAGAGCCTCACACATCAGTGTTAAAGGGCATCAGGACTGTACCAAAATGTAAAGGCCTCTGAGCTGCACAAAACTGTAAAACTTGGCCAAAGTTGAAAAGTTCAGCTATCTGCTAAATGAAGGTCGGCATCCAAAGAACAGTCTGACACCTCAGCTTGGCCACTGAAGCCTGTGATGGCCGGCTCAATAGTCTCCCTATTGAACCAGGACTTTGGAGAAAGACTGGGAGCTTCTTTTGACCATTGAGGGTCATTGATTTTTATGTGCAGCCAAGGAGCAAATGTGCCTGTTTTCTCTGTTGGCGTTTTTGCCAGCTCTGGTTATGCCTCAGGAATACTTGCCATCTCAGAGCGCCAAATATGCCGATTGCTTGCTGTCTCTCTCAGAATTAGATGTGTCAGAATCAAGTACATCAGAAATCAGAACCTCAGAATGATCAATATTGTCCTCTTTTGGAACATTAGGGAGGACGTGGGGCGAGTCGTGCCATGCCACAGGGAGTCACGCATTGTTGAAAGGAATGAATCTGGGGTCAGGTTCACTGAGTAATCATAATCTTTTTTTTTTCAAAGGTTCATCTTTGACACAGGCTTGTCTCCTTTAATAGGGCTCTCCAAAGGAACAAACGAGGGCATTTTAACTTCCTTCAGAGCAACAGTGACGCCCTGCTTCACAGTGTAGTTGCTCAACCCACATCAAGCTCTTTGATATTTGAAAAAAGGAAGTATGACAGGCTGTAGTACAAGACAGAACCATTGCATTATATTAACTATTAAATTCCCTCAACTAATTTTGTGAATTGATACATTTTTTATTTTCGCTTTTTGCAAACGCATGTTTGTTGTGCTTCTGTGTAACACTTGTCAACATTCACAAGAATAGCCTCCACTCCAGCTGGAGTGAACCCTGGCTCTTTTTGCATGAAAGACATAACTTCACTCCAAGTTGAAAGATGAAAGATTTTTTAATTATTGATAGAAGACAAGACCCTTGTTGCATTAGCTAAACTGCACTATTGTATTTAATAAATGAAATATAAAAATGAATAAATGTAAGTTATCCAATGATTTTGGTGCCTTATTATGACCACTGCACTATCTGTAACTTACATTTTAAAAAGAGTTGTTACTTATATATATGTATGTATATATATATATATATATATATATATATATATATATATATATATATAGTGATATTGTAATAAGATGCCACAACTTTTTGTTTTTGTTTGTTTTACATTTTACAATATATAGGCTACCGTTTATATACTGTATATAAAATATATATATTACAAAATATATATATATTGAATTGTATAGGCTATGAGATTTTACTAATAAAATAAAGATGTAACAAAGCCTTTAAAACAGCTGTTGAGTGGTCAGCCTTATAGAGGACCAATAGAGGACGTTAAGAATACAGCCAATAGAGGACGTTTAGAATACAGACACACACATATATAGTGCCCTCCACAATTATTGGCACCCCTAGTGAATATGAGCAAAACAGGCTATGAAAAAATATGTCTTTGCTGTTTATCCTCTCAGTCTTTCACTCGAAATATACACAAAAATCTTACCTTTTCATTGAAGTAAAATTATTTAAAGAAAAAAAAAACATTGACATTAAATAAAGATTTTTTCCCAGAACATGTGTGCCTTATTGGCACCCCATAATGTAATGTTTTGTGCAGCCTCCATTTGCCAAGATAATAGCTCCAAGTCTTCTCCTATAATGCGTGATGAGGTTGGTGAACACATGACACGGGATCTGAGACCATTCCTACATGCAGTATCTCTCCAGATCCTTCAGAATCTGAGGTCAACGTTTGTAGACTTGGCTACAGCTCACCCCACAGATTTTCTATGGGGTTTAGGTCAGGGGACTGTGATGGCCATGGCAAAACCTTTATTCTGTGGTCGGTGAACTATTTTTGTGTTGATTTTGAGGTGTGCATGGGATCATTGTCCTGCTGGAAGGTCCAACCACGGCCCATTTTAAGGCTTACTGGAGGGGGCTGTTAGGTTTTCACTTAATATCTGCTGGTATTTGATGGAGTCCATGATACCATGTATCCTAACAAGATGTCCAGGGCCTTTGGAAGAAAAACAGCCCCACAACATCAAAGATCCGCCACCATAATTCACATTGGGTATGGGGTGCTTTTCTATATGGCTATCTTTCTGTCTACACCAAACCCACCTTTGACGTTTGTTGCCCAAAAGCTTTATTTTGGTCTCATCTGACCATATAACTCGGTCCCATTGAAAGTCTGACTTTTGGGAAACTGTAGGCGCTTAAGTTTGTTGATTGGCAGCAGAGGCTTTTTTCTGGCAACCCTCCAAAACAACTTGTGGTGATGTAGGTGTCTGATGGTAGTTTTGGAGACTTTCTGACCCTAAGACTCAACTAACCTCTACAATTCTCCAGCTGTGATCCTTGGAGATTATTTTGCCAGTAGAACCCTCCCCCTCACGGTGCGTGGGGTCAATGTACAGACACGTCCTCTTCCAGGCTGATTTTTTAACATCTCCTGTCGCTTTAAACTTCTTAATTATTTTCATGATAGTGGAAATGGGTATTTTCAACTGTTTAGAGATTTTCTTGTGTCCATTTCTTGATTTGTGCAGCTCAACAACTTTTTGTCGCACATCGTCACTGTGTTATTTGGGTCTTTCCCATAGTGATGAATGACTAATGGAATTTGGCCTGTGTCACCTCATATTTGTACGCCAGTGGAACTGGAAGTCATGGTTGGCCTCATAAGAGTTCCTTATCAAACAGGTGAACTTAAAAATGTAAAACATGACTGGAAATATACGTTAGTTAGATTTTAATTAAAGATTTGTCTAGGGGTGCCAATAAATGTGGCACACATGTTTTGGGGGGAAATATTTATTTAATGTCAACAGGTTGTTTTTTTTCTTTCAATAATTTTTCTTCAATGAAAAGGTAAGATTTTTGTGAATATTTTGAGTGAAAGACCAAGAGGATAAACAGCAAAGACATAATTTTTTATAGCCTGTTTAGATCATATTCACTAGGGGTGCCAATATTTGTGGAGGGCACTGTATATATATATATCATTATAAATGGCTCTAATGATGAAATATTAAGCTGATGTAGCGTTTCAAATTGTTCATTAGTCTGATTTTTGTCTGCGTTGTGTTCACCTGCCCCACCCTTGTCCATGGTCTGTTTCCCCTGTTTATGTCAGGATCCTGCTCTGTCTGTTTTATGTTTGCCCTTTTTTGTCACGTGTTTCTTGTGTGTGTTTTTTGCCATGTGCTTCTTTGTGTTGTTCTGAACTCCGCCTCCACCTGCCTTCCACCATGTCTTGGTTTTTTCCATCCCCTACCAAACCTGCCTTGTTAATCACCTGGTTTGTTTCCCTAATTGGTTCCTGCTGTGTCTTGTTAATCAACCTTGTTTTAGTTTACCTGTGTCTTGTTAACTAACCTTGTTTTCAGGGCCCTGTTCGGCGTACGACTGAAGCTAAGATAATTAATTTAGCTCGCAACTGGAGATTAACTAGCTCGCTAAATGAGAACAGGCCAAACCGGTCTGGCGACGGGCGCTAATTTATTTTAACCTCAAGTTAATTTATCTCGTCAGCTAAATTGCGCGTGCACGTCTTGCTTCAAAAGGCAAGAAAGGTCGATCCCCAAAACCATGATTTTTTTGAAAGGTATAATGGTCTAAACTCAAAGAAAAAGACTATTTTTTTTCTCCGATAACGCAGGATATGATCATGAACGCGTTATGAAGAATTCAAGACCATAATCATGTAAAAATTCAACACTCCCGTGGCTACCACAGCAATATAAGAAACTGTCTATAAGAGGTATAATACGTGACATCTTCTCCCTACACGATATGGTACTATGGTGCAGCGGGTTAAGCGTTTGGCTTGCATGCCATAGATCACTGGTTCGACTCCCCTCACCCTCGTAAGAATTGTAGTTTTAAATCGCTTTGAATAAAACCGTCTGCTAAATGACTAAATGTGAATGTATTAATAAGAGATTCAATACATTTAAGCAATGAAAAGAAATTGTGTCTATTTCTCTCTTCTTATCATGCACCCACCTCCACCACCATTCACTACCGCACAAACACTAGACACGTTTCCAAAACTAAACGTTTGCAATGATGTAAGTTAAAGTAGGTAAAACAACTTTAGCCAATATCTATTTGGGTTATGTGCTCAAATTTCCTGGGATCAAAGAAAACGTTTGTATTCATGTGCAAACTAAAAATCACGTCTCAGGCAGCCTGAGACGTGATTTTTAGTTTGCACATGAATACTAACGTTTACATGAAAGTTATTTCGGGTTTATCAACTGTATGTCTCAACTGTACTATCTACCACTGTCATATAATTATGAGTGCTTTGTTCTCCGCATCGCCGACATTACAAAAATGAAGGCTACCACTGGCAAGAAAGTGATGACATTCAATGTTTGACGGTGGTGTAGCCTATGCAATAAATGACTCGAGAAGGTCTTCTAAATTAATTATTCCTTGTCGGGTGGATCGGTAGCGCTCATACAAGAACTCATCATTATGGAAAAATGGATCTTCTTGGCGATCGCAAAGAACTCTTTCTACGCTAATCAAACTGTCTCCTTGTCAATGGGATCCCTCCTTTTGGCGTGGGTATGGTAAGTTTAGCCAGCTAAACTTTGCTTAGCCTGCCCTGGAGCAGGCTAAGGCTAAGCGATTAATTACCATGGAAATTGAGCAAAAGTTGCTTCGCCGAATCCGCTAAAGTGGTGTTGTCTTTTTTTAGCCTGGAGTTTAGCTCGCTAAACCGCTTAGCGAGTGACGCCGAATAGTACCCAGTTCACCTTTGTCTTGTTAACTAACCTTGTTTTCAGTTCACCTGTGTCTTGTTAATTAACCTTGTTTTAGTTCACCTGTGTCTTGTTAATTAACCTTGTTTGAGTTCACCTGTGTCTTCATGTCTAGTTCCCCCTCTGTTATTTAAGTTCAGTCTGTCCTGTGTTCCCTGTCGGTTCGTAACTAAATGTTAGTCTTCAGTCCAGTTGGAATGGTGAGCAACTCTGTCTTTGTGGTGGTTTTGGAATACTCTTGGAGTTTTTGCCTGGATCTTCTGTGTTTTTGTGAATAAATCCATGTCTCCGGTGAACCCCGCAGCCTCCACTGCGGAACCAGACCCCGCAGCCTCTGCCGCTGTGCCTGCAGTCCCAGGCGCCCCAGTGCCTGCAGTCCTGAGTGCCCCTGTCCTGAGTGCCCCTGTCCTGAGTGCCCCTGTCCCAAACCTCCCATGCGCCCCTCTCCCAAGCACCCGTGTTCCTGCTTTCCATGTCCCGGTTGCAACAAACCCAGCCCCCGGTGCTGTCAGCCTTAGTGAACCAGTGAGTCCAGGCACCACGACCACCCCAGCCACTGGCGCTGCGACCCAAGCAACCTCTTGTGTGGTAACCAAGGCATCGCTCATGGACATCTTCCAGGTCCTGGTTGAGGAGGCGCTTCATGATCTCCTTGCTCCCAACAAGATGTCCGGCCGCCTGCCTCATTCTGGGCAACCACCCGGCCGTCTGCCAAAGACTATTCCCCTGTTCGGCGTCCCACCTGGCCGCCCACCAGATACTCTGCCCCTGTTTGGCCACCCAACCGGCCGGCCACCAGAAATTCTGCCTCTGCTTGGCCGCCCACCCGGTAAGCCACCAAACTCTTCGGCCGGCTAGCTGCCTGACCCGTGGTCCGTGTCAAGCTTTCTGCCCGCCTGCCTTGCCCTTGACCCCCTCCACCCACCCTACGAGGACTTTTTCGTTTTTTGTAAAGGCCGTCTGGAATCCGGCCCTTAAGGGAGGGGTACTGTCAGGATCCTGCTCTGTCTGTTTTATGTTTGCCCTTTTTTGTCACGTGTTTCTTGTGTCGTTCTGAACTCCGCCTCCACCATGTCCTGGTTTTTTCCATCCCCTACCAAACCTGCCTTGTTAATCACCTGGTTTGTTTCCCTAATTGGTTCCTGCTGTGTCTTGTTAATCAACCTTGTTTTAGTTCACCTGTGTCTTGTTAATTAACCTTGTTTGAGTTCACCTGTGTCTTCATGTCTAGTTCCCCCCCTCTGTTATTTAAGTTCAGTCTGTCCTGTGTTCCCTGTCAGTTCGTAACTAAATGTTAGTCTTCAGTCCAGTTGGAATGGTGAGCAACTCTGTCTTTGTGGTGGTTTTGGAATACTTTATGGAGTTTTTGCCTGGATCTTCTGTTTTTTTGTGAATAAATCCCAAGTGTGTATTCATCCGGTCTGCGATTGGGTCCTTTCCCTGCTGAATCCTAACAGTTTATTATCCCTGTGTATTAAACTCCAAGGCCAGCTGCATCATCAAAGATGCAGAGAAGAATTTGATGTGGAATCTCGAATCCAATCTTTGCACCACATCACACCGAAGCGATAATAGCATTGCCATAAGCCTGGCTTTAAAATGGCTTTTCCTTCAAAGTACTGTTTACAAAGTACCTAAAATAAGTGATATGTTCAGGCATGCACATCTCTGTCATAGCTACAGTAGGACAGCGTAAACAAGCACCTCTTCCTTAGCTGTTCTATTCACATGCTAGACTTGATCATTACTTGTGGCTTTATGGGCAGAGAGAGTCCACACGGGTAAGTCCTTTGTAAACAAAACTTCACCCAGCTCCAAGTATAATTCCTTCATTTTGAGGGAAGCCTACTATTTGGAAGAGCATGGTATAATTCCATCGAAGGAAATGTGATACATGTCCACTCGCACGCACGTGTAAACTGATGTATGGAGAGAACTGGAGAGTTTTTTTATTACAAAGCTTTTCAATTCCAAGGACAATGAGACAATGTAAAATAGTTACAACTATTATTTGATTAACTACTGTTATCTAAGAGGAACTGGATGATGAGTAAGATTCAATTCTAAATTCTATCTATCACATTTGTGTGTTGTGTAGACTTACATTTTCAGCACTGGCTAACATTATAAGCGTAATATATTTGCTAGGGGTCTTATGACAATTATTAATACGCCACATGTTCATAAACAATGAACAAGCCTTTCTGTGGCATTCCTTAGTGTAACATGGCCAGTCAGAAGTATTCTTTCTTAGTTCGCTGTGTGTGCTAGTGTGAGTTCTCTAGGTATTAACTATTTGTGTGTGTAGCTATAGAAGTTGATAGGCCTACTGCAAATAGTTTGGAGATTTTGAGCCATTGAGCACCAGCAACAGCAACTGTAACCATAATTGTACTAAAAATAAGACATGGTTTTCACAGGCATTTAATTCTGCAAAGTGATCTACCATCAGGTTTGATGAATTTCATTTTGGTATTGCCCCACCCAGTCTCAACCCAGAATCGTGTGGTTTTGGAAGGGCACACAGATAAATGCAATAAGGCAAAATTGCCAAAAAATAAGTGACCTCACCTCTTCACAAAATGTTCATAGGTCTGGACCCTAATGTTACTAAATCACAAAAGATCTTTGATTTTCTAACATACTACATGTACCAGAAATAAACACTGTTACTGGCATGAGACATAGCGCCATCTACCAAGCTTTTAAGCAATCATGGACAAAGTCATGGCCACAAGTTAAAAGTTGAATTGATTGCACGAGATGCATCATCCTTATGTCGGCCTATTAGAAAGGAAAAGCTTTTCTTTTTTTCCACCACACAGTAAATCATTGCGCCGTTTTGCCTGTTCTAAAAACCCACTAAAATGGGTAAATGGGTAAAATATGTCACTTATATGCCTCTCAAAGTCCAACCCTAACGTCCTTGTCGTGAGAGGTGGAAACAGGTAATGCTGGCCAATAGGGCACTGGTGAAGCTCATAAGCCAATCCCCTATGAAGTGGATAAAAATGATTACTGAAACATTGATGAAGAAAAAGAAACCCCCAACCTGAGAGAGGAAGACTCTCCAACCATACAGGCTGAAGAGGAAATGTAGACGCATTTCGAAAACCAAACGGAGAGGGTGCGTAAGAATCTTCTATCTCCCAGGCAACCCACTAACATTGCAACCTGGAACATCAGGAACATGTACACAGCAGGAAAAACGTCAACCATAGCAAGTGAGATGAAGAGGTACAAGATCTCTATCCTTGGTCTGTGCTAAACCAGATGGCTCCAGACAGAAGAGGTGAAACTGGCCAGTGGCGAGTCCATACTCTATTCTGGACACCCGGATGATAAAGCACCACACACAGAGGGAGTGGCCTTTATGCTTTCCAAAGAAGCACATAGGGCCCTCATCAGCTGGGAACCCATTAATTCCAGGCTTATCACAGCAAGATTCAAAACTACCCATAAAAGAATCAACCTATAACTCATACAGTGCTATGCACCCACCAACAACACAGAGGAGGAAACGAAAGACATCTTCTATAACCAACTACAACAGCTACTCTAGGCCAGGAAAGAAAAAGACATCACTATACTCATGAGTGACATGAACGCAAAGGTGGGAAACAACAACAGTGGATACTAACTGGTGATGGGGAAACATGGAATCGGCTGCATGAACGAAAACGGCGAGAGATTCGCAGACACCTGTGCTGACCACAATCTGGTCGTAGGTGGGTCAGTCTTTCCACATAAACCCATCCACAAAGCCACCTGGATGTCAACTGATCACACTACCGAAAATCAAATCGACCACATATGCATAAACAGGAAGTTCAGGCGCTCTCTCCTAGATGTCCGCGTGAAGAGGGGGGCAGACGCTGGTTCAGACCACCACCTACTGGCTGCAAAACTCCAACTCAAGCTGAAGTGATGCAACAACCTCAATACAAGAACAAAGTTCAACACCCAGCTCTTCCAGGACATAGGAACAACTTAACTGTACCAAACCAACTTACAGAACAGGTTTCAAGCCCTGCAAGAAGTACAGCACAATTCAGTCGAAGAGCACTGGAGCAACCTGAAAAACATATGGAAGGAGACGTGCCTAGAAGTAGTAGGGAAAAAAACAACAAACCACAAACCTTGATTATCAACAAACACACTGAAGAAAATTGAAGAAAGGAAGGCAAAAAAAAGACACACTAAACAAAAGCAAAACCAGACCAAAAAAGGCAGCAGCGCACAAAGAATATGAAACAGCAAATAAAGAAGTGAAGAAAAGCGCTGGAAAAAACAACCTCAAAGAACTCTACATGACACCAAGAAACTAGCTGGAAAGTTAAGACAGACAAACACCCACATCAGGGACAAACAGGGACGACTTCTCACCACCAAGGAAGAACAACAACAAAGGTGGACAGAGCACTTTAAGGAGCTGCTCAACAGACAGCCCCCTGCCCAAAAGGTAGAGATCCCACCAGCCACACACACGCTGGACATCAACTGCACCCCCCCAACAAGATCTGAGGTGAGGAAGGCCATCAAGGCATTACGACGTGGCAAAGCAGCAGGGCCAGATAACATCCCATCAGAGGCTCTACAAGCGGATCTTGACACCTTAACCACCATGCTCCACCAGCTTATACAGACCATATGGTTGGAAGATGGTAACATACCAACAGACTGGAAACCTCAGGGATTGCAACAGCTACCGAGGGATCATGTTGCTATCAACACCGGGCAAGGTGTTCAGCCGCATCATCTTGGAGCGACTGCGTAAGGGGGTTGATGATGACCTGAGAAAAAAACCAAGCTGGTTTCAGAAATAAAAGATTGTGCAGCGACCAAATTGCTAGCCTCAGGATCATCATTGAGCAGTCTATAGAATGGCGAACACCTGTGCATGTCAATTTCATAGGCTTTGAAAAAGCATTTGACAGCGTAGACAGGGAAATGCTATGGAAACTCATGGCCCACTATGGAATCCCCCCAAAGTACTAGGGATGCACGATATTGAATTTTAGCCGATATCCGATATGCCGATATTTACAAGCTCATTTTGGCCAATTGCCGATGCCGATACCGATACCGATATATACACCTCTGCTTTTTAATTATTGAAAAGTCTCTCCTGTACTAGAATTAATCTGTTATTATGCTAGGGTATTGCTGTAAATACAGGACATTACAGACTTGATGTGTATCAATTTAGAAATAGACATTCACTCATGAAACTGAAATGGTTTCAAATATGGCAGATTTATTTATATTTTCACGTCACAATTTTCATACTTGAACAGTACCTCCTTGAACTTGAACAACTACACTCTGGAAATGCAGCTTGGCTTACTTGGCAAGCTAACGTTGGTTAACTGACTTACAGTTTAATAACGTCCCTTCTAGGATTTCTAGACTAATCTATGTAACGTTATTGCCAAGTTAGCTGTTTAAATTCCACATATGGAAAAGTAAGCCATGTAGATCGCGTGGGCTCGTGACATAACGTTTCACATCGGGTCAAATGAGGCATCATCAACTTCTCTGGTGTCACGTAGCATGCTTGGCTAACTTTGCAAGCTAACCTTGGTTGACTGACTTACAGTTTAACAATGTCCATTCTAGGATTTCTAGACTAATCTATGTAATGTTATTGCCAAGTTAGCTGTATAAATTCCATAAATGCAAAAGTGAGCCATGTACATATAGCGTTGGCTTGTGACATAACGTTTCACATCCTGTGAAATGAGGTATCATCAACTTCTCTGGTGTCACGTAGCATGCTTGGCTAATTTTGCAAGCTAACCTTGGTTAACTGATTTACAGTTTAGTAACGTCCCTTCTAGGATTTCTAGACTAAGCTATGTAACGTTATTGCCAAGTTCGCTGTATAAATTCCATAAATGCAAAAGTGAGCCATGTACAGATAGCGTGGGCTTGAGACATAACGTTTCACATCCCGTGAAATGAGGTATCATCAACTTCTCTGGTGTCACGTAGCATGCAAGCTAACAAGCTAGTGTTGTCTAACTAACTCCGTGACTTATTAACGTCAATTAGCGCAACAGGTAATGTTGTAAAGCGTGGCACGTGGGTGGTCTGCATCTATGCATGCAACCTACATTATGGCCAAGCTGCATCTCCTCCTCCTTCTCCTGAAAAGTTTCCTGACAAATAGGCATTTTGTCATCATCCTCTGATACTGTGAAGAAGGATACTGCCACACAGCCGACGCTCATAAACATTTGCTTTGCGTGCGCATAATTTACACGTCACCTTATCGGCCAGGTACATCGGCAGAAATTTTTCATATCTGCAGATAGCGATAATTAAGTTTTTAAGCCGATAACTGCCGATACCGATGTCTTGCCGATAATATCGTGCATCCCTACAAAGTACACCAACATCATTAAGAACATGTACTGGGACATGGAATGCAACGTACTCTTCCAGGGAGGCACACAAGAAAAATTCAAAGTGCTCACTGGCGTGAAACAGGGCTGCCTGCTTTCCCCTTTCCTCTTTCTTCTGTGCATTGACTGGATCATGGTACAATCAACACACAATAAAAAGACTGGCATCCAGTGGAGTCTAGTAGAACATCTGGAGGACCTCGACTTTGCGGATGACATCGCACTACCCATAGCCACCAACAGATGCAGGACAAATCCCAACTGCTAGAAAAAACGGCAGCTGGACTTGGACTCAAAATAAATGGACCAAAAACCAAAGTAATGCGGATAAACACCAAGAGCACGGACCCAATAACCATCGGGGACCAAATGCTGGAAGATGTCGACAAATTCACCTACCTGGGAAGTGTGATAGCTGTTGATGGTGGGACAGAGGAGGACGTGAAGACAAGAATAGGGAAAGCAAGAACAGCATTCAACATCCTAAACAAAATTTGGAAAAGTAAAAACATCTCCCTCAAGACGAAGCTTCAAATCTTCAACTCCAACGTTAAAAACCGTGCTGCTTTATGGTTCCGAAACCTGGAGAATCACCGCTAACATCACAAGCAAACTTCAAACATTCATAAACCACTGTCTAAGACGCATCCTTGGAGCCTTCTGGCCAAACACAATTAGCAACATCAACCTGTGGGAATGCACGAAACAAGAAACCGTAGATATACAGCTGTTAAGGAGGAAATGGAGCTGGATTGGCCACACACTACGAAGAACACAACAGCAATAACAAAACAGGCACTGACATGGAACCCACAAAGCAAGCGGGGTAGAGGACGACCCAAAAACACCTGGAGAAGGAGCACAGAGCAGGAATTCAAGAAGAAGGGGCTGACGTGGAAACAGCTGGAGAGGAGGGTGGAAACAATTCATCCTATGTTCCGAGAGGAATACTAAGGCCTAACTAACTAATGTCACTTATGGAAATCCAGGGGTCACAAATTGTAGTAACTCAATTTTTTGAACAAGCGATTAATGAGAAGTAAAATTATTTGGCGTAAAATTTGCGAAATCAGGAACGTATTCGTATAGAAAGCGGTCTGGGCATCTTTTTGACCATTTTTCTTTGTCCACAACTGTAGGGGAAGGGAAGACTAAGAGTGAACAGGATCAGGCCACAGACAAAAATATTACAACAAAATTATTGCCTGCATGTCATGCATCTCTTTTCCAGTTCCTTTATCTCTTGTCACATCTTAGTATCCAGAGTCCTTTATACAAGCTACACTTACTGACAGGCTGCCAGCAAGATTTCAGCCTGGGTTGGCTGACTAGCGCACGAGTATCCACTGTCCTGCACACCATCCCACTTTACCAATGACAGTGGTATGCTAAGAAGTATCCTGCATCATGAAGAACAATGTGTGGAAATGTTTGAAATATGCTGACACAAACCCTTAACCTCAATCCAACAGCAAACCTATGAGTCTTACTGCACAGCAAGAACAAGGTATTTGTGAAGAAGGTGGTGAAGCTTTTGTTCAACCAGTTGTTCCTGCGCTGATGTGCAAGATATCAATACAGAATGTTGAATGGATGTAGAACTTTGAAGGAGGAACCTTCACCTCATTACATTCCACTACGGACCGTAGTTTTCCACAGCCTTTCTACAGTAGTTTACCTGATGGTGGAAATGTTTTACTTGGTTGAAAATTATATCTGTGTTGTGAATTGCTAGTATCACAAATAAAACCATTTCCAAGTTCCAACCAAGTTTGTGTCAGAACAAATCAATAATTGAATCATGTGTCGTATCAATGATTCAATCATGTGCTACCACAGGGCCCTTTCAAAAAAGCATGATTAGGGTGCATCCAAGGGCTGCTGTCTAAATATTTCAGCAAACATGAGCTGTTTTACCTGGCAATGGAACAGATTTAGAATAAACAACAATAGGAGTGGGCAATAACAATTCTTGCAAAACAAAATGCCATACAGCTTGTCAGATGGCACTTACAGTACATTTAATTTAAATGAATAATGCATCAATATGTATCTCACATATAAGCCATTAATAAAACACAAACTGATAACATCATACAATTTAAAGTAACTTTGTTTATTCTTAAGTTGTCTTTAAAATAGAAATAAATGGTAAAGAATATAAAAACTAAATTACCTTTTGTGCTTTGGTGCACTGATAATGTTGCACTGAGCATTAGTTATTAGCATCAGTGTATTTATGTTTTAAACTGGATTTGACTGCACACATGGTTTCCAGTAGAGTTGGACCAATAGGAAGTGATTTCTGTCACGGAGAGTCAGTCCAGTGCCTACAGCCCTTTCTCATGCCACATCCCCTAACACCATCTAATTTCATACATTATTATCCAATAAAATGAAGAGAAATGGAAATATGAAAAGATGTCTTGCTCATTAACCTGGATCAAAGGGGTTCCCTTCAGACAGTAATATTATTTTTTGGGTTATCTGCCCCCTCTTCCCATCTCTGATTTTCAAGCCGAGTGAGAAAAATGTGCAATACAGGTTACAATCCAGCTCGACATTTGTGCTATCGCTCAGTCGTATTCTTCTGTTCACACTTCATTTCTCCCACCATTCCTCACCTTTAACCTCATCACCTAGATATATGATTTCATTTTCATATTCTGTAGCACACATGACAGTTATCCATTCCAAAGCAATAAAGACTTTCTACTAATAGTTGATTGTTAGTAGCATGATTTTATACACTGCGTGAGATAAGCCCTGTCATGCACATCTCCAGGGGGCGAGGGGGAGTGGGAGTGGGGGGGGGGGCTGCATCACATGACCCTGTTGGTGTGTCATAGTGATGCAGGGGCCTGGCAGTTTGGTGGATTACAGACTGTTAACCTTGAACCTCATTACATGATATGATGTTTGACATGATTGTTCTAGTCATCACCGTTTTAAAAACTGGTACAAATGATAATACAATTATAATAATACTAATACTACTTTTATTACTACTATTACTACTGATACACCTATAATTTATTATTATAATAATTATAATTATCGTTATTACCTTTAAATCATTTTGCATTTCAGTCATAGGCAAGGGTAAGACTAACAGGCCAGTTTTATTCTGTGTGGGACAAACCACACCAGGAGGATATTTTAAACTATATTAAAAAAAATCGTACTATAAAATCAACTCTGAAAGTGTAGAGAAATTTAGAGAAAATAAAGGTGTGGCATTGTGAGCACTGTACAGGTTATTTGTTCTCGCTTATGAGCTATACAAAAGGACATAATCTAGATTTCATGTAAGTGGGAATAAGTTTTCAACAAATGGGAGTATGTCATTATGTTTTGTGATATTACCTAGATATTGAAAGATAATAAGGTATGTCCTTCCATTTGAACTCATCGTTGATCAGAAATATATCCATTACATCATCAGTATGCTACAGAGAATTCTGAGACTTTGAATACTTGATGTGGTTGATGCAGTCACACAGATGGCTTATGGAAATGGCAGCCTCAAGTACCACATATAGCATCTGCATACTGGGGGAGGGAGATGTTGTAATTATTGAATTCCTTTGGCCAGCAGAAACATATAAAGGTTGACCAGCTGTAGTCGGTAGGCCCAGAAAAAAAACCTTTTAAGGCACAACATGAAAGAGTCTGTGATATGGAAATGTGAATCTCTAACACACATACATACTTGATTTAAGTCAATCATAAGAATTTGTGAGCTGAAACATGATGTATCTGTCTCTGTTCTTCTCTGTGCTGACGTTTCTAACTCTGTGTATGTGCTTAAAAGTGTACCTTCTGTGTGTGCGCGCGTGTGTTGTGTGTGTGTGTGTGTGTGTGTGTGTGTGCCAGTGGCGTGTCCACACATTTTTGATAGGGGTGGCACCAGTGGGGCACTGACGTATGCAGGGGTGGCATGAAGTGTGAGCAGAAGCGCCTGCGCAGAAATTTTTCTCACATGCAAAAGTGGAACCGTGGTTCCTTATCGCAGGAATCTGCGATATAACAACGGGACTTGACCTAGTGTCATGGACTGGTTCGAAGAACTTATTCATTCACGCCGCTTAGGCAGGGAGAAGCGCGCTGTGCTCTGGCCCCGCCCCCACCGGAGCCTATATAAACCACAGCCCGCTACTCCATCATTCTTTTCAAAATCTTCGCGTAAGATTTGGACTCCAAGAATATTCTCTACGCTATAACTGGTCGTATAAATACTTGTTTCTATTTTCAACTGATTAATACTCATTACGAGCTGGTGAGTTTCGGGTTATTTTAACCTTCACTACCTCAAGAGTGCTACAAGTACGACTTGCTTTTAGAAAGTCAAGTTCATGTCAGCAACGTGTTAGACTAGCTAGTCTCTGACTAGCCTGCTAGCGGGGTTTGCTAACCTCGTGTTGGTGATAGTGTGCTTATTATTTCTCTGTGTGCTTAACATTTCTCCCTTTTTACAGAGATGTCGCGCCAGAGCTACCCGGGGTGTTGCCATGCCAAGGAGAAGGGCGACCGTCACCGACGTTGTGTTCTCTGCCTCGGTAGGGAGCACACGGAGGCGGCGGTGGGTGGCATCGACTCCGGGTGCAACATTTGTGCTACGATGACCGTAGCCAGGGCCAGGAGACGTTTCGCGCTATGGGAGCGCGATGACACAGCGACTGCAGTGCCAACCGGGGAGCGGTCCCCGGTCGGGCTGGTCGCCTCCTCGGCCCCAGGCAGTTCAGTGCCCGGTGACCGCCCTGGGGCGGGAACCGGCGGGGCTGTCAGTCCCCTTTCGCCTCGCCTGCCCTCTTGGTCAGCCCAGACCCTGAGGTGGTGGAGTTACCCTCCGGATTTAATGCTATCTCCGGTGGGCGATTTGATTTTGGGCTGGATACTGAGAGTCTGGTGGACTACTCGTATGCCTCTGGCGAGGAGGAAGAGGAGGAGGAGGGGGAGATGGATGTGGCGCTACCACGGGCTAGCTCGCCCCCGGTCACATCGAAAATGCTGGGCCAGCAGCTACACGAGGTGGCTATGAGAGCGGCGCACGCTCTGAGTCTCCCTCTTCCTCCTCCGCCCAAGGGACGATCATCCCTGCTGGATGGGATGTTTTATGGGGGCCCTCCAGTGGTGGCTCAGTGCACCCTCCCCGTCTTCGAGGAGGTGCACGAGGAAGTCAAGGCTACGTGGGGTACGCCCTACTCGGGGCGAGCCCCTGTGCCAGGCTTCGGATGCTACTTAAATGTAGACAAGGCGGAGGAGTTTGGCTACCTCACGTTCCCTCCGGTTGAGGAGGCGGTTGCGGGCTACCTTGCCCCTTCCACCCCCACGATGCGCCTCGGTCATGGACCCCAGTTGCCTACTGGGGTGGCCAGGCATCAGGCGGCGCTGGCGGAGAAGGCTTATTTAACGGCTGGGCAGGCGGCGTGTTCTACGAACACGGCCGCGCTGCTACAGCGCTATCAGGCTAAGCTCCTGGCAGAGCTCGCAGCATCGATGGGGGAGGGCAACGAGACCGTAGTGGAGCTCCGGCGAGCTACGGATCTCACGCTGCGTCTGACGCGGTGCACTTCCCAGGCTCTGGGGAGAGTCATGGGAGCGAGCGTGGTAACCAACCGGTCATTGTGGCTGTCTCTGTCTAAGATGACAGACAGGGAGAAGGTGCCCCTGCTCGACGCACCAGTCTGCGTCAAGGGCGCGTTTGGCGAGGCGGTGGAGTGCATGTCTGCTAAGTTCTTGGAACAGCAGAAGAGCAAGGAGGCGTTCCAGGCGTGGATGCCTCGCTCAGGGAGCTCTGACGCCCAGTATTCATCGGGACAGCGAACCCCGAGTGCTGGGCAGAAGAGGAGCGGGTTTAAGTCCCCCGTTCCTCCGGCAAAGATGCAAGCCGGAGCTCGAGGGTGGAACAGACATAAGTTCCGCCCCGCGGCACAGCCGCAAGCACAGCCACAGCCGCAGCCAGCGCGCGCTGCGCAGGGCGATACCCACCAGGGACGACGTGGCCGTGGTAGAGGCTACAATAAGAATCCGTCATCCTGAGAGAGGGTTCTTGTCCACGGAGGGGAGAGTGGTGGATCCCTGGCCACCGAGGAAAGCTTTGAGTCGCTCTCATGCACAGATCATGACAAGCACGGTAAAAGTATCCCAACAAGCACAACATTCAAAGGTTCATGTCATTCACCCTGCCCCTTCGGGGCCAGTTATAAGGTATGCTTGTGTAACTCTCCCCGCAACGCAGCCCCAGCGTTTGCAAAACAATTTTTTTATTCAAACCATGTGGGAACAGCCCCCAACCTCACCCCCCTCCTTATGCGGAGCGGGGACAGGTTTAGGTTTAGAAAGATTGACAATGAGCGGTTTAGAAACCGACAGATTCAACCTGAAGCCCAGCCTAGCGGACTGTGCGGACGGTTGGCGCGCATGCGCAGCACCACCATGGGTGATAAAAACTATTACAGACGGCTACGCGCTGCAGTTCGCCCGCCCCCCTCCGAGGTTCAGCGGTGTGATCCAATCAGTCGTGCCTCTGGAGCAGACGAGTTTCCTATTGGAAGAGATAAGCTCACTGCTCAAGAAAGGTGCTATAACAGTGGTCCCTCCCGAGGAGACGAACGCTGGGGTATACAGCCGATATTTTCTCATTCCAAAGAAGGATGGGAATTATCGACCCATACTAGATCTACGCACGTTGAACAAAGCATTAAAAAGATTGAAGTTCAGAATGCTGACTCCACGAAAGCTCATTCAGTGCATACAGCCAAACGATTGGTTTGTCTCCATAGATCTAAAGGATGCATATTTCCATATACCGATTTGCCGCAGACACCAGAGGTTTCTGAGGTTCGCGTTCAAAGGAACAGCATACCAATTTCGTGCCCTCCCGTTCGGCCTGTCATTAGCCCCGAGGGTGTTCACGAAATGCGTGGACGCAGCAGTCGCCCCGTTAAGGCAGCGAGGAATACGAATCCTCACTTACCTGGACGATTGGCTAATATGTGCACGATCAAAGTCAGCGGTGGAGCAGGACTGCCATCTAGTGGTGGCACACCTGCATCGACTAGGCTTTGTTATAAACAGGGAAAAAAGTGCGTTGGTCCCCCAACAGCGCGCCCCGTTTCTAGGCATGGTACTGGATTCCACCTCAATGAAGGTGTCTCTGTCCCCAGCAAGGATAAGGGCCATTCAATCATGCGCTCGCCAGTTCAGGCAGGGGCGGACGGTGACGTCTCTTTGCTGCCAAAGGCTGCTAGGGATGATGGCGTCAGCCGCGGTTGCGTTACCCCAAAGGCTATTACGCAAGCGGCCGTTTCAAATATGGTACCTCTCCATGAAGCTCAGCTCCACCAGAGATAGGTACCGCAAGCTGACAGTGAACGCCAGATGCATGAAGGCGCTGGCGATCTGGAAATCACCCCGGTTCTTCGCCACAGCGGGCTCGATGGGCGTGGTGACGCACCGCGTTGTAGTGACCACAGACGCCTCCACAACAGGGTGGGGGGCGGTCTGCGAAGGGAGATCAGTGAACGGCCTCTGGACTGCAGAGCAGGCCAAGTCACACATCAATGTGTTAGAGCTACAAACAGTGTTTTTAGCCCTGCAGCATTTTCTACCCAGATTAGATGGTCATCACATACTGTTGAGAACAGACAACACCTCTGCTATGGCATATATCAATGGCCAGGGAGGGGTGCGTTCTCAGTCACTGTATCAATGGGCGAATCGCCTGCTCTTATGGGCAGCAGCGCACTTTCCCTCAGTCAGAGCGGTACACATACCAGGCAAGCTCAACTACGGAGCAGACCTACTATCGAGAGGCAACCCTCGGGCGACGGACTGGACTCTGCACCCTCAGGTAGTAGAACAGATATGGCAACGCTTTTACAAAGCGGAGGTGGATCTGTTTGCCAACAGAGAGAACACCTGTTGCCCCCTATGGTTCTCACTGGGGGGCGACAGTCCCCCGTTGGGCGTGGACGCGCTGAGCCACCAGTGGCCGAGCTTGCGTCTGTATGCTTTTCCCCCGATCCCGCTTCTCCCACCGCTGTTAAGCAGAATATCGGTCGAGGGCAAGGAATTATTATTAGTGGCCCCCCATTTCTCCAGCAGTTATTTGATGAGGGGAAGGCGGCTTCCACTCTCAAGGTCTACCTGGCAGCCATCTCCGCCTGCCACGCAGGAATTAATAATAAATCCCCGGGCTGTCACCCATTAGCGTCACGCTTCATGGCAGGCGTGAGACGTCTCAGAGTGCCGAACAGACACCTGATACCGTCATGGGATTTGCTGATTGTATTACGTGCGCTGACAGGGCCTCCATTCGAGCCCCTGGAGACAGCGGACATAAAATATGTTTCATTGAAAACGGCGCTGTTGTTGGCATTAGTGTCAGCAAACCGCGTTAGTGACATGCAAGCCCTGTCTGTCAGTCCATCGTGCCTTCAGTTCTCGATAGCTGGGGACAAGGTAGTGATGAGACCGAATGCTGCGTACACACCCAAGGTGGTAACAACCCCGTTCCGCAATCAGGTGGTTGAGCTGGCAGTGTTCTCGCCTCCCCCGTTTGCGTCAGCAGAGGAGGAGCGCTTGAATACATTGTGCCCGGTGCGCGCCCTTCGTGGCTACGTAGAGCGCACCAAAACGTTCCGACGGTCAGATCAACTGTTTGTATGCTTCGGGGCGCAGGCAAAAGGCAGACCTCTATCTAAACCCAGCTTATCCCGGTGGATAGTGGAGGCTATAGTGTTGTCTTATACAAGTTTGTCTCTTGACCCCCCCGCTAAGCTTCGTGCGCATTCGACGCGGGGGGTCTCCTCTTCCTGGGCCTTGTTGAAAGGCGTGTCAGTGGAAGATATATGCAAGGCAGCAAGCTGGAGCTCTCGCCACACTTTCATTAGGTTCTATATGTTAGATGTGACGCAGCCTAGTTTCTTGCAAGGCGTTCTGCAGGCCAGCAATGTGGTACCGGCAGAGCCTGAGGAGGATTAGAATGAGATAATCGTTCATCGGTTCTACGTGGTAGAATGCATGAACGAGATACTAAACGTAAGAATGTTTAATTAAACATAGGTTCATCTGCCTCTGCTGGTCACGACGCAACGAACCGACCAAGGGTCGAATATATGGACAAGGGGATAGTGATTCCCTCAACATATGTGCACGGTGAAGTGCTAGTAAGTGTTCACAAGCACAAATAAGGCCCTATGAACGTTCACCACCAGCTGCTGTATGAACCTCCGTGAGGGCAAAGCATAATAAAGTTGGGGTGATATGGCAATCACTGTATTTACACGTGCTAATGGAAACTGTCCCGTTGTTATATCGCAGATTCCTGCGATAAGGAACGTCTTGGTTACTTACGTAACCTCGGTTCCTTAAGCACGGAACAAGATATAACAGTAGTTGCGTGATACAGTGTTTTTTTTTTCTTCTTCTTCTTTGGGTGGGTGTTTCAACGCTCAGATTTTGATCCAAGAATGATGGAGTAGCGGGCTGTGGTTTATATAGGCTCCGGCGGGGGCGGGGCCAGAGCACAGCGCGCTTCTCCCTGCCTAAGCGGCGTGAATGAATAAGTTCTTCGAACCAGTCCATGACACTAGGTCAAGTCCCGTTGTTATATCTTGTTCCGTGCTTAAGGAACCGAGGTAACGTAAGTAACCGAGACGTTACCATGGTTAACACAGCAATACTAACACGTTGCAATGTGCGATATGCAAGGGCGTCAGTTTGTTTTTAGAAGTGGTGGGGACAATAACCAAGCTTGAATGTGGTTTGAAAAGTGCTGGGTACCCTTATGTAAGCTATTCATCCATTCAACGTTGCATTACAATATGCTCTACAGTGTATTGTCAGGTGTTGAAAATCCCATTCGAACAATAAAAAAATTGATAATCTCGTGGTTGACAACAGCACCAGCTTGCTTATTTTACCAGATCATAACGGTCTCAATTTAAGACATACCGTTAGCTAGGCTAGCTGTAGGGATCGTTACCTCATCTGTGACTAGCAAGCTCACATCTGGCAAGTCAACGCCACATCTTACCTTATCACTGTCACCAGTCGGTGGTTTTCCAAATTAAATGCAGGCTAGAGTAATTTATTTATTTATATTTAATAACACCTAAAACAAAATTAGACTGACGGAAGAGATTGACAGAGGCAGCCACGAGTTCATTCGTGTTAAGGTCGGATTTTACTTCTCCGTACAGCACGATTTTGGGCTCTTTTAAACTCTGGCATCAACAGACAGCCTACTACATGCACTCGCTCACACAAGTCCCATTAAAAGTACAACCGCGCACGAGAGGGAGATAAGCATATTGAAATTAAACTATTCACATTGCAAGAACGGAATGAAATAGCCTACACATTACACATGATAGGCATCTGCTATGCCCAAATAAAACTCACATTGTATGCTACACCAGAAGAGGCACAACAAAAGGGTCTTACCATTGAAGAGATTTTTTTTCTTGTAAACTTGAAGTCCACATACAACGCAAGCACGGGATTTTTCAATATGTTGCAATCATTTTTCGAAACCTCCACTAAAAACCACTTGTCAGGCACTTGTTAGGTCTCATACAACTTTAACTGTGATGTGTTTTCCTTTTATTTCACAACTTATTTATTGTATAATTCACGATAGCAGTTGCCCCTTCTAAACATTAGGATACACATCGTATCGTCTCGTCACATGATCAAATAGAGATTTGACATTGGACAACAACACAACAATCACCCAGAAATCATCATTGAAAATCTGAATATGACGAAATTACCGAAGAAAATAACAACGTTTTCATGTAATTGAATCATTTTTTAATAGTGTCTATAGTGTAAGATAAGCATATCATTTTGTTGTAGATTGCTATTGTTTCTCCCACAAAAAATACCCACCATGATAAAGACAAGTTTGCCCTTTCAGGCGTATATATACCATTGGACAAGATCAGATTACTAACACCTGTAGCAATGGGTAATCGCAGAAAACCGCAATGATATCATTTGTCTTTTGCTACTCCGCCTGCTATTGTACTCCTACGCGCATACGGCATTATTTACATACTAATATTGGGGTGGCACTTGGGGTGGCCAATCAGATTTCAAGGCTGGCCCGTGCCACCCTAGGCCACTCCCTGAACACGGTGTGTGCGTGTGTGTGTGTGTGTGTGCAGTGGTGTAGTACAGGCATTGCATTGCGTATACCCACTTCTCAAAACAGGGCGTTTATCCTGTGCTGTATGGGCTGCTTAAAAAATTAAGAGTATACCCACTTCTCCAAAGACCACTACACCAATGTGTGTGTGTTTGTAAGCAACGGCTGATAAGAACTAGTAGTCCTTCTTTTCTGCCTTGCTGATGCATCAGTTACAAAAATCAGTCACTATATCCATTATGTTGTTTAAGACCTTGACAAGAGTTATGTCAGTACTAGCTGTACAGCATACTTAAATGTATCAATACATTTCTGGTGATTTGGATGATCAGTAAGTTGAATGGACACTATTTTCTCTATTACTTTGAGTTGGACACGGAGTTTAGAAATAGATAAGCACCGTGGTATCAAGCTCACCTCACTTAATTAATGGTGCAGGAATAGCAGTCACAGGAGTTTGAGACTCCTGTTGAGGGGAGTTGCCACTACAGACACTGTCTGACAATACTTGAAAGTAGTACAAAGAGGTCTGTACCAAGCAGATTCCAGGCACAATATTTTTTCTGAGAGTATGTTGACATTGATTCTGGGACAAGTAAAAAAGTATGTTTGTATATCCCCTTTAGAACTCCACTTTAAAGTCTTGGCACACTCAAGATGAAACATACAAAGCCAATTGATACATACAGCCTGTCACTTTGTCTGTCATATACATATTTTACAGCCAAGGACCAAAATAAGTGATAAATGGTGCTTTTGATAGTGTTTCTTATGTTAGCCAGTCCCACTTTGTCTGACTTTACCTACATTTAGAACTCTGAGAAAAAGGACAATTTCTTACATCCGATGGTTACTAAGGCAGATGTAGAGGATGGGACACATGTTGTTATATCTTTATCAAGTGACAAATACGAGATGTGGCTCTTAGGTAATGAGACTAATGCTCTAAATTAAATTGTAATGAATTTTCATATACTCATATAATTCGTATATACTCGTTAAAACAGTCTCGTTATTTAATAACCACACCTTGTATACCACAAATCATTGCCTTACAAAACATTTATTTTCATTGTATTATAAAAAAAAACATTTGTCAGTGCAATGGCTCATATATTGATTTGTTTGATGCAACATATTGTCTTACCAGCGATAGTGGCTCTCTTTGGGAGGATGGTGATGGCTCCCACTGCAGCCTCCTCCAGCAAGTGAATAGGGCTGTTCTTGGCTCCCCAGCTGTCTGAGCCAATCCACAGAAAATGCCCAACTTTCTCTGCTTTCTTACTGGCATTGAGCATTCCCCTGGAAAGTCACCCATCCACAAGTCAGTCCGGCCCTCTCATAGGGAATTGATATCCATACAGCCAGAAGTGACTTGTTATTACCACAATGATTTTGCTATGGGTTGTAATACGTTTTCCAAAGCATCTCCACAAACAACAAACATCTTTTAGTACATTACGTGTATACATTTTTATGACATTTACTACTGCAGACTAGCATAATTTAAAACAATTGTGAAATAAAAGAACAATTTCTTAAAAGAATCAATGAAAACTAAATGTTCTTTTGTTGTGAACACTCAGACGAGTAATCGTTTGAATTATATATACCGTAAATCCTCAAATAGTGGCCAGGGCTTTCATTTACTAAGGCACAGCGCACCGGCCTTTATTTGGGGCAGGCTTGTATTAGGGGCAGGCCTGAATTTCTTACATATCTTCTGTTATATAATTGTATTACCGGTATTTAAATCAAATAATGGGCATAATTCAAGTAGCCTAATATCATTCATTGCATGCGTTCAACATTTCCTGCACATTGCGTAGCGCTTTATGTGCAGTGTTAACGTAACAATAAACATAGAAGTTATGGTCTCCACTGTCAGTCACGGAGGAAAAGATTTCCAAAGCTTTGTTTGTTAATAATTTTTCTAGACACTCTATTATGCTTACTGCGGACTGAAAAAATCCATATGTCGAGGCTGGTTTCCTAACTAACTTTCTTCCTACCTCCACCTGCTAGTCGGGATCTGGGCCTCGTTTCCCGATAACGACGTATCTTAACGGCCTACGTGGATTTTCGCGACATCGTAGACTAAGTAACACTTTCTATTTATGTGCGTTTCCCAACCATCAACTTAAAGTCAGGTGCACGAGCGCAACGTGCACGAGTTCTTAAGTATCTCTTAGGAGCTGTTTACGTCACGTTAACCTGTTTACGTTAATTGCTGTGAAATTAGCTAGCCTATGCGTGCATCGAACGTGCACTGTGCACTGAATTCGGGGCGGGGATAGTCACGCCATCTCCAGCAGAGTATTTAAACTGTGTTCCCATTGTAAGGACATTTATTACGATCTGTCTGAGAGTGGGCTGTCAAAGCTAGCATCATCAAAGTCATACAGTACAGTAGGCTACATACATTCAATAAAATTAACCTACATTTGAGTCCAACTGCATGACCATTCTTACCCTACACTTACCCTTACAATAAAGAAGTGATCCTATTTCAACCATAACTTCATTTTAAATAATTTCTTTCTTTATGACATTTAGTTTATAGTTTAGACAGCAACGTTGACATCTATATTCAACTGCATCCACTAATTTCAAACTTTATTTGTTGGTAACTCTCCAAAAAGGCTACCATTAACACATTTCTTAATGAAAAGGAAACATGCATCACAATAATACTTCAGTGTAACCTGTACCTATGTGGAGTGCAAATATGTCTTGCCATTACACTACCCAACAGCTCTACGTCTGCTAACACTACAGAATGCATAATTCCTACGGGCACTGCACTAGTTTTGTATAGCCTAATCTTTATTTTCAAATACTCAATATTCTTTATTTCTATTTTGATGGGAATAGGCAGGTGAAACAATGACATTCTCATGATGTGCTATACACAGAAACATCCTTTGGATTTCTTCTATTATAGGGCGAACGATAACAATAACAAATTCGCCTAGTAGTCTTACGTGGGAAAATTTCTTTTTTTAATGCAAACATGCATGAAATTAGCCAACACCATTAAACATTAGGAGAACATGTAATCATGAAATGCATTCAATTAAATTGGGATTTCTACTTTGTGCCGATGGACTGATGCCGGTAGGCTACAGTAAAATAGGCTACTTTATTTTACCCCCGGCCTGTATTCGGGGCCCGGTCTTTATTTGTCGGTATCGACCACACACCCGGCTACTATCTGAAGCCTGGCGTCTAATTGAATCCCGGTCTTTATTTGAGGATTTACGGTGTATATAGATATATATTTATATATATATATATGTATTACTTCAGTTGTGTATATCATTTTGTACACTGAGCAGTATATAGTACTTACCGGATATCCTCATCTGAGGCAAAGATAATAACTGCCCGGGCATTATTGGTGCTGTAAAGTTGGTCAATAATCTTGTCGAAATCAGCCTGCTTACGATCGTGAGGAATTTTTAAGGACTGGGCAATGCAGATTCCACCTGGGGAAAACCAAAGATAAAGCCGTACATCAGTTTTTAGCAAAGCCTTTCTCTGGAAACATAATCGAGAATGCATTAAGCTTCTTCAATACTGTCCTATCATCAGTCTCTATTTTTAGATGTATTTCGACACAAACCCTATAATATTAGACGACATACGATCTGTTCTTATTCAAAACCAAACATATGGGGGGGGGAAACAGGAGTTTCCCCACACAAAGCGCTGGCCATTGCATATGGCCACAATCCAAAGAAATCCAGTCTATTGTTGCCAAAGCGGTTGTAAAAGTTATATGTGACTTGTATTGACATGGGCTTCTTCACTGCTGCATGCTTTAAATCATTCAGACAGCATGCATCCATTTTCTCCACTCAAAAATAGCCTCACACAGTAGAACATTGATTTTATGTGCACAAGGTTGAGGAATTGGTGATGTGATAAAGATTAAACATGGGCTAAGGCCTTAAAGGCACAGACCTCAGTTCTTGCTAAAGGTTGTTGATATTGGCGGTCAATAGCCAATCAAATTACCCCCCTCCTTCATGGTCCTCAAGCAATGTGTTGATTGGCTGGAATGCTGTGTTGCTGAACCACTTTCTTCAAGAACTGCACCTTTAACTTTAGTCTCACTTTCAAATTTATTTTTAGGAAAATGTTGATGCGAAAGTTTGTATTAGGTGCTTAGTTTAACCTCTTGGCATTGGTTCCATGATGTAGTTCTTTTTGTCAATAGTTCATATCCATCACACCTTAACAAATTTGCAAAAAATACCAACTTGAACCCAAGAACTAAATCAAACCTGTCTTATGAGCTACATTCTTACTCTTGTTATAACACAGACTTATCAAAGATACTGTCAGAGACAACAGGATATGGTTCATGAAACAACTTGGTGAGACATGTTCAGTGGCATTAAACTTAATATGCAGTTTGCCACATTGACAGTGAACTAACACAACCCCTTTTATTGTGAATAGAGCAGAACATGCAGTTAATTGTATCTAATAGCATCTTATAATCTTAGAAACCATCTAATGTTATAATGTTCAGTCTGCAGTATGACAAGTCACTGCGACCAGTAACATTTCTTTGTTTTCCTAATGACAGTCAATGAAGGTCAAAATATGTTGAACTTTGTGAACGTTATCTAGACATCTGGGAGTAAGTATTATCAACAGGTGATAAAATAGAACTGAGTTTTATCAACGCCAGATTCCATTACAGTTTCATAACAGCAAACCCCAACTTTCCTTTGTGCTTATGACCTTCCGCCCTGTAATCTTTTGGATACATTATGTGCATACAGTGAAAGTACAGTATCCTGCATTCTGGAGTGGACATCTTGAAGTACCATAATAGGTCAGAGAGGGTCAAATCTGTAATAATTAGGTAGGCTGTACTATAAAGGCCAATGTGCTCTTTGTTTTAGTATCAATGATTACATGTTAACTCTAAAGCATATAGTGGCCTAGATTCTATGAATGTACACAGAAAATATAGTAATTCATTATTGTAGTGGACTGGGTGGGTATCTGAATATAACAAGCTATACTATTCTATACTCTATCTATATATCTATAATTATAATGGGTTATATCCTCGTTGTACAAACATACAGTATATTATTTTCTGGAAGAAATGAAAAGATTACCACACAGCCAATGGGTGCTGAAAATATTAGTTGGATCAAAAGCCTCTTATAATGTATTCCTCAGAGGTTGTTGATGTATTATTTTTCCATCATGGTACTTGAAGGGTGATGAGAGTGCTCTATGAAATAAATGATTAAGATTCAAGGCACTTCCTGTCATTAATGCCATAAATTATGCCCAGTGATGGGAAGAGAGAAGCGGGGAAGGGAGAGGGAGAGGGAGAAGAGGGGTGAGAGATAGATTCGCATTAAGTCCAAAGCAGCAGTCGAGGGTAGATGCTATCAATGTGCCTCTCAATGGATTTACAAAGAGGGGAAAAACCTTGATGGGATGGAATTTGTGCTACACAGTTTCAAAATGTATGACATGACGGAGCACAGCAGAAAAGCATTTCAGATTTGCATATCTCCAGAACTTCTTACAATAACTAATAATAATAGCCAAAATGTACCTTTCAATTAGCAGTACAATCATACTAACATGGCGATAAATACAAGACTTGTCCATTGGGCAAAGATTATTAACTTAAATAGCGTGTTGAAGTAAAGAACAAGATATGCAAAGGTGTTTAATTCAAAGGCATTCATAATTCTGAAATCTTCCCATATACATATTCCATGGCTGTGCAAAAATACCAACCCATGATGTCTCTGATACAACCAAGGTATGAGAATTGCATAATAACATTTGAGGGGGACAGTGACGATTATATGACAATAATTGAATATTGTCTCTTATTAAACATAATGAATGCAGTTATGTAATTATGCCAATTACCTACATCACCTATTCTCTTACTTATTACAACGGGACAGCGCACACAGCACAGGTAGCTATGGAAGGCTTAGTTAGGAATACAGTGATAACCACAGTGATGACCAAACTGAGTAAGCATTCTCCACATGGAGGTAGGCTTAGCTGCCCAGCAGGCTTTTGAAACTAGGCCTAGCGCTAGTAAAAGGAATTGCCCAATTGAGTGTCAACAGGAGTGGTGTACTGAGACATTGACTGATTTATGGATCTAATGCCAACATATTTCAGTAAAAACTTAGCTGGCTCAAATTAGCACAATATGTACAGATGTTTAATTAATGTCAAATGACTGCATGATTGTTGTAAAGAATTTGTTGCAACGATCGATTAGCATGCTATTTAAGCAGTGGTGTGCTTTAAACACAGGCTATGTCACTTACATAAACCCTGACCAGATTTACTATTTTTTTCTTTTTATGAAATACAGCAAAGAGGACTATAACCAAGTTGTTATTCTTTGTAGTCTCACTTATGAAGACTTAAAATATAGTGTACTTCTGGTAACTACTTCTGGATGATAATTCAACATTTGTGAGATTCAGACAGATTTTTACTTTTGTTACTTACTGACGTTGGTATTATTTTGGATTTACAAAAGGTATGGTGTATAAGGTGTATATTAAGGTGTATTTTTTTGGATTGGCTGTTCTAACATTGTTTTTAGAGGTTATACTCTTGTAGCAATATAAGCATATAATATGTTTGTACTGTATATATGTATATTGTTATTATCTATTGAAAATGTATGCATTTCAATTCCACTTTTAGCTGTTAAGCTTTTAGCACTATGATTCTCTATAATGGTGACCTTAAAAACAGCCTTTAGGAATCTTTGATAAAAAAGAGAAGGGTAGACAGGCCTACAATTCTTCACATCAGATGGGCTTAATAACGGAGTAGCTAAAGCTCGAATGGATGCTGTTGGAAACTTCCCCAAACAGAGTGAAGGATTTAATACATGTGTGATGGCAGGTAGACTGGTAGATGAGACAGTGAAAGATGGCGGTGGGAATACGGTCCGGAGGACATGTTGTAAAACGACTACATTGAAGAAGCACTGAAACTTCTTCCTCACTGAGAGGGCAAAATAAGCTAAATGATTCTCCAATGTCCAAAGGAGGCCAAACCCATGCAGGGGGACTGGAAAATTGAGCACTATTTGCGGCAACTTTTTTTTTTTAATGTGAAAAAAAAAGAAGAAAAAAAGTTGTAAATGTTGCAAAGTCCTCAGTGGGAGGTAACTAATGACCAGCGCCATCCCTAGATTTTCTAGGGCAGGTGGATTTGTATTGATAGGGGCCTGCATCCTGGGGGCACAGCATGTGGAATCTTGCTATGAAGCTAAATACATAGATAACAATTTAAGCCCTTTTCCCAGGGGAGTGAAATACTGGTTAGGTTAAGTATTTATGGATTACTTACCAGATTTTATAAATTATCTTTTTTGCTAGTTTTGATGCCGTGCTTTATACTATACTATTCTACATGGAAAATTGGATTAATGCTTGTTGATTGTCCCAACAGCTCTTTACATCTACATAATTATATAAAGTACCACACGTTACAATCAGACTCAGCAGGTCAAAGTATATAAGAGTTTCCTACGGCCTGAGGTACTGCAATCTTTTCTTCTGGAAAAAGGTTCTTCTTTTTGGCAGGCAGGTACCAGAGACTGGTGGTTACCAAGATCGCTAGTTTCTCTGGATTTACACAATTTTCTCTCAACAGCTCTAATTTTACAATTGATATCAGTAAGCCAATGGTAACTGGGATTATACTGAGCCGAGCCTGATATCAGGTATGGTTCTTGCATGTTGCTGTTGTGACTGTGCTGGGCTGTCAATCCAACACAAAATATTTCATTATTTAAAAATAATTAAATAATAATACTATGCATCAATATCTGTCATAGGGTGTAGTTATGTGTTCTTAGTCTCCTATCTGTCTGTAAAGAGAAGGCTCCTTTCACTTGTAAATTAGGGGCTTATGCATTAAGGGCTGTTTTCCTTCCAAGTAGTACATGGACTGACCAGGGAATAGGCCTACCCATCTTTTTTAAAAGGCACTTTCAAGAAGAATCTGATGAAAGTATTGTCTTTCATTGAAACACATGTAGAATACATCAGTACATCACCTACCAAAACAAAAGTTATATCTGTGATGAGCCTCTTTAGATGGGTAAATGGAGTTCAAAATACATTACAGAGCTTTTATGCCACAACTGAAAGTAGAGAACAAGAATATGCCACAAATAGCAAACGAACATGAGCCTTAGGGAGAATGCACATTGGAGAATTTTAAGTGCCAGTACTTATTTGTCCACATTTTCTTGTTTCGTGCCTTTCTATTCTTGCCCTGCAATTTTGAGAATGCAGAAAAGAAACAAAGAAAATAGCTGCAGCAAGCAAATAAGACCAGAAAAGAGGACCCATCACACAGCCCTCCCTAAATAAAAAGGAGTGTCCAATGGCCACAGGGAGCAGGCTAGAGTCTTTCACACAAAGCACAACAGCTTCAATAGAGGCCTTTGTCAATCTAAAACATTACACAACCCACTTACAGGCTTTTTGTAGATCAGTTTCCCATCAAATGTTTAACACGTTAAGGGCCCTATCTTGCCGATCAGAAACGCAAGTAGGACGGCGCCAAGCGCAAGTAGCTGTGTGGGCGGCTCTATGGCGCAGTTGCTATTTTAACGGCGGAAAAAACACACTTGCGTCCAGCGCAAGTGTCAAAAGGGTTGGTCCAAAGGAGGTTACTCAGCCATAGGTGTGGTTTGGGCGTAATATGCAATAAACCAATCGGAGCGTCATTTCACATTCCCTTTAAGAGCGAGAAGCGCATAGTCCATAGCGGCTTGTTATTTTGATGGCGGAATTACCTGGTGGAAGACCGGAGAAGTTCACAGCCGAGGAGACCGACGTGAGATTTACACCAATTTTTTGGCAAGCCATATATAATTACAAGGAAAATAAAGTATTTACCACTTGAGGAAATCAGTGTGAAATCCATATCCAAGATATTTTAAAAATAAGCATACATGTAGCCTACACATTGACCCAAATGATTCAGGTTAATTGAAGCTGCGTGACATTTGATTTATTGTATGGCTTTGTAAAAAGCCGGGAGATAGATATATATGGGGATGCGAGAAACCCTCCAAAAGTAAGCAAAGTCAAGCAAGCATGTCAAGATATTGCCGTGATTGTTTCTGCAACGGGGCACCCGAAAACGTTGCCGAAAACGCTATAATGACGTCCGGAGACGTGGGACATCCAAGCTGGAAGGTAACACACGTTCTCGTGCCTTCACGGGAGGTGGATCTGCCTCGACCCAGGATCTGACGGCAGCAGAGGACATCGCCACGTCTACCCTCACGCCTGAGAGCGTGCAGGGATTTGGGGGCATGGAAATCGGCACCCAAGCCAGTGCACCAGCTGACCAAACCCAAGGTACATAAATAAAGTCCACATACACAGAGATGAGTTTACAAGATTTATAATAATACTGGCATTAAATAAATGCAACAAAGCCATACAATAAATCAAATGTCACGCAGCTTCAATTAACCTGAATCATTTGGGTCAATTGTGTACGCTAGATGTATGCCTAGTTTTTAAATGTCTTGGATACGGATATCACAATGATTTCCTCATGTGGTAAATACTTTATTTTCCTTGTAATTATATATGGCTTGCCAAACAATTGGTGTAAATCTCTCGTGAAGACGACAGAAGTAAAGTGTAGCCTACAGGTCCTATACTGTGCCGGCAAGCACATGCGCCCTTAAAATAGCGTTCTGAATACGCGTTACAGACTTTAGACATTGCGCCTCACATTAGACCAGCTTTTTTTTGGTCAATGGCGCACGGCGCACGGCGTTGTTTTGAAAACTGCAAAATACCACTTGCGCCAGAGAAACGCCTTCTCTGTTCCGCCCCCGCCCATGTCGACGCAAGTTCATTTCGAAGCGGATCTCTGGAGGGAAAATCGCGCTGTGCGCCGGGTGCAAGATAGGAATGATACTTGCGTCGGTGACAATGTCACTTGCGCTGGGTGCAAGATAGGGCCCTAAGTCTTTTGAGAAGACAGGTTATGAAAAGAAATAATTCTGTGCTGGATGGAAGTGTAATACATCAAGTATTGGGACATGTGTCCTGTTCAAATATGGCCTTAGATTACCAGTTTAAGACATAATATTGATTTATTAGTCTCTTCAAAGCATTTTGTGAAAGTAATCTGTCATAGTGTTTGAGAGTGTTTACTATTCTGTGTAAGCAGCTTTTCTGTCCTATTACTATTCATATCCTAGAGCTGATCAATGAATGCAATGATGCAATGTATGACATTTTGACATTTTATGCAGTTTGTAAAGTCTATTTATGAAGGTGACCTTGGGATGTTGATTCACAGATTAAAATGAGGTAAAGAAACTAAGAAGGTTAGTCTGGGGCCTAAATTGGTTTGCTTCTTGCTGCGAACCATCTGAGTGCAATAAAGAGGGCCAAAGGGAGAAAAGCTGAGCTGTGTGACGTGCCAGCTTCTGCCCAGTGCCAAGGCTCTCCATGAACCATGACCTTGTTCCCATATCATGAAGACTTGCATTCATATGGAGTCACCCAGGCCTTCTGTTTTTCCTACAGGTCATAATTACAGAAGTGCCAAGTTTAAGTTTTAATTATAGTTTTAGGCATATGCTTCTTCAGCCAGGGGCTTGCAAAGTTTAAATATCAAAAAAGGGCAGACACAAATTGAATCGATTATTACACTTAATCCCCATAGCCTTACATACCATTATTCATGAATCTACAAATACACTTTTGTAATATCTGAGAAGCATCTGACAGATTTAAATATAAATGTTAAAAACACACCCTTCAGGTGTGGGGGATTCAAAAGATACATTGTACTCTGTTCACAAATCACATATATAAATTGTCTATAAGCGCATATTGGAATCACACTAGATTCAAGTGATGAAAAGGAGCAAATGGACTTGACTAAGGGGAATGTACAAATGAACGTGTAACGTGAGGACAGATAAATATTAATACTGAATGCACACTTTTTTACACTCATCTGTCCTCAAGTTATACGTTCATTTGTTCATTCCCCTTAGTCCATTTGCTCCCTTTCATCACTTGATTACAGTCAAATGGAACATTATGAAATCGCTGCCTGCAGTTCTGCTCTCTTGCTTTGAGTGGATGGGATGTTGATGTCGCACAATTCAACAGATGAAGTCTATCAAACGCAGAGTGATTACTAGCGGTGAATAGTCTAAGTGGGGTTGTGCCAGGATATCCTCCAATGCCTCTTGTTCAATCAGAAATAAATACATTGTTTGACAAGGTCTAACTGTAAATTTCAATATATGCAATATGCTTAGAAATCTTTAATGATGATTTTAATATGTTCCTATGGCTCAACTGTTAGAGCTAAATTATGGGTTTGATTTCCAGGAAACCACACAAACAGATAGAATATGTAGCCTATCTGTACTTTCTGTTTCTAGATACTATATAAAATTGAACATCTGTAGGCCTAAAACGTATTCAATTTACAGACTATTTACATTTTTACTCATACCAAGTGCAGTTTTGTGTCTGACTACAAACACCTTTACCTGACATAGATATGTAAGCACCAGCTTTGGATGCCAAACACTCACCATGTCAAAACTTTGCAATTGTTATCTCCTAGCATCTGCAAATAATTGCTAATAATTTGTGGCTTCTCTCTGGCCCTTTCCTATCTTGTTAGGCCACCTCCCCTCAACAATGAGGTTTCAACTCATTGAGGCTCATCATAATTACTCATTTGCAGTTTGACCAATAGGAATGCATATAGGGGGTGTCACAATTGTGTTTGGCTAGATCGTGTGAGAAGGCAGTATTTAAAGAGAACGGCCCTTGTAAGAAAACTAGGCTACATGACAGAAAAGAACATTTATTTATTTCAAGTAATTCATGGATTAACCACAAACTAAAAGGCATTAAAAAACCTTACAAACAGCAACAGCGCAGGTGGTGGCCGCTAATATGCTTAGTTTTTTGGGGGGCGATATCGCTGGTGATGTGCTGTGAAAGCTTTTCTTCCATTTTGCGGGGTGGCAGTTCCGGCCCACAGAACTATACAGTGCATAGCCTGGGCAACTGGTGGGAATGACTGGTGTGCAGGGACGTGCACAGGAATTTTGAAGGGCAGTTGCCCTGGAGAAAAGGGGCATCACAATATTTTTTCACCACCGCTGCCACGCCCCCTCCATGTAATCGCAAATTTTCAGAATATCATTTTGAACTGTCACTTACCGCGACTGCCACGCCCCCGCCATGTAATCGCGAATATTATTATTATAAAATATTTCCTTAGGAGGGGCAACTTATTTCCTTCGGAGGGGCAACTTCAGTCGAAGAGGGCAAACGGGCACACTGCATGAAATGTGGGATTTACGACAGTCTCCGACCCTGTGTATTGCCGTAGAAGCCCACATTGGTGACGTTGTTTTAACCCTCTCGCTCGCCACCCTTCTTGAATCCGTGGTAGTGCGTGCCTCCCTTGCAATATTTTTCAATGCGTTTTCAGCTCAACTCAAAAGGTTCTACGCTTGCGCACGCATGCGTAAAACACAGTTTGGAGTGATTTCGCAATCCTAGGGGAGGCACTGCCTACCCTGCCCATAGACTGCAATGCATCTGCCTCCCTTGACCGCACGTCCAATGTTCATTGGCTGATCACTGGGAACCGGAAATGCTCAAATTCAGCGATTTTGATAATAAAAATGCTCGAAATGATCGGAATCATGCAGAAATGACACTCATAACACAGATAACTAGAGAAATATGAATATTCATTTTATAATACATAAATATATATGATTATTACACACAAAAAAATATATATTTTTTTAATATATATTTTTTTTACTTTTCAAAATGACAGGTGAGGCTCTGCCTCCCCTGCCTCCTATGACTGCACGTCCCTGATTGCAACTCCCAGACTCTGAAAATGAAAGGCAAAGCAAGAATCGTGAAATACCCGAAATCAAAACCCTAAAGACAGAACTCTGAAAACGGTGAGCAAATCAAGAAATGTGATAACCCCGGAGCAAAACCCTAAAGACAGAATATTAATTAAATTATTATCGTGTACATTTTAATTTCGTTTTTATGGGGCAATAGCTATAAATGGGAGGGGATACGTTTTGTCAGTTGAAAGCTGACCTAAAGACAGAATCTCATTCCGTCTCATCACAAGACGTTTTAATTCAATTCCTTCTCGTTTTCAACCAATGGCTGCAGCAGGGTGTGTGTGGCTAGACTGCTGACAGTCAATATGCTAATAAGAGCATTTCGCACCTCTGTCAGCGGGAGGTGAGAATGCTAAACACATCGGCCCCCCTCCCCTCGCAGGTTCCTTCCCGGGAATTTCCGTTCATATGCGGCAGATGGATATTTCGGGGGAAGGTCCGCGATCAGCCAGGAATGGTGATCATTCGCGGCTGTATCACAGCGTTTACGGGCCCGATAATCTTGCTTTTCGTGCAGTGGCAGTTGCCCAAGCAACCTTAGCACACTCCTGTGCACGTCCCTGCTAGTGTGTTAACTTTACATGCCCATAAGCCATCACTATCATTTGAAGATGATACAAAAACTAGTTGCCTGTAAAAAAAAAATATCTCAAAAAGTGACTGCTTTAAGGGTCCCAATTCTACCTCTAATACTAAATGCTGAAAAGAAAAACAACAACAGAGACAAGACAAATGAACCAATATCAGTGCCATGGCAAAGGATTTAAAGTTATAGTTTATAACCTTGTTGTCATGTCCACGTGGTGTTTTTTAGATGATACACAACGTTTCATGAGCAAATCAAGTCAATGCCATGGCTGAGTATTTCCACCTCCACTGGAGCTGCAGTGTACCAACAGCAGTCTCAAAAACACAAACCTAAGGAACCAATCTCGTCAGCTTGCCACTCAGGGGGGAGAGGATACGTCATTATACATAATCATACAGTAAAATATTACATATGATGAACTAGATGGCTTTCTTCAGAGACTTTCTATGGTGTTCAAAATGTTTCTCCCCAACGGCACTGGATATTTATCATTTCAATCTAGCTAAGTCGGAGCTGGCAATTGGGACCTAAATGTATCCTACATTCACAACACATTATTAGCTGTTTGATAATGTAGTCAAGCTGAAGGCCAATAGAGGCTGGACTCATATACATATTCATAGATCTGCAAATACTAAATGAGGCAAAGGTGTAGAGCTACACCCAAGCCGTTTTAAGGCCAGGAGGGATTTTTCTTTCATAAAATATGATAAATATGTGAGTAATTTTGAGAAACATAGATGATTTGTTAAGGATTTAATCAATGCCAGGGAGGGGAATTAAAGAGTAGAGATAGAAAGCAGAGATCTCATATGTGTAATGAGGCGGTGTCAATGCCCTCTTGGAATCATGACAAAAATCACACACATAATTTACCTTTCACTTCTCAGTTTTGATATTAAAACATTAATTGTCAAAACCTGTGTTGATGTATTTCTTAAATTAATTTGTCATTTGTGTTTTAGGGATGTAACTTAAAGACCTTATGTGACATAGGCAAATAGAGGACACTGAAGAAAGTTCGGCAAGGATTTGGGAAGAATATGACAGACATAAAAGATAAGAACACACACACACGCACACACACGTATCAACTAGAATAAAGGGTAGGGGGACAACATGAAGGAACACTCTACAAAGGGCTGCCTGGCCATTGAAAATGAAAAATGAATCATTGGAGCCTGCAAATCACAGAGGAGTTCCTAAATAGGTCAGACTATTTAAGCACAGCTTTGATTCCAGGCAATGGTGGGGTGGATGTGTGGCCCCACGGCAACATGTGTGGTACAGGAGAAGGGAAGCACTTATCGAGCTATGCCAACATTCCGAATTTGGTTGTATACTTCCAATAATAAAAACTAGCTCCAGAATAATTTGGAAAGCATTCCTGTGATAGCAAAGGAGCAATGCTATTTGTTGTCAAGGTACCTGTGTCTGGTCAAACTAGCTGTGTGAGGTTCTGCTGGCTTCTTATGTCTGTTCTTATCCAAACTAATTTGCTGGCATTGATCAAAAAATCTAATGATAATTGTATTTGTTATGTTACCAATGAAGCTGCATACCTACACAGATCTGACCACTGACATCAGACCACTTCAAGCCTGGCAGAACTAACCTTTGGAAGGTATGGATTCAGCATTTCACCGTCTCTGCCTCTGCTTTATCTCTGTTCAAGCAGCTTCTGTGGCTAACATGGTAGATCCCCTAACCATCGCTAGCCTAGTACAGGAGTACGGAGAGAAACCAAGATTAAGAAGAGAAACCATGAGAACTCAAAACGTCCCTTTCATCTACATCTTTGGAGAACTCCCTTCGCCTATACAGACATCTCTAGACATCACTGCATTTAACTCACACAACAAAAAGATAAACATCAAAAGCACATCACCAACCACAGTATGAGCTAGCTAAGCTCACATCGAGACTAGATTAGCTTGAAAAGTGAAAATTGATCCAGACAACAGAATCTGAGAATCGTTGGCTTATTCAAAGGCACTAAAGAACTTTCACTGTCCGAATTGGTCTGACAGCTCACAAAGTATTCCCCAAAACCACTGGAATTAAACAGAGCACACAGAACACCAGCTTCAAGGAAAAGGGCGTGTGCTTTGTTGGGCGAGGATACACAAAGAGGCCATGCAGTTCATCAGCAACATCCTGTTCTTGCATGGCTGACATGGTGAGCAGTGTTCAAAGAGATCAAGGCTATCGTTAAACTCCTCAAAGCTGCGATCACTTTCGCTCTACCCCACCCAGCTCATCTTCACATCACCACTGAGAGTAACAATCACCACTTTGGCAGCCCTGCCTCAGCAGAAACATTCTACAAACAGATCAGGGAAAACTCTATGGTCAATGCCAATATGCTAGAAGTAATATAACTAGACGTATTTCACCTGGCATGGAAAGATGCCAAATCTGCCAATTATTCCTCACTATTTGAAGAAAATTAAAATAATCCAAAATTCAACACAGTTTCCCAATGGAGCCACAATGCAGTTTTTCTCAATCTGTCCCTATAAACTGTAATAGTAATGACTATGAACTTTATCAATAACAATATTGCAACAATAAGAGAAATGATTACCAACCACCTCTGCTCTCCCAATCCATTAGAGGCCCCTCAAGTATCAAGACTACATCAGACTACACCAGAGACACCCATGCAACTGATGATACTCCACTATACCTGTCCATGAAACTAAATGAGATAACCCCACTAGCTAAGCTTTAAGCCTGCCTTAAAGATGTTAAAGTCTAGATGACTAACAACTTTTTGCTTTTTGCTTAACAGAAGCCATGGAGAAATCATGGATGTAGACCCTAAACATTTGAGAGGAACACTGTCTAGCCACCAACTTACATTTGATTGGCACTCACCGACACATCCAACTGAAGTCTAAAGGATCTTATCTCCCTCTGGAACGAAATACTGTTTTCTAATTGGCTAATGGGGTGTACAATAATTTCGTATAGATGGACACCTTGGACGTAGTCCCAGTAAAAAAGTTAAATTGCCGTTCCATATCAATGCTCTTGAATGGTTACTATTGACAACCAACGTAACGTTTTTTTTTCTTCAAAAAACGCACTACTTTCTCTAACGGGAGCACTAGGCTTCAAATCAAGAATTCATCAGGTTATTATGCATATTAAGTTTCCTAAAGATAAAGGATATTCTAAATAATAATAATAAAAACATTTTTGGATGTTGTAAACGGGAGATAAGCGGGATAACGGCCTCCGAGCTGTACAGTTCTACAAAGATGCGCGTCGTGGTGTTCTTTGCCCCGCAGCGTCCATTATCTTTGTAGAACTGTACAGCTCGTCGGCCGTTATCCCTTACATAGTGGAATCATTGACCTGGACCTCTTTCTCAACACTCACAGAACAACAGAAAAAAACTACTTTCACCTACCCACATAATGTTTATTACCATTATCTAAAAAACAGGGCATTACCAACTAAATCAAATAACAATATCAAGGTTATCAAACTAAGAGTAACCAACCTAGTCTCTGATATTCAAAGACACTCTATATATTAAACACTGGGACATCAATGGAGTGATTTGTAATAAATAATAATAATAAATGAAGGGAAGAGAAGTCTACATCCAGAAACAAAAAAAAATAATATAAAATCCCTTGTCACACATGTGCATCTGTGAGTTTACATACAGTCATGGACAAAAATATTGGCACCCCTGCACTTCTGCCAGATAATGCACCACTCCTCCCAGAAAATTGTTGCAATTTTAAATGCTTTTATATTCACATGTTTATTTATTTAGTTTGCATTGGAAAAACACAAGAAATCTGAGAAATAATGTCAAATCTGACTTTATTTCACACAAAACTAAAAAAAATGGACTGGACAAAATGATTGGCACCCTCAACTTAATAATGGGTAGAACACCCTTAAAAATAAAGAAATAAAAATATCTGAAATCAATCGCTTCCGGTAACCATGAATGAAATGTCTTACGCCTCTGAACTGGAATTTTGGACCACTCTAGTTTTGCCAACTGCTCCAGGTCTCTCACATTTGAAGGGTGCATTATCCCAAATACTGATTTGAGATCATGCCACAGTTGTGCCATGGGATTAAGATCTGGACTCATCTCGGACACTTCAGAACTCTCCAGTGCTTTGTCTTAACCATTTCTGGGTGCTTTTTGAAGTGTGCTATGGGTAATTTTCCTGCTGGATGACCCATGTCCTCTGACTGAGACCCAGCTTTCTGACAATGGGCCCTACATTGTGCCCAAAAATGATTTGGTAGTCCTCAGTTTTCCTGATGCCATGCACATAGTCAAGGCATTGGGTTCCAGAAGCAGCAAAGCAACCCCAAAACATCGGTCCAGCTCCACCATATTTACCGGTAGGGACCGTGTTCTTTTCTTTGAAGGCCTCATTTCATTGTCTGTAAACTGCTATACCAAAAAGCTCTACTTTAGTCTCATCTGTCCACAGGACGTTCTCCCAGAATGATTTTGGCTTCCCCAGGAAGGTTTAGGCAAACTCCAGTCTGGCTTTTTTTATGTCTCTGTGTCAGCAGTGGGGACCTCCTGGATCTTCCACCATAGCATCTCATTTTATTCAAAAGGCGACGGATAGTGCGAGCTGACACCGTTGTACCCTGTGTCTGCAGGGTAGCTTGAATTTATTTGGAAGTTGTTGTAGGTTTTTTATCCACCATTCAAACAATCTTTTGTTGCATTCTGTCATCAATTTTTCTCTTCCTTCCACATCCAGGGAGGTTAGTGACAATGCCATGGGCTGTAAACTTCTTGATGACACTGCTCACAGTGGACACAGGAGCATTACAATCTCTGGAGATGGACCTGTAGCCTTGAGATTGTTCATGCTTTCCTACAATTTTGGTTCTCAAATCCTCCGACAATTTTTTGCTCTTCTTTCTTTTCTCCATGCTCAGTGCGGTATACACAGACACACAACACAAAGGTTGAGTCAACTTTGCTCCATTTTAACTGGTTGCAAATGTGATTTCTATATTACCAGCATCTGTAGCTTGCCACAGGTGAGTTTAAATAAAGATTAAAGGAGCATTACATGATTGAAATACAAATATTTCTTACAATTTTGAAAGGGTGACAATAATTTTGTCCAGTCCACTTTTGGAGATTTGTGTGGAATAATGTCAGATTTGGCTTTTCTTCTCTGCTTTTTTTTAGTTGTTCCAATGCAAACAATAGAAATCAACATGTGAATACCAAAGCACTTGTTATTGCGAAATGTCTCTGGGAGATTTGGTATATTATCTGACAGAAGTGCAGGGGTGCCAATATTTTTGTCCATGACTGTTTATGTAACCGTTTCTGTGAAAACAGCATTAAAGTACACTTTAGAACAACAATATCACATAATAGTTTTAGTATCCAGATACGAACTCTAATCGATTTATCTGAACCACAGTTAACGTTCTCACAACTCTTATCTCATTAGATTGGGCTATCATTACACTGATATTCAAAGGATTAAGTGCCTACACAAGTCCTTCTTCAACAAAAGGTTTTAGCTATGAGGCCTTATAAATGTTAGTATATTAACCCTTCTAATAGGGGGACAGCCACCAAATTCCCAGGGTGAATAATGTGAGCCGGTGGCCATGGTGTCCAGGATGGAGGATGGTTATAAAACAGAATGAATTATGGAACAGGGGAAGATACTGGCACATGAAAAGGCCCTGTGGCTGATATGTTGATGCTGCACTTGCCGATGAAGAGCAACTGCAAGACAATTTAATAGCAGTCTTGCATTTTTTCTGCTTTAGACTCCATGGGGAGCTTAATTGTTACCTGAGTCTGAGGGAGTGTGACTGACTTACTAATAGCCACCTCCCACCTTTTGTGGAATGTCCAAGGAAACTAGAGGGCAATTTTCACATTTAGGAAGGATCTATTAATACAACAGTACTGAGTGATTAGCAAAAACATCATTGCTAATTCTTCATGAAATGTTAAATAGTGTCTGTCTGAGCTGTTCACTACAAAGCCTGGGATAATATACAAGTTGAAGGACATATTTGAAAATAGGTTGATTGACTTGAATTATTGTGGCGCTAAAGTTTATGGTTCATTTTGAAAAAATTCACTCAAACTGTGGCTATGAAATGCATCAGGGCAAGGTGAGGTAGCTAGTGATGTACCACCAGTATTTTTAAAGGTACTTAACACTAAGGCAGAACTATAGACTTAGCCCCCGCATATACCTATCAGAGGTCAGTGAAATGTGAGACTTTTACGACCTTCATGTGTCCTTCACATGGGACTGGATACTGTTCATCTAACATTCATCCCCTTAAGATAAGACCAGACAGCCAATGATGTCAAAACGTATGATCTGAGCTCAGTAGATTTGGAGAAAGTCTAACGCTATACATCACAATATTATTAACAACATCATAAACAGCCCATATTGTACATATCACATTGTACATATCAAACATATCTTTGACAGCCTGTGGCAAATTTGCCTGTGTGTTTAATGAGAGATGAAATGACATCAGTAAATAAGAAAGACTTGATACGAGACCAGTACAATTTGTGACACAAGCACTCTTTTATCCATCTTAGTTGTGAATGTCAAAGGCATGTACAAGTCTAGTCAGGCTGTTTGATGTGCCTGTTTAATGCAGGGACATGAACAGATGTTCTGAAGGGCAATGGCTTTAACCAAAAGGGTCACCCCCTATTCCCACCTCGCTATCCACAGTAAAACATGGCCACTAGACCTCCTAACCTTAAAAATTAAACGGTCAAATATTGCCTTTAGATAATCCAAACAAATTTGAACTTTTTTGGTTCTTTGACCCCAAATAAAAGACAGCTGCATATCCAACAGAACATGCAGTTGAAGCGTGATTTTGTTTGTGGAGAAATTTTTCGATTATGTTTCATACTCCTTTGAGTTTTTGCTTGTGTGTTTCTATTGAAAGAATTCATCTTATTTTTGATCTCGGACAGTGCAATGACAAGAAAGGCAATTTGTCTGCCACTGTGGTACTGCTGTACACCATGCTAATATCACCCGACTTATATGTGTGCTTATCAAAATATAGGCTAGAAATTATTACATATAGGCTATTTTAATGAGAATTACTGTCATAAAATAGAGTAGAATAGAATAGAATAGAAAGGCCTCTATTGTCATTTGAAATTTGAAGCGCTGCTCCTGTTGGTGCCACTAGGGAGAACACAACAATAGTACAAATTGCTGTGGCCGTGCGCGGCCATCTTGATCAGTGTGTATGCATTACATCTCTGCAGTGTTTATGAGCAGTGAAAATCATCACTGCAGTTATATTTCATTATATGGACCAATCATAGTTCTCAATAGCAAAGAGGAAAAGTGAAATCAACCTAACAGAAAGATACTGGAGTAAAATGATTCAAACATCCATCATTGACACTACAAAACACATTAACTTACAAAGTTCTGTTTCCTTTACACTAGCCTATATATATCACATCACATCATGCACTAACTGGGTAAGAGCCACGTCATCTGAACTCTTTAATGTGATGCCTATCTCTCTTGACTGCTCACTTATAGACTCATAAGCATTAACATTTCAAATTGCAGACGCAAGGAAAAAGGAAAAAGCCACTTTTTGGGTTCTTCAGGACAACTGTACTGTAACATCATACTAAATGACTAGGAGGAGAGTTTATGTGAAAAGTTCACTGGGCATAGTGGTAGATTTAAGTATATTAAAGGCACCCAGTGCAACTTTCGAGTCAAAAATAAACATTCAATTTCTAGTCTTTTTTACACATAGTAAGTTTCAATAACTCCATACCATTACATATCGACATTCAAGGAGCAAAGATGAGACGTCGTTGTGGGGTGAGAACTGATAGAAAATTGTAAACAACAACAATCTTTATTTATTGGTGCCACCAATAAATAAAGCAGGATTCCCGTCGGCAATTCTCTGAGTTTTCCTAACGCGTGACTTCACTATTTGCGAGCGCATGGTTCTATTTCATGATGGCGGATCTAAGTTGTTCCGAGAGGAAGACGAAGAGAAAGCGTGGTCGACCTCGTGTTTTCACGACACCACAGAAAAAACAGAAGTTTCATAAGATGCATATGGGTGTCGTGTGCTCTTGGGCGACACATTTGATGAATGGAGGAAGCTAAGGAAAAAGCTCGGGCTGCAGAGGGACAGCGAACTTGCACGTGTGCTGTTGGACAGGTAATAATAATAGTAATAATAATTAATTTTGTAATAACAAGTACTAACAACTGTATTCAATTGCAGGCATGAAAGTACTAACAACTGTATTCAATGCATTGGCCACATTTGCGGAATATCATTGTGTAACATTCAGCAAATACCTTAGAACAGACAGCACTGCCTTGCGTGTTAAAATCTCCGGAAGCGTTCGGAACTCATCGGAAAACTCAAAGAATTGCCGACGGGAATCCTGCTTTATTTATTGGTGGCACCAATAAATAAAGATTGTAAAGATCAGTTCTCACCACACAACGACGTCTCATCTTTGCTCCTTGAAATTTGATATGTAATGGTATGGAGCTATTGAAACTTACTACGTGTAAAAAAGAATAGAAATTGAATGTTTATTTTTGCCTCGAAATCTCCAAAGTGTGTGACTCACTGACAAGTTCTAAATAAATCTAATAATTCTTAAAAATAGGACACAGCACTATAAGTGCCTGTCACATGGTTCAAACTAGTTAGGTTACAATCAGACAACAGACCTCATACAGACATCATCAGGTTTTGTGTTATCTTCTAAGTTCACAAGAAAAAAACTCACACTTCTAGTGGTTAAGATCCCCACAGGTATACTTCCACCTACATCCTGCTCTGTGAGGCTCCACTGAAAGTACACAATGTCTTTTCTCTCCTCTACCTCAGAGGTAAATGTTTACATGAACAGCAGTGCTGCTGTGTTTTGTCTAAATAAAGTCCTTTGCTAAATAAAGAAAAGCCCCACGGGTCTCTGGGCTCACAAAGATGAGGATTATAAAGTATTCTTACCCAGGAATTTAGACAGAAATGGCTCTAAAACTTGAAGTGAGAGGGGGTGGGTTTTGAAGATGAAAATCACTCTAATCTGTCATAGGACACGTTCCTATGTCTTGGGAGTATTGTCTGTATATGTTTTGTATTAAGTCATTGTTTAAAAAATCCAAATATAAAAACATTTGATGGCAAAAAAAGAAAGAGAATCACTCTAATCTGTGAGCATCATTCCACTGTAATCAATGGAAATATTTTCCACATCCTCACTACACTGGATGGAGAGAGGAGCCTTATAATAATAATGATATAATGAACTTTATTTGAATAGCACCTTTATACAAAACAATGCAGCTCAAAGTGCTTAACAGCAAATACAGTATGTGGAGAGAAATGACAGTGATCCACATCAAAATGGTGACATGAAACATCAACATACAAACTGAGATTAATCTGAATGTGCCAACCTCACAAAATATCAGGTTCTTCACATATGATTACACCCTCATAGATCAATAGAAGTGGGATTACCAAAACTGGCAAATACTATTATTATTATTATTATTATTTTAAGTTAAACATCCACACATGTTTTGATCCTAATCCATATCTCACAATGAAGATCTGCTTTTGCTTTAAAAAATTATGTGATGCACTTCAAAGAGCATGTGTCATTATGTGCTGAATGGTATTAATTACCACTATTATTTTAGCATTTATTTGACTGTTAATTTTTCTAATTATTGATTCATATATTCAAAATGTTTTTTTTTATGTGTTTTTTTTTAAGTCATTCTAATTGCGTAGGCAAGTTATCCATTTGCTTCAAGAGGGAAGATCAGCAGTCATGATGTGGTCATAGAAGAGAAGACCAAGGAAATCCTGATCCACCAGGGTAGACCATCTACTAGTTTGCTGTTGCAGACCATCTCTCTTTTTGCCTTCTGCATGAGGATCCTGGTCTTAAGACACCTCTGACTACACTTTATGAACGTTACCCCCTGTGCCCCCTGATCACAATTGTAATGAACTTCCACTTTCATTATACTTTTGATATCAAATGTGAGATTCAAGCATGGTCAATGCGAGAGACAATGATTTACCCTGGATTTGGGCACATTTTAAGGTATTTTTTCAATTTTGGTCAATTTAATCAGAATGACTGGATACTATGCAGAAACCATAGAAGGGTATACCATCAGTGAATGTAGTAAAATCATAATTTGGTTCAGGCTCAGGCTGTCTGAAAGGCTCCTGATACATTTAAGGCACCTCTAATGGCAGAGAACAGTGATGCAGGTTGATTAAACGGCTACATCTCAAATTAAGATTTATCAAATATCTCAAACTAAGATTATTTCATGCAGTTGTTCAACATCAAAATAAAATAGCACCTCTGTATTTTTACTATTTACATTTTGAGCCGTTTTACGAACCAGAAGCAAATTCAAAGCAGAATCCTTTTGACTTTGAGTTTGTAGATGTTTATGTCCCTGGATGCACAACAGCAAGAGCTCTTTCCCCTACACAGTAGTTTCTCAACTGGGTGTGAGTTACACAAAGTGCGACTTTTACCAAGATCAAATGTTCTAATAGCATTTTTAGAAAAATATACTCAAAAGATCAAAGATGATAGTTAAATGATACCACACCACAAGGTTCATTTTACAATTTGTACAACATATTTAGTACAAGGAAAACTAAGCAGGTATTTAGCTTACCAGACAGACACTATTCTATCTATCTTCCATATTATTTAACATGTAAACCAGATGCAGTCTACTTGCATTAGTAATGCATCCTTATGTAAGGGATAATGGACGACATGGTGTTCAGGTAGCAGAACATAATGCATGTCATAATGCATAATGGAGGTCATGTAGCCACAACATAAAGCTCACATTAAAGTGCACTTTCTTCTAAAACTGTGGAGATCATTTCGGTTCTGTGAGCTCATTGCACTCGTTTCATGGAAAATATGCAAAAAGTGCTATGTAGCACTGTCCTTTGCAGTGCTAATTAAGTGCAGCAAAGATATCATAGCTTGATACAATCTATGATGATCAGTAAGCACCAGCTTGATTTCATTTTATCGGTATATATTTTCCCTTTGGCTTAAAAAGTGTCATGTAATGTCAATTTCAATTCAGTAGGTTTCTTTAAATGTTGAATCTTGAGGGCACCTTATCACATGGAATTATGATATATAATGTATGGAGTCACACATGGGTCCATGAAGAACCTTTGACAAATGGCTAAGTTGCGTCAATGCCATAATCAAGAGGTAAAACAAGCTTTATAATAATTCAAGTTGTGAGGGTTTATACTACATTATTTTATGCTTTATGACTGCAGCCATTACTTTATAAAAGTAGTTATAGAGACTTATTTAAATCATTATGTGGCATTATAAATACTAGATTACCCTCAATGAATGTGTAGAATGAACCATAAAACCACCTCTTTGTGGAAAACTCTGCATGCTTAGTTGCTATGGACGTAAGAATGTGAACTAACTAGAAACTTTAATGGACACATTCTCAAATGTTCCTGAAGATAGGCAGTGACAGCACAGATACATTTAGTTTTTAAAGATATTTCTGTTAAAATCGACACAGTTTTGTAGCTTAGGATCTGGAAAATCTGTTGTATCATATATCTAAATTTTCATTTTTTTGGGACATTATGGCATGTTTTTCTGTGGTTGGTTACAAATTGCTCCACCAAACTTGCCATCGGTAACTGCTGTAAGTCCCTTACCTATAACATGCCACACTAAATAAACATGACACCCCTTTGTCAGTTGTCTATTTGTCGTGTCCAAAAACATCCCAAACCTCTCCACCACTGTATTAGTAATTTGAAAAAATGTCAAGGCCGCCACAGAGTCAACAAAACAAGCTGTAAGCTCCACACCACACAGTTTTGTCTGACCAAAGAGTACTCTTAATGATAACAATCCCACAAATGTCATTTGATCATCAACCAATCCTGTGTTTCTTAAAGTGGAGTTCAACCACCTCCCTAAGCTTTTTACTAAAGTTGAAAAAAATTGCACGGTATAACTGTCCGTTTTAAGTAACCAGAATCGCATCCAGTCATGAGCGCTATTCATTAAGTCTAGTAAGACTTTGCTTGCATGTATCAGTTCTTAACCTATCAGTATTTTTAGTTCAATAACCTCATTTGCTGAAGTCACTTGAAGCAGAGCTAAAGTGGTCGTGACATCTTCCCACGTAAGAGCACCTCCTCAGGCTTTTCCTCAGGCTTTATCATTGGTTAATCGCCTCTGTCTTCGGTTTCTATTACGAGCTCTGATATCAGGAACATTCACAAACAATAGTCGCGCAAGCAAACATAAGATAAATTAAAAAAATGTAATGACTATGTCCTTGATTATTATGTGAACTTTTGAAAAAGTCATAGAGGGCTAGTATTTAAAAATACATATATTTATGTTGCTTGGTAACCAAAATGTATGCTAGCATGTTACTTTTGTGACATATTCCATTGGAAATGTCTCTTGTTCAGCCCTGATTTGACCCAAGGGTACTTCAAGTACAATTGTACTTCAGGTACTAGGCCATGTTTACTGGGTTGATAAATCCAAGACAGAATTGCCAATCATGCAGCATGTGTGTGCTGGAAGTGATATATATAATTTATAGCAGTAAATGTAGATGCAAGTCAGACAGGAACAGCCAAATTACTATTTACTTTCTTTATTTGTTTTCTAAACATGCTAAATGTTGAATTATTCCAGCCAGATTTAATCCCAGTCAAAAACAATATCAATATCTAGGTGATGATGAGGCGAAATCACTTTGAGTTGAGATGACACTGTGCAAACCATGGTAATGCATGGGTGCACTAAGTGCGCCTAGTATTTCAGATAACAACATGACCCAATGGCCAAAAACAGTAGTAATATTAATCAGAACATTTGTATTACAAGTTCAGCACAGAAGAAAAGGTCCTGATCTTAACCTTAGTGGTGGCAGGGTTGATTGATAATAATGATGAGCAAATGGATGTGCACAGATACACTGCAAGCGTGGTTTTTCACCCTGGATAATGAGAAGACTTTAAATCTTCTGTGTCCTTTTTATTATTATAGGCCTACACAAATGACACAGTATTCCTCATGATATGTCCAATTTAATAGGCTATCACATAGGGATGAGGCCCAGATTGGATCTGAAAATATTTGATTACATGTGATTACATTTCGCCACTCGGGATCAAATTGAGCCGCATTTTCCATATTTTATAAACATAGCCTTTGTCTCATATCCAATTACCAATCAAGGTAATTTTAAGATTAAACTATTAAAGCAGGCTATCACATTTTTAAATGTTACACAATTTTAACAGGAAGATAGAAACATGGTGGATAGCCTCTAATCTTTGTACTCTTTAAGCCTTACAACAAAACAACCAGGGGCAGTAATGACACACAGATGGACCATAAACAGACTGGTTTGTTTGGCCTCAGCACTCAGCACATTAAGCATTCTATCATTCACTGTTTTTTCCAGGTACTTTATACTTAGGAGACAAAATGTGATTATTATAATAAGTTGGATTTTGGATCATTTTCAATGGCTGTTGAAATAAACCCCATTTTAGATGTAAAATGTTTTGGTGAGAAATAACTCTTTACTGACCAGTGTCATTACTTAAGTTACAGAGGTACAGGGAATCAAGGGAATTATGGCAAAAATGGTGAAGTTCTCACCTGCCTCCCTGGATATTTGCATGAAGGCCTCCACACCCTTCTCTCCGTAGCTTCCTTCCGATGCCACAGTGGAGACATAGTTCCAACCCATGGCCTTCACAATATCCACCATTGCCTGGGCCTGGAAGGAGTCAGGCGGCACCACTCGCGAGAAGAAGTCATACCGTCTGTCATCGCTGAGCTCTGGGGCAGTGGAGGCATAACTTATCTGTGGAATCTGTGGGTGAGGAAATAACATGGAAACATGTGCTGTAGTTCAAAGAAGACTGAAAGACAACTCATTTCCAGAGTTCACACCTTTTGAATGCTCATGCTAGCGTGTGCTTCCTTTCTGTTCCAGATACAAAACACTCCATGGTAGTGTAGATTTAACATCAGTGAACCAACATACAAAATAGACAGACAGCCATGTGCACAGTAAGGTCAAACATATGTAAATGAATCTCCATAGCTACACAAGGTTTTTGAAAAAAACAAACCAGTCCATCTTTAGCAGTTCAAGTGAATTGCTGCAGTTATTCTGAAGCTGACAATAACATTGTGTACAAACTTGTAACATCTTTTATATCTTAGATAGATAGACAGACCAATCGACCTAGCGACCGACCGGTCGACAGACAGATAGACATACAGACATACAGACAGACAGACAGACAGACAGACAGACAGACATACAGACAGATAGATGGATAGATATATTATAAGTCTATAGATAGATAGATAAAGTCTATATATAGATTAAATACTAACACACTCTAAGAACTCATTTCAGCTTGTCACCTTGAGCATTAAGCATCCACTAGCAAGTTGCATCTATCATCATCGCCAAGCTGCATAATTTCAGCATTCTTCATTATAACACAGTGTTATATAATGAAATCATAAGTGATGCATGTAAGCATTTTAAGTCAGCAGGGCTCATGCTGTGTCGAGAGCACAAACTAGGGCCTCTCTAAAATGCGTAGATGCAGAGCTGCTACATATTCATTAGTTCCTTCTGCTGGCTTCTCTGTCAATCTTGCACACAAACTCCCTCTATATCTCTGTTTTCTTTCTTATATTTCCGTCTCGACTTCACAAACAGCATTTTATTTGCCATATTTTGGCATTTATTGTAAAATCTTTCAAGGGAGAATAGGAGTAGGGAGAATCAAAAACACAACATCTGTTTGTATGCAGCATTATCCATATGTGCTTACTGTCACTTTAATGTGTCTCAAGTACTCTGTGTCAAACACAATCAGCATTGGGGATCAGGGACCATCAGCATGACTCTGAGTGATTCATCAAAGTGTTTTGCAATTTGATTTATTATTGCTTCTACTATAGTGGAGTAAGCTATTCTGATCATCTCAGATCACATAAAATCGCTAAGGAACAATGTCAGCTCATTTCATAATTAAACTTCCAAAACAAACATAACGTGAAATTGCACATCAATTAAATATTGCTCCACGGAAATATGATAACAAAAATATGATAACATATTGCTGTACTGATCCTCTTTATTCAATTTGGTGCAGTAGGTGCAAAACATCCAAAGTGAGAGAATACTAATCTTGAGCTCACAGGTTTTCTGAATGTATGAAACTAGATGAGCTCCCACAATGTTTGTGAGTGAGGACAAAACGTTCCACTTTTCAAACTATCATTTTAGGGTTGGGAATCAACCTAATCATGTAATGTGTAATTGACTACTTTATGCAACATGTATCATGAACTAAATTACCAAATTCAGTTCAACTGGGTTTACAGACAATGGTCTTGAAGTTAAGAGCAACAGAATCATGAGATGAGATAAGGAATGTGGGACTGGACATTTTATGGCTTAAGTAGATTAAAGTCAATACCTTTATTCTACCCCAGGCTATCAGTGTACACTAGAAGCTTTTAAGATCAACTGATAGGCACCCACTGTCATGTGTTATCTCTGAGGTCAATCCTCTTGAGGTCTATAAAGACAGTTTATGGAGTTTAGAGTCCCCCATATCAGCAAAGAGAAAATTCCTCTCTAACTTTGAAATGAGTTTGACTTGACTTGATCTTGAAGCTTGTGCTCCAATTGATCTTTGACCAGGGAGAGTTGATCGTTCAGCCTCCACAAATTAATTCCTTCTGAAGAGAACACTAAACACAAAATATTTTTTCTCTTTTAATTAGCCTTTTGATCCTCTGTGATTTTAATGAAAATACTTCCAAGGCTGATAAGTGTGGGTGGAGAGGAAGTTGTTTGTGATTGTGGATGTAGGTGAGGGTGGGTTGGGAAGTGAATTATATCTGAAGGTAAATGTTCAGTGCTAGGTTTCATAAAGGAGGAGAGTTTTGCTAATATTGTTGTTTTATCTTATTACAGGACCAAAGCGTTATAATTCGCATGCTGTCTCTTCTCGATCTATTCAAGTCATAACTATATGGATATATAATTAAATAGATTGTTTTCTGATCGGGCTAATATCTTTTAACTTAATCATCTCAATACCTTCCTTCTTTAACCTACTATGGGCTAACAGGGCAGCAAATAGCACCAGGTCAAATACTCCAGCAAAAGGTTGCATATTGCACAGCTCAACATTTAAGGTGTGAGTGATTGTCAATTCATAATCTACAATTCATAATGTTTCCATACTGCTTTAGCCAGTTATGAAACTCATGTTTGAGCCACGTGGATATCCTTTGACAATAATGAAGGCCTGTCTATGTAATGTAAATTAAATGTAATGTAAAGGAAAATACAGGGCCACCGGGTGAACTAGTTAAACTTCTGGGTTCACATATATTCTAATTATTATTATTATTATTGATTTATACAAGAAAAATGTCAACGAATTAGAAAAGGTTTTATGTAAGGGTTAACAAAGTATATGAAACTGTTTCATGAGTTGGAGGCAAAGAACTCCAGAACACATAGTCAACCTGTTCACTCTGTACTACTCATTTTGTACTCATGGGCATTATAATGTTGGATAGTTTGATTATCGTTGATTCCATTGGAAGTCCAAGTCCAAATCCTTCAGCTTGCCAGCTTGCTAGTTTTCCAAATAACAATATTTAATGATGGATTTAATTACGTTTACACCATTGCGTTAACAAAATTAGAACATACATTTCTTTTTTCTGATTATTGGCTTCCTTTACAAATAGCAATCACTGCGGTAAGTTATCAATCACTCGTTATTTACCATTATGTTTTTTATAGTTAAAGGTTTTGATATAGAATTGGAAATGCTTCTTGGGTGTCCTGTTATACAGAAATATCAGACACCTGCCAGCTAATCAGAAAGAGTTTATTTCATCACAAGGGTATGAGTGGATTTTATAAACATGACCCCATTTCTTAAGGATAAGCATCCACTCATCATGAGACGGGAGGTTATAGCTTTTGTGGTGGTAGTCACTGAGCTGTGACTCACAAACACACACCAAGTGTGTAGCCTGCAGCAGGCCATTGCTCCCTCTGACAGCTGGATTAGACACCACACCTGAACTCCGCCCTTGAGCCCTAGACTTCCATCTCATTGCTCTTTATCACACACTCTCTCACACACCCATAAACAGTCACACACACACACACACACACACACACACACACACACACACACACACACACACACACACACACACACACACACACACACACACAACAGTCACACACTCACCCACACACACCCACAAACAGTCACACACACACATCTAAGGAGCCAAAACAGAACTGAAATTATGTGGAAACAACAACCTAGCCTTGGCCCCTGTAGCATGTCACCTCTGTATTGATGTGTCTGAGAGGATGACAGAGAGGCTGTGATGAGTATTGTGTGTTGGGCCAGCCTCTGCAAGGATCACCATTATCGTCCTCCATTATGTTGTCCGTCAGGGTGACGGATAAGCAGGTGCCAAAGGAGGGCATGTGCTACCTCTCTGAGCACAGGACATGGGCAGCGGAAAATCCCCGAACTGTCAAACACTGCATATCTCACGTGAAAGGACACACGATAAAAGTAGGTGAAATCAGTAGGTGGGAATTCCATTAGGTGAAATTCCTATTAAGGGGAATGTAATGCAGCACAACGAGACACCTGGCAAGCATTTGTTTGCCACACCATTCTTATATTCATATATAGAATACATCCTTTACTGTTGGACAGAAAGTAATACTGTTCATGTCATATAAACTCAGGTTACACAATTAGCAATTATTTCCACCGAGATATCATCGCATGCTCTAGCACAGAAATTAGAGAATTTTCTCCGTGCTTGCACAAAAGGATTGTCTTTTCCGAGGCAGGTCAGTAAGTCTTGGTCTAGATAAAACATAATCTCCATGCAATAATAATCCCCCCCCCCCCCCTTCCCCCTCTTTGTTACCAGTCACCCGTCACCAGCCATTTGAAACATAATATTGGAAGATGCCGTTTGAAAGCTGACCATTTCTGCCTTCAGTGGTTATTATACAAACCCGCATGAGGAGACCTGTGTGGTCACTATAAATCAAGTTTATGGCTACTCAGGATCCTTTTTCCTGGACAGAAAGGTCAGTTGTTGACAATACCACTAAAACAAATCTACTGGAGAATTTGATGGGTATCATTGATCAGAAGCAAAGGCACACCTCTAGGTAACAACATTATGACCAAAACATGACTTCTTTCCTTTCAAACTGCATTTCTACTCAACAAATCACACAGGCACACAAAAGAAACATGATGTAATTTACTTTTACTACTGTGAAAAGCTGAAGTGGCCCATTAATAAGAGATTACTAACGTGACAAATACTACTGTCAGCCCCTCTTAAAAGCCTCTTCAGCTGTAGGTGATTTGCATCTCCTGTCAGGAGTTCATGAAATGTGCTTTTGGTTTTGCATCTTGTATTTGTGTACTGTTCATACTGTTGAATGCAACATGTCCAACAGCACCTTCAGTTATATGTTGGTATGACCTCATTTAACAATTATCATTATGCAAACTACCTGGACTATGCATTAATCGTCATTTATTATTACTGCCAACTGCAAGTAGACAGTAAGTGCATGATCATGAGATTATTAGGCTTTGCTAAATCTTAGCTTTGGACACAAACCTCTTTCAGGTCAATTATCAATGTAGCATTCAGCAAAGTTGTTTCTCAATCTTAGCTCTGGACACGACCTCTTTCAGGTCAATGATTATTAGCAGTAACCTAATAGAAAACTTCACAATATTTTTGTAAATTAAGAAATTTTACTTTGTAATGCAGTAGGAATTGTGTAGTATCCTGTTTCATAACATAGCATCTGCCTACAACAATGTTGATTTTAACCAAATATCATACTACCGTGACTTTCCCTTTTCCCTATATACGACCAATCCTTTCCGAACACAATTTATAGTGACTAGGTTACTGGAGACAGGCTTTTTGATTGACAGGCAAACCCAAAGCCTAGGATTACCTGCATAATTGTGGAGTTTTTTCCAGATTTAACCCCCCCCCCCCCCTTGACCCTTAATTAGCTGACCTATGCAAATGAAATGGCGGCGCTCGGCCTTGTCCATTCAAACAAGGGCCCACTAACCACCTAACGTCATGCAGCTGCATCATCGAATCTAAAAAGTGTGCCATAAGGTCTTCTGCTCCCTCTTATTCTTATTAATTAAACAGCAGGTCACAGCTGGTGCCTTGTTTAGAGCCTGACTCCTGAAACTAATGAAGCTGACATGTTCAGCTCTGTACATGTGGCTGCAAAAAAGCTCCACCGGTCAAGAAGTAATACACCTCTGGAAGCCAAACATAGCATTGTGTACGCCACATGAGGTATGTGAGGTGATCATGCTGTGTGCATGTAGGTGAGTGATCATGATCATTGCTATATTCATGGAACTGCAAGTGTGTGTGTATGTGTGTGTCGGTGGAGGTGAACAAGGAGACAAACCATGAACAATTACCATAAAGTCTGCGTGCATTCTTGCATGACTGTGTGTGTGTGTAGCTGCAGCAGTGTATGTTTCTCAGCCGTAAAGCTCATCCTGTCATTGTATGCTATACTTGAGCTGGAACAAGTATTGTAATGTGGGTTAGCATTGAAGTGCCCTATTTGGAATTAAAATGATTTTCATATTCGCTTCTGGGGCTCTGCAACAAAGGATTTTAATCGTTGTGGCTTGCTCACAGGAGGAGCAGCAAATCAATGATTTCATTAAAACTGTTAATTTTCTTCAGTGCTCAATCTTATCTTCTGATGGAGAATATGAACTTGTTTGCCTCTTTATCCTTGTTAAACCCCACAAACCATAGCAGAGATGCCTTTCGTCAAATTTCACTTTTTTGGAAGAGGGCAAGCACATATTCTGGTATCCATACCATAATAACCCTTGAGAGATTTATGAAAATGAGCCTACAAACTACACATTCCATTCAATGGAAAATGAAGGACAGAAGCTGCATTTTAAGAGATCTGCTGGTCAATAATGTGATATAAAGTTAAACATTTATGCTTACTAAATAAAATGTTTGATTCTAATTACAACCCACATTCTCTTCTTTCTTCTCTGTTGTAATACCACTACATGCAATGCCAATGACTGTGATAGCATTATCCTCCACCATTACAACTTAAGTCAGAAACTCTTGGGATAGGTTAGAAGGATTTATTTATGTTGATGACATGGTAAGTTTGGTCTTGGTGGACTAAATCGGTTTTAAGCTGCTGCTGTTAAAACAGCTGATGCTGACATTGTGGCTGCTGTTGCATAACTATAGCTACTGCTACTGCTGAATTAACACAAGGAAATACAACAAGATCAAGCAGTGTGTGAATAGGAACCCCCTACTCAAACAGATCTAGACAGGTGATGCTGAGGATTAACGCAGACGAACAAGATAACTTGCTGCAGAGGCTTCAGGCCTATTTCACTGTCTGGCGTCTAGCTCACCTGTGTGATTTAACAATTTTCAAACAAGGTGGCATTGGACGTGTAGAGAACATGTTTTGCCCATAATAGTCAAAAGAAGCCGATCAGCATGGCCCTTTTGAGATTCTGTAATGAACAAATGTATTTACACATACTGAAAGGCAACCTTCTAGGACACCTAATGGTGATGTTTCCCCCATACCAGACTAACATTGAGACAGACTCTATTAGAAGCTCATTCTCTTTCTCATTGTGATAAGAATCAGCATTCACATGTATACCATGTACTCACCTAATAGCCCTGCATTGGAGAAAATCTGTCAGACTGTGGTCCAATGGCTCAAGTAGATTTATCACTATTTAGTCTTGGGAAAGATATAATACAGTATATATGCCGAAAGGCCGTCCAACTTCATTTAAGGAGATCTGGGACCCCTTTTATCAGGATAGATCCTGGCAATTTCTATATTATTAGATTTCAATGTAAAACTCTGGTCATCATTTGAAAAGGTTGGAACTGTATCACCTATCCTTCTAGTTTGTGTCTTTGCTCAGGTCTTATACTGTGTAGCTCTCAGGTTAACTGTCTTCGAGAGAAACTGATACATTATTCCCTTAGGTAGAGATTTTTGTATTCTGTATATTGTTGAAACACAATACATATATTATTAAAAAGCAATGACTTAATTATTTCAGTCTTGTGTGCATGATTGGATGGAATTCTAGAACCACTATGCAATAGTTCCACTGTTTTGTTGAAGAGAATATGCAATATGCACCTTGCTGTAAAACCTTATTATAAGGATTTTACTGCTTGAATCTGATTTAGGCATTTGCTGAAAAGAGACCAATTCATAAAAGTCTTATTTATGCTGATGCATTTAGGTTCACATGGGTATAAAAAACACCAATGTAATTTGTGACTTGTGTCTTCTTGCTAAGTAATAGCAACACGATGTAGCAATGCTCCTGCATACTATTTTGCCATACATTGCAGACTATTGTACCCTCTCATAGGCTGGGTGAACATGTAACGTGAGTTAAAAATCTCGTGAGTGCTCAAATCTGGCATGTAGTTTTTGGAAAGTTGGTTTAAAATTATTATTATATTTTTTTTTTTCATTGTTTCCATTGGGAATTTTGCACACCAAATATATTTATTCTTTGGATCTTCAAATTCTTCTAAGTTTATTGACAAACATTTTTTGGTTGTGCATTAGTATTATTTGAGGTATGGCTGTTTCCTTACCATTCTTATTTTGGCTTTGATCATATGGGACTACTGGCTTAAAATGACTTAGCATTGAACGCTCAATATCCATAAGGCATTATAAATACTTTGTAGCTCTTGCTCCGCCTTAATCTTCTCTGGTTACACTTATCATGACAGTTTTGAAAAAAAAAAATAGAATGAGAATGAGTTTCTAATGTTCGACTGCAATATCCTGATGTTGAGGACATATTTAAATTCATTAGTCAATTGGGAACAGCAAAAGCTCGAAATGTCATCTACATCTCTTTGACACACATTTTGATTACTGTTTTATTGATCATAAAGCCTACTGTGTGCTGTATGCTCATGTGTTACCGCTGTGTAATCTGTTATTTGCTGAGAATGGGTTAGCGGTCCTCTGCTGATGATTGAGCAATCTCATTTGTCCATTTTCTTGGTGAAATGCATCTCTAATTCATTCATTCATTCATTCATTCATAACACACAGACACACGCACATCACAATTGTGATTTACCATGTAATCTACCTGGGGTGGGTTTCCTGAAACTGGTGTAAACCACCTACCATCGCTAAATGATAGTCATGTTAAATGATGTTTGGTAAGTGACACTTTCATGAAATGTAGTATAGGAGTACAAGAGTGTTCTCTTTCTCCCTTTCCCCTTCCCCCACTCTCTCTTACCCGCATTTTCCCCCTCTCAAGCACACACACACACACACACACACACACACTAACACACACACACACGTTTGTTTTGCTTTATAATCTACCTTTATAAAAGTGTTCGCCTTCATCCCCCTCCCCCCTCTCTCTCTGTCCTGCACACACAGATGCACATATGCACAGATGCACAAAAGCACACGCACACACGTGCACACACACAGGCGCATGCACACACATGCACACAAACACACACACATTATAGTGTAACATTTAATTACAATGTACAGCATTATCTCATGTAATCCTTTTTCATATTTGTGTCCTTTTTATTTCATAATGAATCAATGTTCACTGTAAAGTACATTATTAGTATGCAATTGGAGCAGGATAACACACACATAATGGTTAATCAGCATTTGAAGTTGTTTAATTACCTCATGTTTGTAATGTTTCTTCTTTCTATTATCATAGCTGGATGCTAAAACAGGTTTTTGCCAACCAACACATTTAATTATGTATTTTAAATTATTAAATATTATTTAATGTAATATTTACTATGATTATCTATACCTAAACAACCAGCTTTAGCATTTCTTCTCTTATCTGATTTATAAGGGACTGGTAAGGTTGATTTTGCACTATGTGGAAACCTTGAATGATTTGTAACTATGCTTTGATATCAGTCTGCTCTTATGTGTAAGGGATGTGAGTTAGAGTGAGTGGGAGAGAGCGGGAGAGAAAGAGAGGGGGGGGGAAGAGGTCCAGAACCTTTCTAACAATTTACTTAAACTCTGCATCATAGGACTGGTAAAGGTCATACACATGATGTTAGATTAGCCATCTTGGCAGCAGATGGAAACAATTGGAAAATGTGTAACAATGCCTTTTTCTCAAACTTGTTTATATGGAAATATAAATATAAACACATATAATGCACCTGAATATCCTTCTAATTTTCCTCCAAATGTGAATTGTTAGCAATATAAACTGTACCAGAGACATCAAGGAAAATGTATGACCTTGCATGTCATGAACACAACCAATGTTGTTGTTTTAATTTGTTTCAACATGGTGTCGGTTCTTGTCAACTTAAACCAGATATTTTTTTAATCTTCTATCTCCCAATTTCAAATAAATAGGTGGGTCATTTTTCTAGCGTCATCACTCTAATTTCTAAACAACAAAATACAGGTGCGGGTCACTTAAAGCACTTTACACGTTAATGCCTCAGACATCTACCCAGTCACACACCGATGGTTGAGGCATAAAAGCACCAACCTGCACACCAGGGGTGTCTGGCTCAAGGAGGACGAGTCTGAATTGAACAGGCAACCTTCCAATTACTGAAAGACTTCTCTACCTCCTGAACCACTGTCGCCCCAAGACATCTACCAATTCACACACAATGGCGGAGGCTACTTATTGTCAATTGTAATACCTGTGACTGGCAAAATGTGCTGAATTGGACTGGCATGTGCAAACCTTCCCTGATTAAATTGTATGGTGAGCTTTGACTAAACACAACAACATGTAATAAACCTCAAACTTCTCTATACAAACACATACATTTAAAAAACAATGTCTAATTTATCTATGTTGTTCTTTCCGAGTCAGTGTGACCAAAATAGGTATATTTCAAGCTTAGTTATTTAAAGTTTAAAGGAATTATATTGCATTAGCTTGAACGATACAGATATAGCTGAGTCCATACAGATTGACTCAATTTGTGGAAGCAGTGTTTCATCTTAAAACATGTTGCAAAATCCATGATTTAAGTGTTGTTACAATCATAATGCTCACCATCTGCCTGTGACAAGTTTTTTGTTTTGTTTTATTCCAAATATGACAACTAATATGCTATGCTATATGTACCTAGCACAAGCACTGGACAGAATTGAACTAAATGATAAATATATGTTCATGCTAGTACTTTTTAAATTATTATTATCTTTTAATCAGTAGTGCTAAAATTTTGTATGATTTTATTTTAAACAAAAAACATTGTATCCATTCTGAAATGTTCTTCACATCTGTGCTAAGGCAAGAGCATGTGAACTGAGGTTCAGTTAAATTCAGTTCTGAACTTCTACGTTTGTACTGTTTTCTTTCAACTTACATGCTTCCACTGCAAAGACAGATACATTACTATTCATAGTTCTGCCTGGGGTTTCCAATTCTATTTTCTCAATTTTAATGTAAACATCAGGTGATTCATCTTTTCTCTGCAAGACTTAGCCAGAGATCTGATCACTCATTTTGCTTGTTGCCAGGCAACTTGAACTAGATATGAACTAGCTTCTGATAAGTTTGCCTTAACTTTGCCTAGGGCCCCTTCATATTGGACCTTAACAGTGTTTTGCATATGGATAGTATTATGAATATATTTTACCTGGATTTAATTTTTCACAAGTGCGTCTCTAATGCGGCCTGATTAAGATCCAAGCAGTTAAACATGCATGCCTGTAGTCTGTAGTTTGGAAACATATGTAGTGCTTGTAGTGAAAATAAAATACATTGTAGGTTTTCTATATGAGAGGGTGCTTTTTTCAGATCAAAAATAATTGTATGGCTTTCTTCCTCCTGATACCACACGCTCTCTCTTTCAATTCAATCAAGATCAAGACGTAACGAACAAGACACAGTCCCAGCTCCACACTATTAAATGAAGCCAGCAAGAAATTTGCTCTGGAATGAGATTTGTGCCTGCCTCATATTGTCCTGTTCTCTTCTCCCCACACCTCGACCTGAGACAACACTTAAGCAAATCCATAATACAAATACCACATGAGTAGCATGAATACATAGAATGTGCAAGCTATTTCTCTAGATCCCTTGTTGTCGACAAGGCATATTTATTAGCACAGCACCGTTGGATTCATCATAGTTCCACAGCCGTGAAGTGCCACCATGAAGACAAATTGCTGTCTCTATTAACAAGAAACACAATTCGGGCTTTGGCCTATAAATAGTTCTGTAAGTACTGTTGCAGCAAGTCATATGCAAAACCCAAAGCCTTCCTCCCTCTCGTCTTTTTAAGTCCACGGGAATGAGCAGAAATGCATTGTGTGATGCCGAATTCTGCTTGTGCATTCAGATGTGTAGCATTGTGCTGTTAAGCAGATTTATTCTCCAGCACAAACACCAGTTCTCTATGCTGCTGGAGCAAATCAAAAGGCCCTCTTCCTTCACACAGCTCTCCACTTCAAACCCCTAGGATTAAGAATAACAGCTGCAAGTAGTCATGTTTGTCACAGATACAAAAGGAAATATTCAGGATGGCTGTTAACCACAGCAATTAATCACATGCATCCCTGACTCAAGATCATTCAAGATTGTTCCATGTCCTGAACAGAATGGCACTATGGCAAGGACAGAAGCCTTCTGTCTCTACCAGCACTGTGGAATTTTCCAGACAGTGCATCACTTCCTGGGGATCATTTCAGAGGACAAGGAGCCTGCCTGTTTCCCAAGATGGCCAGGCCCAGGCCTTTACTCACAAAAGACAGCAAACAATTACGATGGATTACAATCCATTATATATCCCTTTGTTGTATGATGGGGAGTAGATGCCTCGACCTGACTTCTTGGGGAACAGGCAGGCACGGAAAAGGCACTGGAGCTAGTCAGCACATGACATCAGGGCTCTGCTTAATATTGGGCTGATAAAAATGTGCAATGGTTGCCTGCTCAAGTGAGAGAGTGAACAACTGACACGATGGTAATACGTTTGATAGTTCGTTCTGACTCAATGGGTTGATGGGCATAAAAGCTAAGACATTTTGAGATTGTCTACCAGGGAATGCATCAATTACAACCCAAGTCTGTTACAACCTCAAAAAAGTGAACTTGCCCTTGCTGTGTAACATGCGCAGGCTGGCTAGAGACACAGTGCATGTTATGATCCACAACACTGGTGGATCAATTCTCAATATATTGTAATACAAAACACTGCTGGCTAAATAACACAATATGTATGGATGTTTAGTTACCATAGAATTCAGATTGGGTGATCATTAACGCCAATGTATGGCAAGGACAGATTCTATGTCAGCCTATGCAAGTTACTGCTGTCCAAGCCATGTTATGAATGACCTTGTGTTAACGTTTTCTATTTCTATTTTTTCTTGATCAAATGAATTGTTAATAACGTTGAATATAAAGTGGTATTAAAGCAGAGACATTTCGAGTTGCACAACTACCGGGCTACTACCAATTATAATTCATGGTAAGAAATGAATACAAAAGTGAGCTTGCCCTGTGCTACAAACATGAAGCATGTATTTCCTATAGAAATGGTGCAATTATAAAAGTATGTGTAATTACTTATGGATCTAATTTTAACATACATGTATCTGTTTAATTAATCAAATCACTACATGATTTTTTAAAGCTAATCTATTGCAAATAAGGATAAAAATGCTTTTGGAGTCATGGTGAGGCTGAGAATGGGGGCGTAAACTCTTGAATGATGCGTCCCGATTAGCAAATGGAAATGAGACTCAAGCGAACAGGCGGATGGGTGGGGGAGGTGGGCGGCCCATTCATTAACAAACTAATCTAATCAGAAGTAGGTTAAATCATGTTAAGGCCAGCTACAACCTCGAAAGGTTCAATGAATGATTAACATTAAAACTAAATAAATATACTATTTATTAAAACTAAAGTCAATTTCAAGAGGAAGTGACAATAAATGATCGTCGGGGGATGTGAGAGGGAGGCAGCTGTGGTGGAGAGAGAGTATGGGGTCTGTGTGGCTGTGGGCAGGGGCGGGTCCTGTGCTGAACCTGTTCAATAAAAAACATGTTCAAATCATTGGCTCTGTCTAGGCTTCCCTCAGCCTGTAAGCCTGTAGTCTTTTTTCATTCATGCCCACACATCCCACAAGGTGATTTGCTGGAGCTTGCTCTTCAGCTTTTGCCTGTATGCCTTGCTCTGCCTCAGCCTCACTTTCAGCTCCCTCTGCACCCCAATCCCTGAAAGGCCTCCTCTTATGTAGCAGCTCCTCCAGGTCTCTGGTGGTCCAGGGTTTATTATTGGGTAAGCATTGCACTGTCCTGGTGGGGATGGTGTTATCCACAGAAGTTGACACAGTACTCCGTTAAACAATCAATCAAGGTGTCATCTCCATGGGGCGCACAGAGTACATCCCAGGGTGTGGCCTCAAAACACCCCTGAAGAGTCTCATTTGCCTCCTCACAGTCCTTGCTCTTAAAACACCCCTGAAGAGTCTCATTTGCCTCCTCACAGTCCTTGCTCTTAAAACACCCCTGAAGAGTCTCATTTGCCTCCTCACAGTCCTTGGGGTCACATGTTACTGCTGAACAGTGGGTGTGTAGGTCTGGGTGAGAAGATACCAGATTGGGATCTGATCTGCCAAGGGGTGGAAGGCAGTGGAGCTGTATGCATTCTTCACATTTACATAAAGTCCAGCATTTTATTTTCTCTGTAGACGAATTGTTGAAAAGTTGGAAGTGTGGCAAAGACAGAAGTGTAGTTGACGTCTCAAGCAATCCCTACTAATGAATTGAGGTGTTATGTTTGCAGACTGGCAGTGACTGAATTGACGACGTCACACACTGCGTCGGCAACAGCTGATTGCTAAATGTACATATGGCACATGTGAACTTCTCTTGGCAGATCATATGGACAAGAACCTACATCCCTGCATGCCTAACAGTTTGATGTCTCCTTCACATTGTCCAAGATTACACCATCTGTTGTTCCCAAATAATGCAATCCCCCGCCTTTTCTTCTCACCGTTTCTCAGCTCTGCCTGCAATCTCTGTCAGCCCATAGTACAGGCAGTGTTAGAGTCCAGAATAGGTTCCTGCAGCCATGTGGCGGTGAAACGCATAATATTTGCGTTATTCTCGCAGTGTGTTTGTCAGTGCCCCAAGCTCGTCTATCTTAATCGCCAGGGACCTCACATTCCCCATGGCAGTCGGGGGGAGAAATCGTTTCCTCCTCCTAGCCCTCCATTTGGCACTGGCCCTGCAACCCCGGCGCCTCCTTTTCATCTCATTGGGAATTTAGTGTTCCGCTAAAGGCAGTTAGTCTGGTTTAGAGAGCGCAATCAGCTGGGCTTGAAGGTAAAACACCCCCTTCGCCCCACCTCCCCACCCCCACACAAACACACAGAGTTATCTGACACAACAAAAGGTGAAGGTGCCAGGAGTATCAGCAGGAATATTTTTAGCCATGCAGTATCCATATTGGCATGATAAATCCTTCCCAGTGTTTTCATAAAAAGAAGTGCAATATAAATAGAAAAATAGCCGCAAGCAGTGAGGGTGGGCTGTCGCACCTCCGGTGACCAGCAACCTGTGACATTTCATTCCAAACAATACACTCATATCTAATGTATGCTCTAAATGTTATGAGTTTTTAGACATTGGAAGATGGCATTATTATAATTATCCTGTGAAGTTTGACCTTCATCATTTGATGCCTCATGCATAACTACTACACCATTCTTGTGTGCCTAAAACTTCATTAAGGACATCATTTCACATACCAAGAATTTATATTCTCGACCATGCAGATGTGTCTAATAAAAGTCATGAGTGAACAATAGAAGGAGAGGCTGATTGATTATTTGGCCCTTAGATAATCAGGGCCAATATTTGCAAATATTTGATAATCTGTCATCTGTATCTAAATTCCCCATTAAAAAAACATATAAAAAATATAAGTGTGCTATCCCAATGAATCGACAAAAAAAAATGACTAACATCTTTTCCACAAAATGTCATCATTGACTGAGACACACAACATTATCTGACCTTAAAAATCAAACATGGGCCCCATTTGGATAGTCTTTTTTGCTTAGGAAGGTTCCTAACTGAGTAAAAAAAAACGGAAGTATCGAAGTAGGATTTTGTGGCACTGCAAGACCACGCAATCAAACAGCATGTAGAACCTAAGAATACCACTAGAGACATATTACTAAACCCCATTCATTTTCAATGGGAATATTGCATTTAACTAACCACCATTCAATTTCAATGGAAAAAAGAAATACAGTAATAATAATAAAAAACGCGGGTCTATTGAATAGCCATTAGGGTGGACCTGTCAATTCTAAAATGGTGTTGATATCATGAAAACTGTCAGTGAAGATAAGTCAAGTACAATGAATCTCTGATGCATGTGTCCTTGGGCTCTAACAGAAAACATGAGATGTTGACTGGAGCTACTGAAACAAGCTGCCATTAGTGCATTGCCATCATAACACATAACACATCACAACAGAAAGTTGGACAGAGAGGGAAATAAACTTACACTTAACAAATATTTAATTCATCGACTAGCTGGTGATGATGTTTACCACTGAATAATTTAAATGATGTATCCCATTTAGAACAAAATAGGGTTTAGTAAAACGGAGGTACTGTTAGTGAAATATGCATTAATGACACCAATTTGCAAATCACATGGGAAAGATCCTTAATGCAGTCCCTCATCTATATAGGCAGCAGTAATGTGATGCATTTTTGATTAGGGCTACAAAACAAAATTGCTCGTCCATCTGAACATCCGTTGCCTTCTATGAGAGATTCTCTTATTACTATTTCTAAGATGGAGTGTGATGTCAGATTGTGGCCAAGCCTGTGGCCAGCCCCTTAGCACCAGCCCACTCAGTCCGCTATATATACAGTACATAGGGAGTGTTGCCATGCCAATGAGAGCAGTGACAGCTGGTCGTGTCACAAGTGGTGGGTCTCTCCTGTGGAATGCATTCAATCTCACACGGTGTCCTTCATCACACAGATTACTGTGTAAATACACGCCAAGCAGTTCATATGAGTTTTCATTTGCAACTCCATATGTGATTCAAATGCAATTACATAATTGCTAATTACACCATATGAACATGGGGTATTTATTGAAAATGAATTTTAAATGAAAAACAAAAGAAGATGAATATAAGCAGATAAGTAATTGTAGAGTATATCTGAGATGTTGCACAAAATGTTGTACTCAGCTACGAGGTAAGCCAACTGAGAACAGTGGGATCGTAGCATAGCATGGAGCTTCATAAAGAGAGGGAGAGGGAAAGGAATGGATTAAATTAAAACAAAGATAAAAACATTTAATAATATAAATGGAATGGGGACAAAGTATAAAACTGTGAAACAGAGAGAGAACTGTGGGCACCATGCCTAAAGTCCTTCCACACGAGTGCATGTGAGCATTTCTCCATGCTGTGCATCAGGAAGGCTGGGCAGTTCAGTCTGGACTGGAGCCGGAGCCTGGTGTATTTTAAGAAACACTATGTGGCAATCACAGGCACCCTGCATCATCTGCCATGGTGTTAAAATCATCATGCGATTCATGAGTGGAACTACAACAACGAATGAAAGATAAAGAAAAATGTCTACCACAGCATCAGAAAACTGCAACTTCTGCAAAGCTGTTTTTGCTGACTTTCACATATACTCCTCTATAATATATAAATTGAGAATCTACCAAAGGAATGGATCACCTACAACATCTGATATGAATAATATGTGTGGTCAAAGTCCTTTATTTTGCCATTGCACAGCGGTGACCACATCAGATTCAGTTTATCTAATTAAGTTATCTAGTTTTTTTCAAAAATATTTTTTTTCTCGTCATTATGTCTTGGCCCCCTTTATGCTGATAGATGGGTAATATTATGTTATCCCTAGCATAGAGAAAAAAGATAAAGCTGACAGACTGTCATTGTGTTTATAATGGGAGAGACAAGCAGTCCTTATCCTCTAACCGACCAAAACCCATTTATCCCAATCATTTAGATATGTCAGATTGTGATTGCTTGTGATTGTTTTATATGTGTTAAATTATGAGGATCAAATACAAAACAGACATTCTGTCATAATAATGGTGATTACTGATGTCTTTAAAACAGATCATAATATTTGCCAGATACCTACTGTCCCTAAGGCATTTATTAAAATGACAATACAAATGTGCCCATGCAAAATACACTATTGTACTGTTACTAAAGTACATCTTTGAAAATGATCATGATAATTGTATATATTTAGGTCACATTGCCCAGCCCATGAGTGATAAGTGAAAATGAAAAACCCTCTTCTACATACTGAAAATGCCTTGATTTGTACAGGTTAAACAGATATTTCTACAATTATTATTTCACATTATAATGACAGCATGCATGCGAGAAAATTCCTTAGCGAGATTCATCGATTTATTGTCTTGTGCTGTGAGAATAAAATACATCCACATATTGTACCAAGTTCAAATGCTTTCCTCGATCCATTTTGCTATTAGATTGACTCAGTGATCGAGTGTCACCAGAAAATCTGCTGTATTTAATTTTTGAATGTGGGCAAAATAAGCATGTAGTATTATGATATGACTGCAATTGAATGATCATAGTATGAGGTTTGTGTAGCTCATATTATAACACAGGTAAATGATATAGGTGTCCCAGATACTTTGTGATGAGTATGTCATTCTCTGGCTATAGTCAGTGATGATCTATTTAGGTTGTATGCTTTTAGATAGATGAGAACGTTTCCTTCACAGTGTAGTGTTAGAATACAATATATGACAGCCAAACTGAGTTCTTCCAGGAGTTAAGCATTTAATGACATGCCAAGTTCCTAAAACATGCCATCTATAACTAATGCTACTCTAGAGAAACTATAGGCTTGGACAAGGGAATAACTGTTGGCAGGAAGTATTTGATTTTACTGCCTTGACTTCTTTTTTGGCACTGCAGGTGTATTCCTTGAGTGGATCTTTAGCAGGTTTTGTTTCCTACTGTTAATGTACATGTCTTTTAAATAGGGTTTGCAACATATAACTCACACAAATAGAAGAAGCCTGCTGCCACAGCACAGACCTGTCCTCACACCCCACCATATACATTTGATAATGTTTAATTTGTATCTGTTAAACATACTAATCTAAACATGTCAACAAAGAAGCTAAAAATAGTTGTCAGCATCAAGAAAAATGCTGCACACATAAAATGCTGACAGGCCCAAACAATTATTAGACATATCTTCTTGTATAGTAAATATAAATGTGCGTTTTATACCATGCCATACAATGACACCTTTTGAAACAGTCTGAATTAGGTCTCAGTCAATGATGCCAGGTCAGAGAAAACATGATCCAATCCCAGGGGGTAATGTCACCATCTGCATCACTCATTAAACTAATGAACCATGGTTTTCTAACATGAGAACCAAACGAGACCGCTGAAAGTCTAGCTGATGGACTGTGGTGCTGCATTTTCAGTGTGAACCGTCTGATTAAATATTCTTTCTGCACCGTTCATGCCTCAGTGTCAATGGCTGTTTGTAGCCTCTCACAGCTGAGTAATTCCAAATAATTTAGCACAGTGATGTAGTTGAGCCACATTGTTCATAAGAGAGCTCTTCTTAATTAGACACCTTAGAATTCATAGAGATGCTATGTGTTCACATAGCTTAATAAGGGGGGAAAAAAACAGACTATTGGCTATACAGTCAGGAATGACAGACCTCCATTTTCTTATTGATGTCTCACACAGAATGAAGTGCAACCCCACTAGCAGCGACACACATCCATTTGAGGTAAGACCAGATGAGCAATACATTTTAGATCAGCCTGGAAATTGAAGTCCTGATGCCAAGAATCAGCAGGGGCACCATCAGAATGTAAATGTGCAAGCTGCAAACATGGCATTTCGTAGAGCTGGGGGTAGCAGAGGGACCTGGGTTGAATTAATGTGTATGTATCAGGGACACAAGCCCCCACCCCCTCCTCTATCTCACTAACCTCTCTGCTCTACCTCTGCCTGAGACTCTCAGCAAATGGAGCGGCAAAAGAAAGAAAAGGGAAAGATGTACAATACTCTACACACTTACTGCCTGCCAATTAGTTACATGGAAAATGGCAGAGAAAAATAGTCCCACTAATAAGATTTAGCATCCTAGCATTCTCCCTCTTACTTTCTCTCTCCTCATGCAGGCATTTAATGGACCAGCAGGAGCCCAGAGATCTTGGCACAGCAGGAGTGGTAAGCACTGACTGCTACTAAGATTCTCTTGAAATCTTTCAGTCGCTTAAAGGCAGTTTTGGTCAGGGTCCATAAAGGATGGTGTTTTCTTCCAGGTGTCTCAGCAAGACTGCTAAGGTTTGCGTGCTTTCTGTCCACAGCATCTGCTCACTGAACTGTGCCTCTATGTGGTAAGGCATCTGCTCACATCTCAGTGCTCTTCAGATGTCCCCTCTGGTTTGGCGTGGAGGAATCTGCCTGTATCGGCGCTACCCTCTCCTGGGAGTACTTTCTTTGCAAACATGTTTTTCTTTCTTTTCCGCTAGGTAACAGAAGAACTGAAGAAGTGTGTTTTTTATCTTTTACTTCCTCAGCATGGTCTTTCTCACATCAGGTTATGTGATTATGAATCAGAACTGGCTTGACAACAACAGCCACAGCAGAAAAAGCAATGCGCATTAAACAGGAAGAGACCTACATTCCTTCTGCCACTACCCTTTTCTAACTCATGATAGCCATGGCTTGCAGATGTCTTGACTATCTATTGTAGTGTATCTAATTCCTACAATGCATGTTGTTAGAAAACTCCTTTGATACCAAGGAGTATGGTGAGGCAGGTTAATAGACTGCGTCCAAAAGCCTATTGTATTTGACATTCCTTTTGTGTGTAATTTATGATTTCCACCCTTGGTTTTATACAGTAAACAAGCGATAATGTTTTCACAAACAAATGTGTATCATGCCCACTGTCAGAGGATGTCTCTGCCCATACTGGGTGCTCTCTCTGAAGTCTTCTTTTATTTGAAAACCTCTTTCTAAACTACACCAATCATCCTGCGGCTTCACTAATGTGATGAGGTCACCGTAGACTCTGCAACACGAAATATACTGAAGCGACAATGGTTATCTTTCTTATTTATGAGATAACCATGAAGGTTCCAGTGGTATAGCCTAGAGACCTCAGCTCTGCTGTACCCCTGGAAATGCCTTCCAGGAGTTGAAGAGGCGGTTGACTCCCCTTCTCTCCCTCTCATTATTGAGATAGATTCCTGAGGCATCCTCCACATTAAATGTCCCGCATTTGGGGAATATCCCATCAAACAGTAAACACAAGTATCCAGGACTCCAAAAGTATCCAACTTCCAAAAAATCCTTGGTATCCGTGGTTTCAGAGAGCTAAAATGTTGACTACAGGGGCAAACCGTTCCCAGCAATCTGCAGACAACAAACAACATCCTCGTGCCTATTTCTCCCAATGATATTTCCTGTGCCAAGAGGAACTATGATGTAGGCAACAGGGAATCATTCATCATCAAGTTGGCTCAGGAAGAATGGAGACAATGGCTTATTTTATATGCTTGTTTTTTATGAATTTAATTAGTATTGTTTTTCAATTCCTTCCTTTGTTTTTCTTTTGGTGTTCTCTCCCATCATTGTGACCTTGATACTGAATGGCGACATAAATAAAGAAGACATTCTAATTCACAAAAAAAAACAGGGGAAAAAAACATGAAATGGAGGAGCACAACAGCCCACAAAAAAGTGGGAGCCTGTAAACCATGTTATGGTATGAAATAAGTGATGGATTCCATTACTGATGAAGCTTGCTATGAAGCAATGGGATTACTATGATTTAAGTGAGCTCATCTATGTGATTGGCTGTGAAGGAGTATTTTGTAAACAGAGCACAACTTTCCTTTCACCTTCATGAATACATGGAATACATCCCAGGTAAAGTAATAATCTGTAAACGTCTGTCACTGATGTTGCCCTGTGAATACTTAATGCAATATTAAGTGTAATAGCCCTTAATAGCCACAAACATTTAAAATATTATATACAAATTCAAAAATAATATCAAAAGTTTCTTCTATCTGGTTACTGCTTTTTCAAAAGTAAATCACTATATTCTTTCATCCCAACATTTATGCAAAGACCAGTTCAGCTCACACACAATTGATTTTGTTCTAGTTATTGTTATATCTATCAATGTTTTAGCATTGATTTATATATTGTTAACACACATGCTTTGCTAGATGTTCTTTGTGAATTATATGTATGCTTAAACCTACACCCTACAAATAAAGTATATCTATTCAACTCTAAATCACTTGGCCTTTCTAATATTACAATATCAAAATCTGGTTCCATTTTAATCCGTGTATCATTCGTTCATTTGTTTTTCCGATTTAGACGAAAATTGAAAAAATGAAAACAACGTTTGATTTCTCGTTTTTCCCTTTTCAAAACCAAAACCAGAAATCGGATTACGGTTCGTTTTCTCGTTTTTTCCATTCTGCACCCCCAAACGGAAAATGGAAAATGAAACATTCGAATAACAAATCCACGCTGCTTGCGCAAGGCAGAACTCATGTTGGTTGTCAGGGAAACCAATTGGAGGATGAAAACAAGGGCCTATAGCTGGTAGAGAGTCCGCTTAAGGTGGACTGTCCTTGGACACATTATGTTGACATCCTGGTGCCTGTGGAGGATGAAAACAAGGGCCTATAGCTGGTAGAGAGTCCGCTTAAGGTGGACTGTCCTCGGACACATTATGTTGACATCCTGGTGCCTGTGGAGGATGGAAACAGGGGTGTAGCTGCTCAGGGCCAGTCCGCTGATGGTGTACTATTCTCGGACACCTGTTGCTCACATCCTGCCACCTCTGGAGGTTATAGAGGGGGTCTAGCTGCTCAGGGCCAGTCCGCTGATGGTGCACTATTCTCGGACACCTGTCCCTCAAATCCTGGTCCTTCTGGAGGATATACAGGGGTGTAGAGGCTCAGGGCTGTCCGAGTGACGGTGCACTATTCTCGGACACCTGTGAGCTGCCTCGTTTCCCTGACAACCAATACGGCCAGGATTTGTTATTCGAATGTTTCATTTTCCATTTTCCGTTTGGGGGTGCAGAATGGAAAAAACGAGAAAACGAACCGTAATCCGATTTCTGGTTTTGGTTTTGAAAAGGGAAAAACGAGAAATCAAACGTTGTTTTCATTTGTTCAATTCTCGTCTAAATCGGAAAAACAAATGAACGAATGATACACGGATTCATTCTAATGGCTAGAAGTTGAAGTACTGATCAGAAAGAGGTAGTAATGGAGTTGACACCACTCATATTATGTAAATGTTTCTATAGCGATATATACTGAAACAAAGAAGGTAACAACATTAAGCTGGTAAAAGCATAGTGATACTTGTGATACTTATTACACAAACTAGTTCAAGATCTGATGGAATGTCTCTTCACCCGCTCTGCCTTACAGAAACAGTGTCATCAAAACTTAATGACCCAGCCACACAATTGACAAGCCATTACTTAATTACAAGCAAGAAAATCAGTCTCCCACAGAAAATTAAAGTCCCTGCCAAGGTCTCTTTGTGATGGCAATCATCAGACACACAAAGAGGAGCCTGCCAGTGGTATGTCAAACAATGATTCTTACTGGACAGATGAGCTGCCTTGTCTTCGTTTCTGTGAATGCATACATTGTAGGTATGAAATGCTACTTAAATGTCAGCTTTAATTTAAATACCATTACTCAAAAGCAGGAGGTGAACACAATTTTTAACAAGGTTTTATGGAATTCTTTACAGGAGCATTTTATAAAACTTCCTAACTCCACTTTACACTAAGCATTATATTAAGTGTCCTTAGATACTGTTGGCGATCTTAGATACTGTCTGGCGATTAATACCTGTCTCACGAAGGATGATGCCAAAATATATGTCGGAAATACTACACAATATTAGGCTACATAACATTGAGGAAGGAAATCAATTAAGTTGGACACAATGTGTGATCACTGTAAAATCAGCTTCATAGATCTGATAAATCAGACTATTAAATTAGACAAAACTATCAATTTGTAACTCTGATTAATAGGCATCAATGAAAACCATAATTAACCTACCAATAGATAGTAAATGTTGAAGGTCTTTTCCATTCTAGGGAGTAGAATTTGGCAGCATTCACACTTGTCTCACATTAAATAGACCAGTATACCCACCTTTTTATGGATAAATAGAATACAATAAAATAGAACTTATAGTGTTTATGTTCTTTAGTCCATTAACTTTCTGTCCAATGGAATGATGTGGGTCCACTCAGTCAAAGATCTGAGTTGTGAGGCATAGTAGAAGCTCACTCAAATAAGATAGGACTGGTCATAACTGCCTTAAGCAGAGTGGGCATTTCCAATCAACTGTTAAGTCACACTTTTAATTAGACATGACAAACACAGCCGGAACACGGAAGCCACCGAGGTGCAGGGCATCGGTAGCCACAAAAACACACATAAAAATTAAACAGTCATACGTTTGGAGACTCACTACTGAAGTGTACAATGTTTACACTTATTTTTTGTTTACACACAGGAAAATATATCACATTCCTGCTGCTACTGGTAGGGGACTTCCCACAGCGACCAACCGCTTACTGTCACATGCATGTACTCATCAACCCAGCAACCTAACCCAACCAATAACAACTGCCCAAGCAGAGATTCTAACAGAGCCAATATAACAACTGCCCAAGCATAGAACCTGAGCAGCAGGATACATCGACAACAACAAAAGCTGTCTTAGTAAACATTTCACTGGGTTTTTCAAGCATTCACCTTCCTTCATCAGTGTGTCGTTGAATAACACCCACTTCACCATCACTCAACAGTGGTGTCTGGTGTCCTAAACAGCTGAGGATCTATATTGACTTAATTTCTTCTCTCTTGTGCCAGTAAACACAACTAAACCTATGAAGAAAGCTGTTTCCTAAAGGAACCGGCTGCACATTGTTCTCCCTTAACCTTTATTGTAATTTTGCTGCACAATAGGCTTGTTTGAACCTCCAACTAGATGTACCATATAGTAATCTGACTGCCCCACACAGTAAGGGCATGGAGGGAGTATGAAATCAAGGGTCCCTGGGTACAAAGGTATTATGATATACAGTAGCACATACCAGAAGTTGACTGGAGGTCATGTTCTATAAAGAAACACATTTTGAATAGTACTTGATGAATGTTTTTAAATCTCCACTCAGCACTCAGTCTGCATATGTCACTTATAGTGGTAGCTCCGATCTAAATGTGTATCAAAAGCACCCCGAAGGACTTTGTGATATTAATCAGAGCAGATGAGTTTAAGATGTATACTCAGAAAATTGGTATAAGGACTCAGATCTATATTTAATTCACAACACTACGATGGAGTAGGGGGAAAAAACATTTACTCTATAACTCTGTGTATGACAGTTGAAATAAATAATTAAGAAAAGCAGGGCACGAATAATTGATACTCAGAATTCATGGTGCAATGAACAGGCAGAGGGGCCATATTTGTAGAGTAGCCTAAGCATCTGAAATGATATGTTCACAGCAGGCAATGATGGCCCAAAGTCTTTCATGATATGGTGCACAAATGACTTGCATTGCAGTGTAATGGTACAGCATTATTTACCATACAATACTTGTGATGACCTGCAGTAAAGGCTTGTGATGTGACTGAGAGGCAGCAAATCTCTTCTGAGACTACTTGTCACAACACAAATGTGGGTCAATAACAAGATAATAAAGAATAAAAAGACAAGGGGGCACATGTATCGATGCACTCAAATCCTGCTTGATACTTGCCGGGAAAACATTGTGATAACAGGGTAGAAAATAGCCTAATAAAAAATATAAGATACCATCTTTTTGAGCAATACGTCAACACGTGACACAGTAAAACATGTGATGTCAGTCAAAAATCTAACATAGGCAGCTGAGTTACAAATGAGATAATTCAGAAATGAGCTGCATTGCAGATCTGTATCCTTTAGATCTTGCCAAGATTGTCAGTAAATCAGACTGTCTAGATATGGGCCCAATTGAATCTCCTCTTTAGAGTCAGTATGTGATGTGCTTAATGAAGACATAGACAATGATGCTTAATTCTTCAAATCTACTGGTAAGAATGACACAAAGGATTCAACTTTTCTCAAGAAATTCCTGTGCAGTTTGCTACCAAGGACTTATTTTTCCATCTTAACACCCTGTACCTGTAACCAGATGGTAGCAGTTTGAAAAATGGATTCAGAGGATGATCAATGTCATTTACTTTTGTTTGCGCTAAACGTGTGGATGCTCTGTCAATCATGTCTGACAGGCTGGGAGGGGAAAGGCTGATGGCTTTGGAGGCAGTCTGTGTCATTTTGACGAGTTTGTTTTTGTTGGTGATGGTTAACATTGTGAAAAGACAGGGAATACATGGGTTGAATTATGCACCTTATTCACCTTTTCTGATTATTAGTGTGCTTGCCCGAAGGGAAGCACAGTATTGTTATCGTCAAGTTTTCTTTATTTATTTATTCCGTACGTTTTTCTTGCAGCTAACTACTCCTCGCCCGATTGAGCTAGAGACGCCATTCAAACACCAAAACGTCCGGCCCGATCCGGTGCAAGCTGCTATGACTTTTCGTGGCGGTACCCCTTGCCACTCCTTTTTTATTCCTATTTTTCATCCCCTTTTTTCTCCATAGACTTGCATGGCAGAGCGCTCTGCCATTATGACATCATAATAGGGTCATTAAACTGGCTTGCAGCTGTGCTTCTCACTGACACCTCCGCCAAATCCAAGGAACCGCATTTTCTCTGTCCCTCTCAATTCAACTTTGAAAAAGAATAAGAGGAACCGTATTTCTCTGTCCCTCTCAATTCAACTTTGAGAAAGAATAAGAGTAACTACAGTTTCTAACCTAGCTACCGTATTTCCACTTCGTTAAGGTGAGTTGAATGGCAGCATTTTCAGTGTACTGACTGAAATTTTAATGGAAACTGATAGTTAGCCGTAGCAGCTAACATATAAATTAACGTTACGTTAACGTTGGAGACGACATTTTCCGTAATTCAAGTTGTGAAGTAAACCTTCATGAATTTAGTTGTGTGGATATAGTGAACTAAGGCTTGTATTCCCACTACGGTAACGTTAGCTGTGTTAAGCAGAGCTATCCTAGCTGTGTTAAGCAGCTGTAACATCTGAGTACGGGGCTAAAGGCTAACTAACACTACGTAACGGGAGTATCCACTGGCAGTTTCAGCTAGCCGTAACGGGGGATCATTTTCCTTAATTCAAGTTGTTAAGTAAACCTGTGAAGTAATTCATGAATTTAGTTGTGTGATCAAGTGAGCTAAGGCTTGTATTCCTACTACGGTAACGTGAGCTATCCTAGCTGTGCGGGGCTATGCAAAGGTTGCTTATACTGAAAGAATGGTTAACTTGTTGTGGCCGATAGCGTGAGTTAACATTAACCCGTGTCCTGGGAGTAATGATTCATGAGAGACCTTGAATCATTAGGTTAACTGAAAAACGTTTGAGGATGTAGCTGTTGTAGTGTGCTCAGTTTTCGAAAACTAGACTGAAACTAAGAAGGATAACTATGACTAAATGTGACTAAAACTAATATGCACTGAATCTAAAATAGCTGCTGAATCTAAAATAGCTGCCAAAATGAACACTGAGATGTATTAATTTTGGCAGCTATTTTAGATTCAGTCTTAAGACAAAAATGCATATTAGTTTTAGTCACATTTAGTCATAGTTATCCTTCTTAGTTTCAGAAGAGGTTTTTCATGGTTGCTAGCTCTAATCAGATGTACTATAGGCTTATAAGAGAAGACTAACTTTTTATGCCAACGAACACCAATAACTAGAACTAATTTGACAGACTATAAACCAATGTGATACACGTGCTCTCTAGCTATACAGTAAAAGTGTTGCTTACGTTTGATACTAGACCTACAGTCTAACTCTAACTGCATTAAGTCTAACATATAGGCCTATCTTACAATAAACTTTAAGTAAAGCTGGCTATGTAACCGCATTCATTCCAATATTGTTACAGAGATGTTTCCTTTTACCAAGATAGCAATTTCAACCATCTACTTAGCTCAGTAAGTCAGTATAACGAAACTCTGAGATACCCTCATATGTCTAAACGTCAGTGGAGCCAAAATATAATGGTTGAGCTTGGTTGCTTGCTAAAATATATTGGAAGAAGGCCCCACTACACTGATTGAGTAGATGTAAATACATGTTAATTCATAGGCACTTGTTCTCTCTGTCACAGAGCAAGCACACTCTCGCAGTTCGTTCACGAAACGCATTCTAGTTCACTATGCTGTACGAATATATTATTACTAGGGCCGATGCAACCCTTGTGTCGTCTCAGGTACAAGATATGGCAAAAGTCTCAATCTCCCTATAATATTGCAAAAAACACGGTTACCCGTTAAGTAGGTCCATTCGGGGATTGCTACAGTCAATCTTGTTTTCATATTTTGTTATTGTTGCAAGATCATTGAAGTACTGATTTGGACATTGTTAGTTTAATAATGTTTTGGTTTATTGATTGATATGCTCATAGTATTCATTCAGGTTTCTCCCATGCCTAAGCAGGACTTTTTTCTTTCCTCACTACCACACCTTACATTTTTATTTCGGTTATATTCCACATAAATAAAATTCTAAATAAAAATCTAATTTTGTTGGCATGTATTCGTTGTGATTAGGCTTTGTGTGATTAATCACTACCAAGGCAAGTTCAAGGTTGTGTGTCGCCAGTGTAATAGATTGAACTGTGTTGGGTTGTTGTCAATCCATTGCAAAATATTTTATTTTTCACAGTAACAATTTAACAACGTGTACAATATTTTGCATCTATGTGGTTCATATGAAAGATACAATGAATATGCTGTTTAACTGTCCCACACAGATTTGAACAATTTTGCTCAATCCATCTCTTTGGTGTTGCACTGCTGATACAAATCTATTATATCATGGGCTATGCTTTAAGTGCCTTGAGATTTCACTTTATGGCCCAAGGCTGTCAAAGATAAGGAGTTAACCTTATTTCATGATAACACATTATGAGGCATTTATCAGCCATGAAGAATGAGGACACGGCATGTCAGCAAATATTTCATGAGACCACAACCACCTAGTACAAATTAATAGTTTCATGCATGTTCTGTGCCACCAATGGGGTTGAAGTTGGAGGTGCATTTATGTACACAACTTTTGAACTGTATGCCTGATTTCCCAAAATACCAAGTTCAATGTAACCTATGACGTAAATTTCCGGCACATTGGAATTTATGAAAAAGTTCTTCACAAGCATGTCATTTTGTCCAATTTTCATCAAATTTGCTAAAAGTGATCTTCGAACCATGCCATTCTGATGGATTTGACCATTTCTACAGCCAATCAAAATCGGCCGTGTACCCACCAAACAGGAAATGGCTGATGTATCGATACCAAATTTAGTACATGGACTCTGGACTATATCATTGTCATGTCCTGTCATGTCATCATATTTTACTTTTGCCATTTACCATTTTTTCAAAAATCTTACAAATTCAGAAGCCAGAAATGTGTTTTATCTACACCAAATTTGGCACGGATGATCTCCATTCCAAGCCAAAGGAGTCGAAAGTGTTTGTCCATAACAGCCTATGTTAATTGGCTGTGAAACTGCCAAACAAAAAGTGAACTCATATCTTGGTGTCAATGCTGACAGTCATGCCTTTGCCATGATGACAAAGTTACCATGGCAACAGCGCTCTGCTGGAGTCCTTTGCTCCCTCATCACTGCTTGCGTTTTAAATCTTGGAGCAAAGGGAATATGTTTGCAAACAATGAGTAGTCTATAAGCTCTATACCTTCAGTATGGGATGGATATGATATGATGCAGCTTGTGCAGTAATTAGGATGAAGGAGAAGAATGTAGGTTATGGTTATCTCATAAGTCTGGTGAAGGCTGGCTAGATATGATTACTTCAGAAAGTGTGAGCTGATCTTTCCAGCAAAGATGCAAAGATTCTCACTGTGATCTGTTATAAAGCAATTTGCTGACAAACACACATCAATGTAAACTTCTGACTGGCTTTCCTTGCAACACAGGTTTCTGTGTGTCCAGTGTGTCTTGTCACTATCACAGAGCCACGCTACAACAATAAAACATAAAAGACCATGACAAATGCACAAATGCATAAGCAACGCATCACAGAGAAACAAGTTTTACTAAATTAAATTGGTATGAGCTAAAGGATACCTAAAACAACTTTCCTGAACATGAGATATATTCATTCTAGAATGAAGGGTCTGAGAACTTATTCTCAGAGAAGAATCTGTTGAACTACATGTAAAAGCATCAATTTATCAATTTATAACACAGGAAGTGTAAGTAAAGTGAAAGTACGCCATTAAAATTTATGTTTTTTCAGTTCAACAAAATCTGCTGTTGAACTAGATGTCCAAGACAAGACAAGTATTCCATACTTCAGGTTTTAAAAGGAGAGATGTTATGAAGGAGTGGCAAGTGGTGTGAAAGCTCCGAGGGGGGTTCATTAATATGCCACACATCAAGCTAAGAGTGCTGGAGTAGATACAGCTCCCACTGGGTCAGAACAAATCTATTTCTACAGAGTGGCTTGAAAGGGACTATATTTGATGAAAGATATTTCAAATGTTAGTGTGAAGGGAACAGCCATGTCCAAACCAAATGATTCAGGCTCTTTACAGTGTGAAATGGTGGAATGGAGCAGGTTCAATTAGCTTTTTGTGTATGCCAATGACATACAAATTCTACTCAATCTTGTGATTTCTAAAATCCTGCCAACCTATGTCACAATTAGGATAGAGGAGTAAAGAGAAAAAAAAGAAACACAGAGGGAAGGTAGGATATAAAAATGAAAGGGAGAATAAGTAAGTGAGAGAAAGACAGAATAATGGATAGAAAGAGAGTCATATGACACATGATGTCACAGGAGGCATGTGTAGGAATACAAGGTGAATGCACATGAAACCATTCAAAGCATGAGGCTGCAGCTGGGACCTTTGTGTTTATATATGAGCACCTGCTAACAGGCACACACACACACACATACTCTACATACACACTTTCTACATACACACAGTAGCAATCAAAGTTACCCTCTCAACATTCAAAACATTCTTACTTTGCGAAAGATAGAAAATGTTTTAAAAAGTTTAGTAATCTATATTACAGTGATTTGGTGAACATAAGGTTGCCTCCTCTTTACTAACTCAAAGTACATCCTCCTCCTTAACTGGATAGCCACTAGTCTCTACCCACCAGAGCCACTCACAATAAACCTGTTCTACCTTTAGTGTAAAGAAAATTGCCAGCATTACAGTTGTCAAAACAGCATTCCATCAAGCAGGGCCTAAGACACGACACAACATGTTTTCACTTTTAAAATTCTCCTCAAACCTCCATTTCCACCATCTCCCACTCCTACACAGTGATGCTGATTAAACATGGCAAGGCGTAAGAGCAGAATAATGATGGCAGAGAGAACTGAGAGATGGTAAAGCTGATAATTGGGACAGATTCTTTGCTTTTTTGTTGTTGTTAATATGCACACTCTTGAACACCCCATGCAATTTGTAAAAGCAAATTCATGAATAACCAGCAGGTCACAAGATATATATTCAGCTCGTAACCCACATTCACACAATATTAAAAGTGAGCCTGTATTTTTTTTAACTGTACTGCAAATATCAACCATATCAATGTCTACATTCTGTACCATCTCACATGTTCTCTGAGGAGATTAAGCATGCACAGTTGTAATGGAAAGAACGTCCAAATGGGTGGAGAACTGACACAGTAAAAAATTAGTACGCGGTAGGCCTACTAGTGAGATGGTAAATGTATGTTTATATTGTACTGATTGATGAGTGCAGTTATTACTATGTATAGATAGTTGTATAGACTTGTAAAAACCATTATGAGGCCTTATGAATACTTTATAACCTTTCATGAATGTGTTTATAATGATTTATGGATACTGGGTAAATATTACCAAGGTGTTTAATAAAAAAATTAAGTCTGTACAAAAAGTAAACTTGCAGTACAAAAACATCTGGAAGAGGGAAAAAACCCTGTATAAACATATACATAACAGCACTTTGGTCAGCGTGAGCCGATTTTAAAGCTGCTTTATAAATAAATTCAACTTGACTTGACTTGACAAGCACTTTATATGAAGAAATGTCAGATGTTTTTTTTATTTACAGTTTATGGGGGTGATGCTTTATTTCATTTCTTTCAGGAACAGACTCAATTCACGGTAGGTCAGGGGAGGAGGTCAAAACACATAGCAGTCAGCATGACAGAATTCCAAAACATGAAAAGATATCCAATGTAGATTGGATTGGATTGTCATGAATTCTAGATTGGACTGAATTTGGCATAATGCCGCAACCTACCACACATCCCATGCAAAATGCCCATCCACATTACACCTCTTCAGACCGAAAAGCAATTAAAGCAACTCAACTACAGCTAACTAACATTTCACTGGCAAGGCAATCCCTGCTCTGTCTGTTGCAGCCTTTCCAGTTGACTAGATTGCCTTCAGGAAGGCACACACTGTGAAGCTCTGCCAAACAAAATACACAACGAATCTTTGGGTGGTACAATGTTGATTCATTTAACAGTAACCTCAAAGGAGTATGCCTCTTAAAAAGAAAGTTCTAGAACATTAACTTTTGGATAAGAAGGCTCTTAAAGCAAGTGGACAGAGAAGAGACCAAGTAAGAGAGAATGTGAAAGAAGATATTAGAATGATGAGAAACGAAGAATAGCTCGATGATAGCCCGGCGACCTCAAACTGTCAAACCTGTTTCTACAGTCCAAGCCTGACACAACATGCACTGCACAGAGAGGATGACTCATCTAAGGTCAATCACAGCAATTTGAAAAAATCACTCTTAATAAAGGTAACCATGGAAGGATTATAAAATGATCTACACAAAGGGAGGAAAGATATAAATTGAGGCATTTTTGTCTTCCACACAGGAATAGCTTCCAATCTCAACTTCATCCACACAGTATTAAAGATTTATCCTCCATGAATCCCCAGTGCACTTTACAAAGTGTCAACAGCCTTTCTCACCTGCAATGAATCCCTGCTCTCAAAATGCATTATTTAAATAAAACTTTCTCTGATCCCCCCTTGCCCGCTTTCTATTTCTATTTGACACAGTAGATCATGTCACCATGTGATTTGTTTGTTACTTGTAAAGTAAAGTTTGTATAGTGTTGTCCCATTTTTTCATCATACAAAGCATTATGTCCATAATATCTTCCAGATGAGACCAAGAGTATTTTTTTTTCTTTTTTACAATCAAATGTTTTTTTTTTTTTAAATTAAACAATATACAACCTGAATTTTAACCAAGAAACACCCACAAAACACTAAAAGACCCAAACACATAAACAGAGACAAACAGACACAGTAACAGACACACACACACACACAACATTCTTACTTTAAATGCCACTAGTAAAGGAGAGAGTCATGTGATCATTTAGATGCCACTTTAGTCCAAAATCTAGCACCAGGCGGGCAGTCCTATATCATATGGGGGAAGATGCCGGGGATGCAGGGTTATTTTAGTTCATGAAAACTAAGACTAAACCAATCAGCTTCAGTTTGAGTTCCCCCCCTTGATTTGCACTGCTGTGACTACACCACTATACCACTGTTCTGTTCTGTGTGTCCTTTTGAGAGACACTGGCCTAATCAAAAGGACCTAGGATGACTGAAATCATTATTATTTGACGTCATGCCTTCTTTCATCCTACCCTTTTCAGCTTCTATAATTCAATGCTTTCTTCGGGATACCTGAAAAACTGAAACTAAAACTACATACAAACTAAACTAAAACTAGCAAATTCCTCAAAATAAAAATAGATAATTCCATAGGATTAGATATATTCACAATTGGAATATTTTGCAGTCCCCACTGGTGTACACTATTCTGTTCTAGGGTATGCCAGAAATCCGGGGTATAAGGGTCCAGTGAAGTAAGCAAACGTAATACGTCAAATGAAAGATTGCCGGACCACCATCTCCCCCTCCCCTTCTGTACTGTGAACAGGTTCAGAGTTCCATTGATTTTCAATTATTTGGCTTAGAACTGCAACAGGGAAATCTCTGACGTTGACAGCTCTTTGTTTTCACCGAGTCTCCCTGCAACATGATCATGCAATTACTGTCAGTTCTTCACTGACAAGATGAATAGGCTATCTTACCAGCAGTGAGAACGCAAACCGCCTCATATTAACAAATCAAACTAACTTGAACGACAGTAGTCGAGTAGAATAGCGGAGGAAAATAATAATTAGAGTGTGGGTTTCAAGTCGTGTCTTGTTATGAATACAATGAGTTTGCAGGCCAATGTCAAGGAAACCATAAAGGTAATGACCATGTAAAGATCTATACAGTATTGGATCCCTCAGCCCCTTCTGCTAGGCCGGTGATGCAAATGTTGCTCCTACCTTTCCCATCTTTTGCAGCTGGTGGAATTGTGGTTTCAGGTAGCCACGCTGCTTCTCTAGCTCCGACAAGGCAACAGCTTTATCATCAGGCCCAGATTCTTTTGCTTTAGTGGTGGCAGGTGATGCTTTTTTTGCCCAATATAGCTATCGTCCTTTAAGTATTTAACTGAGGTATCAAACTGAAGCTAAATTATTCCATAAAGGTCACTAACAGCAAATCTCCTTAGGCATCTATTGTGTAATCTTTTTATGTAACATCTCCCTTTCTTCTGCCATTGAAGTCTATGGCAGACCCTAGAACTGTCTAATAAAAAGCTTTGAAATTTGGACCACTGATTGGGGACTATCCCGGGATTCCTTTCTCCAAGTTTCATGTCAGTGCCTTGAGCGCTCTAGCGTCAACAATGGCTCAAGGTGGACGTGTTTATGCATGGAACTTTTGAACCGTATGCCTGTTTGATTCCTTGGATCAAGCTGAGTGTACACATTTTTACACAGGCCACAGTTTTTTCCCCAATCTTTATCAAAATTGCCACAAATGATCCTCAGACCAAGCCGCACAAATGGAGCATAGGACCCCATAATGAGGAAGCCAAAATATGTTTGTGCCATTTCATCACTAGGGGTTACTGCAATATGTAAGAAAGCATTTTGTCTAGTAACTGTTAATGCGTTTGTCTAATAACTGCTAATGTGTTTGTATAATAACTGTTAATGCGTTTGTCATAAATAAATCATTATTGTGTCTGGTAATACTGTGGAAGGTCCCAAGGCCAAGACATGCCCACTTGTCAAGTCAACTTAATTGATTCGGCATCCATAATGAATTTTATGAAAAAGTTGAAAAGGAATTCACAGGTCTTCACCAGGATTGGCAGAGATGTCCTTCAGACCAAGCCTAACAAGTTGTGTGTTACTTTTTAATTTGCGACGGCATTCGTTCTTCACATCTTATCACAATAGCTGCTGTCCTTTTCATTATCATTGACATGAACAAAGATAACACTGTATTTTAATCTTTATTTACTCAGCATAGGCAACACCAAAAACCATCAGACTCATTCGTTTTTTTTTTTTAATATTTCTATTGCTAACTTGAATTTAAATTTCACAAAAATCTTCTCATTTGAAGCTCATTACATCCAATCAATGCAACCTAATCTGATCTGTCTGATGATCATCATTGTTGCACCATGACAAATTTCGGAGAAAGTTGAGTTATGCAGACATATGCCATGCCCATCACCACTGTCTCCTTCAAATATCCCATTCATTTATAATATTGTTACTTCTTTTTGACAGGTCTGAATTATTACATGGGATTTCAAATACAGGATGGTGGAGTGGTCATTAGAAACCCCTAGTTTCTGCCAACCCCCTCTTTAAGCTGCCAGAAGCTGGAAAATTAACAAAAACTCATCCATCAGCTTGTGTTTTAGAGGACAGTTAGCAGGTCTCCTATATTAAAACAGCACTACAGAGTTCTGTTCAAAAACTAGTGAGCTAACTACCTAAAAGGCATGCAAAAAACCCTGCAATCACCACCAACAGCCAAGTTGACACTGATAGAAGCTATCCAACACACTAACTGGTGTATTTTGGCAGTATAGCTGACAATGTCATGCTGTGAAAGCGTTTCTTCCAATTTTGCAGGGTATTCCAGCCCGGTATACAGAACTACATAGGGCATATTCTGGATGGCTATTGGGAAAGACACAGGTGTTTATCTGTCCTTGACATGACCATATGCTATCAAAATGAATTTGAAGATGGTACCAAAACTAGTTGCCTATAAAACCATACCTCAAAAAGTGTTGCATAGTGTTACTTTAACTTTAAAGTGTCTGTTACTGGGTTTTTTTATGCGAAAGGCATGGATAAGCAAACATTTCTGTTTGGCACATGTAGAAAATATATCCAATGCAAATGCTTTAATGTGCAGGCTCTGTCTGGATAAGACAAAAATGAACAATTACTGTAGTGAACAGACATTGTTGTGGATAATATCAGTGTCCAAACATATACATTATGGTTTCATTATGAACATAATTCAGCTTCTAAGTTATCCTGCTTTACAATAACATGCTACACTGGGTGCTAGTTGGAGCATTGCAAAGTTACAGTTGTTGGGGTGGAAGTGACACAGACAACGTCAGAAGTGCAACGTACACGTCTTTTTAGTTACTTAAGCCTGCCAGTACGAGTTTGCTGATTTCCATGACTGACAGCTCTGTGTTTAAACTAAAGGGGAGCACTTCCACTGCCTCTACCCACAGTAGGATTTTTTTTGCCTTTACCAAGACCAACATTTTCATTAATAGTTTTTCAAAATAGTATTTATGCAACAAGGACTAGACTCAGTGTTTCTATATCCATTTCCACTGCTAAAGCAGCGCTATCAGCCATTACTTTTCAATATATCCTTAAAGCACTGCTCTTCTCTTCCAGAGACAGCAGTGCACTGTACACACACTCACTGTGCAAAGCTAAACTAGGAAACAAATATGATTTAATAAAGAAGGTTAAAATTAGTAATTATAATATTAATTGTATATGAATGATCAAAAAGCCAAAAGCTACAAAAAGAGTTTTTGTGTTAATGGACAAAATTCAATGTATACTGCCTTTTCCAAAAAGGAATCTTTAAATAAAGTCTCAAGCTACGTGATATGGACAAAAAAAAAAAAACATACATAGCAGCTTACATAGCAGCTTCTTTGGTAATAATTTAGTTGTTTTAAAGTATCTAATGGTGTTCTATGTGATTATGAATAGGATATTTTGTTCATGACTTTAGTTAAACTAAAAAAGATGTAGTGTTGTACATGAAACTGTAGATATGTCATATTGAAAGTACTGAAATCAGGAGGAGCACCATACTCCCACTAACTAATAAACACTGATAAAGAGGAGGTAATCTGTTTAAACCCCATGGTTTGGAGTCTGATGGATTGCGCTGGCAAATGATGCCTTCTCATGTTGAATTAATGGAGATACAAATTAATCACTTGCACTTAATGTGATAAATGTCAGTGAGAAAAGGAGAGTGCTTTCAGCTTTTCAGAGTGGAAATCTATTGATTGGAAAAGGGGGAAATATTTCATTAATTCTATCTATGTGTATCATTGACACATTCCAAATGAGCTAAGTGATCTTTGCCTCTAATGATTTATGGCAGTTTATCTCAATGGGCCCTCCTCTAATTAAACAAACCACTCGCAGGCCAGTAGTTCTAGTTTATGACGCTAATGTATTTCCAGACCATAAGTACATAGTTTTATTTCAGCAGAGATAAGATCAGATCAGTATAGTTTTGCAGATACAGATTTTCTAGGATGAATAAAATCTATAGACTGCGGTATTGAATGCCGATTTTATCAATGTGATTTAGTGCCTTGTAGCATTCTGGAGCATCATAAAGGTTATGTATACGGCACCTGGAGTCTGGACAGCTACAATCAAGGTTGTTAATGACCCACTTATTGTACACATAATGGCATCTCTTTGACATCTAACCAGGGTTACAACTACATACAGAGATGTTACATGCTAGGCTGACACATTTTCCCTCGTAATTATTAAATGAAAGATTATGGTGCCCCTATTCAATCTCCCAGAGCATTCCGATCCCATTTGCCCAGGACTGACCCTGCAGCTAACACCACCTGCAATCCAACCCTGCATCTAACACTAGACCACCAAACCAATTGACACAAAAGTTTACTCACATGCTTTTTGACGTATAAACCTAACTCTCGAATTTGCAAATGCACTGAAATATGCTCTTTATAGCTTTCTTTTATGTTTTAATGATCAACATGAAATAATGTATTGTCTATCCAGCTCATATTGTTAGCATAAAGCTGGCAAGATCTCCATTTGCCATTTGGTGCTGAATGACCAGAGATCAAACTAATATTTGAGATCAAAACTAATATAGAAAATAACAAAACATAACAAATTATTCTGTGCTTTTAGACAAAATATACATTACACAGTGAGGATAGTCTCATATTGTCTACTGTCTTTTGTTGCTCTGATAGGTGAATGTTTTGCTGGCAGTGATTTATGGGGAATCTGGCTAAAAGAGCCTCCAAGGGCAGTGGAGGGAGGTAAACATGTCCAGAAGCTCATGAGGAGACAGCTGTCGAGATAAAATGGGGGTTGCAGCCAAGGTGATAAGGTTATCCATGCAGAACTAACCTACAGGTGCTCAAGACTCTCTGTCATGTGATGCCGATAGCCTTGTGGCCAGGCCAGACATCTGGTTTGGCAGTCATCATGCACTCATATCAGATAAGACTACACAACACAGCAACAAACTCGGACATGTGACATTCCCAAAGGCCTGGCGCTGGATCAGTATGCATTGGGATCCTTCTCTTATCTGTGGTCTTTCTTATTTCTTTCTTAAGATATTTCATGAGCAATTCATATCCTCTTTCGTCTTTCTCTCATCGTCTTTTATTCATTTCATGACTGTCAAAAGAGCACCAAATGAAAGACAAATTCAAGTTTAGTCAATACAGTCAGGAATGATTGGATTATTTGAGAAAGAAAATGTAATAATGACTTGTATATGCAAGCTTCTAAACCAAAGATTTAACATGCTAGTATTTTACTTGAAAAGTGTGATACCTACATGTTTTTACAGATTTTCTCCGTATGGGCGGAATCATTGAACTACCCCATTGCCAAGCCAACTGAACTAATCTGCCTCAGACCTTTGGAATCCTTTTGATAGAAGAATATTCTGGTTTTATAGCTATGTAAACACAATCTTTAAGTCATTACCCTGTGTGAAAAGGTGAAGTTCCTCCCCCTTCTCACTATGGTCCACAAGAAAGGCTGGACTCCCCCACTGTAATGATTGGGTCTTTGTTCCCCTGCACCTGTGGACGGGTCCAATTAGGACTGATTGGGCTAAATTAGCCCCTGGACTAACTTGTTAAAAGGTGTGACTCATTGTTGTGCTAGAGACAGACTGGACAGGCTGTAGAGAAGCTGAGACAAGGTACTAGACAAACCTGTGTAACACAGTTGTACCTTGTACCTACCTTGTACCTAAGCTTTAGATTTGTTCAGTGTATGTTTCTTTGTTTTGGGGTTGTGATTACCCTGGTGTATGTCTTTCTGTTTTTGGGGTTCAAGTCCCTTTGTTTATTGTATATATGATTTCGGGGTTTGAGTCCCTGTTGTAAATAAATATATACAGTAGCTGTATTTTTATAAGAAAGCCACTGTCTCCTGCGCTGTGTGTTCTCCTGCCAGCCTGCAACCACAATCCAGAAGCATACATCTCACAATCATGAGATGGTCGACTGGCCAGTTTCTCACACTCTGGGACTATTGATTCAGTGCAGAAAGAGTCAGAAAGAAATTGGTGGCAAACATCAGTAAACAGGACTGGTCAGCTGAGGATAACTTTAATTTTCACTTTGAAAGGAGTACAAATGGCTGAATGTCTTGATGGCATGAAGCCCATATGAATTGTGTACCATCGTGTACGATATACAGTGTAAAACTCCTGTTTATGTAATATCACTTTGCTTTCGACCATTTTGCAAGACAAAAACTGACCCAGAGTGATGCTAGGGTTAGTTGACATTATTCCCAGATGGAACTCTATTCTAAGCTATATTTAGCAAGGCATCTGAAATTCCTTTGCAGTGTGTTGGTGATACCACATCCAGTCCCTTAACCCTCAAATCTGAACCCTCAATCAAAAGTCTGACATAACCATATTATGGCAAATACCACATCCTGTCATTACTTATATACACATCCTGTCATCAACAGTTAATGCTTATGTATCGTGGTAACATCAGTTATGACAATTATCAGAGCAGTTCTAATTATGTTGTAGGCTTCACGCCGTCATAGCCTGTTGTCACGGCCCCAGGGGACAGGCTGCACCTGGGCCGGGTGTGACTACTCTTTAAAACATCGGAGCAGTTGTTCTCGCGGGCTCCCTCACTCGCGCCTGCATGCTGGTGTTCTGTGGGTCTGCGTGGTTGCGGACCAGATGCCAGCCGAGGCCTTGTTTGATTAATTTAAGCATTTTCTTTACTTTACATATTCTCTATTTTTGTAATAAAGTGTCATTTACCACGAACCTCTCGTGTCCTTCCCAGACTTTTGTCACGGTTGTGAGCCGAACTGTGACAGAAGTCTGGGACGGACACGAGAGGTTCGTGGTAATAGATTGATCATAGATTGTGTTGGCCCATTGCCTAGTTCTAAGTCAGGCAGTAAGTATTTGCTTACGGTGATGTGTCAGAGTACTAGGTATCCTGCTGCATATCCCCTGCGTGTCATTAAGGCCAAGTCTGTGGTTAAGGCCCTTACACAGTTTATGTCCATCTTTGGGATCCCAAAGGTTGTACAGAGCGACCGTGGCTCGAACTTTTCGTCTAAGATGTTCTCTCAGGTGTTGCAACAGCTCCGTGTCCAACAAAGTCAGTCCTCTGCATATCATGCGGAGAGTCAAGGTGCTTTAGAGCGGTTTCATCAGACCTTGAAGGCTCTGTTACGTAGCTATTGTGTTCAACTGGGGGGGGACTGGGAGGAGGGGTTACCCTGGCTCCTGTTAGCTGCAAGAGAGGTTGTTCAGGAGAGTACGGGCTTTAGTCCAAATGAATTGGTCTTTGGACATACAGTGCGTGGGCCTTTAGCCTTGCTCTGTGACTCTGTGATGCTCTCTGAGCCTCCTCAGAACATCATTGAGTATGTTAATGGTTTCCGTCATCGATTGTACTTGGCTGGGGAGAAGGCTCAGCAATTGCTAGCGTCCTCCCAGGTCAAGATGAAACGGCTATATGACAGGAAAGCTGAGGTCCGTCAATTTAGTCCTGGTGACCAGGTTCTTGCCCTGCTTCCTGTGGTGAGTTCCCCATTTCAGGCAAAATTTCTTGGTCCGTTCACGGTACTTCGTAAGCTGACTGATTTGAACTATTTGGTCGAGACTCCAAGTCGTAGACGGAAAAGTCAGGTGTGCCATGTCAATCTGTTAAAACCTTATTTCTCCCGGGAGGCACATTCTTCTGTGGCAGGGGAGAGTGTGCAGCCAAGTATTAGGCCTGCACTCATGGCGAATACGGTGAGAGGGTATTTGTCTAGTGGTGTGGTTGTACTGGATGATGGTGGGGTGACTGCTCCGGATGAGTGTAGATTGCAGGGTCGGCTTAAGAACTCTGAGACCCTGTCTAATCTTGACTCTGTGTGTAGGCACTTGTCTCCTGAGCGCTTGACTGAATTGTCTGCGCTTATCAGAGAGTATTTGTGTTTATTTAATGATGTTCCATCACGCACAACCCTCATTGAGCATGACATTGACGTTGGGCAGGCCGAGCCTATCCGCCAACGTTTCTATAGGGTATCAGAACAGAAGCGTCAGGTAATGGAGTCTGAGGTCCGGTACATGCTGGACAATGACTTAGCCCAGCATTCGTCATCTGCTTGGGCTTCACCCTGTTTGATTGTAGATAAAGCGGACAAAAGTCCCCGATTTTGTACTGACTATCGAAAAGTCAACAGTGTGACAAAGCCCAACGCCTACCCATTGCCTCGGATGGAGGACTGTATAGACCGTGTTGGTTCCGCCCTCTTTGTAAGCAAGTTTGATTTGCTGAAGGGGTACTGGCAGGTTCCCTTGACTCAACGTGCTAGGGAGATATCCTCATTTATTACACCTTTTGGTTTGTTCTCTTACTCAGTCATGAGTTTTGGACTGAGAAACCCCCCTGCGACATTTCAGCGTTTGATGAACACCGTCGTGGGTGGCTTGGAGGGCTGTGCAGTGTACCTGGACGATGTGGTGGTCTATAGTAACACCTGGGAAGACCACATCGTCCAGATCCGTCAACTTTTCGATCGGTTGCGCGATGCAAATTTGACAGTCAACTTGGCAAAGTGTGAGTTTGCCAAGGCGACTGTCACATATTTGGGTAAGCAAGTTGGTCAAGGCCAGGTTTGTCCGGTACAGGAAAAGGTTGCTGCGATAGAGCAATATCCTGTACCGGCAACCAAGAAAGATCGTATGCGTTTTCTAGGTCTGTTAGGGTACTACCGCAGTTTTTGTAGGAATTTTTCTGCAGTAGTGGCACCTCTGACAGACCTGTTAAGGGCCAAAGCCAAATACATCTTGTCAACTCCTTGCCAACAAGCATTTAACAATGTTAAGAGTCTTCTCTGTGCTGCTCCTGTCCTTGCAGCTCCCTGTTTGGATCTTCCATTTGAACTACAGGTGGATGCGAGTGACCGTGGAGCCGGTGCAGTGTTAGTCCAATCTGATAGTAATGGTGTTCAGCGTCCGGTGAGCTACTTCTCTAGAAAATGTAACACTTATCAGTTAAATTATTCAGTTATTGAGAAGGAGGCACTGGCCCTAGTGTGGGCATTGCAACATTTTGAGGTCTATGTTGACTCCGGTGCTCCTCTAGTGGTCTATACAGACCATAACCCTCTAGTTTTTCTACATTCTTTGTCTTGTCCAAATCGCAGACTGATGCGATGGTTTTTGTTTTTGCAGTCCTATTGTTTAGACATCCGTCATATTAAGGGCAAAGAGATCATTGTGGCTGATGCCTTGTCAAGGGCGACTTGCCCTTGAAGGTTTAGCTACGGCTCTTAGTATACACATGTGGTTGCTCCCCTTGGTCTATGCTGTTTCTCTCTATCCTCCACTCTTAAACTGCTTCTCCAGGTGACAGGGGTTGCTGGGTTGGTTGATGGTGGGAGAGTTGGATCTTGGTGAGTTTTCCTGGTACGTGTGTTTGTATTTGTGTGCATTGACACTTAGGAATAATAAAAAAATATATATATATATAGCTAATGAAATGTGGTATGTTAAGCTTTCTGGTTCTTTGCCATGGGATATGGCTGGGTATGTCAGGGTGCGCCAGGTTGGAACTCTGCTCTTGTGGGGGAAGGTGTCACGGCCTCAGGGGGCCGTGCTGCTGTTCTTTGCGCGCATGCAGTGTTCCACCTGGGCACTAGGTGTCCCTCATCGTTTGTGCTCCTGAGTTGTAGGTTGCCGCGGATCAGCTGGACAGGCTGCACCTGGGCCGGGTGTGACTACTCTTTAAAACATCGGAGCAGTTGTTCTCGCGGGCTCCCTCACTCGCGCCTGCATGCTGGTGTTCTGTGGGTCTGCGTGGTTGCGGACCAGATGCCAGCCGAGGCCTTGTTTGATTAATTTAAGCATTTTCTTTACTTTACATATTCTCTATTTTTGTAATAAAGTGTCATTTACCACGAACCTCTCGTGTCCGTCCCAGACTTTTGTCACGGTTGTGAGCCGAACTGTGACACTGTCACCTGTCACATCACATACTAATATGCAACTATAATAAACATTGAAACAAATAATGAAAGCATTTACGAATTCCTATGAAATAACTAACATTTAAACAGTAAACGACTGAACGATAAAGTGAAGTATGGATTGATTATCAAATAAATTGTGCTACATTATGTGTCATTTGACTATGAATGGTCCCTTATTCATTAGTATTTCACTGCTCAGAAACTGACTTTTTCAGAGTTCAGATTCTCTTGCCTGACAAAACACCCCCAAATGTTCCCAATGACAAACATTCCTCCAGCAAACGCAAACTCAGTTCTCTTACTATCTTTGTTTAGGACAGTCTTTGTATGGAAAGCTACACTTGTGTGAATAGGCATGAATTTGGCACTAATATGATGTGAGGTAACTGTCTGAAACTCATTTAAAATGTGGACTATCAGTGCCAGGGCTACAAAGCTGGGACAACTGAGATTGGGGTGGGTAAAGGATATCCCCACGGCTCTGATTCAGTTATAGGCATGAGGCCAGAGGCTGAAAACTGTCAAATGTAACGTAAAAAAATTCACTGCCTGCCATTCTGCGCTCTCTGTTATTTTTTTCAAGAAAGTAGTGGAATGCTAAAGACATAGAGGTTAACTGTAAATATTTCACTCATAGAATGCCTCTTGTCCAACAGAAATAAATAATATTGAGTTGTTTGTCTGTCCTAAAATCTCAACATCTGATGTTGCTGCTGAATTATGCTGTAAATTGCATCTAGTTTAGGGTGTATGTTTTTGTTCATAACATTCATGAATAATCATTTTCTCAAATAGAATGTGCCTGTTACTATGATACAGAGAAAAGGATATTCCCATTCAAAACCGAAAACATATTTTGGAAATACAACTAAGGCAAACCGCAGTCTCCAAACACATTTGGAGGTGCATTAAGACACATTCTACCTACATGTTAAGAATCTATCAAAACAACCTCTCCAAACAAGAGCAGCGTCAGTAACCTGGACACAGCCTTTTCACAATAAAGACAATGTTGGGGTCATGAAGTTGAAGTACTACCCCCAATCATTATTGACTATTGAATGCTGGCACGTATAGAGTCCTGTTTAAGGCCAAGTGGTATGCATATCTTTGTTACTTACATTGATGTTACTGCTAATACTTGATGTACATAGTCATTAACAGATTTGCACTCTTCTCTATTCTGTTTGTTCCCTGGAGTCACTAAGGAACACCTACTATACACCTCACAGACACATGCATCACCCTCAGAAAAAGAAGCAGGAAATGCCCTCAAAACTGCCACATACAACAGCATCTCACTTGTCACTCTTATTTCTGTGTGAACAGACTGACCTAGAGTGATGCTAGGGTTAGTTGACATTATTCCCAGATGGAACTCTATTCTAAGCTATATCTAGCAAGGCATCTGAAATTCCATTGCAGTGTGTTGGTGATACCACATCCAGTCCCTTAACCCTCAATCAAAAGTCTGACGTAACCATATTATGGCAAATACCACATCCTGTCATTACTTATATACACATCCTGTCATCAACAGTTAATACTTATGTATCGTGGTAACATCAGTTATGACACTTATCAGAGCAGTTCTAATTATGTTGTAGGCTTCACGCCGGGGTGTTGTTCGCCCCGTCGGGAATTATTTTTGGAGAATGACCGACGGACAATACATTATCCCGCTTATTATACGGTTACTTGCCAAAAACGATAGAAGACATTCCTCCAACATACCTCTTTTTAATGATTTAGTTGCCGTTTCATGAGTCCCGTTTAGAAATAAATAGTTCTTCAAGCAAATAGAACTTTGAAGTTTCAGGTGTTGCATAGCAACCCATTACTTGCTGACTTCAAATTACTGTCTACTGTTGCGTTAAAAAAAAAGGACTTCTGGCGGAATGATATGAAAGATGTGAATTAGAAGTACAAAACCCGTCGCCAATGACAGCGGCCATTATCTTTTCGCAGCGGTATGTTAGCAGGAATTAATGTTAGGTATGACGTAGGGATGGCCCATTCAAATCAACGGTACTTTTTGGAACGTTCTGAAGAGCCGTATAATAAGCCACTATAATAAACATTGAAACAAATAATGAAAACATTTATGAATTCCTATGAAATAACTAACATTTAAACAGTAAACGACTGAACGATAAAGTGAAGTATGGATTGATTATCAAATAAATTGTGCTACATTATGTGTCATTTGACTATGAATGGTCCCTTATTCATTAGTATTTCACTGCTCAGAAACTGACTTTTTCACAGTTCAGATTCACTTGCCTGACAAAACAACCCCAAATGTTCCCAATGACAAACATTCCTCCAGCAAACGCAAACTCAGTTCTCTTACTATCTTTGTTTAGGACAGTCTTTGTATGGAAAGCTACACTTGTGTGAATAGGCATGAATTTGGCACTAATATGATGTGAGGTAACTGTCTGAAACTCATTTAAAATGTGGACTATCAGTGCCAGGGCTACAAAGCTGGGACAACTGAGATTGGGGTGGGTAAAGGATATCCCCACGGCTCTGATTCAGCTATAGGCATGAGGCCAGAGGCTGAAAACTGTCAAATGTAACGTAAAAAAATTCACTGCCTGCCATTCTGCGCTCTCTGTTATTTTTTTCAAGAAAGTAGTGGAATGCTAAAGACATAGAGGTTAACTGTAAATATTTCACTCATAGAATGCCTCTTGTCCAACAGAAATAAATAATGTTGAGTTGTTTGTCTGTCCTAAAATCTCAACATCTGATGTTGCTGCTGAATTATGCTGTAAATTGCATCTAGTTTAGGGTGTATGTTTTTGTTAATAACATTCATGAATAATCATTTTCTCAAATAGAATGTGCCTGTTACTATGATACAGAGAAAAGGATAATCCCATTCAAATCCGAAAACATATTTTTGAAAAACAACTAAGGCAAACCGCAGTCTCCAAACACATTTGGAGGTGCATTAAGACACATTCTACCTACATGTTAAGAAGTTTTCAAAACAACCTCTCCAAACAAGAGCAGCGTCAGTAACCTGGACACAGCCTTTTCACAATAAAGACAATGTTGGGGTCATGAAGTTGAAGTACTACCCCCAATCATTATTGACTATTGAATGCTGGCACGTATAGAGTCCTGTTTAAGGCCAAGTGGTATGCATATCTTTGTTACTTACATTGATGTTACTGCTAATACTTGATGTACATAGTCATTAACAGATTTGCACTCTTCTCTATTCTGTTTGTTCCCTGGAGTCACTAAGGAACACCTACTATACACCTCACAGACACATGCATCACCCTCAGAAAAAGAAGCAGGAAATGCTCTCAAAACTGCCTAAGTGCCACATACAACAGCATCTCACTTGTCACTCTTATTTCTGTGTGAACAGATTATTTTTCTCTTCATGGTTATCCAGCAGTGTAAAAGACTGTCTTTCTGGCTGAGCCCTAGATCATGTAAAATCAGATATTATTGATTTTATTGAATGTTGGCAGATACAGAACCTGTATATATGAATACTACTACAGGGTTGTAGTCTAAGATAAGAAAACTATGGATGATGTAGCACTGTACAACTTAACACATCATTCTGTGGTCCAGACAACTGAAAAATAATAGATACCATTTTCTATCAAGAGAGAAGTTTTGATCAACCAGTTTCTTAGAAACATGTATTTTCCATGCCTATTGTGATTCTGACTCATACAATTTCAAATGATCAAAATCCAACTGAATTGGATTTGGAATATGCCTATATTATATACACAAAGATCACTGTAATACTCACTGTAATACTTCAGTGTAAACTGTGGTTGTTTGTCTAAATAGCAATATGTCTCTAATCATAAAAATACAAAGAAACATGCAGAAGCACTGAAGAACTGAGAAGGGACTGAGTCGTGCTGAGTGTCTCTAGGCTTATAATTAGTGAGACAGTTGAACACCCTTCCCCCACAAGCTTGGCATTCTCCACTGCAGTCTTCCTGACACCCACACAAGCCACAAAGGTTCTCTCAAAGAAACAGGAACCACTACAAGAACAAATAAATTATACGAAATAGGGAACAGACAACATTGAGATAGAAAAGTAAGCTATTGTTGAAAAGTTGGCTTGCAAACTGGAGCCAGAGACTGGTAAGATAGTGGTGATACAACAGGTGATGACATGAACAATATTTTGATTTGGAGCTAGTAAGAGCTTTTTGTTTGGTGTTTGCATTATTGTTGTTCCCATTTTTGCAGGTAAATAAAAGAAGGTACCACTTAAGATTATGCAGCACTTCAGGTTTTCAGAGAGGAGGTATTGATAATGGAACCTTTTAAAAATATATAGCTGACATGTGTCTTGCAACATTGACATGCCTGATCATTATAGTGCTTCTATTTCTTTGTATAGGTGTTCAGATGTCTGCTGAACACTAGATTTCCACATGCACCTTTGCATTAACCTCAACACAGCTCGATGTTGCAATATGTACAATCTTATATAAAGGATTTGATAAACTGCCGGACATCGGCTCCTTTCCTTGGAGAAAGAATGCACATAATCACTTGCACTTCATGTATAAATTAACCTGATGATTGTATAAAAGCCAAATAAAAGTCATGTCTAAATAGTTTTCCTGCTTAAGAAATGATCATTTAAAAGAAATGTACTATTTCTTATGATACAACCCAGTGATGTGGTGGAAGCCATAAATGGAGACTAAAGCATTTACTGTATTAAAAAAATCTCATCAACGTTACTTTATCAACCAAGATAAAGTAGAAGAACTACCAAAAATGAGTCATTGAAATATAGGTTATCACATTATCAAGCAGAGATTACAAAACAACTAGGAAGACGCCATTAAAAGGAATTCGATACAGATTTTCCACTTTCCGTACAATGGTGCAATGCCAACTAAGGAGCATTCCAGAATTTGCCATTATTCTGAGACAAAATGCGCTGCCATGGATTCTATTTTACAGGAGTGATATTTTACACAAAGAGGGCATAGACTATACAAAATTCAAATAATCTTAAATAAGCACTGATGCAGTGCTGAATAATAATGTAGGTGTGATAGTTTCCATTATTTAAGCATTAGGTTAGCTACAGAGCAGACCTTGAAAATAATAACTAAATATATTGTCTAATTATGGCTCGTTCACTTAACAGGTTGTTCTTGAAAATGTCATGCAATCTGAATGTCGTCTCTGCATCCGAGATCTGGAACAGATCGCATTTATTACTCCACCTTTCTTCTTTCTTTCCTGCAGGGCTACAATGCTCATACAGTGCGCGAAATGAGCTGTTCTCTCAGCACTACTACGTGACTAAAAGCTTTTGCAGGCGCGTCTTTTCAGTCCTTGGTCACTGATTGGGACTAGCATGGCTTGGCTGAACCCGTCACTTTTCAACGATGAGTGATCAAGGTAACGCCTCCGTTGTTGTCAAGGCATTATTCAGAATCGTACATGTGTGCATCTACCGGAGGCGTATTGTTTTAGCTATTGTGCTGCTACCACCTTCTACATGCATATTGGGCAATTATACCATTGATATAACGTCCTAGTACACATTCCCATGTTCATGTACTGTAGGTTACTTACACGTGTTAAGATACACACTAGATCGTTGTGACTTACAAATGCATACAGTGGATGCTTACCTGAAACAGGCGCAAAATGTTTGCCACCATTATCGACACAGAACTTGCCGAGGCCCCTACGACTCCGACAACTTTTTCGGGTTTGACAAATACTGGAGCTTCTCCATTGGTGCATCGCACATCCGATGTGTCCTTTTGTATTAGAGCCTGCACAAACGTCAGAGACTGTTCCAGCGCGTAGGTGTCCCTCGAACATGTATCTAATATCCGTGCACCTAAAGTGATATTGGGCAACAGCTCTTCATCGATGTTGATTTGGTCCAAAGCGTACAACATCGCCTCCAGCCTGTGGATTCCATTCTCCTTTTTAATATCGCCGCACGGCTCCCCAGGGAGTCCGCGAGCATGAACGGGAAAAAGGCCACCTAGGGTCAAATCCCCTTCAATTCTTATCGAGTGCGGTGCATAGATCTCTTGCGAAAGTGTCAAACCCACAAATGCTTTCACCATGCAGAACACTTGCCACCTGAAGTAGGGCTTCAGCTGTAAGAGACCGTTTGTGGCCATCATCTCCCACCCTGCCACCGTTCACTTAGATCCGCTCAAAATCTAGCGAAGGCACTTCAAAACAATTGTACGCAAATACAATCCGATATATTAAAAATAAAATCCATTGCCGCAAGTTTTCGCAGGTGTGGACAAAAATAGCATATAGGAAAATGTATCAGAATACCAAAGAATGCAAGAATGCGTTATTCATTCAGCATGTGCGCAATGGATCCCAGCATCTTACCGCACGCGTCGCTTGTTGCTCAAAAAACCATTGCGAATGTGTGGTCTCCAAGTGTTGAGAATAGGAAAAGGAACTCCCAAGAAATCCCACTGAACTCTAAAAGAGGTGCATATGTACAGCACAAAAAGCGCGTCGACATCCACGGCACAAAATAGGCTACGTTGTGCTCCCCCTACACTGATGTCATACTTCTCCACTCGTTACCTATTTCTGCATAAGTCACTGAAATGGAGGTTAACATCAACACAAATCTAACTTAAAAAAGTTTAATATAAAATAAAATTGAATGAAATTAAGTCAAATCTAACTGAATCCAATTGGCTTAGCGATGACTCAGACGGAGCTCATGGACGTTTTCATCTAAGCCAATTTGACTGTTTGGTAAGGTAGCAATTCCTCCATCGCACGAGGAAAAATCCCAAATGTCACCGTCTAGTCTTCCGAATCCCATCAACGACGGTGAGAAGCTAAGACGAAACATGTATCTTCCCGCGAGCTGAAATGGAAGCAGTGACGCCTCCCCTCACTCCACCCCGAATCGAATTTGCATTTGTCAAAAAGCTCAATGTAGGCTCGGCTCTATGTCAATTCTTAGAGGTCTGTTTTATCACAGAATAGAATATATTTGAAAATTACCACTGAACGGCCCTCTTATATCGATTAAAAGTGACCATGTCTACATTTAACATTGAAACATAACAGACGCCATACATCTGCTCATTCTAAGTGTCAGTCTCCGCCTATCTCTGCCTACCTGTGTGATTTCAAGTCTTTAAAAAAAATTAACTGTAGGTAAAAACACCCTGGCACACCGTTCTTTTCCTCCGTGTGAAATACCTTTGCATGACAAATTAGACAACAGTTTATGGGAAATATAGCGCACTTTATTACATCAAATCATATCCTATCATATCGACATATCCCACTTAGTAAAAAAACATCTTCGCACATTAAAGAAGTGTCTGTAGAAGTGTTGGCAAATGTGTCCGTGCGGCATGCGTGCACGAATGTCAAAACACCATGAACATTAAATAAATGGGTGCGGTAAATATACGTATTGACGCCCTTTATCCATTAATCTGATGATTTAATATCTTTAAGGAGGTCCGCTCCATAGATTTTTCCAAAATGTACAGCATGCACCAAGAAACAATCCACACATTGTAATTCTAGCCTGTGAAACTGACAAGAAACGTGTCAATTCCGTCAGTGCCTGGTGATGACTCATTATCTTGTGCACGAAATGATTCCCGAGAATGTTGCCGTAATGGGTACCCAGTGAGTGCAATACAAACAGAAAGCTTTCAGATAATCCATATAGGGACATCACGAGTGGTTTCACTCTAACTCTTAGGTTTCTTAGTATTCACATGAGACTGTCAGACACTGTCAGTAAGAATTCCCATAGTATCACAAATGGAATCAATACAGCCCTCAAAAAGAATAGAATAGTGGAGGGAGAATAAATATTCATTAAGGGCATGATAATTAATGTTTGCTGTCATAATCAAGAAACAAAAATAATCTTTATTGGTAGCATCTTTAATCCAGGGTGTAAACATGGCAGGATCAGTTCCATATCAGACACTCTGAAACCTTTAAAGGCCTCTTCCTTTAGAAAAGGTAGAAGTGTGAGGATGTGTCAGTAACAACAATGGTAGACTGGAAAGCAATAGCTAAACACAGGGGATCTAAACCCCCTGGGTGTGTCCGTTGGGGGGGGGGGGGGGGGGGGGGCACATATAACAGGCACTATTTAAGCAGAAAAAAGGGGTTAATTGGTTTGGGATGCAAAACCTTGCAAATGGTTATGTCTTCATACCGTTTTTCATCAATGACCACTATGTGATAGTGTTCAGTATTCAGTATTATATTGCAGTATGTCCATTGATCAGCCAGAAACTGCTATTTCCCTCTGTCCATGAGAACTCACATTGCTGATGAACTGAAACTACTTGCTGCTGATGTCATGGAACACATAGATGTGGTCTATCCTAGTGTGGTAACACAGAAACTTACTACACTGTAAAACACAATAGCTAACTTTACTTAAAAATAAATAGTGAACATAACTAATTTGTTGACTCTACTAGCTTAGACTGAGTTGATTCAACATTTTGGTGAGGACAGTAATTCAACTAATCAGCCTTAAGTAACCTTTACTTGAGAAGTATGAGTTGATGCCCTTTATTACCCATAACTCTGTGCGCCGTTCCTTAACCGGTGCTTTTCGTTTTATTTCGAAAACAATGGCGGACATAATGGTTATGCTGGCTACGGTAGCAGTCAGTTTCCGTTTCGATCTCTATGGGCTGAACGAGTGGCGATCATGTTGGAGAGTGGATCATGGATGTTGCATACACTGAAAAAAAGGACATTGGCCATCTGTTGGATTAAGCTAAGCATATTGTGTGTATTTTACACAATTGTTTCAAGTTCTTTAGCCAAACGTGATTGCATTGTGTAGAATCTATATGGTATGCAGAAAGTGAACATGAACTTATTTAGATCACGTTGGGATAAAGTGAATCAATCGAGTAGATTTAGCCTATCAGCTTTCAAATTATGTCTCGCGATAACAGCGCAATCGCAGACGTCACTCAAACTCATTCAACGGCTCCAAGAATCATTCAGACATCAGTCATATGATTCAACGGCTCAGCTCAGTGTACGACATTTCGGAAAGCAATTTAATGTCGCTTTGTAGATCAGACTGGCCCTAGCACAGTTTTGGCTGATTTGAGAATTCTAGAGTAGAAGTAAAGCTCCGCTTATGGTAGCCCAATGCGTGCCGCCAAAAAATGTTACCAGTCGAGGCGACTGACACCAATGGAGACGGTCCAATAATTCCCACAACCCCTAGCGTTCCGGCAGTGAATTGCAATACCATACTGAAAACTGCAACGCAGAACTTAGAAAGACTCCATCAAAGCGCCCGCATGGTCACAGAGTTGGATACACAGAGTACTATAACAGAACCCTAAGAGTGACATATTAATCCAAAATGACTCTTAATGGCTCCCGTAAGGCCTCCTGTTGAGGGGGGGTTGAGGGTGGAGGGGTATCTGTAAGGTCGGATATTTAAGCATCTGTTGCAAGATGCAATATTAAGGCTAAGTGGGACACTTTCTGTCCAGATATTGAAGATAAAATGAAGTGATACCTCAGTTATTAGATTATTGGCTCAGTTATTACATTTTCAAAGGTTTTTTTTAATGCAAGGCCAATAACGTAATAACCGGCCAATAACGTAATAAGTTATTACGTTATTGGCCAAAAGTTATTACGTTATTGGCACGGCAACTTTATTACATTATTGGCAGTTTATTACGTTATTGGTTTTATTACATTTAAATTATTACGTTATTGGCCGTTATTACGTTATCGGTTGCTACAGGGACCTATGTTGTGAGAGACACTACAAGCAGTTAACCCTCTGACGTCAGGATAGTCCTCGAGGGTGTGATGGTGCTTCAAGATCTTGAGAATGTAGCACTTGCTTCTGCAACGTTGTTTGGGCTCTTTTATGCCTTGAACTTGCAGTACCCTACAAAAGCTCCGCTACACCTTTGAGGCATTTCAATAGATTGTCATGGAGCTGGATGCAGGTGAACTGTCGAGAAAGACTCAACGCTTGAAAACTAAGCTATGCCAGTGAAAAGAGCTCTCCCTTCTGTTCCAGTATGAGTGGAGAAGATGTGGTGTAGCAGCCTGGTTTTGTTACAACCAATCCAGTGTTTTATAGTTGTAAATACAGTACAGTTCTAAGCTATTTGAATTTTCGTTTGTATATGTGTACAACCAGTCCATGTGTACAACCAGCCCCCCCCCCCCCGGCTTTCTTACCAGAAGTCAGATTAAGCTTACTGTGTAGAAAATATATGTATTCTATGGTTTTCTTACCACAAGTCAATGTTTGATTTGAACTATTCAATTGCAATGCAGGGGGAAGTCTTTGGCATGTTTCCGCCATTTGGGACACACTTGTCCAGCACTGAGTGGTGTTGCAGACTGGATTTTGTTACAACCAGTGTTTTATAATTGTAATTACAGTACAGTTCTAGACCATTTGAATCTCTCGCTCTCTTCTCTTCTCTTCCTCTCTCTCTCTCTCACTCTCACTCACACACAGAGACACAAGTTCATGTTACAAAAGATTGCTTAAAAAAAAAAGAATTGGTTTGGTTTGGTCAATTGACCTGGTTTGTTTGCTGCCTTGTGAGAATTAATTTGTTTTAAAAAACATAAACATGTTTTACGGCCGTCATAGGCTTTTGTTTTTACATTGTAGAGCAGATCCACTTCTTCTTTATTGATTGGAGTCTTTCAATAGACTGGTTGTTTGCTATCTTGTCTGAGAACAAATAAAGTGTTTCAGTGATTCCCTGATACTGTTGTCTGTCTTTGTTTCAACAACTTAACACTTTTAGTAAAGTTTAATTTAATATTTTAAGGCAATCGGTTTCCTAAGATTTTCCTAGTATTCTGAACACTTAGCCTTGTAAGGATAACTTGTTTTAATGAGTCCTGCTAGCTGAACACAACTAAGTTCTCTGAACTGGCATTTTCTTAGTGACCCAAACTAATGATTTTGAGTTAACTGTACTAAATTGTACTACAATGACATGAGTTGTCGTAACACATGTCTGGACTAATATTATTTTAGTAATGATAACTAATGAGTTTTGAGTTACCTGGACTCAAGTGTACTACCATGACATGAGTTGTCGTAACATATTTCTTTTCAGCTAAAACAACTTAAAATTGATGAGCAACTTTACTTGAAAATTTGGGGGCAATCGGTTTCCTAACTTTTTTTAAGTAATGCCAACAAATTGCGTTTTACAGTGCAATCATACATGGGTATAACACAGAAGTGCACAAGAAATTACTAAGTGCAGTCATACAATGCCTTAAAGACACAGGGCAACAGCTAAATGAAGACAAATGCTGATCCATTCCTGGGTCATCAGCCATCTGCTGATGGGATTCAGACAGATAAGGCACAGGTGGCTGCTGTTGTTAAGGCTCCTGCTCTGCTTCTTCCTAAGATTGCGGTCATATGGCACACTAAGCTAAAGAAGCTGAACTGATGTGTGCATGCACACTTAGATTAGACTGTAGGGCACATGTGCTAAAAGTTGTGTTTGGGCAGTGGAGAAGTGGCGTACCTATTTGTGAAGCCATACTCCCCCAGGGCAATGGTATTCCCCAGTCCATCTAGCCATGCTACACACATTGTCCAGGAATGGTTTTAGGTAGTATTTAAGTAGTATTGCCTTGGCATCTTAATTACCCTGATTACCAAGATTTTACTTATTGTTCTTTTAGACTTATACTTCTGTGATTATTAGTATTAAAGTAAATTGTTACTGCTATATTTTACATGGGTATGCCATCAACTGACAAAAAAGAGGACATTTCATGAGCAGAAGTGTCTTCTCAAGCAAAGCAAGGGCAATGGATAAACTGGACTGTATAACATTCATTGTTGAAGCAACTTATCAAGACAAAAACAGCAAGAGTATATGCTCATTAAAAGATTTTCCGTCTGAATGTATCACTAGTTTGACCCAGGTATGCTACACATAGAGACAAAAAAATAATTGGCTTGTTTGAGAGTAAATTAACTAAGATTAATTATTTCCCAGACATAAACCACAGAATTTATTTTGTGTGGGAGAGTAGGGGAAGCCAGACATGTGCAGAGCAAGCTGGGGTAGAGCTCGGAATTGGAAATTGCTGAATCGTATCAGATGGCAACTTCCTACTCAAAGTGTATTGTTGTGGCATTTGTGAAACCAGACGTACGGCCATATTTTGGCGGAAACGACAAGCAAATGCGCACTTAGGGCTGGGCGGTATGACGGTATATACCGTGCAAGAAATGTGTCTACCGGGAGAAATTTTGCTATACCGCTTCAACCACGGTATACTCTTAGATAATGACCTCAAAACTATACATCATCTAGCTTATTATACTGTACAGTTACTCGCCTAAAGGATAGAAGACATTCCTCCAAAATACCTCTTATACGATTTTGTTGCCGTTTTATTTCCACTTATAAAAAAAAGATTTCTTCAGGCAAATAGAAAGTTTCAGGTGTTGCGTAGCAACCCATTACTTGCTGACGTTAAATGACCGGACTACTTGCGGAATTATATGAAAGACGTGAATTAGAAGCAAAAAAACCCGTTGCCAATGATTTTCATAACTTTTTTGCAGCAGTGAATATAAAGAAATTAAAGACCTGCAAACGTTGGGGTGGCCCATTCAAATCAACTTAACTTTTTTGAACATTATGAAGAGCCGTATAATACGATACACAGTTACATTTTAAAGCACATGATCTGCAAGGACTGTCATGCCTATTTGTTGAGTAATCCTCGACTGTCTGGAAATATTCAAAATCTACTGAAAACAGGTTGGTGACAATATGGACTGAAAAATGTCTAGTGTAGCCATTTATTTGAAGATTCTGTTTAACTTTTCTAAATGATGGTCAAATATTAGTAGTTAAAGACTTTTTTCACTTTTTCGAGAGTTTAAATTATTTTCAGTATTTCAAAGTGAAGGAGCTGTTGGAGCACAAGAACAGTTTGCGTCTAGCAGCGATTATCATAGACCTATTAGCATCTGTATGTATACATATGTCTATGGCGATTTTAACCTAACGATCGAGATACTAAGTTACATGGAGACAACAATTTATTTGGTAGTCCACGTAGATCATAAACCATTGAATATAAAAACGAAATCGGTTTAGAAATGTAAATGCTAAAGTTCTTTTTATCCAGAAAAGCTCCATCGTTTACTTGTGTGTGTTTACAGGCCAGTCTTCACTGCACCAATATGGTGTCGACGGTGGCACGTCAACGCCACGACAACAACAGACTGAAGCGGTCAATGGGGCGTATGTGTAATGGCCAACTTCTAAATTTTCTAATTTTAATATGACGCCATATAAGAAAACGTTTTTCTCAACATCATTGCGTTAACATATGAACACAAATTGAAAGGAAAGTTTTAACACTTGATTTATCTAAAGTACATTAAAGAACCACTGAAAGCCATAAGCACTGGACTAAATGTCACTTGCTATCAGGTATACCTACAGCAATATCAACTAGCCTGTTGTTCTCTCTGAGGTATATTTAAAACAATTTCAAGACAATGTCATCAGCATCAGTGTCCCAGTGGTCATGCTTTAAGGTTACTGTTGTTCCAAGGAGCTCTAACTCAGAAACGTAACTATACCACCAATGCTGTTGACAAGCTGTGTTTTCCTGCCATCAAATAATCAATAAGAGTGCGCTTCCCTCCAAAATCCCTCTCATTTCTGACAGTGGAAACAGAGGCATGCATCCTGCAGAACAGAGTATTTTTGCCTTGGTCACGTGCGGCACCAGGCTTGGTTGAATTATCATAAAAAGGTAGAAGTGTGGTACTTTGGGTAGTTGACTGGCAGAAACGCAATATAAACTGCGGAAGTAACTGTCAAAAAAAATGTAAGCGGCAGACTAGCATTTTTACGAGTTCAAACAACAACAACAACAACGCCAGTGGTAGTTAATTAACTGCTTGAGCGACCCCACATTCGATACTGTTCAATAAATGCTCGTGTTTGCCATCTCTGTGTAGACTTTAGACCCACAATATCTCTAAAATATGTCTGTAGCTAACGCATCACCAATTTCACAAGGTGAGCAGAGGCTAACCCAGGCTTACTATACCAATTGGCGATCACAAGTGTTCTCACAACAACAGCTTAAGTTAACATATCCGTTACCTAAGGAGCAGAGGCTAACCAAGGCTTACTATACCAATTGGCGATCACAAGTGTTCTCACAACAACAGCTTAAGTTAACCTATCCGTTACCTAAGGATTTGATAGCCACAATCTGTTTCATAATATATATCAGGGGCCGTATTCACAAAGAATCTCATGGCTAAAAGTAGCTCCTACAGTATTGCCAACATTGTGGTGTGCCAATCTGTACTCAATGGTTCCAAAATTAGTATTTTCCCCACTAAATTAGTATTTTTCCTTAAGTGAAATCTGTACTGCGGTAATGGGTGCAAAAGTTTGATATGTACTTGTAAAAGAAACAATATTTTGGCATTCACCCTACAAATGTAGACTTATTTGTAGTCTTTAAGATCACTTTTTGAGAAGGCGTCTTGTCTTCATCACGTGAATTTGGCTGTGTCATAGTGTATTTTGGCAAACTTTTTATAATGTGGTGGAAGTATCTCATATTTTATAAGCTTCTGTACACAAAATGCAACCCTTATAAAATCAAATCAAGGCTGAACAGGTGACCTTCTCAGTCAGGGTCATGCCACTGGACTGGTTCTCAAAACCCATTGACAGCAGACTCTTATTCCCTTGGACTTTGGTGCTGGCTGTTTTTTGTTTAATGGAAGACATGTGTGTCTTAACATCATAGAGTCCACTGTGGGCAATGCTAAATGTGGACCGAAATACTGTATAGTGCAAAAGGCATGACTGGTAGACACAGGACTTTGACTAATATAAGTGTATTCTTTGGTTTAACTCTGGGAGAAAGTCTGTTTCCTAGGAAATGGCTTCTTCTATTTTTCCCAGCCATTTTTTTAGATTATAAAGTTTGCATGCTATATTTAAAAACTTGAAATGAGAAAAAAATTAGAACTTGTTCGTCCACAACAGAAAGATTGTGCTAAACGAAAAGACTCAGTAAGGCAAATTGAGCGAAGTAAGAAAGGAGCTCGATTAGATGGAATACCGTGACCGCGAAAGTACTGCTCGACAACGACCACAAGAGCAGTGACAGCGGTGCTCGTGTCAGTTTTTTGCCACGGGAATAACTACAAATGCGGTCTGTTCCTACTTCAGTCTTTTGTCTGTTCATTTAGCTCACTCTTTTGACAGAAATATACCTCTATTCGAATGGAAATTCTGCGTTAACCATTCGTATTTGTATTAGAAAAATATATATCGCTCGAGTCAAGAAAGTTTTATTCTTGATCATTAGTTTAATGATTGGGGTTCCATATTACTGAGCAGTAGTTGATTAAAAAAGAAAACATCGCAGAAACGTACCCAAATATGTTGGTGACGGCCATTTGTAAAATAAGAGCAGATGCAACAAGGTAACTTTATCCATCAACGTCAAAAGTAAATAGTCTTCAAAACGATAAAACACATTCCCAATCGCCTGTGCGCACTTAAATAGATAACAATGAACCAAACTCCCCTATTGGTTTCCATGTCGCTGCAGCTATAATATCGACCAATCAGCACAAACGTATCACGTCGTTCAATTTAAACAAAAATGGCGCCCTCCGCGTTAGTAAGCAGGAGGCCAAATCATGACACATTTTTGCTTATTTCTCGAGTTACCGCAAATATTCTATTCAATAAATAATATTGCAAGTTGACCCTAAATTCGTATGAATGAGTCATTATATTCGTATCGCCGTATTTCCACCACATTTTCGTATTAGTACGGATCAATTCGTACGAGTTGGCATCACTGCTCCTAAGTGGCGAATTTAGGAGAAACTCCTAAAAATAATGGGCGTGTCAGTCTTAAATTTAGGACTCCTATTTTTTTTTACTAAGAGCAGTGGCGGATCTTCCATTAGGCAAACCTATAGCAAGTGCCTAGGGCCCCAATCAAATTTGTCTTTATTAGGGCCCCCCAAATCTGACCCCCCCAGCCATTACTTATAAAACACATTTCTAGTAGAAAAAAATATCAACATAACGCCGAACTAATGCCTAAATAATAATTTTCCAGCACACATGCCCCCCTCCATTGTGCATTGGACTAGTCCAGAATATGATGACGTAGTAACGCGCGCAGCGCGAAATAACGTTACTTCAAACCAAAGCAGAGGGATCTGTATGCGACTCGTGAAAATTACCCTGCACATTGGCCAGAAAAGTTTACAGACTCCGAGCGTTGTTCAATTGTACAGAAAGGACCAGTGCAATTACGAGGAGATTTCCCCCAGAACAAACAGGGCAGACGCTTTACAAGCACGCACTACTATTTGAACATGAAAAATGGCGAAAAAATCCAGAGGTCCTAGCTTGTGTACAGTAAGACGAAAGACCACGCTGTTTGTTTCTGTTGTCGGCTGTTTGGCGATTGCAACAAGCAGCGGTTCTGCACTGACGGCACGAACGACTGGAAAAATGTATCAGCCTTCCTAAAAGAACACGGCAGAGAATGGAAATTCTAATCTCTCTCTCTCTCTCTCTTGTTTGATCTGAGTAATAAACATGTAATTTTGGCAAAGGCTGGAGAAATCTGAAACTGATTTTACTGTGGAGAGTTGAGTGGCAGTGCACTATGGGTTTATTGCGATTCTAAGAGTATTGGGATGGTTATTTGTTTTGTGTACGTGTTTCAAAAATGAGGGCCCCATGTCTATATTTTGCCTAGGGCCCCAAAATGGCTAGATCCGCCCCTGACTAAGAGCAATTCACAAAGTATTTTAACCCTAAAAGTAGCACCTAAGTCTAAGACAGCTTAAAACTCCTCATGAGGACTCCCAAGTCACTAAGACTTATTCCCAAAAAATCGTAAGATGGCTGCAGCCGACTTGGAATTGATAAAAGACATTGCTTAAACCGTGAAGGTATTAATATTGTCGTAGAATTAGCGCGGGATGCAATGACGCCTTTAAACAACGATGTGTCCCGAAGTGAAATGTTTGGAAACATAAAGATAGCCTATTTGGCTTCGCGGAAAACGCAAATGACGACACTGGGAATCATCAGTCAGCCGTTTAAGGCGAGACATGGCAGGTGAATAGGGTAACATTTTTAAATACAAGGGATCACCATGAAACTTTACCAGTTGATTACATACATCATTATAAGAAAAAAATGTATTACAAGTTTTTGAATTTCGCATATTTAATTATGCTAATTAGGCTGGATCTCATTAAATATGCACATTTTTGCATATATTTCCGGTACATGAATCTTAAACTGTGATAAAGCCAGGACCAAAATTATTTTTTCATTTTGTTTATATATCAAATGACAAAAAATCCTCAGATGGATTTTAAGATATCTGCTTTTATGACCTGGGAAATCAAAATATACTCTCCATGGCCTTAAAAACCCTATTTTCGCCATGATTTCCAGGAAAAATGACCCATAAATCTGGCCAGGAACAATTTATAAATAAATCCGTCTGTAGATGTCTTCATAACAATGCTATGTGTGAAACTGGGAAGTGTGGTGTACCTAGGTTCTACATAGGCTGAGAAATGTGTACCTAAAAATGAAAAAACACTCATTTTGAGAAAACCGCATTTAAAGACAACACATGACGCACTGAGCGAATCACGTTAGCAGGAAAGCGCCGTCAGCCAATGAATCCCTTCAGAAAGTCAGGATTGGTTGCTGAAAAGAAAGGAAATGCCCATATTTGGATTACACAGCCTTCTTATCGAGGCTCAGAGCTTTAAAATCATTGCTGACATGACAGATGTCGTGTAAAAAGACGAAGCGCTGAACGCGGTTCAAGGGAGAATTCTTGGTTAATTTAGGAGAAAATGGATGCCGCGGCTGAACTAAATACAGTGAAACAAACACATAAATGTGTAATTTTGATGTTTTCTTTATGGTAGTATGAAAGATAACAAGTTAAAGAGGCAAACTAGCCCAAAATCTCAAATTTGACCAGGGCATGAAAAAAAATCGATATTTCACCTGCCGTGTCTCGCCTTAATTCATCAAACTATCAACGCACTGTAGACCCCACATCATCCAACAGTTTATCCAGTTGCCTTTGGACAATCGCTTACACAAGATCAAAGTAAATTCCATGGCGTTCGCAGGAATGTCCAGTGACGGGACACACATTACAATAATTGCCCCATCAAAAGATGAGGACGTTTTCGTGTACCGTGGCCTGGATGTACCGATGACTCGTGCATTTCAACGGAGAGCTGTCTGCAGCAGGTTTTTGAGAACTTACCAGCTGGATGCCGCTGGGGTGACAGTGGCTATTGGTCCTGGGACCAGTAGGCTTTCGCTTAGGCTACGTTTCACGTTCGTTTCGCTTTGATCAATTAAGATTGGAGGGCTTGAAGGGCCGTATGTGCTGATATTTGAAGTGGTCAAGGGCTGGAAATATAATAGCCTAACAGTTTGCTGGGTGCTTTAATTATTACTGCCTTGATTACATGCAATTGCCATATTTTATATTGATCGCTTAACGTGCAAAGTGTCATTCCCGTTGGATGCACAAACTTGTCATCATGCGTGTGCATTCTGCTAACTGCACTGTCCATAACTATTTAATATGACTTAATTTGAAGCCTAGGTTATTCTCTTATTTTCAGTTGATATAGTGGGATTGTTAAAGGGACGTCACGAATGAGTTTTTAATGAGAGAGCCTGTCAACAACCAATCACCGTCCTCACCCCTTCTAAACTCGTGCATGAGAATCAACGTCATCCATAGCAACGGTGCTTTTATCTTAAGCTTAGGAGTTTGTATTATCCTTAGTATGAGTAGGTCTCAGAGTCGTTGTGAATCACTTTTAAGAAATTACTCCTACGTAAAATGTTTTAGCGCGAGTTAGGAGCACTCTTAGTGGTAAGATAAAAAGCTTTGTGAATACGGCCCCAGATGTTTAGGCATAAGAGCTGTAACTGTAACCGGGGAGTGGGCAGTGCAGACCGACTATGCCACCCAGTTTAGAGAGATGGAAATCTAATTTACTTTTAGGTACTCAGGTTCTTAGTTTGGTGGGAGCAACGGGGGATCTCACAACAGCCTCCACTCCAGCGCAGCAGCCGACAACGAGGGATCTTGTGCAGCAGACTTTCTGTCAGCTTAACAGACAAACGCCAACAAACTTGAAATCTCGTGCAGTAGACTTTCCGTCAGCGTAACAGTTGCAGACTTCAGTTTCCACACGGCACGCTAACAATCCTGTGGGTGTCAATCAGAGCCATAAAATCAGCACCTGTACCGTGCCATCAGATGTTCGTTACAGAGCATTCACACCTTTGCGTTGGAATGCGTTGATCCGTCAGGGTTGACGGATCCCCATTCACTTTGAATGGGGTGACGTTCTCCTTTGCCGAACTGAATTGTGGCTCCGTTGGGTTCCGTTGCGTTTCATATATCTAATATCTAACAGCACAGGCGCTAGCCAATCAGATCCTGTATATGCTCACGTCTACCGAGAGTCAAGCTCAAAAAAAAAGATGGCGGACCAAACTCCGTAGATGGTCGCATTTGTACCTAAAAGTTGTTCGTTTGACTTTTTTTTGGTTAGATTTTTTTTTAAGTTACAGAGAAATAGACACTGTACAATGTAAAAACCCCTTTATTGTAACTAAGAAATACATCTGATAGGATTTGGGAGGTGTCTGAGCCCCCTATCTAGTGTTAGCATGCTACTACTCACAAGGTACACCCTCCTCTCTCTTGTGTTGTTCTTTCCCGGGAAGGGTCTCATCAGGTCCCTGCGCAGAGGAAACGCCTCATCTGCCACAAACACATGGAGGACTGGGCTCTGATCCTCAGCACCATGGAGAGGGACATCTGAGGGGAGCTGAAGGGTCCGGGAATACAAGGCCTGCCCAAAGACAGCCAGGGTCCCTCCATCCCTGGATTTCCCATAAGCCCCAATGTCAATCACACGGAAGCGGTATTGCGCATCCACCACAGCCAACAGCACAAGAGAAAAGTGCCCCTTGTAGTTATAAAACAGGGATCCGGTGCTGGCTGGGGCTTGGATTTGCACATGCTTTCCGTTGATTGTGCCGAGGCAATTTGGGAAGTTCCAAAGACGACGGAAGTTTTCTGCTATCTCCTTCCATTCTCTGCTAGTTGGTACTGGCATGTATTCAGACACCAGACAATCCCAGATGGCTGTGGCCACTGAATTTACAATGCCAGCTACCGTAGAGAAGCCAACACGAAACCTACACCCCAAGCTTCTGAAGGAGTCTCCTGTGGCAAGATTTCTGCAATTCACAGCATTAACTGATTATAAACAACAACATTCTATAGGTAGGGACTGATATTATTGTTTCGAAATAATAGAGAGATATATTAATGCAAAGAATAGAGAGATGTTGATAGTTATTTCTTGTATTTCGAATTTGCTCGTTCACACAGCTAGCTTGCTATTCAATATTCCCTTTCATTTAAGTAAACCTACATTTGAGCAGGTAACAATCGTTAACAACTACAGATAATACAGCCACATTCTGTAACTACCTGTACTTACAATTTCACTCCTTGCACCGTTTACTTTGAGCTAAACTCCATGGCTATAATCCTGGCTGTCTTGAAGAGACGTTACTAGGCAGAAACAAATACATTGTAACGCTGGTCTGCAGAGGCAGACCACTATGATTGACTGACACACGCACGCACACATTGTTCAAATCATACGCTGGACGCTTTATTAGTATTTCTACATGGGTTTAGTTAATGATCAGGCTATAATAAGACCACATCGGCTATGTAATCACTGACAACCGGGACAATTTCATAGAGGTTGGTGTAAACCGGGACATTTTAGCGTCGAGACGCGGGACACGCAACTCAAAATCGGGACGGTCCCGGTAAAACCGGTAGGCCGAGTTAGCATCGCGACACAGTTGGACGAAGGACACTGCATTGGCATAAGAAGGCATAACGAGGAGGTGGACAGGAATCGGCATATTTTGTCTAAAATCATTGATGCCGTGAAATTCTGTGGTGCCTTTGAACTTGCGTTGCGTGGGCATGATGAAAGTGACACATCAGAAAACCCTGGAATTTTCCTAGGTGTCATTGATCGACCGTGAGTTGGGGGTGCACCTGGAGAACGCCACTGTCTTTAGAGGCACTTCGAAGGCCGTGCAAAATGAGCTTTTAGACTGCATGTTGGCAGTTCTCAGAGACAGGATTATGGAAGAGGTGAAAAAGGCGGACTATATTGCCATTCAGGCAGACAAGACAACCGACTGTTCCACTCATTGTCAACTTTTGCTTGTGCTACGGTACATGGATGGCCACAATAACGTCCAAGAACGTTTTTATTGAGTTCATCGAGCTTCAAAATGCGACCGTGGATACAATTCCCACTGCATTATTGGAAAGGCTGAGCACAATCCTTCCTGCTGGACAAAACAGAAAACTAATTGCCCAGGCCGATGATGGTGCCACAGTGATGAGGGGTGCTACAGGTGGAGTGCAGCGTAAAGTTCAAGACGTGTACGGGGATGCCTACTACGTTCACTGTTATGCGCATCAGCTGAATCAAATCATGCAGCAGGCAACATCCCACATCTCAAAGATCAGCCAGTTTTTTTCAGTCATAGGGGGTTTTTCGAAAAAAAAATTCCAAGTCGTTCAAACGGACAGCAGTGCTGGATGAAGTGGTGGCACACCGACTTCCAGGTGCCTCGACAACCCGGTGGAACTTCCACAGCCGTGCGGTTAACACTGTGTACGAGCACAAAGAAGAACTGGTAACGTGCTTCCAAATGATTCGAGACAGAGGAGACTTTGATGCCATATCGAAGAGAGAGGCCGGGGATGTATGCAAATGTTGGAAGATGAGGTTTTCTGTTTCTTCCTGGCGTTGTTTCACAAAATCATGCCACATGCTGTTTAACCAACTCCAGAAGAGGAACATCGACTCTGTCTTCATCGCAGGGATCACCCAGAGGCATACAGGCCATCAGGTAGGCTATAATTTTTTTTGTGGTGATGAAATTGTGATATTTATAGGAAGTTCTAGTATTGTGCTCAGCCATGTGGATTCATGATGTTATTGTAACGGTGCGAATCCATACCAGCGATGCGACCCGCTTCCATCGCTTTGAGTGGGCATGGTGTAGCGTGTGGAAATAGCATAAACGACCAACCGATGCCACAGTCCTACAATTTTCAAACCGTCAAAGACGACACCAAACAATCTCATTGGCCGCTGCCAGGAAAAATCGCTCCTCATTTGCATAAGTTTCAACATGTTCGAATTTTCATCGGTCGCGTCACCCAGATCGCTGGTCTACGTCACAATGGAGCTGGCTCCCGTTGAAATGCATGGGGTTTAGAAAATCGCGTCGCCCAGATCACTGGTATGGATTCGCACCGTTAGGCTACATAGAGTAGGTTGAAGGATAACCCAACAAAACTCTCCTCCCGCTTGGCTCACGGGTGCAATACTATATTCCGTTTCATTATATTTGGTAGAATGAAGGACACATTAGTTGTGAATACAATCACAGAGTTTGAAAGGTATTAGTTGTCTAGCTAACTCCGTAACTTATTAACGTCTATTACAGGTAATGCAACAGGTAATGGTGTAAAGAGTGGCACGCGGGTGGTCTGCATCTATGCATGCAACCAACGTTATGGCCAAGCTGCATCTCCTCCTCCTTCTCCTGAAAAGTTTTCTGACAAATAGGCATTTTATCATCATCCTCTGATACTGTTAAGTAGGGGTGTGCAAAAAATCGATTCACATTCGTATTGCGATTCAAGTGCTTCGATTCAGAATCGATTAATAGAATTCCAAAAATCGATTCATATTAAAAAAAATCTTTTTTTTTAAGATTAACGTTCTTTTTGGCTTCGCAAACTGTGTAGTAGGCTAACGTTACGGTTTGAGTGATGGTGAGCGCGATATGGCGAAATAGTTGATAAAAAGCTTCTGAATAGAAAGTTTACCTTTAAAAGTTGTGTTGTGCAAAAGAAGCAAGCTTCACTGTTGTCTGAAAATGTCAACAGGCAGCTGGCTGAAAGCACAGAAGTAGTAGGCTTACCTTTTATTGGTAACCTTACTGTTACGGTTCATTGTTTTTGAAATAAGAGGCCTGACTTCTAGTTCACAGCAAACTTGAAAAAAAGAAAATATTAAGCCATGGTTTAACGGCACTATAGGCTGAGTCTGAAATGTGCACTTTATAATTTTATTTTGTACCGCCCTGTTTGGCAATGTTATTTTCCAATAAAATAGAACATTGGATAAAGCAAGCCAATCCACTTTTCCATGATAAGAGCATTAAAATAAAATTTGTGATTAATAGCGATTCATTTTGAGTTAACTATGACAAAAATGCGATTAATCGCGATTACATATTTTAATCGTTTGACAGCACTAACATTTACATACTGTGAATCAATTTTTTTGAATCGAGAATCGTTTTTGAATCGAAAATCGATTTTGAATCGAATCGTGAGCCTTAAAATCGGTATCGAATCGAATTGTGACATTTTCTGAATCGTGCACCCCTACTGTGAAGTAAGCTACTGCCACACAGCCGACGTTCATAAACAGTTGCTTCTCGTGCGCATGATTTACACGTCACCTTATCGGCCAGGTACATCGGCAGAAATGTTTCATATCTGCAGATACCGATAATTACGTTTTGAAGCCGATATCTGCTGATACCGATGTCTTGCCGATATTATCGTGCATCCCTAGTCAAAATCAGAGAGCTGTTCATACAACCACAGGACTCAAATCAATACTTTTTTTTAGTAAGTAATGTGAGTGATATTCATTTCAATGGTGAGCACAATTAGTTCCTGCATTGACAGTTCTAAAACAATTTTTGCCATCATATAAATAATTGTATTAGGCCAAATGAGTTGGAGTTGGATGAATTCACAGTGAAAGACAGTGGTGAGAATGATAAATGGTATCTATGCCATAAGAAGGAGTGCTCATCTGCTAACGAATACATCCAGGGTGCAATTTGCCGGGGGGGATGGTGGGGATTTACCCCCCCTCTGGTTTTTACATCCCCACCTCAGCTGGATTAATTTCATACATGGGGGGGATAACCCTCAATTATTCAAAAAACAATGAAAAAACAGACACTTGCTTACATCGCTGGCACTAACGTTCACCTTACCCGAACTGTCGGCATTCTCAGAATTCGCGAACGTCCCCATGTACATAAACACATTGTATATACATTGTAACAATAACATTACAAACACGGAAATGAGCAAAGCCAGGCTACTGTACAATGAATATGAAAATATTTGTTCACTGAATTAGCGAGTTCAGTCCAAAATAGTTGCGTTTCAGTTTCAAAGTTTAACACTAAAAGGTCTATATCCCTCGTCCGGGATATTTTTATTTTTGAGTTTTCGTCTTAGAGACATAAAAAGAACAACCACGGAAACATTGAACCCTTTTCTAATATTATTGCTGACCAATTTCAACAATTCACTTAGCTCAGTAAGTCAGTATAACGAAACTCTGGAACTATTATGACCATGACACCTGAAATGTTTGTGCTTAGTAAATATGCAAGTTTCATAATACAGAGAGACAATAAATATATTTACATTTGAAGCACAGACAAGATTTATTGCATCCGCAACCAATACAAATTCAAAACAAGCCCAAGTCTCCCTCAACAAATACCGCACAATTCAGGTGCACTCATTGATTAACACGACCTTTGGAGGAATAATTACACCCCATAAGAGATAATGTCACTTGGAGCCTATTTTAAGACTTCTCCAAGCTAAATGTAACACACTAGACCCTTTCACAATAAACAAGCAAACAAACAAACAAAAACAGAACAACAAAGATACCCTCATATGTCTAAACGTCAGTGGAGCCAAAATATAATGGTTGAGCTTGGTTGCTTGCGAAAATATATTGGTTGAAAACAAAAAGGTGTATTCAGTGTCACTGCAAATGGTTCAGTGTTTCCCACATATTGACGAGACTATGGCGCACCGCCATAGTCTAATTTCGGCCGCCATAGTCTCTGCGTGCACAGTTTTTTTTTTTTTTTTTTTGCTCAGACGAAGTTCGTGTCGCTCTCATTGGGATTGCATGAGAGCACAAAGTTCGGCTGTCTGCCTGCGACTGTGCCGAAAACAAAACACTGTTGAGATATGTTAGTGTTTCCCCTACCATTGTATAAGGGGGTGCCCCGCCCCCCAACGGCACCCCCCCTGAAAGGTCAAGTTAACTTTGCTCAATTTAATTTTCTATAAAGCGCCAGATCACAACGGAAGTCAGTTAAGGATACCTTTCCTATAGAACAGGTCTATACTCTATAGCTTGTTATTTTATTAAACACAATAAATAGCTTTGTGTTATTTATCTTATTTGCACAACGGCGTGTCATTTTTGTCACTAGATGATCGCGAGTTTACAATTGTTTACAATTGCGCCCCGATGCGCACACGTTACTTTCTGTTTGAAGATAAGATAGCAGTTAGTAGTTGCCGGCCATCTAAACCATCTAAAATGCATATTTTGCTCGCAATATATTTGGAAATACAGTCAAAAAGCTGTCCGATTTGAATGGGGGTATTTATTCATGTGTATTTTGTCATCACTCGATCTTGAGAGATGTCTTCAAGTAACGTTAATGTTCCAAAGTGAAACATTCTAATGTGTGCACCCAGTTTCAGAAAGTTACTAGCCAGACTAGCGGTAGCTAGCTACTGAAAGAATGCCATGGATCCAGCAAAGCGTAGAGCTAAACGAATGTATGAATATGAACACCGGGCCTTCTTGCCTGAATGGGAGGAATTATTTGCGGAGCGAAATGGAAAACCCCTTTGCTTAATATGCAGACGTCACGGTCGCATTTTAAAGCCTTGAACTTGGATGCTAACATAGCCCAGGAGTTCCTAAAAGCAGAGCTGGGCAAGCACAAGGTACATTCTTTGATACATCAGTCAGACTCGGCTAAGTACTCTGAAACGGTCACGTTGGCATCGTATCAGGTGTCATGGATAATGCTCGATCAAAAAAGTAATATAGTGAGGGAGAGTTTGAAAATTGAACAGAGGATATCTGACATTAACTATAATGAGCACCTTTAGACCATTATAGTCTTCAATATGTTTATTTTTGTGCCATATTTTAAATCTACATTTGTTAATTTCTCTTCCTAAAACAAAGGGAGGCAACTGCTGATATCAAGCTCTTCTCCATGCACAGTCTGTTTCTCTGCTTTGTTTTGATCAGTCATTGCAGAGAAGGAGGCCTCACATTAATATGTGGAGGCAAAGTGTAGTAGCTGTTCCTAAGCTTTCTCTCCCGGGTCAGGGTGCTCTTGCTTCACACAAATCCCAAACAAAATCTCAGCAGATGTCTTCAATATGTTTATATTTGTGCCATATTTTAAATCTAAATTGGTTAATTTATCTTCCTAAAACCCACTAGAGGACACTATTTAAAAGGTTATTTTTAAAAAAAAATCTTATGGGGGAGCATGCCCCCAGACCCCCCTAGTTTTGTTGGGTCACAGGAAAAATAATAGGTTTTATGTAGGGGCTTATTATCCCCCCCCCCCAAAGTGGTAAACCGGTAAACATGCGCCCACCGCGCGTCCCCCCCACCCCCGGACATGTGCGCCCCCCCCCCATAGTCTCCAAAATTTCTGTGGGAAACACTGTGGTTACACTGGAAGGCTGGCAGATTCATCCTTCAACCTACATTCAACGTTGTACTGAACACAGAAAACGCAGTACTATACAGATTTTGTTCTCAGATATCAGTCTGTGAGGCCCCTCAACAACATATGTGCAGCTCGGCCACTGCAGTTGCTTGTGCTTGATGGCCGCAACAGAGCAAGCACATTCTCGCAGTTCTTTCACGAAACGCATTCTAGTTGTAACTTGTTTATCTAAGTGCAAATGCAGAACGTAAGGTTAGCACCACTCACGTAAGTAACCTATCCAAGCTAACACGAACTTTCCCCTCCAAACGTGTATTATTATTATTATTCAAAAGTAATAAATGCAGTACTTCCCATGTTTAACCACAGCTCTAAAGCATACCACACTAACATACGTTACATACAGCATACGTGATTTGATATTTACCATGCAAAAGCTCACTGTACCATACAAGTCAATGACAGCTTGCGGTTTCTCAGGAACTATTGAGGCTTACATGAACCACGTGACAGCCCTAGCGGCGACATCAAAGCGTGTCGCAACTCTGTTTTCTATGGCTCTGATTTAATGAAAATGTTGTTTACTAAGTCTGTGTTGTGGTCACCAACAATGATCATGCTGTACTACACTTTTTTTTATCTGTATTCTAATGTCTTTTGTCTGGACCCCAGGAAAAATAGTCTCCACTACGGTGTAGACTAATTGGGATCTTTAATAAACTAAACTAATAAACTAAACAGTCAGCAAGACATTGGTAAATGCTCATTTCTGGTTTGATCACAACTTCTAAGTCTTCTCTGTTAAGGCTAGTGTATTTAATGATGTGTGTCCAGGGCGAAGGAGTAGTGTATTAAATTATGTGTGTCCAGAGCCGAGGACTCTTTGGCAGCTCTTGAGCAGGGCACTCAGGTAGAGCATCTTTGTGGGTAGTTGTTTATCCCTATTCTTAAATTGATCATAACCTAAGTTTAGATTAATATAAATAGTATCACTGTTTGAAACAAAACACAAACTAAATGTTACATTTTTAAATGGCCTGATTCAAAAGCCCTTGACACAATAATGCTTAAGCTATGTTACAGGGAATATTCCTTAAAGTCCGTCGGGACATGTTACTGGGGGAAAAAACAAGCTTTGAAACAATCATTTATTCATGAAATAGGTTACAAATGAAAGCTTTCCCCCACTCGTTCAGACTCACATTCAATCTTGAGACGCTGACATGAAGTTATTTATGTATCCTTGAACACATACAACACAAAAGATAAATCAGCTAAAGTGCTGTCTCCAAATATATTAATGTTTTGAAGTGACGTTCCATTATCCAGGAACATGGAGAGTGCGGCTTATAACATTCACAAATTGTGACCATAAATGTCCTTGTCAACTACAATAATTTTCAATGGCTACCAACAACAGTTTAAAAACACTGAGAACTGGTATAAGGAATAGTATAAAGGAATAACTGCAGCAGTCCTTTTCCATTGGACAGGAATGTACAAGGACACTTACATTAAAATAGCACAAATCTAAAATCAATCAATCAATCATTCAAAGATAAAAGACAAAACATCACCTAAAATAACTTACATACACAATTACATAAGTGTAAAAATGCAGATTATACAAAAGCACAATAAGAAATAATAGTTTAAGAAAACATATAGCTCAGTGTCCGAGAAAGAGACCGAAATTACCGAAATTAGTGGAGGGTAGAACAAACTAAACTTTTGATGAGCCCAAGATGATTTCATTAACAGATTTATTAAGCCAGAACATATGTCCTTTAGAGATTTCTTAAAACCGTGTGTAAAGCAACCACAGACCTTTCACTTGCACCACACCATTTATGTCTCAAAAGTAAGACTTTATATTCATATCATTATAGAACTTTTACTAGTTTGCTTTTCTGTAGTTTGACCACAAGTGTACAATATATAGTGGTGTACAATATGCTCTGATCAGAGACATCTTCACTCTATCTGTTCACACACTACACGTGCGTACAAATATTTGCCTGTACATATATCATGCAGCATTACCTTTAAATATCTTCATCATCAGTAATTTTTTCTGTAATTACATATTCAAGATATCTTGGTTATGGTTAAGGTATTTAGCAAACACTTTTGTCCAGAGAAACTAACTAAATATCAGAACAATATTTTAAAGATAAATATTAAAAGATAAAAAAGATTCTTATTATAATAACCATTTCTTAAAGATAATTCACCTTCACCTTTTCACCTATATTGGCCTTGTATTTGAGATCATGTTACACGCCATGCACAGAACATACAGGACCTGCTGGTGTCAGACACTACACAGGTTCCTTGTCGTAGAACCTACGACATTACCAGATGGGACGTGACGTTGTCACGGCTCCAAATTCGAATACACTATTCATTCACGCCGGAAGGCTGAGATGTGTCAATAATCTCCTGAGCCCGCCCCCTCAGGAGCGCATAAATACAAGTGCTTGACACATCTACTTCCTCTTTTCCAATTTCGACGTTAGGTATATGTACCTAACATCACACTCTCGTTACGCTCAAAGAAAATGTTTTGCTACTTGCTAATTTTCTCTCGTGTGCTTATAACTCTTTGTAGCCGGTGAGTCGGGTTTATCCCTTCACTGGCTCTGAGTGCCTCGAGTTTATTAGCTTGTTTTATTCTGTTAATCTGTCGAGTCACTGTATTGTCACTTGTTGTTAGCCAGTCGCTGACTAGCTTGCCAACCACCTGTTAACGTGCTTTTGTTACAATTACTTTCACTCGCACTAATTCTTGTATCTAAGAAACTTGAGTCTTGTATCTAAGCTTACCGGCTGTCCTCGAACTAGCTTGCTACCCTTGCTCCTCAACGTGCTTCGTTGTGATACTTGCACTCGTACTAATATTCTTCATTTCAGTTATGTCCAGGCAGTGGCCTCGTCCCGGCCTGCGATGTTTTGTGCTAACCTTTCCACGTTGAGGGCACAGCTCTAGACGGCGACAGATTATCTCCGCTCCAGCATGCTACCTGCAGCGGGGGAAGGCTGAACAGGTTCCAGCGCACCTGATCACCTGCCATTTGAAGTAAGGGGGAGGTGGTCCCCCACCGCCTGTAACGCCCGACTCACATTGTTGCGTTGGAAGGCGTTGATGCATTCACTTTGCATGGGGTGACGTCATCCTTTGCCGAACTGAATTGTGGCTCCGTTTGGTTCGCTTGCGGCAAGAGTTGAAGAAGGTTGAACTTTTCGAGAGGCAATGCATGCGTCAGCCAATCATATTGCCTTTAATGCATAACTGACAGCACAGGCGCTAGCCAATCATATCCCGTATATGCTCACGTCTACAGAGCGGCAAACTCAACAAAAAAAGATGGCTGCCAAACTCCGTAGATGGTCGTATTTGTACCTACAAGTTGGTTGTTTGACTTTTTTTTGGTTAGATTTTTTAAAAGTTACCGAGAAATAGACACTGTACAATGTAAAAACCCCTTTATTGTAACTGAAAAATACGTATCATAGGATTTGCGAGGTCTCTGAGCACCCTGTCTAATGATAGCATGCTACTACTAAAAGCTTGCTAGTGACTTGATTGGTTTGATGATCTGTCAATCTCACTATAACGTCTCCGGTATCAACAGAACCCCATGCGCCAGACTCCTCCTCTGCCTTCCGTTGGATCAACGCATTCCAACGCAACAATGTGAGTCGGGCGTAAGACTGCCTGCCGCTCACATGCAGCCTGCATGTCAGGCACAGTGTTTCAGTCTGCATAAGCATTACCCATATCACAGTCATAACCCATGTCACAAACATAAGTCATGCTTAATAAGTTTCCCCTCAACATTTCCACCACTGTTCTCATTACCCACATTCTGTCAATGTGATGGTGTGCCCCCAGATCTGGATCTCCCTCCCCAAAATAACGGAGCATACACAGATCTAGACAGGGGCTGATTGAGCGGGCTCACTCCCGACCTATGATTCAGCTCAACGCGTAGCGTATCAGTCGCACGGCGAGCTGGCACACATGCACTACGTGGCTGTAGATGCGAAAAAACATTAACAGTGGTTTATGCTCTGCAGTTTGACCACTTCTCCCAGGTTTAAAACAAACAATGTGATGGTTTGCCCTAGATCTTGTTTTTCAGACATGGGCTGTTTGGTTATGAGCGGGTTTCACCCCGACTCAGGGCCGGATTAACAATTGTCTGTGCCCTGGGCAACACGGCTCAAAGTGCTAGCCTGGTGACACCAGCCTACGTATTTCCGCCTGAATTGATTTCAAGCTCATACTCAGTCTGGCCCAACCCCGTTGACAATCGTCTCCAGGACTCAAAATCCTGTAGGACCAATCAGCGAAACGTTCAGAGCTGTGACGCAAAACTCGCCTTGGAGGAAAAGACACGAAAAGCTATCGGAAAAGTTGTCTCAACTCTCGAGAACATCAGAAAATTAAAAGGAGAACAAGAATATTTTCTTGTAAGTTTTATGATTGGAAAGGACGTCGTAGCTCTTCTCCCAACTGGCTTTGGGAAGAGTTTAATCTACCGAATGCTTACTAAACGTTGCTGATTGGTTAAGGGAACTCCAATGATTTTAAACCTCAAGCTAAGCACCCGCTCATCTCGGAAACGAAAATGCATAGCGTTTTGCCAGACTGAAAGACTGAATGAAATGGAGTCACAGGCTGGTAATGGCCAGGCTATCAAAGTGCCTCCCCGGCCACAGAATCGCAACGTCGCTATCATCCAGATCATAAAGCCTACACTTATATACTATCAGGCTTTTGCATGGCTCAGTGCAGATGTACGTATGTGTGTACAATAGCCTCAGCATAAAGTGCATGCCTTCAAAAGACAAAACAGATGCACAACTGTGCATAACTTTTTACAATGAATCTTTCACAGAACTTGGTGGCTGTTTAAATATATAGCCAATCAATGATCTGTTGACTGCAACAGTGAAATAAAGCAGACAGCTAGGGAAGCCTTAACTTAAACCAGAGAACATTTTAAAAATGTGAAATTATCACCAGCCATGAAGCAGGCAATTAGTTTGTATTAGGTAAAAGTGAACCATTACCTACACCAGTCATACTCAAGTAGCGGCCCGCGGGCCTTTTGTGGCCCGCGTGGTGTCTATTAATGGCCCTCGAGCTGTTTTGAAAAGTTTTTTTAATTATTAAAAAAAAAAAAAAAAAAAAATCGCGCTGGGCGCTCTTATTTTGAAACCGTGCGCCGCGATCTCAATACGAGGCTGGGGGTTGCAACGATAAACAGATAGCAATCACACCATATCAGCCCAGGTTTGAAGCATTGGCCAAAGAAAAACAACCACCCTTCTTGGCTGAAATTTGAGATTTGCCAAACAAAACCAATGCCAATATTTGTGACTGACACCACCAACGTCACCACTGAAGCACTGTCGAAGCGTTCATGAACACACCAGACTGTATAGCTGGCTAAAAAAGACAACAGTCCATGATTGGTGGTTTGCTAACATCAACTTTTAAATTGATGTTCATCAGACCACTAACATTAATAATAATAAATAATAATAATAATTCATTTTATTTTTAACGCATTTCATTCAAAGGAATCTCAGAGTGCTTACATTACTGTGCATATTCCGTCAGATTTGCAAAGCGTATGAAAACAAAGTTGTACACAAAACTAAAAAGTAAAGCAACAAAATGCACACGAGTTTTGCTTCTACACAACTGTTAAGAAAATTCCATGATATTCCAGGACTGTGCATGCAAAATGGTAAAATTCCATGACTTTCCAGGTCTGGAAAAACTTTTATGAAATTCCATGACCCGTGGGAACCCTGTCACATTAACACACTAGAATTCATATATTATATCAATTCATATACACATATTAATTATTTTCTCACATTAAAACACATGTTATTAACTCAAACACTTAATGCCTCACAACTGGCCTCTTATAAACACTGAACTCATGAAGAAACAAACAATTCAATTAGTATGCTTAATGACCTATCTTAGCTTTTCAAACTTCTCACATCAACACATACAGTTAATTATGTTCTCCATAGAGATTACTCAGTGGCCCTCCTTCTAGGCTTCAAATATGCAACTGCAAACTGGTGCACAATATCTTCAAAATCCATTCCCTCAACAACTTAATTTTCTATGGACAGTAAAGAAAGAACAGAAAGTCTTGCCTGTGTCATAGTGGTTCTTCTTTACTCGTTTTAAAACAGAAAACGACCTCTCACCCTCACAATTTGAGACGGGCAGAGTTAAAAACACTTTAAGTGCAACATATGGGAATGTTGTTTTAAGGCCATTTGTTTTAAGAATCTGCAACATTTTTGCAGGGGAAAGTGTGTGAACTGCATGAGCTCGTCTGCTAGGTCTGTAGGGTACGTGGATGTCAGCCTAGCAGCTCGTTCGCGCACATCAGGCTCATCATAGTCCCTGTCAAATAATACGCCAAAGAGCTCACACACATCTGTGTAGGCACCGATCCGTTTTGATAGGCAAGACGTGAGTTTGTCAATAATCACATAATATGTTCTCAGTTTGAATCTTAGACTGCCATTAGTAAAGACGACCTCATCATCGTTGTCACTCTCGCCAGCAAATCTCTGTCTTTTTCTCCAACGTGAAATGTCATACTGATAGTGTAGCACTAAGATCGACAGTTAACGTTAACGTAACGTTACGTAATTATATTTCTCTTTTAAATTCTCTTTTAGCCTCCTGCGTAACTGCTTCTCCATCTGGCTACACTGATTCTCCCCATAGAACGCTCTCTTTCAGCTGCAGCGCTTCAAGTCAGGTGACTCTCTGCTTACATTAAGGAAAGTAAGGACTGCGTTCATAACGTGATATAACATTTTAGTTGACGTTGTCCAGGGCCCCTTAGATGTCATGTGCCCCTGGGCAAGTGCCCAGTTGCCCTAATGGTTAATCCGGCCTTGCCCCGATTATGATATAGCTTGAGGTGCAGTGTGAACAGGGATGCCCAAAACACTAACAGTGGTTTTATGCTCAAAGTAAGCAGCGTTACGTAGTGCCATCTAGTGGTTTTGCACCTACATCGCCTAGGCTTTGTGGTGAACAAACTAAAAAGCTTTCTAATTCCCAGTCAGTCCTCTCTCTTCCTGGGCATGATATTACATTCCACCTCTATGGAGGTTGAATTCTCTCAAGGAAGAATAAAAGCAATCAAATCGTGTGTAAGTCAGTTCAAACTGAATAGGAAAGTTTCATCCCTTCTCTGCCTAAGGCTGATAGGAATGATGGCTTCGGCCGCTATAGCGTTACCTCTCGGAATGCTACACACACGTCCCTTCCGAGCGGGGTATCTCTCTTTAAAACTCAGTTCCACCAGGAACAAGTGCAAGAGGGTGACAGTGGATGTCAGGTGCCTGAAAGCTCTGGTGATCTGGAAAACGCCACACTTCCTCACATCGGCAGCTCCGATGAGCTTAATGACACGCCGTTTAGTAATAACGACAGACGCCTCCACATCAGGGTGGGGAGCCATCTGCGAGGGAAAATCAGTAAACGGCCTCTGGTCTGCAGGCCGCAGACTGGTGTCTTCACCCTCAGGTGATCGAGCAGATCTGGCTACGTTTTCACAGACCTCAGGTGGTTCTGTTTTCCAACAGAGAGAACGCCATCTGCCCGCTCTGGTTCTCGCTGGGGGGAGACAACCCCCCGTTAGGTGTAGACGCGCTGGGCCACCAATGGCCAAACATGCGTCTTTACGCTTTTTCCCCGATCCCTCTCTTTCAGCAGGTGCTGAGCAGGATAAGGGACGAGGTCAGAGAATTAATATTAATAGCCCCCCATTGGCGCAATCGACCATGGTGCGCGGATCTTTACAGGATGTCAGTGCAACCTCCATGGACGCTGCCTCTACGGAGAGATCTCCTGACGCAGGCGCACGGCACGATATGGCATCCCCGACCGGAGCTGTGGCAGCTCAGAGCCTGGCACCTGAAAGGAGCAGGCTCATAGCTTCGGGGCTGTCTGATGCAGTGGTGTCCACAATACAGAGTGCTCGGGCTATGTCGACACTAGCCCTCTATACGCTTAAGTGGCGCAGATTTGATCTATGGTGTGTCGCCTCGGCAGTGCGACCCCGTCAACTGTGCTCTGAGCGTCATTTTAGAATTCCTGCAGCAAGTTATTTGACGAGGGAAGGCGGCTTCCACTCTCGAAGTTTACCTTGCGGCTATTTCGGCCTGCCATGCAGGCATTAAGGGTAAAACTCCAGGTAATCACCCTTTAACGTCACGCTTATGGCTGGTGTTAGGAGTCTCAGAGTGCCCGAAAGGCACTTAGTACCCTCATGGGATCTGCTGGTGGTTTTACGCGCTCTCACAGGTCCTCCGTTCGAGCCTTTGAGACAGTAGACATGAAACTTGTTTCATTTAAAACCGCACTGTTGTTGGCTTTGGTGTCAGCAAAACGCGTGGGTGACTTGTGAGCTCTGTCAGTCAGCGCATCGTGCCTAAGGTTCACGATTGCGGGTGACAGAGTGGTTATGCGTCCGAAGGCCGCTTACACGCCTAAGGTGGTTTCAACTCCTTTCGCAATCAGGTAATTGAGTTGGCAGTATTTTCGCCTCTCCCCTTTCGCTTCGGCGGAGGAGGAGCGCTTGAATAAGCTGTGCCCTGTGCGCGCTCTCCGCTGTTATATAGAAAGCACCAGTGCTTTCAGGAAGTCTGACCAACTATTCGTGCGCTTTGGAGCACACGCGAGGGGCAGACCTCTGTCAAAACCTAGCCTTTCCCGTTGGATTGTGGAGGCTATTGTTTTGTCCGGTAAAGTTGCGTGCGCACTCTACTCGGGGAGTCTTTTCCTCCTGGGCCTTATTGAAAGGCGTCTCAGTCAAAGATATTTGTAAGGCTGCAAGTTGGAATTCTCGCCACACTTTCATTCGTTTCTATATGTTGTGTCTATTCCCTCTTTCTTGCAAGAAGTCTTACACGCTGATAATTCAATAGCTCCCCAGAGCCTGTGAATGGTTATTAATATAAACGGTTGCCAGCTTTTACACGTTAAATGCTGACGTTCCCATACATGGGGAAATCATGTAGACAAACGATTGGAGATTGCTTAGTCTGCGTGAGAAGGTTATTGATAACGTATGTGTTCATTGGCTTTTATGAGAAAATCATGTAGGCAGGTGATCAGAGATCACTCTGGGCTACGTGAAAGGAAGGCGTTGTAAAAAGGATTGCCCCGTGATGTTAACCACCAGCTGCCGTGTGAGCCTCTTGGGAGGTCAGAAGTACGAGGAGCTGGTTTAGGTGGATTGACACTGTATTTTTCACGCATGAAGGGATACGGTCCCATCTGGTAATGTCGTAGGTTCTACGACAAGGAACGTCTCGGTTACTTACGTAACCTCGGTTCCTTTAGTGGAACCGCAGACATTACCAAGGTTGCGTGTACAGTGTCCATTCTTCTTAGAGTGGGTGTGTTCTTATGTTACGCTCAAAATTGTCCAAGAGGAAGTAGATGTGTCAAGCGCTTGTATTTTTGCGCTCCTGAGGGGGCGGGCTCAGGAGATGACAGCCTTCCGGCACTAATGAATAGTGTATTTGAATTTGGAGCCGTGACAACGTCACGTCCCATCTGGTAATGTCTGCGGTTCCACTAAAGGAACCGAGGTTACGTAAGTAACCGAGACGTTTTTTTAAAGTCTCAGTTATTAATGTAACCTAGACATTAATGAATAATTGAAACATGGGGCCCTACTACTACAATGAAATATGCATTGCAGTCAAATTTGATAAGACTTTTGAGCTCTCAGCATGTCAGTCTGCACAGCCATGCTTGAAATGTCTCAGTTGTAAATATAAATATATATATATATAGCTATTGCTATAATCCTGTATTATAGGAATGTCTGAATTACTGAAAGAATGGACAATGGGCAAATTCTACAGGAATTCTTTTTAAATGGAGTTTTTGTAACATACGGAGGTGGGTTGAATCCAAATGCTCGACTCGGAGACAGTGGTACTCGGGAAATGCTTTTACTGCACAGTATGGATACACGGAACAGTTCAGAAACACACAAACAAATCCAATCAATGTCGGGAAGCGGCAGAAGTCGAGGGAAATCCGGTCCGGGTTCGATGCACAGGTAGACAAAGGTAGAGTAGGCAGAGGTACAGACAGGGAGAGAGCAAAGGCAGAGTCGATCAAACAGTCCGGGGTCAGAAAAACTAGATTCGAATATATCATTGAACAAACGCTGGAACTCTTGAAACACGGGGGAAACCACACGAACTGGCAATGAGACACGGGAAAACACACAGACTAAATACACTAGGTCAGGGGTCGGCAACCTGCGGCTCTTTAGCACCCCCTTGTGGCTCCCTGGAGCTTTGCAAAAATGTGTGAAAATGGAAAAAGACGTTTTTTTTTATTGTTGTTTTTTTTAATATGGTTTCTTAAGGGGTAAACATGACATAAACATTTGACTGCTGTAAAAATGTACGTAGTTGTAAATATATTTAAAATACCTAATTTCAGAATGGCGTGCAATAGCAAAGTTACGTCATAGCCTGCGGCACAGCAAGTAAACAAACGGTTGTGAGTTAAGGGCCATGGATTTAAAAAGAAAAAAGAGGAAGATTGCCGATGAAAACAGAGGATTTAAGGAAGAATGGACTGAACTGTATGCATTCATTGCCAGCTGAAGGGTTGCCGGCATGTTTGATTTGCAATGAGAAGTTGTCGAATAACAAGAGCAATTTGGAGCGACATTTCCAGCTAAAGCACGCTAAATTTGCCGCCGATCACCCAGTTGGAACTGAGAGGAAAAGTGCAATTGCAGTGCTGGTGGAGAAATTTGAGGGCCGAAAAAACAGTTTCAAGAAGTGGATTGCATCTCCAAACTCTACTACTGCTGCGAGTTTTGTTGCAGCCCGGGAGATAGTAAAGTGTGGAAAACCATTCACAGATGGCGAGTACATGAAGGATTCATTCATTAAAATGTCAGAGCACCTATTTTCGGACTTCAAAAAAAAAATTAAAGACATGCCTCTCTCCGCAAAAACAGTGAAGGAGAGGGCAATTAAAATGGCAAACAATATCACCGATCAGCAAATCAAGGACATCAATTCAGCTCCAGCTTTCTCAATTGCCTGTGATGAGTCGTGTGACGTGACGGATATCGAACAGACAGCTCTGCTATGCAGGTACATGAACTCTGATGGGCCGCAAGAAGAAATGATCGAATTGATACCACTAAAAGGCCAAACACGGGGGGAGGACATCTGCGACGCTGTGCTACAGTGTTTAAAAGACAAAGGAATACACACTGGCCACCTGATTTCAGTCGCTACAGACGGTGCGCCGAGTATGAGAGGGTCGCAAAAGGGGTTTGTGACGTTACTACAGAAAGCATTGGATGGAGATCTGCTTGCATTCCATTGCATATTGCACCAAGAGGCGCTGTGCGCGCAAACATTCCCAGCGGAGTGTATTGAGGTGATGAACCACGTCATCCAAATTGTCAACAAAATACTCGCAAAAGCACTAAACCACCGCCAGTTCCGTGCATTGCTAGAGGAAGTTGAGAGCGAATATGCGGATCTCCTGCTACACAACAAGGTCCGCTGGCTATCCAGGGGCGAAGTTTTGCGTCGCTTTGTTGCGTGTTTAGAGCACGTTAACACCTTTCTGAAAACCAAAGGCCTCAACTACCCACAACTGGACGACACAAATTGGCTGGAAAAACTGCACTTCATGGTTGACATGACATGTCATCTAAACACGCTCAACAAAAGTCTCCAGGAGCGGGGAAACACTGCGCTTCAAATGCTGGAAGCCGTTTTGTCATTCGAGCGCAAGCTGACAGTATTGGCCATGGATGTACAGCGAGGCTTGCTCTCCCACTTCTCATCCCTGAGCGAGTTCAAAGACGCCCATCACGATCACACACTCAATAGTGATTATTTGCAAGGTGCGATCGTTGACATGCAAGCTGCATTTGGGGGCAGATTTAGTGAATTCCGAAAGGAAAAGGTGACTGTCTTTCCCTGTCACACCCCTGGAAATTGACCCTTCCTTGCTGAAAACATTCCCAGGAATTGATCCAGCTGAGCTCGAAATGGAAATGGCCGATATAGTCGACAAAGAAATGTTCGTTGCCAAATTCAAACGTCTGACAGCAGAGCTTGACGATGTCAGCCGCCAGAAAGCCCACGCTGCCCAAAGCCACAAGTGGAGCGAAATCGAAAGCCTCCCAGCACCCGAGAAACTTGTGTTTGAAACATGGAAGGCGCTTCCCGAAACTTATAGTAACATGAAGAAATACGTATTTGCAGTGTTATCCATGTTTGGATCAACATATTTCTGCGAGCAAATCTTCTCAAACATGAACTATATCAAATCCAAATACCGCACCCGCCTCACAGATGACAGGGGTGCAAACTCATCAGGGATGAAAAAGGTGACGAGGACCCAAACTCCCTCGCGGAATATATATATATATACACACACACATACATATACTGGAATAACATTGAAGCATATGCAATATATGTATATGTAATGTATATATATATACACTATGGCATGCCATTCAGGAAATTAACATTTGAATATATATATACAAAACTCTGAATATATATACAAAAGTCTGAATATATATACAAAAGTCTGGATATATATATACAAAAGTCTGAATATATATACCAAACTCTGAATATAAACTCCTCAAAAAAAAGTTCGGAAACATTTCTTCAGTCGGTTATCCCTCCCCTTTAATAATACCAATTGGTATTGTATTGTATATCGTTGGAAAGCCTGATTAGTCACCTTTACAACGAGGTACAACTTGTAAGGGTCGTGCATTCGTGGAATGAGCAACACAGCTAATTGTGCGGGTAGTGGCCCACATTTTTTTCAGTTCACGGCAAGCCCTCTTTACAGATGTGGGGTTTTGTCATCTAAACACCTAGAAGAGCTGGCAGTCAGATGCATCCATGTGCAACACTGTTTCCAAAGCCTGTGCCTATGGAGAATGTGGCACTTGTAAGACCACGGCCATCCCAACACTCCGGCCTGCCACAAATGGTCCCTTAAAATTTCAACAATGGGCAACAGAGTGCATTCCATCAGAGGACAAGAAGTCCATCATAACGGTGAAGAAAGAGCGTACCACAACGGAGGATGAGGCTCTTACGGAATTCCAAGCCAGGATGGTGAAATTCAGATGCCACCTTTTTAACATCCGCTGGCAATACAGGGCATACAGGGAGCTGAGGGAGAATCTGCTGAGCCACGAGTGCCTGCTGCACATAGACTTTAGTGAAAATGATGTGTGCCAGTATAGTGATGAGGTCTGTGCATTTTGGGGGGTCCCACCAGCAGGCCACCCTCACACAGGCGTGCTGTATACAGCACATAATCCTCCCCTTCCGTTCTGCTCAATCTCACCCAGCAGACAGCATGACCCGCCGGCAATATGGGCGCACCTCCACACAGTGCTGGATATGATCAAGACCAAGTTCCCCAAAGTCAGCTGCCTGCACTTTTTCAGTGATGGCCCAGCGACACAATATCGACGGAAGGGGAACTTTTTTCTTCTATCCAGGGAACCATTCAAAAATGGGTTTCAAGAGGTGACCTGGAGTTTTTTTTAAGCCAATCACGGCAAAGGGGCTCCAGATGGTGTTGGGGGCACCCTCAAACGTTCAGCATACAGGCTTGTTTGCATGGGCATTGACATACCATCTGCTGAAATGCTCTACACAAAGCTGAAGGAGCGGGAATCGGCTGTGCAGCTGTTTTTTACAAAGGAGGAGAGTGTGGAGGCCAAAGTGCATGAAATGTTACAGGTAAGAGTATTATTTTACCCCAGACTTGTGCCACACCCACATCTTATGGTGTATCAGACTTGTATTGATATGCACTCTCATTCATTTGCCATCTTTCTGTTGTCTTTTAAAAAGCTACCCCCATTGACAGCCATCAAAGGGACCATGCGCATACACCAGGTCCTCAGCAAACAGAGAAGCAAGATCCTCTACAGAGATGTCTCTTGTTTCTGTAGAAGACAGCAGGGGGTGGTCGACTGCCCCTGCTATGACCTGAAAGAGGCAGTCTTGCAAGAGGAGGAAGAGGAGGAAGCTCAAGGGCAAGAGATGACGAGAGCCTCTCGGCCAGAGGTATTCAGCGCCGATCATGTCGGAAGGTGGGTTGTGGTCGAGAACGACCACGACTTGTACCCTGGAATTATTACACGTGTAGAAGAAGGAAAGTCGGAGGTGGACTGCCTTCACAAAAAAGGAATAAACAAATTCTACTGGCCCAGCCCAAGACGAGATGTGAGCTGGTATGATGAGAGCCAGGTGCTCTGCCTCATCGAGCCAGAAGCAGAGCCAACAGCTCACGCGAGATACGTGCAGCTCAATACAGAAACCTGGAAACTAATTGAAGAGAAAATGGAATGAATGAATGATATGTGAATTAAATTATTGATGATAGGCCTATGTGATTTGTGTTATTGTTAGGCTGTAATAGCTAAATGTTGTTGTTTTTGTTATTGTAACAGTATAGGCCCTACTGGCTAAATTGAAACGTATGCAGATGAAATGAAATATGTGATTTGTGTTTTTTATTGATAACCTTTAAATGTTTGTTCCTCAATTCACATTGAGGAATTGACCCTTCCGCGACCACTCCCCAAAACGGTAACTGATCAATCATAGCATAGCAATGGTTACTAAGCTCGGGACCTCAGTCAAGCGAGCCATTTTGATGAATGGAAGTCAATGAGAGAGACGTCTGCTCGAGAAGAGAAAATGAAATGTTGCGCTTATGGAGTGTGTAATTCTGACAGCCGATATCCAAAAAGGCTGGAGGGAGGGGTAACATTTTATCCCTTCCCGAAACCCAAGACCCAGAGAGAGAAATGCCTGCTGTGGATGAAACAATGTGGACGACCCCCCCATCAGCTGAATGTCAGCAACGTAAACAGAAGCACCTACTTTGTTCCAAGAAGCTATGTCGCTAAAATCTGCCCACTGCATCGAAAACGTGAGAAAACCCTTGCTTAAAATACGATTCAGTTTTACCATCTTACATGTTTGCGTAGCGGCGACTGTGTAGATAATAGAACAAATAAACATAGCTGGAATGAACCTGTGAGCCTTAGCATTTGTCTGTCTACAAACACGGCATGTAATGTCGTGGTTGTAGCCTATATAAGCATATTCTAAACCTGATTGTTCAAATCCTTGATTGTGATTGGCTAAAAGCCGTTGTAAAATCCAGCATTACCTTACAATTTGACCTGATTACATTCCATATTACTGCGCAGGGAATGGCAAGGCATTCATATAGCGCATTTCATACCCAGTGTTCCATCTGGCTGTTGCGTTGCTTCAAGGGTTGCGTGGCAACGATTTATTTAGGAACTATAATTTTTAGTGGCGGAAGAATGACGGTTTATCATTAAACTATTGTTTCTTAAATTGAATTGTCTTTATTTATGAAACCATATCAAATATGTGTAGTAACAGGTTTAGAAAAGCAATAAGCCCCGCGAGTCCGTGCTTTTGCCTGCTTCTATCTGAGATCTTGCCGTTTTTCCAAAAAATGCTTGTGATTTCTTTGGGTAGAGCTGAAATTGACACGGTTGAAAACATGTTGCCACGCCATTCATACCAATGCTGAGAACCTGGGAAACGTGAATGCTTGACTGATATAGCAACCGTTGCTAAGGGGGGCGGAGTTTGCGGAAGGGTCCATTGTTATTGTTAGGCTGTAATAGCTAAATGTTGTTGTTTTTGTTATTGTTACAGTATACTGGCTAAATTGAAACGTATGCAGATGTAATGAAATATGTGATTTGTGTTTTTTATTGATGACCTTTAAAATGTTTGTTCCTCAATTCACAGTTCCTCTAACACTGGCTCAATTGAAACGTATGCAGATGAAATGAAATATGTGATGTGTTTTTTATTGATAACCTTTAAATGTTTGTTCCTCAATTCACATCTTTTAAGGATGACATAAGTAAATAAAAATTAAGTATTTTGTAAAATAGGTGTTGTTGTATGATTTTGAATAGGCCTACTGAAACACTGCTTCCACCCTGTTATGTTCCATTCCACCCTGTTAAGTTAAATTATTAAAAAAATATTTTGATATAATCACTAAATCTTGTTAATATGTTTGTGCTACATTGGAAGGTTAGGAATATTTAATGCACCCATATATGTAGGTTTGAACAGATGACAATTTGTTCAGTGATATCAGTGAAAGGGATGTTCAAAAAAGTAATTTCATATCGGATACACCCATACACTGTTATATTATCAAATAACTTTTTATAGATTAAAACTAAATCCTATTATGGGATCAAAAGGGACAAATTATTACTATGAAAATGTTCTTATTCATCAATATTAACATATTGAACTATATGCAATTTATATGTTAATGTCCCTAACAGGGTGGAACACTTTCAGCAACAACATTTAATAAAACTACCTGTAATTTTTACTATATTCATCCCTGAGCTTGACCTTTATGCATCTCTTATAGTTAAACATGTCAATATTGAAAAACAATATGAAAAAATATATTCCACCAGTATTTTTTTCCCCCAACTTTACAAACCTGAAATGTTGCCCCAAAAAGAGAATCACCCGGCTGGTTTGTTGAATGGACAGATAAGGTATTAAGTTCACATTCTCTAATGTATACATTTAGCCTATTTCACATCTAGCTAGCTCTATTAGCCTTAAATCTGTTCAACATTGATTGTATTTTCACATTGGTTTCCCATTAAGCTAGCTAGCTAGCTTGTTATAGCCTACATTACAGACAGAGTTGCAACGATAACAGCGTGCCAGCTGTAAGTGGATTTGTCCTTACCCCTAGCTGATCGCTCACTCAACAATTTTGCTGTCGACTATTTCCTTCCCATTGCGGTAAGTGACCTTATTATTTCTTTCTTTATGAAATTCAGAAACCATCAGAGTTGCAATTTAGGCTATAACAAGCTAGCTAGCTAAATGTGAAACAAATGTTAAAATACAATCAATGTGTGAAGCTAATGTAGTAAATCTCAAATAGAGGGCACTGTCACGTTCTTGAAAAACTGTGACAGTGGGAACACATTATTTTCCCTTTACATCTGGGGTTGCCAACTTCCTCAACCCCAAATGAGGGACACTTTCTTCCAGGTGCACGGGCACATATGCAACTTCTCCGAACTATCCAGGAACAGTTTGGTGATGAACAATGCCTTTTTCAGCATGATGGAGCACCTTGCCATAAGGCAAATGTGTTAACTTAGTGGCTCGGGGAACAAAACATCGATATTTGGGTCCATTGGCCAGGAAACTCCCCAGACCTAAATCCCATTGAGGACTTGTGGTCAATCCTCAAAGGGTGGGTGGACTATAAAAAAAAACGAATTCTGACAAACTCAAAGCATTGATTATGCAAGAATGGGATGCCATCAGTCAGGATGTGGCCCAGACGTTAATTGACAGCATACAAGGGCGGATTGCAGAGGTCTTGAAAAAGAAGGGTCAACACTGCAAATATTGAATCTTTGCATTAACTTCATGTAATTGTCACTAAAAGCCTTTGACACTTATTAAATGTTTGTAATTATACTTCAGTCTTCCATATTAACATCTGACAAAAATATCTAAAGACACTGAAGCAGCCAACTTTGCGAAAATGTGTCATTCTCAAAACTTGTGGCCACGACTGTAGACCCTAACTGAAACATATACTTGAATAGGCTTTTCAAACAATGGATATACTGTATATATGCTGTGTAGTGCATACGTATCATGTACCAAATCGTCATTGTCAATGCGATTCCTCTCAGTTTCTGCAGCACAGACCAAAGAGAAGCTGTTGGTCTCTCATACATAAATTGTATTGGTGTTCCTTTCCTGACCTGTTTCTGTTGTTTCTTAATATTGTCTTGACTGTGTCTCTGTTGTTATTCTCAGTTGTCTGTATGGACCTTCTCTTACCCTGCAGTAAATGACAGAAACAAATGATTATTAGTTTGAGAAATACTGCCCCTAACCTATGAGGTCATGTGTGGGAGTTGCATAAATAAGAATTTTAAATTAACAAACAAAGTCAAAAGAAGACTCACCAGCTTAGCTACTTCTTCCATGGATATTTCTTGCTACTCCTGACTGATTCAAGCATGCACAGCTAGATAGAACTCCTTGCATGACAAGTCATAGTCAGGCATGAAAACGGGTAAGGGGTGAAAAAGGTGAGGAGGATATTACCCCTCTGGGGGGGTCCGGGGGCGTGCCCCCCCTGTAAGTAACATTTAAATATGCCATATTTTAAAGCGTCAATCTGATGCAGTTTGAGATGCTTTTTTTCCAACCTGGGGAGAGCTGGAGAAACTTAGCTTCAGCCATGAGTCAAAAAATATTTTGGCCTCCTTACTTAGTATTATGCAAGCCATTTCATGCCAGCCTGTCACTGGGTCTATCATTTACAGTATATGAGGCACAATGTGGTAAGGGCACCACAAATGGCTTAATGCATAGCCCCCACGAGAGATGCCGTAACTTAACTTGTCTACTCTTCCATCATGATTGACAGCCAATACAATGTTATGTAATTCAGATTTCAATACATTTTATTGGCGAGGCCCTTCGCGTTAATATTTCCATGCACTCGCATCATCCAGTTCAACATAATAAATCAGCGGCGAAAAAAACAATACAATCATATATTCTTTAGAAGTACTTTAGAAGTACTAAATGATGCAAAATGTAAGGATCTCTTTTCATTTATGGAATTCTTGTCAAGAAAATATGATTCTATTGTTTTTTTCGCCGCTGATTTATTATGTTGAATAACTGGATGTATATATTTAAATATATGTTAAGCTCCTATTAAAGTATCCATCTATCTACTTCCAGTGGCACTTGCTCTTGACTGCTTTGCCTCATAGCTTGGCGACTTGGCCTTTTTGAGCAGAGCATCACTGAAGCCTTCCATGTGACAAGAGTCCCCTTTGCAGCCATGCTCACCTTTCTTGTCACCAAAGTGCTTAATTATCATGTCAGTGCTCAGGGTTGCACTGAATTGGGTCTTGTTTATGGTAACGAGACTGAAAATGGTCATCTGACGTCATGATTGGTTTTATACCTGCAAGGCTTGTAGGTTGACTGGCTGAAATAGTAGGAATTATTTGCTACGTTAACAGTCTGTAGTCAAACACCTTTGCAATGGTCACTTTGCCCCAACAGAGCGATTCAAAGTTAGAACAGGGAGTCTCCGTGGCGTTTGAGTTAATGTAGCTAAATTATCTTACTCCATCAGTTATTCACACCGTAGCCGTCTCGTAACCAGGCTAATCACATCATTGCTAACTTTTTCATACTTGTATCTGAAGGTTATGCCCCTTGAAATGAATCTTCCCGTTAAGTTACCGAACACATGTTTTAACGTTTTATATGCTAACATTACGGTCACACAAAAAAAATGCGTCCAGCAGGGATTCCAAAATTGTCCGGGATTTTGCCTCGTCGGATATTATTGTTTCTCTGGGTCTTTCACAAATGAGTTATTAAGTCTTTACACGTTTTGGAAAGGGTATCACTTACGTTCCACCTTCTTGCGCGAGCTCTGTCATTGGTCAAACTTTCCCAGTGTTGACAGATATAATTCATTATCCTCCAAATACGATCATTTTGAGCCTTTGATATGATACGCAATTTACAATCTGGCAACACTGAGCACCTTGCCGCCGCCAGCACTAGTTCAGTACAAATGTACATGTCATCTGAATATGAAAAATATGTCCAACCCCCCCCCCCCCCCCCCCCCCCCCCCCCACACACACAAAAACAAAACTCATCGAATCTACACGATTCACGTAGGTCACCTATTTTGTTTTCAAAACGGCGAATTTCGCTGAAAGGTGAGTGATTCTCATGCCTGCATAGTTGACAGTTGGGCATGGATCTGGACGAATTTTTCTGTCCGAGCCCGGCCTGGTCCTACAGAATAGTAACCGAGCCCGGACCGAGTCCGACAGCCATTCAAATATTTTTTTTCGAATCCGAACCGAGCCAGACGGAATCAATTTCTCAACTGTTCATAGTACTAATGCCACATTGACGTACGTTTTTTATGAGTAGCCTGGCTTTATTAAACTGGGGCATCAACAGTTAAATGCTCTCTCTCACAAACAAGCGCTGTTAAACGCACAAGCGTACACAATAAGGCCAATAAGCATATTTAAATTATATGATTCACATAGCAAGAACGTTTAGTAAAATAGTGCGGCTCCTTTAAGAGGAGCACGTACAGGGAGGGACAAGGGTGACGCATAGTATGGATGTAGCGACAAACATTTATGTGCTGTAACAGTGTTAACCAGTTTGTGAGTAACGTGAGTTTTATTAAGGCATAGCGTGTGTAATGTGTAGCTATTTCATTCCGTTTGTTAACCTTTCCTGCTGTCTGTATTAACTAAACAGCAGCAGACATAAAGGAAAGGGATTTAACCCCGAAGTCAAAAACTTGTTATCTACTTAGGCCGTGGAGCATTTTACTCCCCTGCAGTCTCCAACTACGTTCAGAGACAGACAGCAGGAAGGGTTAACAAACGGAATGAAATAGCTACACGTTACCCACGCTATGCTTTAGTAAAACTCACGTTTTATGCTTCACCAACAGAGGCACATCAGACAAGTCTTACCATTGAAGATCTTTTAGCACACCAACGTTCGTTCTGGAACTATCTACATCCAACCATCGAGGTTTAACCCTTTGGTGACGATCCATGTAAATATCGTTCCTCCAGGAACGATGACGTCTCGGTTGTTATAACAACTAAATATCGTCTTAAAAAGCCAAATATATCTTGCAAAATCCTCTCCATACCATAGCCAATTAAAATACTAGGATAGGAAAACTTTAATTTGTGATTGGTTGATTTTATCTGTCAAAATGATTGAGTAACGCCCACAACATCTGGAAGCGGTAGATTCGAGATGGCGTCCTTCGGTAAAAAGTTCACGGCTGAACAAGTAAGGTCAATAATCTTAGATGGCAACAGCGAAATTGACAGCAATGTCGACAGTGAAACTGGTGGTCTTTCCAGTGATGAGGAGATGGATTTGGACCAGGAATTACAAGGTCAAGAAAGCGATCCTGAGTCTGAAACAAGGTGAGTCAAATTGTAATCTTCAGTAGCTGGCGAAGAACATGACAGCGGTGAACATCTTTTATACGTCTTCGCATTTTGGCTCTGTTTCTTTCCCCCGTGGTTATGTAAAATGATGCTCGTAAGGATCCCTAGCATTTTAGTTTAAAAATAGGCCTAGTTTCATTCATTTGAACTGTAAACGGCAAGCAGAGGAAACTTTTTGTGAATGATTGTAGTAGCCTACCAGGCAAGACACGGAGCGGCTAAGCCGATGACGTTCTACCGCGAAGAACATGACAGTGGTTAACATCTGTCATACGACTTCGCATTTTGCCTAGTTTAAAAATAGGCCTAGTTTCATTAATTTGAACTGTAAACGGCAAGCAGAGGAAACTTTTTGTGAATGATCCTAGAACATGACAGTGGTGAACATCCTTGAACTTTCATCATTATTTGTCTGTGAGTAGATGTTGTGTGTTAGGACATGTATTGCCGTTTAGAGAATTTAAAACTGACGTCGAATTTCTGTTTGTCACTGTTATTAGAGAATTCGGTATTTAGCAGCTTAGTTATGCTAGCTCTCGTGACAGCAATTTTTTTCATGTCCCCCCCCCCCCCCCCCCCCCCCGGAATTACTCTCTGAAATGTTCCCATGTATTGTCCCCCCCTGCAATGAAATGGGATCTCCGCCCCTTCCGATGACGTTCTACCGCGAAGAACACGTTAGCGCAGTTTAGGTGAACATAATAGCCTATGCTGTATCGATGATGATGGAAAACTTTTGATTAGTAGTAGATTAGATTACAGAAAGATTGTCCCGTGGAACATACACAATCATGGCAGAAGGAACAGGTTGTGAAAGTGTCACTACTTCTCTTTGATTCAAGGCGACTTTATCATCATCTCAGCTTGGCCTATAGAACCTGAGATAAAATGATGTGGCACACAGAACACACGTTTTTGCCAAACATATAGGCCTTTACAACACATATGAGCATGTCAAATAAAAATGTGTGGCCTATCTGCAAATGTTCATGGTAGTAGGCTAGCTGTCTGCCCCTACAGTGTGTGTTTGGCACACAGAATGAAGTGCTGTGCGTATCATTAAGTAGGCCTATGTATAGCCCATACAGTGGATGTTTCATAGATCAGAGAGTTGAAGTGTGTGGCGGGATAGAAGGCAGGCTTTGTGAACACGCCCAGGTGGGATGGTATTCACTGTTTGAAGACAGGGCTCTTGATCCATGGGTCACCAGGGGGTGCTTTCCATGATTTCACAAGAGAGTGGTACTGTTTGGCCATCATCATAGACTCCATTTGTTCCTTTCGTGGTTTCAGCCATTCCCTACAGCTGGAACCTGCAGGTGACCCTCCCAGTTCAGAGGAAGAAGAACGGCCACATTTCCCGACAATACAGCCAAGGAGAGGCAGAGGAAGAGGCCGAGGAAGAGGTCGAGGAGGACGGGCTAGAGTGAGGCCTAGAGTTGGCCCTCAGTGCTGTGGTGCAGGGTATGAATGGCTACAACACACCTGACACACCAAACCTGTTGCCAGCATTCACCCCTAGAAGACCGCCAGGTTTACATTTGGAGCTCCCTCTGCTCAGAGGTGCTATGAGCAATGCCCTTGATTTTTCCCAGCTATTTTTTTTTTTTTTTTTTACAGTTGAGCTGATGCAGCAGGTCCCGGGATATACCAATGCCTACGCATGGAGTGCTGTACCCAACAAGGCAACATATGGCGACAAACATGCGGCATGGACAGATACAACATTCGAGGAACTTTACAAGTTGATTGCTCTAATTCTTTACTGTGGCCTGGTCAACGTCTCCTCATTCCACCGGTACTGGAGCACAAAAACTCTGTACCATGGCTTGTGGGCTCGCACCATCATGACACGTGACCGCTTCAAGGCCCTTATGGGAATGCTCCATGTTGTTGCTGAGACTGAAGAGGAGAATGAGAAGCTTAGAAAAATAAATGACTTCCTCGCCCACTTCAGAAACAAATGTATGTCTCTCTACCAGCCATTCCGGCAGGTTGCTGTAGATGAGAGAATGGTAAAGTCAAAGCATAGATCTGGCATCATACAATATATTAAAAATAAGCCTGTAAAATGGGGGATAAAACTTTGGGTGTTGGCAGACGGTCTAAATGGCTACACTTGTGATTTTTATGTATATATATATAGGAAAGAAGGCTGGACATCAACCCACAGCAAATGGTTTAGCTTATGACACTGTGATGCAACTTGTAACACCGTTGTTGAATCAAGGCTATCACTTATATTTTGATAATTTTTATACCTCAGTTAAGTTGGTCAAAGATGTATTCCATCTTGGTACACCATTGACAGGAATGGCTGCAGAAAGTAGAAAAGGCTTCCCAGAACCAATGAAAAGGGGGAAGGTGTGGGCAAGACATGTTCAACGTGGGGATATGCAGTGGGAGAGAGACGGTGTTTGTCTTGCCCAACAGTGGAAAGACAGTAGAGCGGTTACTGTGCTTTCATCGATTGACAACGCGAATGACTTTCTTATAGCGGAGAGGAGAGAAAAGGTGGCTGATCGGTGGCACACTCTTCAGGTGCAGCAACCAGAGGCGATTTATAATTATAATCATTTTATGAATGGTGTTGACCGATCAGACCAATTACTAACGAGCAACAATGTTTTAAGGAAATGTATGAGGTGGTGGAAGACATTGTTTTTTCACATGGTAGACATAGCGGTTGTCAACAGCTACATTCTGTTTCAGTTACACCGGGCAGAACACCAGCACGAACCTTCACTCAGGAGGCCTCAGAAATATTCTGTAGCTGAATTCAGGGAAGAGTTGGTGAGACAATGAGTGGGAATGGGAGAGTATGGGGATCCACTTGTTTTCCGACCTCTAAAGAGGACGGCTGATACTTTTGACTCTGTCCATCTACCTCAGTTCGGTGAAACAAAAAGAAATTGCAAGGTGTGCTACGCTACTACAAAAAAATAACTGAAAGTTCTTTCTTTCTGCAATGCACCACAATGCCAAGTTTACCTGCATTGCACCGCAGATAAAAACTGCTTTGCGATATGGCATAGCAAACATTATCAAAATGAAATGTAATGTGGTAAATTGATATATATATATATATATATATATACTGTAAGTTGATTTATATTGTATGTATTTCTGTAAATAATAGTTATATTCAAAGTGAATTATACTAAAACAAAGGAATGGTTCATTATTATAGACCAGATAAAAACAAACAAACATTGTATTTGTCTTCATTGCCAGTTTTCATGCCTTTGTGTCTTCGTGGAGAGAATGTGTTTGAGTAAGAATTCGGACAACATTCTAAATCATATTATTTGTATTTCACACTAATCACTAAACTCATCATAACTTTTGAACAGTATAGAATATTACCTTCAGGGTTTTTTTGCTCAAATAGCAAACAAAATTGTGAATATTTCATACACTCTACATTTTTATCTATCTTGTAGACAAATATACTGAAAATGTATTTTAATGTCAGATAAGTGATTTTTTCCCCCGATTTTATGACAAATGTTTGGAGAGGATTTTCAAAGACTACTCATTACTTCATCAAAATTACCAGATATATTTTACCTAATTTAATAGAGCTGATTCTTCTAATTAAAATGATATGTTTATTTAAACGATGGTGTGTAGTAGGCTTGAAAATTAGACCTTTTTGTGAAAGGTGGACCTCAAGCAGCAAAAAACGGAATGTTCAACCCAGGCACCAAAGGGTTAATCCATGTTGTTGTGGAGAACGAGAGTTGCATCAATCATATTTAATTAAAACTTCACACTTCTTACATTGGACATATCCAACAGCCTAATTAGAATCTGCATAGTCTACTAAGCAGAAATATCTCCAAACAGTAGATTTCCCTTAGTTTAGTACCCTTTTAAACTCTCCAGATGACAGATTACCCCCACGGGAAGAAGGCTGTTATCCTAAAATTTAGGACCTAAATGTGATTTATTTTATTCTCAAAAACGAACTTTTGCATCATGTGAAGCAGACAGTTGGCTTCACTATTTATTAAGATATTTAAAATTTGGAATGTTCAATGCATTATCGCGCGGATGTGTGGAGCCCGACCCGAGCCCGCTTAGACACGACGGGTTCGGGTCGGGTATCCATCCTAGGGAGGTCACGAGAACCGATACTTACGATACTAAAATAACAAAAAACCGACAATGCCCATTTTTTTTGAAGCACCGTAGGTACCGTGAGCGCAGATGGCAGCTGTTAAAATCGGTGCTGCGCTTCTTCTGGAACTGACGGGGGCAGTATACGCTTCGGTGTTCCAGTCGAAGTCTTGACATGTTTTTCACATGCAGATCTGCCATTTACTATGGTAAACAATGAAACTAGTGGAGGCGGCCAGGTGTGAAGTGTTGCCAGTCTGGAAATTGCGTATCGTATCAGAGGCTCATTTTGGAGGATATATCTGCAAGACTGGGAAGGCAGTTGACCAATGACAGTTCTACAGTCAGAGTTCTCACTAAAAGGTGGAATGTAAGGAAGATACCCTTTCCAAAAGACGTAATAACTAGTTTGTGAAAGACCTAGAGAAACACAAATATCCGACGAGGCAAAATCCCGGACGCTTTTGGAATCCCTGCCGGACGCATTTTTTAGGTCTCCAAAAGAGGACATGTTCGGGTAAAACAGGACGTCTGGTCACCCTTCAACATTATGCAAACAATGCTACCGTGTTCTTCAGACCAAGGGAGGTAGTACTTAAAATTTACCAAAGCACCTGAAAGACCGTCAACTGTACTTGTTTAAAGAACTCAAGGACAGTTCTGATATTAACAACATCCAAAGAATGCAGTATTTTAGTTTTTTAATCTGTCATGCTGAAATACACATTACATGATGTTTAAAATGGTGGGCACGTGTGTTACAATGGCTTATGTTATGTACGTAGTTTAGGTTAGCTATGCTGTAGTTTTAACGTTAGCCTATAGCCTAGTTTAGTGAGATAGAGAGAGAAAGAGAACATGTATCTTGCAAGTATCATGACTACACTAGGAAAATTCACAGAATGTCCTAGTTTAATATAGTTACACATAAATATGCAATTGGTTTGATAAAACACGATAACCCAATTTATTAATTTGTTTCGATGCCATAGACTCAATGCAGCCTATAAGACGATTTGCGAGTGATAGTTGGAATTTCGCCGTGACCACACTGAACATTGATTTATTTTGTATTAAATACATCCTTTAAGGAAGGGGTCCCCAACCTTTTTTGCACCACGGACCGGTTTAATGCAGGCAATATTTTTCACGGACCGGCTTCAAGGTGTGGCAGATAAATACAGCAAAAATAAAATAACACCACCTAAGTGCATGAAAAATACAACTCACCATAACGATGAATCAGTGCTTGGTCTCCATGTGCCGAAGCAGTTTTGAAGGCTTCATTGGCACGTTTGCTAGCTTGTCGCCACATATTATACAGAGCGGACTTTGGTGCTTGAGAATCACCTGTTGCGATAAACCTGTATTTTAAGTATGACTCCTGGTAATGTCTGTTAAAAGAAGCTTTCTTTCTTGGAGGTCGTAGGCTCCTGTTCTGGCTCCTCAGTTGGCCTTTTCCGATTTACAAAGAGATGTCCAGACGTTTGTTATTTTTACTAATTTTCGCTAGCCTGACGATGTCATACTCATGATTCTATTCAGAATATGAGTCTGATACCGAACCTTTGGGCTGTGATTATGGGGCGTGTTTCAACGAACCAGGAAAGAAAATGCCTATTCGCTGAATTGGATACCTAGAACCAATCAGAGCAACGTAGTAGCCTATTACCATCTGATAGATTAAACTTTTACCTGATCCCGTAGGAAGGACGGCAAAAACATCTTTTCAATCGACAAATGCCTTGATCGCGTTTCTCTGTTCCTCTTTCAAAATGAATGCGCTGTCAATGTCTGTTGAGATATGCCTGCTCACGTTCATTAATTAGCATTAAGGCTACAAGCTACAGTTAGTTTCAATGGGTTTTTTGTGTACACATTAGCAATGATCTAACAATAATGGTCTAGAGAGCTTTAGTTAAGACAAAAAATACTCTGCAACATTCGTGTTGCACATGCACAACTAACCAAGTCAATGTAGACATTAAAAAGTCGTGTAGATAGCTTAATTCACATAAAATATTCCCCACTAAGCACCCGAGACGCGGCCATCTTGGTCGGAGTTCGAATCTACCGGTTAATTCAACTCAAGCGTTGGTATCTGTCCATCAACGTATAAAGCCCGCCCTGACAATTTGATTGGTCCGGTTTCATCCTACCGATGACACTCTCTCCCAATTAGCCCAGAGCCAGACCAAATCTCCCTGACAAAAAAATTTGTGGGCGGGGTTTGGGCTGGTATCCAGGCTAAATTTTCGCTAGTTTGCGGGCTTATTTTTTTTAGTGATGTATCACGTGAACGAGACAAGCGGCACAGGCGAATGTGTTTTTTTTTAGACCAAATATTTATTGGATTTTTTTGTTTTTTACGAGAAAAATATACACCCCAATGAGTGAAAAGAATAGGACAATATGTCATACATAACTTATGCATACACATAGACAGACGTGCGCATGCACACAAACACATACCATCCCAATTCCCTCCCCCCCCCCCCCCCCCCCCCCCAGCATCATGGGTGAACATACATAGGCCTGCATACAGACCCCCATAAATACATACATACGGCACGTACGCACGCACACATATATACATGCAGGTACACATACATACCTACATGCACGCATGCACATACATACAAATACATATACTGCATACATACATACATACATACAGTTCATACACAAGTGAAGAAGGGGAAAAAAAAGAAAGTAATAATTTAAAATGAGTTTCGTATCTGCACGATTGCCTCAGAAAGTGGCTTAATTAGGTCACTTGACACGTTGCGTGCTCTCGATAATTCTAGTGAGAGTACCTCCAAAAATGAACAGTTCCACTGTTGAATATTCAAAGTATGTGGAGGTTTCCATCTCATAACCAAAATCTTCTTTGCAACAGTTAACCCATTAAACAGTAATACTTTTTGGTGCCTAGTCAGTTTCAGAGTGGAGTCATCATTTAATAATACAACATGTGGAAGAAATGGTATATGAACATCCACTATATTGGAAATTCTTGTAATGACTTTCTTCCAAAAGGCCTCAACTGCTGGGCACTCTAATACCATATGGACATAGGTACCCACTACATTAGCAGTGCACAAGGTACAGATTGGAGTTGTAGTCATTCTAAGTTGACAACATTTACGTGGTGATAGATAATACCTATGTGTAAGTTTATAGTTAATTAATTGGTTGTTGTAGTTACTAGAGGTGATACGGATGTTATTCCAGACCTTTCCCCAATCTATAACATCTACAAGATGTTTTAGGTCAATGTTCCATATTGTGACTATGCCCATTGACACATTCTGAGCTTGCTGGAGTTTTTTATATAAACAAGAGACAAGTCCATCCGTTCTAGGTAATTGTATAAACTTGATAAGGGCATGCGTTGATGGAATCTGTCCACATGGGACCCCAGACGTATGTATTGATGCTCTTAACTGCAAATAAAAATAAAAGGATGTTACAGGTAAATTAAACCGATTTTTAAGTTCATCAAATGGCATTAGACCAGTATCACTCATAATATCTATGAAACAATGAACCCCTCGTTCCTGCCATTGTGGAAAGCTGATATGTTTACCTCCAATTAATAATGCATTGTTCCCAAATATTGGTGTTTCAAGGTGCCATTTAGTGTCCCATTGTCCCATTTGTGCAACCTGATGCCACGTATATACAGAATGGGCAACCAATGGTCCGAAATGATTGCGACAAAATGTATTAGATACACCAGAAAAAAGTATGTCTTTGAAGGTATATGGCTGTATAATCCGTTTTTCCAGCTCAACACAGGGAACATTAGAGTCTACCTCAAACCACCTCGTTATGGCACGTATCATAAAGGATAAGTAATACAATTAAAAATTTGGAACTCCTAATCCACCTAGATGCTTTTCCTGTTGGAGTATTTTGTTCTTTACTCTTGGTTTTTGTCCATTCCATATAAAATGTGAGACTCTGCCTTGGATCTTATCCCAAAGGTTTGGCTGCGGAGGTAAATGGAGCATACTAGCGTAAATGTTCATCTTTACAATGGAGATGCGACTAGACATGGATAGCATTAGATTGTTCCACCTACTCATGTCTTCCTTTATTGACTTATACAACTTCTTATAATTTTTGTTAACAATGGTATCCAGTGAGGGGTATATATCAAGTCCTAGATACTTAAAGGTAGATGCTAATGGTATCTCAGACTGGAAATTAATGTCCGTCATAGCTGTATTTAAAGGTAATATTGCTGATGTTTGTTTTGTAGCCGGAAATTGATCCAAAGGAATTGATAAGGTTCCAAACCTTTGGAAGTGATGATGGAACATGGTCAAGAAATACTAAAAGATCGTCAGCATATAAAGATGTTATGTGAGTTGTACCGTTCAAGACTATTTGTTTGATATCTTGATAGTTCCTTATCTTTTGTGCCAAGGGTTCAATTGATAAGGCGAACAATAATGCAGAGGCAGGACATCCTTGACGAGTTCCCCGAGCAATTCTAAATGGTAGCGAAAGCTGATTGCCTGTCAAGACCATTGCTGTAGGGTTACAGTAGAGTTTTCAACATAGAAATACAATTCTCTCCAAAGCCCATGATCTCTAATGTGCGCCATAAATATGACCACTCAAGGCGGTCGAACGCCTTTTCTGCATCAATGGTTAAGATGGCACATGGTGACTTAATAGATGAGGTAGAGTGAACAATGTGTAGAAGTCTTCTGATATTGTCTTATGCGAGCCTATGTTTGACAAAACCTGTCTGATCAGGATGTATTAGTACGGGCAGGGTTTTCTCAAGGCGAGAGGCCAGAACTACACAAATAAGTGAGTTCCTAACTCAGACCAGAAAGTGAGATAGACCTCTGGCTGGATTCCATCCCCACCAGGTGATCTCGCACGGTTCATGTCTTTTAGAGCATCGTAAAGTTCTTTAATAGTTAATGGCGATTCTAATTGGCGAGTTAAAATGGTCTGCTGAAATTGTGGGCAGATTTATGCCATCAAGGAAACTATCTATTTCATCAAGAGTAGGTTGTATTTCTGATGTGTATAGTTTCTCATAGAATTTCTTAAACTCTTGGTTTATTGATTCTGGGGTATTTAATAAACTGCCCTCCTCTGACTTAATTGATGGTATATCAGCCAACCTGTCATTGTTCTTTAGTTTACTGGCTAGCAAAAAACTAGGTATGCTCCCATCCAGATAGTCAGTTTGCCTGACTGTGAACTAAGAATTCAGCTCTCTGTGTGAGAATTGTATTTAACTCCATTTTAACTTCCAATAATTCTTTCTCCTTATCTGGGTCAAAATATCTCTGTTGTTCTGCTACTAATATAGACAAAGCAGCCTCTAACTCAGACACTTTTTTCAATTGAGTCTTGTTAGCACCAGAGGAAAACGCTATTGCATTATTTATAATGAAACCTTTGATGGCATCCCATAAATACCTTTTATCATTTACAGAGTTTTGATTTATGTCTATGAACTCTTGAATTTTTTCTTTGAATTGATCACAGAAATGTTGGTATGATAGAAGACTAAGGCCCAATCTCAATACTTCCCACTTACCCCTTATCTTACCCCTTACCCTTGAAATTGCGCGTTCATGTGAGAGCTAGTGGTGTCTCAATACCCAACTTGATCAAGATTAAGGGGTGTATGGCCCTCGTTTTTGAGATGATCGGAGAGCTACCTTGGTCCTCCAAGGGCTATCCCAGAGCACACCGCGAAACCAGCTCGGGAATTAAAAAAAAAACATGGCTGCTTGAAGCGAGGAATATTTTACATGAATAAAGCTATCTACACAACTTTTTATATGTTTATAATGACTCGGTTTGATCTGAAATGTACTACACGAGCGATGCATAGAATTGTTGGTCTTAACTGAAGCTTTCAAACGGTAGTTTTAGGATACAATTAGCGCGTATACCACCACTCCATTGGCTTATATGGTAGCTTGCCAGCTATCATGCTACACACACCCTCAACTCTTCAACGATGTTGGCAGCATCTAAGAGGTCCCACAAATGTAAGTATTTTTCGCTTATAATTAATTTAAAAATGACGACAGTCTTGTTTCGTGCTCTATACAGTCGTATACATATATATTTGCAACCATGTTCTTCTTTGAAACTTTGTTAAATCGCTAGTTTCATAGCTCATACAGTCATGCATTTATCGGACTAGCCTGACTCCATGCATGTGTACAGATAACTTTATTATCCAGGAATAATATAACACATCTGATATCTGTGAATGACAGCACTTGCTTTGGAGACACTGATCCGTGCTTTACATGTACCGTCCACAAAACAATTACGACAGTCTAGTTTTGTGCTCTATACAGTCGTATATATATTTGCAACCATAATTGAAACTTTTTTAAATCGCTAGTTTAATAGCTCATACAGTCACGCATGTCTACAGATAACTTATCAGCGAATTCCGTTTGATATCTGTGAATGACAGCACTTGTTTTAAGACATCGACCTGTGCTTTACATGTACCATCCTGTATTATCCAGGGACGTCAGAGGAAACCCAACATCTGATAAAATTTCAGACAGAAAATGATGAGAAATTTGTGAGATCCAAATTCTTGGCTAAGCAGCTATGGGAGTGAGTTATGCGATCAATGTTGTAGCCATTCATTATTGTATTAGTAGGCCTATTATTGTAATCAGTTGTAATTAATTCCTGTCCATGCGTACATTGTTGTTGGTTATGATACAGGACACTGGTGAAAGAGATGGGGCTGGTGGGGAAGATTTCAGGACAGCAGTCTGCCAAGAAGTGGGACAACCTTAAGCAGAGATATAGGGTATGTGATGTTGTGGTAAAGAAAAACATCTTCACAATGCAAGGCAATGAGTTACCAGAGCAGGGGATTCCCTCCCTGCCTTCAAGAAGCTCTCTTCCGAGTGCACCTCCCTTCTTGTCTTCTTCTATTGCTTGCACTAGTTCGGCAAGTTGTTTTCTTATGTCAAATTGTATTTATTGTTACACTAGAGGTCTACTGTATATTGCTTGTAGCCTGGAATTTCTAGTACGTCACTTTGGACAAAAATGTTTGCTAAATAATTTGTCAATGCATACGTTAGTTGTATTAATTATTTAGTTTATGTTGTGTGTCCTTCAAGGAGCTACGAACACCCAAAACCGGGTCGGGGACTGACAGGGGGGAGGTGACTGCTGCCAACTGGCAGTTCTTTGAGGATATGCAAGAGGTGATGGGTGACAGGCCTGCAATGGACCCTCCTGTGGTGGTGGCCTCCTTTTCAGAGGATCCCACGCAACTCCTCATGGTATGTAATGAGTACATTGAGTGGTCTGGATTTTCTGAATAGCAGAATGTGAACATGCTCTTATTGCAATGTGCAGTCTGTCTCTCTCTCTCCCTTTCATTTATATAAATATATACATAAAGTACCGGCCATACAGCCATTCACCCTCACACACCCTCCTCCTGTGACTGTACTTACCCCCTCCACCCTGGCCTGGACGGCTATGAACCTTCTCCCAGCCATTGAACACTACTGTTTCCATATGTTTACTGTTCCGTAGTATTCACTGTACTTACCTCATTCTGTTTTATCACTTTTACCATCACTTCTCATTCACCTGTACTTAACATTCAGCAATATTTGCACTACCTTGCTGCTGTTTACTTATATCTTTATTCATTCAGTCTGTATATATCCTGTTATTTATACCACTACCCTTCCAGCTCATGTTTTACAGTCCCACAACTGTTAACTAACTATACTGTTCCTAATGCACATATTTTTTTCATACTGTACATATCCTGTTATTTATCACTTCTGATTGGTGTGGTTTATGTGGCATTTCATAACTCACATACCGAAAACACATTCAGATAACAAGAGCACGCTTCAATTTCACCTCCACTCAGGTGTTAAATACTCTAGACCAGGGCCATCAGACATGGTTCCTGCCTTTTGTGTGTCTAAGAGCCAGGGCTATCAGACCCTGATGGTTGGCCTTTGTCTAAAGCCATGACAAGATGGTTGAAACCAACCTTATTTACATCTATATGGCCATATGCCTTTGGTCAAGTACTCAAACATTTAATCAAGATTGATTTTGTTCCGTTAGGAAATGGTTGAGCCTCCATTGGCACCCAGCACCTCTGCAGCCACCCTCTCTGCAGCCAGCCCCCCTGCAGCGACAGGCTCCCCATCTCCCTCACCCAGAAAAACAAAAACAAAAACAATCCAGTACTGGAATTCCTAGTAGAGGAATCAGCAAAAGAGGAGAGGCGAAACAAAGAGGAGAAAAGACGGCACACTGAAAGTCAGGAGAAAACAGACTGTCTCTCGAGTCTTTTCGAAAAAATGGTTTGTGTTATGTTTATGTTAATTTTATTAAAAAAAGAGAACTTTGTTTACAAAGTGTTTCCGAACATTAATGCCATTCAAAACAGATGACTGGTGACAAACAGATACACAAAACACTATGCACTGTGTATGAAATGATTTATTGCAATCAGACTACAGATTACATCTACACTCATGTAAACAACAACCACCACCACCAACGTGAACACAAAAGAAATGTAAAATATATACATATGACAATTGTCATCATGGGGCTTGTGCATTGCCTGAAACTTGGGCAGCCAGTCTGTTTCTGACATCATTCCCAGAGGTTTCGTTGTATGCCATGGGTTCACGGGGAGGTTGGGGGTCATACCGATCTCCTAAAACGTCCTCATCTGGAACCAGAGTGTCCCCATTGTCCATACACACATTGTGCAAAAAGGCACATGAAGCGATGACCTGTGGTGCAAATGTGCTTCACCTCTAATGCCCTGAAAAGTGTCGACCTCCACCTGGTCTTCATCATCCCAAACGCCCTCTCAATTATGCTGCGCCCCTTTGCCTGGTGGTAATTGAACCTCTGCTGTACTTGTCCTTGCACTGGCTCCCTGAATGGAGTGATGAGGCAAATTGGAGTTTCCAGACAGGGATACCCACCATCACCCAGAAGGATGTAGCCCGCTGGGGGATACCGTCTTGCAGTATAAAAAGTGCTATTTTTCATAACACGTGTATCGTGGACAGATCCCGGGAACCCCACATAAATGTCCAGAAACCTCCCATTAGAGTCACAAATTGCCTGCATGTTTACAGAGTAAAAACCTTTGTAATTCAAATAGTCCAATCTGTGACGCTGTGGAGGTTTGATTCAGATGTGGCTGCCGTCGATAGCTCCAACCACATTGTGGAATGCAGGGGTTCCCGAAATGTTAACAAATCCCTGACCAACTGCGGGCAGGTTCGCTGTTGGAGGGAAGCTGATAGCTCTGCCCAGATTGTCCCATATGTTCTGGGCCACTCTGTGGATGATGCGGTGAACTGTAGGCTTTGGCACGTTGAAGACACTGGACACCACCCGGTAAGAGAGCCCATGTGCTAGCCAATATGTGTAGATGAGGACTTCCAAGTCATTACCCCAGCCATGGTCCTGCTCCCTGTGCAAAAGCCTCTGTAGACTGTGCATTGCTGTTCTGCTGAGGCGGAAATCCTGCCTCAGCTCCGACTCCACATCCAACCAAATGCGCAGTATAGGCATGTTCAGGTTTAAGGCACAGTATCTGGCCGGAGCACCAGTCTGGAAAAGAAAAACATTACACACCATTAGTGGACTGAGTTGGGACAAAAATGCTGATGGAGATAATTGTCATCACTGTTAATCAAGTGCCTTGTATTAATACATTACTTTGTATGAATCAAGTAAGCAGGAATATGGCTTTTCACAGTTTCCGTGTGTGTAACTTAGATTATTAGGTGCTATTTTGTCTGCATATGTGCAAGAGCATGTTTAGACAAGAGGTGACGGAAAGGGTCGAACTGTGCTTCTCTCAAGCTTTTTGTTTTTGTTTATCTCCTAAATATACTACATGCAACTCCGGAGTTCCGAAGTGAATTTTCAACGATCAAATGCCCCATCAAACTACTTTAAACTGTTTACGTCTTCCCACAACAAAGCACATAGTGGCTACAGTTATGTCTCCCCTCCCCCTGCACAAAGAACATAGTGACTGCTGTGCATCGATACTACCCACGAGTTGCATTCATACTTAACTTTTAGTTAACCGTCAAAGCAAAATATTATACACACAGATATTTACTGGGTTCTTATTCCAATAACATGTCATGTAGAATAACAAGTAGGCTACATGTAATTTGCCTGTGTCAACTGTTTTGGTTAGTTCGGTTAACGTTAAACAACTTAACGATGTTTGCAAACAATCCGTACATACCAAAGTTTCATCCAACAGCACTTGGAGGCGTCGTAGACCTCTTCTCCTTGCTTGAAGTCTGCGATTTCTTGCAGACAATCGCAAAAAAAGAACCAAAAACATCGCAATGGAAACGCAAGCACTTGCAGACGGCATCTTCAAAGTGATTTGATTCCGGCGGTCTTCTTCTCTGGCTTTTATTGGCGCTCTGGTGACGTGGCAGCCAGCTGGCGACGATGAATGATGACGTACCCGAAACCTAGTGGCGTCTCATTTCATAGGGGAAAGATCTTGGCCCTTACACTTGCAAGTGCTAGGGTTAAGACTAAGCCAAGATTAAGCAAAAGGGGCAAGGAGAAGAATCGAGATTCGGCCTCGAGTCTTCCCCTTGCCCCTTTTTCTTTGTCTTTGTCTTAACCCTAGCACTTGCAAGTGTAAGGGCTGTTGGATTTCGATGTTTTCGAAAAAATTACCATAACTCAATCAGACCTGGCTTTGTCTTAAAGACAGAATCATCAAGATTATCAGACAGAGAAACGTCTTGATTAATGGCCCATTCATATCCTGACACCATGACCCGACCACCGACACACCCATTTTCTGTATAAATACGATGAAAAGTAGTATGTCATTCATGTTATGCTGAAGGAGTCATTTTGAAGAGACACCAGCCGCTACTTGCGGGGAGAGACGGAGCACGGAGGAGACATCGTGGCCTATGAAGATTAGGCCAACAAGGAAGAAATCTACACTATGGACATTAACTCCTAAACTCTTCTCTCTCTCTCCATCGTAGTGTGCGTGTGCTCGAAGTCTGATGTGGATAATAAACCGACACCCTATACATCAGATCAGCATTTCATCGAGTCCTTTGCTAAACATACGCAACTAACGTCAGAGCTAACTAGACATATGTTATATTATAACATTGGTATTTTTACTGGATTCAACGAGATTTATCAGGGCCAAAGGCTGAAAACTTTCCCCTATGAAATGAGACGCCACTCGGTTTCGGGTACGTCACTTGGCGTTCCTGGATAATACTGGATGGTACATGTAAAGCACAGGTCGATGTCTTCAAACAAGTGCTGTCATTCACAGATAACAAACGGAATTCGCGGATAAGTTATCTGTAGACATGCGTGACTGTATGAGCTATGAAACTAGCGATTTAAAAAAAGTTTCAATTATGGTTGCAAATATATATACGACTGTATAGAGCACAAAACTAGACTGTCGTAATTGTTTTGTGGATGGTACACGTAAAACAAGGATCGATGTCTCCAAAGCAAGTGCTGTCATTCACAGATATCAAACGTAATTTGTGGATAATAAAGTTATCTGTACACATGCATGGAGTCAGGCTAGTCCTGGCAAGCTACCATATAATCCTATGAAGTGGTGGCATACGCGCTAGCTGTAACCTAAAACTACTGTTTGAAAGCTTCAGTTAAGACCTACAATACTCTGCATCGTTCGTGTAGCACATTTCAGATCAAACCGAGTCATTATAAACATAAAAAAAAGTTGTGTAGATAGCTTTATTCATATAAAATATTCCTCACTTCAAGCAGCCATGTTTTTTTGAAAATTCCGAGCTGGTTTCGCTGTGTGCTCTGGGATAGCCCTTGGAGGAGCAAGTAAGGTCTCCGATCATCTTAACTCCAAGGGGTATATAGCCCTCAACCTTATCCCTTAATCTTGATCAAATTGGGTATTGAGACACCACTAGCTCTCACATGAACGCGCAACTTCAAGGGTAAGGGGGAAGATAAGGGGCAAGGGGAAGTATTGAGATTGGGCCTAAGATTGAACCTCCACCTAAACGCCTTATTAGGACTACAAGGGAAGGACAGTTTGCAGAACATTGCATGATGATCAAAGATTGACATGTGGATTATTTCCGTTTTTTGAACCAAATGATTTGACTTTGCAGACACCAAAATGTAATCTATTCTTGAGAATGTTTTGTGCCTTGTTGAAAAAAAGGAAATTGTTTAAGATCGGGATTCCTTATCCTCCAAATATCTATCAATGTGTTGTTAGTTGCCAGGTTTTGTAACGCAAGAGTTGCTCGAGTGGTGGTAGACCCAGTATTATTTGATCGATCCAAAAGTGGGTCAATCACTGTGTTCATATCACCGCCAAGAATCACTTGATATTCTAGCATTCCGGCGAGAATCTCAGACACGTAAGAGAAAAATGATAGATCGTATAAATTTGGTGCGTATACTGTCACCAAAGCCATCTTTGTACCACAGAACATCCCCTTAACATAGGCAATTCTGCCTTCTTGATCGTTTCCTTGATCCAATATGGAATATTTTGATATCCTTGTGCGCGAGAATAGCAACACCTTTTGTTTTATTGGTAGCAGATGATGAAGAAATAACTTTATATTTTCCATTACCAACCATGTGGATATCTTGTTTTGTGATGTGAGTTTCGGAAAGCATTGCTACTTGTATTCCCTTTCTACAAATTATGTCCAGACAACTTGCTCTCTTCAATCTATTGTTTATTCCTCTCACGTTCCAGGACAACACCGTTAAATTAACCATTTTCTTTGCTTGAGAAAGTAATCCTTAGCCTGATTACAAAAATAAAGTAATACGATGAGAAGAAGAGAAGAGATCCCCAGTCGCAAACCCTTATCCATCCCATACCCTCCCCTGAATCTGAGAGAGAAGCAAACCATTACTATATAGAAATAAAAAATGCAAACAAAATAAACGAAATCTTCTCTGACTCCCCATACTTTGCTTCGATTTGCAAAGTTGTAACATGGCAAAAAAAAGAGCAGCTCTCAACAACAATGCAATATCCCTGTTTGAAATGGGGGAGCCTAGCACCTAGGCCACACTTAAAGAGAGAGACAAAAAAAAAATGTAGACCACAATAAGAATAGTGACGGACTTTGCGGGAACAGATAACTTACCAAATATCGGATGTTCTTTGAGATATTCCCAAAATATATCCATCCATGTTTGTTTCTTTTTTTTCTAGGGAACAAAAGCTAAAGTCCCATCACTCAAACAGTCCTTTAATCCATGTCCATGTAACTCCTATAGACCGACTTATAGGCTAAGCAATAGTGGATAAAAGTCTACTTAACCAACTCTTGTTCTTTATCATCCGACAGTAGTGTCGGTTCGATCTTGGTTTTGAAAAAGTCCATTGCTTCCGATGCCCTTAAAAAGGAGTATGTTGTCTTGTCAATGGTGATGATCAGCTTGCAAGGGTGTACCACTCCGTAGTGCAGGTTGGTTTTGCGAAGGGCAGCTTTCACCTCGTCAAACACAGCCCGCTGCTCTCTTTGTTCCGCCGTCAGATCGGGGTAGACATGCGCAACATTGACCAGCGGCCTAAGACCCAGCTCCTTTTCCCCAAAAAGTTCATAAAGAAGTTTAGTCACAAACTGACTTGGCCTACCCGCCTCGATTCCGTTTGGCAGGCCAATTATTCTGAAATTAAACCTCCTACTGTGATTTTCAAGGTCATCGCATTTCTTTTTCAGCTTCTTAATTTCTGATTGGAATGTTTCACGATCCAACTTCCGTGCAGCCAGCTGGGTTGCAGTGTTGGTGGCAGTGGTTTCGAGATCCTCCACTTTTCCTAGACAAGTTGCTACTTTTCCCTGGAGATTTTTTAGCGCTTTGTTAATAGGCTTCAAATTAGTCTCAAAGGCCGCTGCAATCTCTTCCCTTAGAATCGAACGGACCAGGTCCGCCAGATCTTTATTTTCCATTTTCGCTTTTGCCTGTTTTGTTGCTGATCTTGTGGACATAAATAACTAAAGTTGGGGGAAGGCTGTTGCGTTTGTTTGGCGTGCTCACTCCATGCGACCGGAACTCAGCACAGCCGAATGTTAAGTCCGGGAAAATCCGGTAGTTTTTCAAAATAAAACACCGTTCAGACTCTAATAATTAATACAGCGGAAATTATACAAATGATTTATTCTTTCTGTGCGGCCCGGTAACAAATGCCTCACGGACCGGTACCTGGCCGCGGCCCGGTGGTTGGGGACCCGTGCTTTAAGGGGCTCAAAACTCATGATCATCTTGTTAGCTGAATGGCTTTACTGTTTTATCCATGGTTTTGTTTTGCACTGTTGTTGTTTTACAAAGTACCTTTTGAAAATATGCCTGGAAGTCTGGAATGTGTCTGGGGACACTATTTGTTGCACTTTAACCATTAATTGCACTTTATTATGTTGTGCTTTGCTTTTTTGCACATGTTTTGTATGTCTTTTGTACATTTTTCACATATTTTAATAAAGAAGTTCATGTATCAAGTGCATGGAATCTTGGAAAATTCTTTTTTATTTTTACCGTGGTATTGAAATTGGTATCAAGAATCCTGTTATTTTACTGGTATTGGTACCGACTACTGACTTTTTGGTATCGTGACACCCCTAATCCATCCTCTAGTTGACAGTGACTAGAAGTTAATTTTTGATCAGCTCTGTGCAGCATCTGTTTCTTGAGTCTGACCATTTATTATTCATCAGTGAGAAGATCCTCTCTACAAAGGCATTTGAGCCTGGCACGCTGAGGACAAATGAGACAATCCTGAACATGTTCATCATGTTGACTTTCCCTACGTTTTGGAAGATGGCCACCCACTTCTCACTGGTGGATTTTGTGGTATCCTTTGTGTCTTTCTGTATTTCCTCCCTGCTAGCACAGAACTCTTCATAGAGCTGATCCATATCGATTTTGTCTCTCAGCTTTAGTGCAGCCACCATCTGCTCCAGGTCAGGAGAGGAGAGCTCATCATAGAGGCCTATTGGTTTCAGTTGCACCATTATATTTTCTGGTGAGAAGTAAAACCACTTGCTGATGTATGCAATGACTGAGTCATAAAACATCACAAAGTCTTCTTGTAGTTTGGACCTCTGTGCTGGCAACTGTTTAACCATCAGCCTCTTGGTCTGGAATCCAAAAAAGCTGTCCCGTTTCCTCTGAAGCTTCTTTATTTTGAACTGTCATAGTTCCTCATACACATCTGTGATGCAGAGATCTGTTATCTCTAGCTTCTTTGCAAGTTGATCGAAAACAGATCCAACATTGTGGAAAAAGCACAGGTAAATCTTAGCAGTGACGGTTTTTACGTCATCCTCAAACATTCTCCTCAGTACCACCGGACAGTTTCCCCCAAAGGACCTGAAATATGACGTAAGAGCAGGCCAGGTTTCTTGGAGACGAGTCACAGCAGGATGAAGGGAGAGCCATCTCGTGCACACATGACACAATATCTCACGCCACTCTATATCAACAAAAGCGAAAAGGAACGTAATTCCTCTCTCTGAGATGCCGACACTGAGAAGTGGCTGCATATCTTTAAAACAATGGTCTTGATATCCACTGCCAGCTGATCGCTGGCATGTTTACATGCATTATGTGCGATGTGGGCCGGGCAATTAGCTTTCAGAATGCCATTGTTTGCACTGGTAAACAGAGTGATGTTTCTCATAATTTACGTTGCCATTATCGGCTGCATACGCAGTGATGTTTCTTAAATATAGCTCATATTTTTCCAGGCAGGTCAGAAGAGCTTGGTGTATGCCATTTGCCGTTTCATCGCTGTCTTCATAAAAAAAATCAAGCAGCTTAGACTATACGCCATCGGACACAGAGAAATACCTCACGCAAACTGGAAACTTTTTTCTATTTCCCTTACTTGAGCCTGGCAAATGAGAAATAGACAGGCTCACATTCAGCTGGACACAATTTTCCCAATATTGCTTTGTCCTAAAACATTCAATGTGATCATCTCAGCTTTGGTTCTACCTAAGTGCATCTTCTAAGCAATTGATGAGTCTTGAAATAAAGCCCCATTTAATTTAACGGTACAGTCAGTGCTGTTATAGCTAAGGCCGTGGTTGATTGTATGGTAGGCTACCTCACTTGCAGGAATTTTGTCAACTTCAGCCGTAGATGTGGAAGGGTGGTTTGAGTTTGTTTAGTGTTATTTTGTACACATATATATTTTCTAATGTTAAGCAAGACAATGTTACAATGCTACAAATGTTTTGCTGGCATAAAATTTAAGTAGAGGAGGGTGGGTTGATACTTGTATTGTTCTGATCCAATATTTTGCCAAAAATAAAGCAGGCATAAATTGTAACCCTTTAAGTCTATATTTTCTAAGATTGATTTTATTACTCAGAATTAAGATAAACTTGAAATGCAGTTTGATATAGTATATATATGCTTTTATTCAAAAGGTATTTTACTGTACACATACGTGGAAGGGACATGCGCAGTGTATTATATATGGGCAGCATAGCCAAGAGGATGGTGGGGCATGTCTCTATAATATTTATAACATCCTGAAGGAATAATCATCAGTTCAGAGAAGATATGGTTAGGTGTTTGAATCTAGCCATACTTCATAACCCTACTCACAATGTATTCTGTAGTGATGGGAAGTTCGGATCATTTTACCGACTCGAATCTTTGAATCTCGTTCAGTAAAATGAACGAATCTTTTTTCGAGTCACTCGTTCATTTTAACCGGGGGGGGGGGGGGGGGGGGTGTGTGTGCTACTCAACATTTTTAAATTTTATAGCCAATTCACTGGCGTAAATACGTCCACTACAAATACGTATCATATTTTCATGGAGGTTACTACATGTAAACCAGCAGATACTAATTCCTGCATTCAAATAATATGATATGAAAGTTTGGATGAAATGGTCATTTATTATCACATAAGCATTTAATGATCACGGCAAACAATTACGCTGCACTGAACTGTAAGTAAAGTTTTAAAAAGTTAAAATAACTAAACCTGTAATTATTTCTTGTGAACGAATATCATTCACGTCTTACTAAACATAGACACTCGGAAGTGAACTAGGTTAATAAGTCCTTTCTGTTTCCTCTTCTGAGCCTATGCAGGTTACGTGAAAAAATATCCAGAGCCCAGTCAAATTGAACGAAACATTTCGGTTTTCTCTAGCTTCCCATGCTGAGCCTATGCAGATCACGTGAAAAATGATCCAAATACTTGTATCCGGCAGATGACCTAATCGTTCATCTCCCGACCGTCTTTGGATCAACGTTTCGTTCATCTGCCGGATATCGTTCAATGATTCGTTCTTTTGCCGGATATCAGTCTTTCGTTCAATGATTTGTTCTTTCGCCAACCGTGTCTTTGGATCTATGATTCGTTCATCTGCCGGATATGGGTATTTCGTTCAATGATTCGTTCTTTTGCCGGATCGTTCAATGTTTCGTTCTTTTGCCAAACGTGTCTGTTTCGTTCAATGATTCGTTCTTTTGACAACCGTGTCTTTGGCTCTATGATTCGTTCATCTGCCGGATATGGGTCGTTGGATCCTTTTCCACGTGACCTGCATAGGCTCAGTACAGTCAGCTAGAGGAAACAGAAATGATTCGTTCTTTTTCCGACTGGGTCTCTTGGATACGGGTCTTTGGATCATTTTTACGTGACCTGCATTCAACAAATCATTTCTGTTTCCTTGGCTTAGCCAATGCAACAGTCCCAGTTGTCCCGATGCGCGGTCATGAACGAGAAAAAGAACGAATCTTTTTTTGAGAGGACTCGTTACTCTCGAGTCGTTGTAAGGATTCGTTCAAAATGAACGAATCGTTCACGAACGACACATCACTAGTATTCTGCATGGGCAGCAAAGTAAAGAGGCAGGTCACATCCATAAGGCATGCTTTCAGGAATTATATTGTATAGGTGGTTGAATCAGTTGTCCCTTAATGGTTCAAGCCCAGACAGAGGGATTTCCCAGACACCCGATTTATCTATACATAAGGAATTGAGTATGGGTATAGCAGTGAGGAGTAGGGTTGGGTACCGAGAACCGGTACCAATACGGCACCGGTTCCATACAACCGATACCTACCCGGACCGAAATGCAATGCCGATTTCGGTGCTTCCTTTCGGTGCCTGAGCAGATTATTATTATTTTTTTTATTATTAAAAAAATTATAATTTAACAAAACTAGCGATAGCTAACGAGAAGTAACGTTAGTGGCGTAGCTCTTTCTGAGTACGATCTTTTTTGTGTTGCTAACAGATTTCGTGGGGCACATATAAAACTGCTCCATCTCCCAATGTAGACTCTCGCCTGTGTCGCTCACGCTCATTGGTGATAATGTAGCATTCCATATGGGACTAGTGGAAACAGGATTTGTGTTGGAGTTGCCATGGTAATGGGTTGACTTGTGTGTGGTTTCGGTTTCAAGATAAGTGTGGTTGTTCTAAGCAGAAGTTGGATATGCTTTATTAAACGGAGAGCTACCGTCTCATCCAAAGATCAGGGTGTCTGCAGGTTTTAACAAGTGCAATTTTAGACTTTTTTTAGACCTTTTTTAGACCATCATGGGTTCAATTTAAGACCTTCACGGAGTATCAAAAAAAGAAATAACAAAGCCAGACTGCGGTCAATTGACATTTATTGTCAATGAAACAAACATATATACATCCATTATTTTACATGCTTCTAAGCTGTGCACTTTTGGTGGCAATTTCATCCTCCAGAACCTTAAGCTGTTAGAGTTTGTCTTTAGCAGCCCTCCTCAGCGCATTGGATTTTGAGAGGAGCTCTGCCATTTTGCTGCCAGCCTTGCCCTCTGCTTGCTCTGCCAACTGAGCCCAATTGATCGCAAATGCTGGACGCAGCACTAGAACTAGTACTACCGGTAGAGGTATTATTTCTGCTAGCTGCAGAACAAAACTGGGCTATACCATGCGAATTTCGCGCCACATTTGCCGAGTCCTGGTGCTTACTTGACTTTGTGTGCGATTCCAGTGCCTTAATGCCCAGGGTCCCGAGTTTTAGAGTTCTTTTGCAGAGAATGCAGTAAGCCTCACTGTCGTTGGGAACGCGTTTCAACCAGTCCGAAAATTCCGGTCGTGAGAGTTATCATTGAGTTTGCATTTCCCCATCTTCTTCTGCCATTTAGTCGTCTTCTACTTCATAACTTCCCGCCTTGCTCGCACACAGGGAATCAAAATACTTGCTACTGCAAGTGACGAGAGTACATTTCCGTTTCACATCCGTAGTTTTCTTATTACGTTCCACTAACAGCAACATGTCATGTAGAACTACACGGACCATAACTGTGCCCATTACAGGAAAAGAAAAAACAGAACGGCGTGGAAAAGGACGTAAAAAAATATATTTTTGCATTGAAACGTAGGTCTTAAATTACTCAAACTCAATTTTAGACATACAGTGCAAAAAATCGCTATATTTTAGACTTTTTTAGGCCTAAAATGGAAAATGTGTAATTTTAGACTTTTTAAGACCCCGCGGACACCCTGAAAGATATTCCGTCTCAATGTGAGTTCTTAAGAGAGCACTAACTCGGACGCTACAATAACATTGCAACAGTCTAATGACAGCGAAGAGCATGCAGCCTTGCACAGAGCCAGCACAAACAGAGCTAGCCATCAACATAACAGAGAAAATTTCGAAAGGTAAACGATCAAAAGTGTGGCTGAATTTCACACAAAAAGATTCAAACAACGCGACGTGCAGCACATGCAACAACAAAATTGCGTGTAAATGGGGGAGAGAACTCAAGAGGCCCTGAAGCTAAACTCTTAAAGGGGCAGTACACATTCACGAAACCAGTGGGTTTAAATAAATGCAAACTAAATCATATTTTTTTTTACTCTGAAGGCAAACATGCTCATATTTCTGCAAAAGAATTACTTAAGTGTGAAGTGTGTACAGAGTGTGTTATGTATTTATTTATATTTATTTAAGCATACTGTAAACAGTTGTTATAAGTTAATATATTGTTCATACTTTGAAGTTAAAAGGTTTGAAGCCAAGTGTTTTGTATTTATTTGTATTAATAGTATACCTTAAACAGTTAATATATTGTTAAATTTGAAGAAAACTATTGGCCTTGGCAATAAATAAGCCTTTAATGTCTTTAATAATAATAATAATAAAAAAAAAAGTATCGGTTCTGGCACCGTTTAGGCACCGGTATCATTTTAAAAGTATCGGTTATGAACCGGTATCGGAAAAAACCCAAACGATACCCATCCCTAGTGAGGAGGGTGGGGCATGTCTCATGTGATGTTGCTTCACATCCTTGGGGAATATACTGTCAGAAAAGATGGTTTAGGTGGTTGAATCATTTGTCCCTTGATTGTACAATGACTCAATACATACTTGACAAGACAACTTGATTGTAAGCCTCTATTGAACCTAAGTAAAAATGATTTCTGCAATTTCCATAAAGTACTGCATCAACAATGTATGCCCCCCTGCTGGAACCTCATGCCCCACCTTTGCCACCCCAAGGCAAAATCTCTAGAACCGCCACTGCTGAGGAGCTTCCATTTTCTTCGTCAAGCCATAAAGGTGAGCAATTGAAGAAGTTTAACAGGGGAGAGCTTATGGCAATTGTCAGGGCATATCAACAGCACCTACATGCCAAGACTTTTCCTAGCACAGCTGCTGTGGAAACGAGTGTAAGAAATGAAGGAGGTTTCTTTGTTTCTGATGCAGCAATCTTTATTCCAATAATGTGCAGTGACGAAGCGGCCTTACTCCGGATTCAGCGGTGTAGGACTGAATAACAAGCATTCACAATTCTAGGCATATATACTGTTTTAAGACCACTCCTAGGCCTCTAATGTAAATGAGCTAGGCTTGTAATGCAAACAGGTCTGGCAACCTTTTGTTGTGGTATATGATAATCTGGTTTCTCTGTCCGAGATGGTTCTCAATGGCCTCCCCCATTCCCATACTATGATTAATTGCAGTCACTCACACCTCAATTTGCTTCCTGACCCCAGGTGTCTGAGGAAATCCAGTGTGGGGACTTTTCCTTTCTGACCATGATAAGATTACCGTTTTGGGTATTCCGCTGGTGGTCACAGCAGCTGCTTGATCATGAATCTTACACGAGCTTCAACCAGACTTCTCCTAGCACAGCTGCTGTGGAAACGAGCTTCAACCAGTCCGCGGAGTCTGAAGGTGAAATGTCAGACGAAGAAGAAGAGATGCCAGCGGAAGGTCCAGCTGATGAGAAGAAGAATAACGAGACAGCTAAGGACATGCCTACTGCACTATCTGATAAAGATGCACTCCGAATGCTCCAGCAAACAGAGGACTGGGCCACATTTGTCAAGTGTTGCCAAGAGCTGGGAGGACAAATGAGGGTTCCAGAGGCAGTGCATGCGACATACGAAACTCGGCTAACAAAGACAACGAGGTATTCCAATATGCCTGCCAACCATGTTGCCATTGAGGTCTCTGGAGACGGTGATTGTCTTTTTAATGACGTAAGCATATTGCTTATTGGTAGTGAATACAGGGTGGCCGCGGGTCATTATAAAGTCTTAAAAAGTCGTAAATCAATTTTCATCAAAATAAGGCCTTAAAAAGTATTAAATTGTCTTAAATTCAGATTGCATTGGTCTTAAATATTTTTGTGCCATGTCAGTGCGAAAATGCAGGCAATCTGTTCTGCCAGGTCAAATATTTTTTTCCGGTAGCCGGTGCGCTGCGTTGTCTATGGTTAAAGGCGGCTGCTTGCTTCAGCGTTGGGGTTAATTGTTGCGCAAAATGTACTCAGTTACTTCATGCTCCCAAAGGTTGCGCGTGTTGTCATGAGCCTGCCATTTGCTTGGCAGATAGAAAGCTGTTTCCCTAACAGAAAGTCTGAAGCTTGAAGTTCTTTTCAAACCTTTGCTTGGGTAGCACTGTTAAACTGAGCAGACAGGCAGACTACATTTTAGTAATCTCATCACGTAACATTCGTTTTCTAAATGTATGTTTTACTGTGGTAGAAAATACGTTAGCTTAATGCTAACGTATATGGGAAATCATATAGAGACCGCGCTAGGTATTAGCATCAATTAATTCACGTTAATGTTTTTGTATGAGCCTGACATTTGCTCTGCAGATAGATAACAGGTTCCCTAACAGAAAGTCTGAAGCTTGAAGTTCTTTTCAAACCTTTACTTCGGAAGCAAGGGCTGAATCTCGTAGCCTAGACTTACAAACCTTATCAGCACAAAATGAAACTTGCACAATATTAAAACTGGGCCTTATTAACATTCGGTCCCTAACATCAAAAGGTGCACTTATCAATGAGCTGATAACAGACAACAACATCCAAATACTTTTCCTAACTGAAACCTGGCTAAAACCAGATGAATTCATAGCCTTAAATGAATCTACCCCTCCAAGCCATGTTAACTGCCACATCCCCCGCAGCACTGGACGTGGAGGTGGAGTTGCTACAATTTCCCTCGCTAATCTATGCATTTCCCCAAGACCTAAATTTAAATTTGTATCATTTGAAGTCCTCGTACTTCATCTTATGAATCCGAACTCAAAAACCACTAACCCGGTCACTCTTGTGACACTATATAGACCACCAGGTCCCTACACTGAATTCTTATCCGAATTTTCCGATTTCCTATCCGCCCTGATTGTTAATTCGGATAAAATCCTGATAGTGGGAGATTTTAATATCCACATGGATAATGAAAATAATAGCCTTACAATTGCATTCCAATCACTGATTGACTCTATCGGGTTCTCACAGCATGTAAACACACCAACTCACTACCATAATCACACCATTGACCTTGTATTAACACATGGCCTAGAAATTGACCGCCCTATAGCTCTACCCCAAAATACTACCCTCTCGGACCACCACCTAATTACATTTAATATGAAATTAGAACTCCGTCCAACACCGGAAATTACACACTTCTACAGCCGTTGTCTATCCGACAGGACTACTGCTGAATTTATATCAAAACTACCCGTCGCCCTCACCTCAGCTCCTACCGCTGGCAAAGTAAATGGCATATGCACTTCCCCACCTTATATCGACCTACTAACTGAAGGCGTCACGCATGCGTTGCATTCAACCCTCGACGCTGTTGCACCACTGAAAAAGAGATTAAGAAAACTGAAAAAACTAGCCCCATGGTACAATGATCAGACTCGTGCACTCAAACGAACCACACGAAAACTAGAAAAAAAATGGTACTCCACCAAACTTGAGGTATTTCTCATGGCGTGGAAGGATAGTCTTCTAAGATATAAACGTGTACTCTCTGAGGCGAAATCAGCTTACTATTCTTCATTGATTGATAGTAATAGAAACAACCCAAAGTTCTTGTTTAACACTATTTCTAGGCTAACAAAAAACCATAACACAATCGGACATTCGGTTCCCATCATCTTTAGTGGTAATGACTTCATGACCTTTTTCAATAATAAAATCCTCAAAATAAGAGAACAAATCCAAAGCTTCCTCCCCCTCTGTGACCCTACACCCCTTCCCAAATGCGCCAAGGCAACACCCCTTCAACCGGGTGCTATCCTTGAATTCTTCGCACCCACCGACCTCCCTGAATTAAACTCCTTGATCCTCTCATCTAAATCATCAACGTGCCTACTAGATCCTATCCCCACAAAATTACTTAAACATGCACTTCCCTTATTAAGTGAGACATTGCTCAATGTAATGAATAACTCACTTATCTCAGGCTACGTCCCACAATCTTTCAAAATAGCAGTGATAAAACCATCTCTTAAAAAACCTAACCTTGATCCCGATAATCTCGCTGACTATAGACCCATATCTAACCTTCCTTTTTTGTCAAAAATACTTGAAAAACTAGTTGCTAAACGACTTACTTCTTTTCTACAACAAAATAAAATTGAAGAAACCCTCCAATCCGGTTTTAGGGCCCACCACAGTACTGAAACGGCCTTAGTCAAAGTCTTAAATGACCTACTAATCGCATCTGATCATGGGTGCACCTCAATATTAGTTCTCCTAGACCTTAGTGCTGCTTTCGACACTATAGATCATCTGATCCTGTTACAGAGACTTGAACATCACGTTGGCATCAAAGGCTGTGCCCTATCTTGGTTTAGATCTTACCTCTCTGATCGCCATCAATTTGTTCATGTCCATGAGAAGTCGTCAAGTCACACCTGAGTAAGCTACGGTGTCCCACAAGGCTCTGTCCTTGGACCACTGCTCTTTTCCCTCTATATGCTACCCTTAGGTGCTGTCATAAGGAAACATGGCATTAACTTCCATTGCTATGCTGACGACACCCAACTCTACTTATCAATGAAACCTGATGAAATTGTACATCTACCCAAGATAGAAGCTTGCCTCCATGATGTAAAATCTTGGATGACTAACAACTTCCTGCTCCTCAACTCTGATAAAACTGAGGTTATGCTTGTAGGCCCCGATCAACTGAGAACTACACTATCTACCCATTTACCCACACTCAATGGCTTCCCAACACCCAACACTAACATCAAAAACCTTGGTGTAACTATCAACCAAGACCTCCTACTTGACTCACACATAAAACAGATCTCAAAGACATCATTTTTTAATTTACGCAATATTGCCAAAATTAGAAAGGTCCTATCCCTCCAAGATGCAGAAAAACTAATCCACGCATTTATTACTTCCCGCCTCGATTATTGTAATGCTCTCATGTCCGGATGCAGCATCAACACAATAAAGAGCCTCCAACTTATACAGAACGCTGCTGCTCGTACACTCACCAGAACTAAAAAATATGAACACATCTCACCGGTACTCGCTTCTTTGCACTGGCTCCCCGTCAAAAGTAGAATCGACTTCAAAGTACTCCTGCTAACATATAAAGCCCTAAACGATCTGGCTCCAAACTACCTCAAGGAATTAGTCGTCCCCTATTGCCCTCCAAGGCTGCTCCGTTCCCAGAGTGCAGGCCTCCTGGTAATTCCAAGAATATCAAAGACCACAATAGGAGGGAGAGCCTTTAGCTACCAAGCCCCTCTCCTCTGGAACAATCTCCCTGCCTCCATCAGAGCTGCAGACACCGTGCCTATATTCAAATCAAGACTTAAGACATTCCTCTTTAGTGCATCCTATAGCCAAAAGTAACCGCGCCAACAAACCAGTCACCTGCTGTACCAGCCACCCAGACATATCCGAACACAAATTAAAATATTACTTGCATTTAGTACCGCAACATCAAATGTGTTTCCTGTTTGCCGAGTGGATGCATGTACGGCCCCGGCAAACAGATCACAACAAAAAACAAATTAAATTACTACTTGTAATTTAGTACCGCAACATCAAATGTGTTTCCTGTTTGCCGAGTGGATGCATGTACGGCCCCGGCAAACAGATCACAACAAAAAACAAATTAAATTACTACTTGTAATTTAGTACCGCAACATCAAATGTGTTTCCTGTTTGCCGAGTGGATGCATGTACGGCCCCGGCAAACAGATCACAACAAAAAAAATTAAATAATAATTACTACTTGTAATTTAGTACCGCAACATCAAATGTGTTTCCTGTTTGCCGAGTGGATGCATGTACGGCCCCGGCAAACAGATCACAACAAAAAACAAAATGCTCAATGCCAGAAAAACTAAACATATCTAAGTACCGCAATATGCAACAGGCAAACCGACACAGGTGACATGTCCCTGGTTGGTGAAATTATTCATCTGTGTGTTTGTTTGTGCTGATTCCCGACTGACAGACCTGCAGACTGATTCGTCATTTCCTGTTTGTTAGATGGATCAGGAGGAGCCTCCTGGGCCTGATCACTCCCCTCCTCAGCCCGCCCCGAAACGCCCCTGCAGACCGGCTCCAGAGCAACACCAGCATCGCCCACGCCGCCCTGCTCCCCATCCTGGGCCCTCAACACAGTCATCATCCCCTCGACGACTTCTCCCGCTGGATGTGACGACCACCACTCTGGTCATCGGCAGCTCCATGGTCCGAGATGTCCACACACCCCCTTCAACAAGCGGCCCCTGCAAGGTCCACTGCCTCCCCAGAGCCAGACGTGTTCCAATCGCTGATGGAAGTGGAACTATCCCTCCCCACCCCCACCACTCTGCACGTAGTCTCTCTACCTGGTCTACCTAGAGAAACCCTCGGCCAACCGCACCCACCGCCACTGCTTTGCCGTACACCTTCTCTACCCAATACCCTATGCTAGCCTTTATATACAATATACATTATTGCCTCCACCGAAATGTCTCTCTGTCCCTACATCTCTTACCCCTGTAACAGTAACCCTATTGGCACAGTAATCTGGTCTTGTCTGTATCATGTATTTACCACCAGATGTATGTATACATATGTCCAGTGACCAAATGCTGGCTGTGTATTGCCCCTGTTGCTTCCTTTCCCCTTCTGCCACACAACCCTTCCCCTTCCCCCCGTCCCACCTTCCTGTCTCCACCCGGCCGACCTCAAGCAGATGGGTCCCCCCTTATGTGCCGTGGTTCTGCTTAAGGTTTCTTCCTGCCTAACAGGGAGTTTGTCCTTGCCCATGTTGCCGTTGTGCATGCACTAAGGGGGTTCAGGCTCTGGGCTCTGTTAAGCGCCGAGAGGCAATTGTATTGTTATGGCGCTATACAAATAAAATTGAATTGAATTGAATAGAATAGACTTGAGTGGATAACCCCACCCCCCGGATTGCGCCGTAGCCAGGGCTCCTGTTTATTGGTTTATCATCGTAGCCAGTGCTCCAGCCTGTTCGTCTATAGATTTTGGCGTTTTTTAATGTATTTACTTGATTGAGCATTTGTTTATGGGACCTAAATGCTCTGAAAATTGAGGACTGATGACATTTTTGTGTTATCTTTTCGCATTACACACATTTAGCCGGTGTTTTTTTAAACTCAACCGGTTATTATCAGACATCAGTGTGTTTACTTGGAAAGATTACTGTATAATTCCACTTTTGATTTGTTTTACCATCGTAAGTTTGGTCTTAAATTTCATTTAGAAGTGGCATTAAAAAGTCTTAAATTTAATTTGTTTATACCTGTAGACACCCTGGAATAGCAGGCACTTGCACTTTGCTTGGGTGCCACCATCTACGGTGCCATCCATGCAGAACATCTTATTGACCACTACATGGCAGATGGGGTGAACAATGTAGGTGCGGCCCAGATGCTTCTACACAGCGTCTCCACACCAGACCCTGTGTCTTCCTGCACCAGAAATACTGCAAAAGACATTCTGATGCACACAATACAAGCAGAAGTAGGAGCGACCGCGAAGCTGGGCACCTACTCTGGACTTCTATAGCTGTCATTCTTGGCAGGTTTCAGTGGCCACATGATAATACTTTCCTGTGAAGATCCATCAATGGATGGATACCACAACTGCCCTATGGCGCGGTTGTGAAGAGCAAGACCCGAAGGGGGAACTGCGTGTCATGCTTGTAAAGCTGACAACTCAACTGAATCACTTTGTTGGTTTAGTTAAGTCAAGTGGCCAGGGCACAAGGCAGCAGCAGGTTACCCAGGAACCCATGCTCCCCGGAGTTCAAGCGGCCAACCTGTGTGCAGCCACCCTCACCATGGGTTGCTGGAAGACAAGGAGTCAGCTTCTTGGGATGATCCAGTGCTGCAAGTGCAAGAGTTGGTATCATCACATATGTATCCCGATCCCAGAAGCAGACGAGTGGGCAAGACCTTCCCTTTGTCTGCTGTGCCAAAGACAAGACCCAATGTCACATGACTGTACCCAATATAACATTACTGACAAACCTCAGCATCCGCAGTGACAGCCCATGGTGCTGTCAAGTAAAACTAGACGATGTGGTCAGTATCAGGCCAAAATACTGGATGACCTGTGGAATAGTGGATTATTACGGAAGCCACCTTGCATTTTATATGTCTTAGAGGGAACAAACCAACATCAGGATAATGCCCTCGACATTCATCGAACAAGTCCATCGGGACTTCAGCAGAAGGAGCACTAGTGCAAAGAATGGAAAGCCCATGCCAGGATTAGAGGCTTTACTTATGCCGATTTGCAGACAAAACCACTGGAGCCTGATTTGTGTAACATCAACGAATGACTCAAACAGGACTTGTCTGTCAGTGCTAGACAGCCAGGAAGGGGGACATGGACGACTGAACGACACTGATAGTAGTGCTATTAAGAGGTTCCTGTCTGATGTGTATAAATGTGATTCCCTACCACCGGTCATGGGTGTGAAGGTACCCTTACAGGACAATGGAACCGACTGTGGTCCTCACATGCTCTACAATATAAAGTGGTTGGTTGAGAACTGGGAGGAGTTTGCAAATTCAAGGGTTGTCCGCCACGACCCATCAGATCCCATTGGACTGCACATGCGACAAGAGATAAGGAAGTGTATACTACTGCCTCAAGTCTACCAAGGCCAAGCCAAGTTTTTAAATACTTTTAAAATTGAACTGTGAATGTGATGAGGGAATAATTTTACAAAGTAGATTGCTTTTTTAGGTTTGATTGCAGGTTAAGATGTGTCTTCATCCCCTGTTTCTGAGTTTGTAAAAATTCTCCTCAATGTACAAACCTACACTTTTACTATCAGTGCCTCCCCTTTCCAATTAAAAACTAATGATGTACTAAAGGTACAAAGTTGGGTTGAGCAGAGTTGGATAATTTGGAATTACAGAGAGTATGTATTTTCAATTGGGCAACAACTTAAAATACTATTCTTACAAGTGTATTGTAGTATAGATGTTCAGCTTTCAGTCTGTTTTATAGCTGCTTTATTGGCAAATCAGCTGTAATAGAATTTTGTAATGATCTACATGTACCAGTGAGAGAACTTTGGACAAAAGAAAGTAATAAACAAAGTAGATCGCTTTTTTAGGTTTAAAAAAAAAATAAACTAAATACTGCAACCGTTCACAGATCGAGGATGACCTGAGGATATGTTTGTCAAACATTGCCCCAGGACATTTGCAGGGCAAAGCAGGCTCATATCTCAAATCTCTTTTTTTTTGTAAAGAACACAAGAGGCCCATAATAATATCAGTATCCTAATGATAGCAATAATAACACTTATTATTATTATGGTAATAATAATACAATAATAAAATTGGTCGATAATGATGGTGATAATAACGAATAGCCTACTAATTTTGTAATTCAGAGTCTCCAGCCCTTAGGTGTGAGGTGTCAGTGGCACTAGCATGTAAGCAGCTCAAAGGCGCACACACTTTTGACGTCTTGGGTAATTTGTTAAATAAATTACAGAACAAGATTATCCAAACTACCGCAGACAACGGTTCCAATTTCTTAAAGGCATTCCGAATGTACGGAGAACAAGATGAGAACAAAAACTCTCCTTCAGATGAGTCTGAAGATGATGGTGATGAGGACCAGGAGTTGGCTAAAGTTGAAGGGGATTTTGTCAACGTCACATCTATCTTAAATGAAGAAGATGGTTTGCAATTCCAACTCCCTAAGCATCATCGATGCGCCTGCCACTTATTAAATCTCGTCCCCACAGTGGAAGCGGCCAAAGCAACCTCAAATGATGCGTTCAAAAGGTTGTCTAGATTCTAGACAATTCTAGAAATGCTATGCACTATGGAACATATGAGGGAGATCATCTACTGCTGCAAAGCTTATAGAGGATGTGGGCAAAATTCAGCTGATCCGTCTCAACGCAACAAGGTGGAATTCTTTGTTTCTTGCAGTTGAGAGATTCCTACGTATTGTTAAAGATCAAGGAGCGGGAGCTCTGAGAACTGTATTAACTTCACTCAAGTTGCCCATGTAAGTGTTGTTTTGGGAGTTTTTAAGTTCATATATTGCTTCAAATAGCTTAAGTATGTCAGATTCTATATCAGTGGTTCTTAACCTTATTGGAGGTGCTGAACCCTGCCAGCTTGATCAGTGCATTCACTGAACCCTTCGTAATTTGAAAACATGAATTTCAAATAAAAACATAACTCACTGAATATTTACTGCAAATGACTTTTGCTGTTGCCTTTCAGATGCAAGTTCAGAAATGCACATTTTGACTAAGCCACTAACAAACAGCCCAACATTGCTAGTGTGTACCGGGCTATACTGTGTGTGTCCTGACCCCTGCCAAACCCAAGAGTGACTCAACAAACCCAGGTCAAGAACCATTGTTCTATATGGTAATACTGCTAAATGGAGCACATCTACGACTCCGGAGGGCCTATAAATGTCACTTTGTAAATCGCCAAGGACCTCAATATTCTGCAATCGGAATCCGACGTTCAGATGGGATGGCTACTGCCTAATTTGACGCTTCTCATCACAAAGCTTTACAAAATCTGCATTAATTGCAGATATTGCAAACCTTTGGTGGATGCTGTTTAACCTTTCAGAACATAGGGTTTTTTATTTTACCAACCTACAGTGGATGAGTTCACGAATGTTCTACAGAATGTTCTACGGGAACATTCTACAGTCTTTGAGTTTTCCTGATCTGATATGCTATCTAGACGTTTTTATCAGTAGTGTATTCATTACAAATATTTAAAGAAATATCAGACTAATCAACAAGTGCTTCTTTGTCAACCGTGTGACGTCATCGTAACAACATAGACCGACAGGTCTATGTGTGTACAACTCTATAGCAAACTATTTGAATATTTCAAGAAACCAGAAACATTTATTTTTAAAAGAAGCCAATTACTTTTATGTGCTCATGGACACACACACACACAAACACAAGGACACACATTCACTCATGAACAAGTTTTCATTTGATGACTGTGTTGAGACATCAACTTATCTATGCTTAGCGATGAACAGTGTTTGTACCATAGGTTTATGCATGTATGTGTCTTTACATTTTGTCCATTACACTAACAGACTGGTATTTCTGTGTGTTTCAGCTGCTGCCTCTGGCCTGGACACAGACGCTGCCTTTAGAGCAGCAGTGGTGGGTTGGGCCGGGCTCTGTTCAGGAGTTTTGGGGGCAAGCTTATGGGCGCTGGTATTCATAAGCCCCCCACCCCCCCAAGTAATAATATTTTTTTCCCCCATGAAAACAGAATTGCAACTTTCAAATGCTATTTTACCCTGTAAGACTGCATTTCTTTCACATAAACACAACAATGATCGCAACGATGAACAAACATTATGAATGAATCACTGAGAAAATGGAACTACGCTCCGGCCACGCCCCCTGTATAACTGTTTATGGACAAACAAACCGGTTGATCTCCGTGGAGAGTGTGCGGGCTATAGAGTGTTCTATGGGCACACACAAACACACACACACACACACACACACACACACTTACCAAACGCCTCACTGTTGTAGCATGTTCTGACAACTCCAAGGAGGTACGTACCCGGTTGATCTGATATCACCAAGTATTTACTGATCCAGGATCAACATCAAAGTCTGTGGTCCGTGTTGACCATAAAATGACAAAATGCTGGAGAACTCTAATCGCAATTTAAAATATGGACATACATAAAGATAGTGTTATCTCCATATTGAGCAGCTCAGCATTTAGCTCAACAGAAAACATGTCTATATGCAATACCCTGACAGATCTTGTTTCTTGTATGTCCTCATTTCTAGGGGAGAAAAGGCAATCTACCCCGAATGGTGAAAAACAGGCCACTGAAAAAAAATACGAAGACGATCATTTTTAGCTGCCTCAGCGAGGGAGAGGCAATGGATATTGCCGATGGCTTTGGGGCTAGCCTGGCACGCCACACGGGCAGCGAGCTCTGTGAAGGTGTAACCAAAGAAATGGCTAATGCCACAAAGTAAGTGTTTCGATGCAGCCAGTATTTTCTATATTTAACATTCGAGGATGTTTGTCTATTAATGTTATCTATGTCAACAGCTGTAGCTACCCAAGTTCCATTCCATTTTCTTTACATTCTGTCACGTTTCTTGTTGTGTTATGTTGTTTTCCCTAGACAAACCCTTGACATCTTGCTGCAGAATGCCAGGGCCAGCTATGGCATCAACTCGCCATTTAGTATGGAGACGCATAGGTTTGGCCCCCAGGCACTGGAGCATGCTTTTTTACTTCTTAAATTAAAACTTGACAATGTTCACCTTTAATTTTTTTTTGTTTGGATAATTGTTCATGTTTTTTTGTTTAGTATGCTAACCCCCCCCCCAAGACAACAAAATAGAGATTGTCTGTACATGCATGTTCAACGAGCTAACTATCAGGCAGCAGTCTGGAAATGCTGTCTGCAAGCTACTCCTGCAGTGCCAAGCCCTACTCAATATGGATGGACAGACAAAGATGGCAAGTTGGACATTCACTGGTTGCGTTCCCCACCTGCGGTCTTGGAGCTCCTTTCATGCAAGTGTGTGCGGTCATGCAAGCTGCCAAATTGCACATGTCTGTCAAATGGGCTGACCTGCACAGACATGTGCAGGTTACAGATCGGTAGCAACCAAAAAATCAGATGATACAGAACCAGAATTTGAACTGATGGGGTCAGATGATGAGAGCGATGACCAGTTTGATGAATAACAGTGTGTGTACAGTGTAATCATTTTGATTTGGATGTATTGTACATTTCCCTGTATCCTTTACCATTTTTGAAGTAAAGACAAGTTTGTGACCTAACTGACTTTTGTTTAGTAACTTTCAGAGTAAAACAGCACTTTTGATATAAGGCTGGAAAATCACCCCTCAGAATGAAGCAGTATGGGTATATTGTACATTTCCTGAATCCTTGGAGTCATGTGAGTATTCTAGTGCTAGTGATTTGTGTCTCCATTGTTCCTTGATGTCACAAGACTAAAAGAAACAATATGATTAAGGCGGAAATTGTGGAAAAATGTGTGTGATTAAAAGTTTGAAGAGCTCCAGTGACCACTGTACTTGTCATACATAATCATACAAGGGATTTGAATGAAAGCTTAGAGTGCCCCCTTTAAAATGATACCAAACACAATGTTTTTAAGCACTGACAAAAAGGGGGGCCTTAACTTCAACTGCTGATAACTCTAATTTAGCTACCACTCAGGAAGGGTTATCATACTAAAATATCATCAACAGACATGGATGTTTTCAAAAATTATAAGTAACCTTTGTGCCCTTGAGTGGTACCGACATCTGGTCTGGCCCAAGGACTATGTGCTTTCTTCCAGTGTTTCCTAACGTAGACTTAAAGATCTGCAATACTGGGAGGAAACAGAGCATTCAACATAATACTATAATTACTTTGATTTTCCCTGTACAAATCAACAGAGTGTAAAAATGTGTATACATAGGGCTTCATTTACAATACACGTCTTTTTACCTGGTCATTTCCATTTGAAGTGGTCTGTCTCTGTTCTCTGCAGGACTGTATCCCAAAAAATTATGAATCAGCAATACATCTATGATGTATAATACAATTATGTACATTAATTAAAGTTAAATACTAAACCTTATATGTTGATTTGTGACGCCACCACTGGCTGCACCTTGTTGACCAGACGAACTGAGTAATTGCAATAAGCGACGCCTGATTGCAAAATAGTATCACCATTACTGCCCTGACATCACAAACAAAACAAAATAAATAGTAAGAAGGGTATTACAAACCAGCAGCACAAAAATCATGTTTTAAACACCTAAATGTTAATGGACTTTAATTAAGGTGATCATATTTTGATTTGAGAGGACACTTAAGGTATGCCTCCTCTTTATGGATTACACAACGAGTTTATACAAGTTATACAATAAAAAAATATCCCTCAATAGGTAAAGACACAAATTCAGATAGGCATAATCAAGCATGTTGAAAAAGCCTAACATTTTATATTTGCAACTTTCAATAGTACATAAAATAAAAAAACAAATACCTCTGGAATGAAATAACAATGCGTTGGAAAATCAACCTATAAATCCGTGTATCATTCGTTCATTTGTTTTTCCGATTTAGACGAGAATTGAAAAAATGAAAACAACGTTTGATTTCTCGTTTTTCCCTTTTCAAAACCAAAACCAGAAATCGGATTACGGTTCGTTTTCTCGTTTTTTCCATTCTGCACCCCCAAACGGAAAATGGAAAATGAAACATTCGAATAACAAATCCACGCTGCTTTTTTTGTGGGATCCCCGCGCCCCGGTGAATCGGTCGTCCGACCTGGGTGGGCCTAGAAGCTCGTAGAGAGTCCGTTGATGGTGCATCTTTCTCGGACACATATTTTTGACATCCCGGTGCCTGTGGAGGTTGAAAACAAGGGCCTAGAAGCTCGTAGAGAGTCCGTTGATGGTGCACTGTCCTCGGACACATTATGTTCACATCCTGGTGCCTCTGGATGATGATAACAAGGGTCACACACCTCGTAGCGAGTCCGCTAAAGGTGCACTGTCCTCGGACACATTATGTTCACATCCTGGTGCCTGTGGAGGATGGAACCAGGGGTGTAGCTGCTCAGGGCCAGTCCGCTGATGGTGTACTATTCTCGGACACCTGTTCCCAGGGTTAACCAGTTTGGACTTAGAAATATTTTGAAATATGACAAGCAATTCGGCCAGGATTTGTTATTCGAATGTTTCATTTTCCATTTTCCGTTTGGGGGTGCAGAATGGAAAAAACGAGAAAACGAACCGTAATCCGATTTCTGGTTTTGGTTTTAAAAAGGGAAAAACGAGAAATCAAACGTTGTTTTCATTTTTTCAATTCTCGTCTAAATCGGAAAAACAAATGAACGAATGATACACGGATTCCTATAGCCTAAAAATTTTGCCCTGATAAGTGAGAACAAACTCGATTTTGGGCCACTGCATGAAGCCCTGGCGATACCGGCTCTACCAGGTGAGCTACCGAGGCGGCTAACGAATGACTGGTGGGTATAGACTGGTTTGTTGCTTGTAGCCGTTTGTGAAGCGCCGCCATCACTAGCTTAGAGCAACCACGATATGCTGTCACCCATGGTCTTAAACATCATGGTATTTTTCTTCTTCGCAAGCACTGGGGCTCTGGTAGCATAGTCGTTAAGGAACCTGGCTAGTAGCCAGTAATTTGTGGTTTCAAAGCTGCCACCACTGTGCCCTTGAACTTAACCTTAAGTTGCTCTAGGGGAGACTGGTAAATAAAAACTGGTAAAGCATTTGCTAAATGCATATGTAAATGTAAAGCACTTAAAGCTAAATTAAGTTCAAATGTTAATGGTTTTTATAATCATTCAGGTGTGTTTTAAGAATGCAGAGATGAGGGAATGTGATCCTGCAATTGCTTACTAAATGTGTAGCCTAATGCAGGGGTCCCCAACCTTTTTTGCACCACGGACCGGTTTAATGTAGGGATTTTTTTCACGGACCGGCTTCAAGGTGTCATTTTACACGTCATCCATTCATAATGATGTGAATCATTCAATTGCACCCGCGAATTTGATAGAATGAAGCCCGGTCTGCTCATACACAAAAGCTAACATTAACGTTAGGTGGAGTTAATTTGCTGCCAACACCATTGTATTACAAACGTTAAGTGCATGAAAAATACAACTCACCAAAACTCTGAATAAGTTGCCCTGGTCTCCATGTGCCGAAGCAGTTTTAAAGGCTTCATTGGTGCTAGCTTGTCGCCACATATTAAACAGAGCGGAATTGGTGCGCGAGAATCACCTGTTGCGATAAACCCGTATTTTAAGTATGACTCCTGGTATTGTCTGTTGAAAGAAGCTCGTAGGCTCCTCTTCTTGGACTCTGTGCAGTAGATGTCTGCAGAATGCCAAGCCGCAAGCACTTAAGTGAAGTTGAGTTGTCACGGTTGTAACCACACAGCCGTACATGAGTCTAACAACCCATTTAATCAAAGACTGGACTCTGTGCAGTAGATGTCTGCAGACCTCCTATTTCCCTGAAGACCACACAGGAGAAATGATCGCAATAAATCTAAGGGAAGCGCTGGAATCATGGGGATTGCGAGAGAGTCAGCAAGTCTGTGTTACCACAGATAATGCGTCAAACAACATAAAAGTGCTTGAACTAAATGACTGGACAAGGCTTCAATGTTTTGGCCACCGTATTCATCTAGCCATTGGTGAGTGGTCTTACATGGCAATTAAGATGATTCTGATTTCAATACTACTACTAATAATACAAATTAAAATAATAATAATAAATTAAACATGATTGCAAAATGATTAATGCTATGTAAATGTTATTGTCAGCTATTGTCAAAACATGTATTATACACATCTCTCTATCTTTATAAACAGAGAGAACAGAAAGTGCCACAAGTGGAACGCGCAGTTGGTGTCTGCAAGAAAGTGGTGAGTGCCTTCTCAAATACTTGGAGAAGGAAGCGTGAACTGGCCACTGCTAAGGCAGAGCTGGGCTTGCCTGCTCACCAGCTCATAACAGACTCCAACCAGATGGGGCTCTCGACAGCAAATGATCCAAAGAGTCCTTGAGCAGGAGAAGGCTCTAACCCAAGTCCTTCGGGCCGACAGGAAGACCAGGCATCTGGTTCTTACATGGCAGGACGTGGATGTTCTCAAATCTGTGAACAAGGCATTGGACCCTCTTGTTGAATTCACAGATGCCTTGTCTGGGGAGCAGTACGTGAGTGTCTCGTACTTAAAACCTGTGCTCCATCTTTTCAATGAGCAGGTTTTTCAGCCACAGGATGATGACACCCAGCTCTCAAAGGACATTAAAACAAACATACTCCAGTACTTGAATGAAAAAATATGCTGAACCATTCACCCAAGACCTGCTTGACATGGCTTCCCTTGTCAACCCTCGCTTTAAAATAACCTACATAAAGGCAGAGAGGGTGAATCACATGAAGTCCAAAGCTGCTGCAGAGATGAAGAGCCTGAATAGGCAAAGTCTGCAGAAGGAGGCTCCATTCCACCAGCTGATGCCGTCACAGACAAGCCAGAGTCTCCTCCTGCATTTACGGTAACGTGTGACGTTGGGAAAGCTGCTGGAACGTTATGCTATCTAACGTTAGCTGACAGACACCTTGCAAATCACATCAACCATTTTTGCTGGTTACAATAACGCTGTTACCGGATAGTACAGTTTCGATTTCTCTGTAACTTTGGAAAAATCTAAGCATGAAAACACATGTACATTTACATAAAAGACACGGTCGTCGGCCGAGTTTGGTCAGGAGATTAGCTGTTTATCGCTTCACTGGATTGGAAGTGCATTTTCCAGCTCATTTTTTCTCGCACGCCCTCTTCATTGAGGCAGAGAATACATTCGCCTCTCCTTTTGTGTTTTTTCTGACAGATCAGCAAGATTAAATAGCTTCTACACATACGTGAAATACATTACCTTAAATATGGATACAAATGACATATAATAAAAGTGTCTACAAATATTTCAGTGATGACAAACAATGAGAAAGCAAAAACCCAGTGTCAACCCAGTGTGTAAGGGATGCCACAATCTGAGAAGAGGGGCAGCTCGTCGCTGCCTGTCCTCGCGAGTCGCCTCTCTGTTTGAACAGGACATGATTATAAAAATGATTAGAATCATACAAAAATTACATTTAAATCAGAGAGTTAAGTAGATACATTTCAATATTTATTTTATTTGTTTTTTTAACTTTTCAAGTATACGTTTTAACTTTTCATGAGGCTCTGCCTCTCCTGACTGCACGTGTGTATGTAATGTGGTTGGGTTGGCCTGCCCGTGCAACATTCAACTCAGGAATGTTTATGATTAAACTGCTACCAGAGCACAAAATTGTTTACAACAGCACAAAGTTCTTCATAGATTTAGCCTCTCAATTAAGCTGTCAAAGTGCACCAGATTGATGCATTGAACTTTAAAATGTGTTTTCTTATACGTATATGAAATATATTCCCCGGGGAGCATGCCCCGGACCCTCCCAGGGGGGTTCGCATCGTTTTCACCTTTTCCATCCCTGATGAGTTTGCACCGGCGTACAACTGAAGCTAAGTTAAGAAACTCGCGACATGAGCTAATCTAGCTCGCTAAATGGCCAAACAGGCCAAACGGGTCTGGCAACGGGCGCTAAATTATTTATAAGTCAAGTTATTTTATCCCAGGCTAAAGTTGTCAGATAAGTTGCGCGTGCACGACCTGCTTCAAAAGCCAGGAAAGGTCGACCACCAAAACCATGATTTTTTTTAAACGGTACAATAGTCTAAACTCAAAGAAAAAGACTCATTTTTTTTCTCCGATAAGGCAGGATATCACCATGAACGCGTTATGAAGAATTCAAGACCATAATCATGTCAAAATCCAGACTGAGACTTTATTCACTACTGCACAAAAACTAGACCTGTTTGCGATGAAGTAGGTAAAACAACTTTCGCCAATATCTCCGTAAGGGAGATGTGCTCAAATTTCCTGGGATCAAAGAAGACGTTAGTATTCATGTGCAAACTAAAAACCACGTCTCAGGATTGCTGCGCATGCAAGTTATTTTGGGTGTATCAACTGTACCCATGTCTCAACTATACTAATATCACTGTCATATAATTAAGTGCTTTGTTCTCCGCATCGCCGACATTACAAAAATGAAGGCTACCACTCGCAAAAATGTGAAGACATTCAATGTTAGACTGGCTATGCAATACATAACTCGAGAAGGTCTTTTAAATTAATAATTCCTTGTCGGGTGGATCGGTAGTGCTCATACAAGAACTCATCATGATGGAAAAATGGATATTGGCGATCGCAAAGAACTCTTCCTACGCTAATCAAACTATAATATGACTCCTTGTCAATTGGATCCCTCCTTTTGGCGTGGGTGTGGCAAGTTTAGCCAGCTAAACTTTGGTTAGCCTGCCCTGGAGCAGGTTAGTGGTAAGTGATATGTTACTATGGTAATTTATCAGAAGTTGCTTCGCCGAACCCGATAAAGGGGCGTTCTCTTTTTTTAGCCTGGAATCTAGCTCGCTAAACCGTTTAGCGAGCGTCGCCGTACAGTACCCTGGTCAAGTGTTGAGTGTCTCATGTGAGGCAGTTGTTTTTGTTTGTAATAAATAATCGAATGTGATGATGAAGTACGGTTTGGTTATTTTGTAACATTTCTTTATTGAATTTACAAAAAAAATCTATACCGTGGTGATATATACCGTAACCGTGATATAAAATTACTAATAACGTGATAAAAGATTTTGGTCATATCGCCCACCCCTAATGACATTGGTGAGCTGTTTCAAACCATGTTCCCTGATTCTGACATTGCTAAAACCTTCAAGTTGGGAAGGGACAAGACGTCCTACATTACGCGATTTGGATTAGCATATTTCATTAAGAGAGACTGATGTATAGCACACTCTATACTGATACAACTAAGTAATGATCGGACATCAGACCGTGATAGAAATAACGTGCATTCTTAACTGAATGTTCCCTGTTGTCACAAAATATAAATGATAAAGTAATATGATAAATGCCTGCTAGAGTCTCTAAAGTTCCACATGGCAGGCTCTCTACCAAACCCAATGCCTTTGTCTAGTAGTTATTCCCTCTTAATTAACACAGGTGAGGCGATACCAATCAGTCATTTCAGGTGTCAATAATTAGTTCTGCCAGCAGGGTCATAGGCTCAACCTCCAATTAAAAGAAAATCGGACTGAAGTACAAATGGCACGTACAATATCCTCATCAGGTTAGAACCTTCTTTGCAAATACAATGGTCTGAAGAACCGTACCAATGGGCCGTTTTCACTACATACCTAGTCCATCTTCCCACCCCTAACATTGCTAACCATGCATAGTACAGAATTGATACACCCAATTTACACTGTAAACCCTGATACGTTCAACAAACATAACATTTCCGAGGTAACACATTGCCCTAAATATTTTATGTTATGTTTCATTCAATAAACTTACAAATTTACATCAAGTGTACAATGAGCCAAATTGTAATGTATTATGAATTTTAGTACAAATAACTAGTTTTGCATGTGACAACAACGTTAACTTGCGATGAAAGAATACGTTCAATGTATGTTTATGAAACTTATAAATACTTACTATTTTGACTTGAACTTTTAATTAAGTGAGCATATAATGTCTTTTAAATTTAATTTAATTTAATTAAAAGTTCATTAGACATTTCTTATAGTTAAATGTGTTTTAAGCTGATTCAGCTATGAAAGTAAAAGAAACAGGTTTTATTCAGAACACTTGAGTCTTTATTCAGAGTAATTATAATACAGCTCTGAGCACACCATAAGTACATTATCAAAATGCAAAAATGAACGCTGTCAAAAAGTACCACTCTACACTGAAGAGGTGCACACAAAAAAAATGATGATGTGCACACACAAACACTGATAATGTGCACACTAGAGATGCACGGATGGGCTATTATTTCATCTGCAACCGCATCACAAAATGCATGATCCGTCCGCTATCCATCTGCACCAATTTTTTTGACCAATTTTCAAAACCGCACCCACTCGGCATCCGCCTGTTGTTTTTAGGTATAGGCGCTGCTGACGCGAGGCTTGAAATAAAACGCAATTTGGTACACCATTTTAATATGGTAATATAGCCTACTGTTGTTTTTTTTTTTTTGCACAATTAAAGAAAGCCTTTTAAGGAAACGCCGACTCTTAATTCCGAATTTTCACCGCATTGAAGGCTATATACTGTAACAACCCCAACACTTGCCTGCTTGCCTTGCAAATCAAAGTTTTCCGACTATTTTTTCTTACCTCCTTTCTTAGGTGTTGATGTTACTGAGGTAGAAGTTTAACTTGTTCTGAACATCTCGCGCTGCCAATGCCCAATGTCACTTCTGAGTCAAATCACTCCATCATCTCTTTGAAATTCCATATTCCACGAGTGGTAGGCTACAATGACAGGCTGTTTTAAAATATAACTTAAAGCCTATCGAAACAAAATAACCCAGGCAGTTTCATCTACGAGACGTTAAGGCTTCTTCCAATACTGGCAGCTGACTCATAGCTTGCAGGTTTGCGGTGCTGCAAGTAGACGCGATTTGGGATGGATCGTCACTTAATTTAAACTTTTTTGCTTAATGCATACACGGAACTAGGCCAATTTACTGCCTGATGAAAATTGGATTATTTCAAAATGTGCTTGGAAGTAGGTAACGACATTTAACAATGTGTATATATTTTGAATTTCGTTGGTTAAACCGCCACCCGCCCGAATGTAATTCAAATATTATTTTTTGTCACGTCATCCGGCCGATCCGTTTTACTGCGGAGTCCGCGGCTGCGACCGCCAACCGCGCATCTCTAGTGCACACGCATGAACACTGAAGATGTGCACATGTAACAGGTTGCAAATGTAGTATTTAGAATTACTCAAAGATGGGTTTTATTTTGACACACCTACCAGTGGCACCTTGGGTGATCTGGGTTCCTGCCCCCCTCCTTCTCCCTCTCTAACTGTTCTCTTCTCTTAAATCCCACTGTGCCTGTCACCTCTTCCCTGTCTCTTAATTCTGAGGAAGAGGTAGGCTGTCTATTTTCAACCCTTGTCTATTCTAACAACTATCCCCTTTATAATCATTCATCCACCACTGATCAAAGTCCCATTGTTATTTTCGCATCATTTTCTACACTTATACATAATTATTGTGGTGGTGACTTGTCTAATTCTGTGCATATTATATATTAGTTTACTATTGTCACATGGTATAGGATAAGCCTGTGGCTAGTTAGCTTGGGGGCTAAGAGGGTGGTAATGACTAGCATTGTAATGTATTGATATTTATGTATGCTATTGTTATTTATTGTAGGGTAGGATTCTCAGTGCCCTGTCAACTACTGTCTTCCAGGTGTGTCATTGTTTCGTTTATATTCCGATTTGTTTGTACACTCATTTTGTTTAGTTAGCTTGTTATGCTAGGTTTCGCTAGCATTTATGCTAATACGGTTAGCTAGGCTAGCTAGCTGCCGGTATGGTTTTGGTGTGGGGCTAGGCTACTTCCCTAGCCTTGTGTAACAGAAGTTCGCGGGTTTTCGTGAAGGACTTTTTGAGGGCAGACTGTTAAGTTTGTATTTGCTGTTAGTGGCTTGTGTGGTTGTAGCCCTGTCTCTTAATTCTGAGGAAGAGGGTAGGATTCTCAGTGCCCTGTCAACTGCTGTCTTCCAGAACAATAAATATTCAAAACGGAGTCGTGTGTCCGCTTGTCAGCACAACACAACGCAGCGTGAACAAGCCACCGGTTACACACACACACACTGAGGTGAAGTATTATAATAATAATACATTTTATTTTAAGCGCCTTTCATGACACCCAAGGTCGCTTCACAAACAATCATCTCATTACAATTACAATCATCTCATAGAAATAAATAAAAAGAAGAAAAATAAAAGTCAGTCAGTCAGTCCATAAGCTATCTTGAAGAAATTAGTTTTAAGGCCCAATCTCAATTCTTCCCCTTGCCCCTTAACTTCCCCCTTACCCTTGGAGTTGCGCGTTCATATGAGAGCTAGTGGTGTCTCAATACCCAATTTGATCAAGATTGAGGGCTATATGGCCATTGGAGTTAAGATAATCTGAGACCTTACTTGCTCCTCCAAGGGCTATCCCAGAGCACACAGCGAAACCAGCTCGGGAATTTTCAAAAAAAACATGGCTGCTTGAAGTGAAGAATATTTTACATGAATAAAGCTATCTACACAACTTTTTAAATGTTTATAATGACTCGGTTTGATCTGAAATGTGCTACACGAACGATTCAGAGTATTGTAGGTCTTAACTGAAGCTTTCAAACAGTAGTTTTAGGTTACAGCTAGCGCGTATGCCACCACTTCATTGGATTATATGGTAACTTGCTAGGACTAGCCTGACTCCATGCATGTGTACAGATAACTTTATTATCCACGAATTACGTTTGATATCTGTGAATGACAGCACTTGCTTTGGAGACATGGATCCGTGCTTTACATGTACCGTCCACAAAACAATTACAACAGTCTAGATTTGTGCTCTATACACAGGGGTGCAAACGGTGCGCTTTTCGGTGGATGGCGCTTTTTTCCCAGCGTTTTGGTTGACTTGTGTGATTCGTTCAGATCCAAAGATTTTTTTTTTTGTGGGGGGGGGGGGGGGGGGGGGGGGGGGGGTACCGGAATCCGGCAATCCACTCTAGTAATGATCAGAGCCGTACATGGAGACGACCCGGTGGTTCCCCCTTGTGGATATATTGCAGAGCACCGCAGAGATGGTAGTAGCGTTCTATTCTTTCTGTTGAATTCTATTCAGACTGGTTGACTGGTTTAAGATATTAAATAAAAACGAATCTAAATTTTCCCATTGACTTACATTGGGCCATTATGACATCATAATAGGGTCTTTAAACTGGCTTGCACCTGTGCTCCACTGACACCTGCGCCAAATCCAAGGAACCTTTTCTCTGTCCCTCTCAATTTAACTGTAACTAGGAACATTAAGACACCTTACATTCTCTACTTTTTTCTCTCTCCATCTTTCTCTCTATCCCTCTCAGTCTACTTTCTCTCACACTCAATCTCTCTTCTTCACTCCATTTTTCAATATTTTCACTCTCTTTCACTCTTCTTTCCTTCTTCCACTCTTCTTTCCTTTCTTCACTCTCCTTTCTTCTTTCCTGGCTTGCACCTGTGCTCCACTGACACCTGCGCCAAATCCAAGGAACCTTTTCTCTGTCCCTCTCAATTTAACTGTAACTAGGAACATTAAGACACCTTACATTCTCTACTTTTTTCTCTCTCCATCTTTCTCTCTATCCCTCTCAGTCTACTTTCTCTCACACTCAATCTCTCTTCTTCACTCCATTTTTCAATATTTTCACTCTCTTTCACTCTTCTTTCCTTCTTCCACTCTTCTTTCCTTTCTTCACTCTCCTTTCTTCTTTCCTTCTTCAACTATGATTTCCTTCTTTCACTCTTCTTTCTTTTCTTCTTCCACTCTTCTTTCCTTTCCTCACTCTTCTTTCCTTCTTCCTCTCTTCTCTCACTCTTCTTCCTTTCCTAACTTTTGCATTTCATGCACTGGTATTTCCTTCAGGAAATGCATTTTGTAGTTTAAAATGACACTCCGTGATGAAAGTCATTCCGTTTCTTGTGTTTGTTAGGAGTGCGGCCTAATCTGTTAAACGATGACCCTGTCTTGGGTATATTTTAGTTCAAGTGTAAGTGTTGGGTAATTGGCTTCGGTTACAATACTGCACCCATTGTCGCCGTGTTGACAACTAGCTTCTAAAAGCTTGACATGATTCACCACTTCACTAAATTGTGAAAAGAGGATAATTCAAAAGAAGACATTTGAGGGGGTATATAGCTGATTTAAAAGGTGGGAGACAGTCAAACCGTGCAATAGAAGCTAGCGAGACAGATACGAGATGCTATATTTTTTTTTAAAACTCGTATGGGTAAATCACTGGAGGACAACTTCTCTCCTTTCTTCGGTTTATTCCGGGACACACAACACTACTACACGACTGGTGGTCGTAATTGTAACATATTTATAATATATTATGTAGCATGAACATCACAACATTTGACTCTATTCAGACCGTGAAGTATTACTTAAAAGCGAGAGGAACAGTTGCCCTTCAAAAGGGACGACGTGAAGATGGGGCCAGTCGACAGGATGATGTGCAAGAATATGAGGAATGTAGGAAGGAGGGACAAGGAAGAGAGAGAGGGGAAGAAGTTGGCAAGACAGAATCGGCTGAAGGATTTTGACTGCAGCGCATCTTGCGGAGGGTCCCAAATGTCTAAAACCACAGCCATAGCTTCAGAAAAACAAGCACGACTGAGACATGCAGCCAAACAAAAGAATGCAGCCAGACACAAGGCCCTACACAAATTACAGGAGATGAAAAAAAAAAAGGAGTAAAGTTCAACTGCCTCTTGGTTGGGAACTTCATTATAAATAGTTATGTAAGGGATAATGTATAGAACGCAGGTCCTTATCGGAAAATAAGTCCCGACAGGGTGAACCGGACACTGACGCGAAGCGGAGGTGTCTTGCTTCGCCCTGAAGGGACTTATTTTCCGATTACTTGCCACAACCAAACAAAAAAACAAATACACTTAACACAGTCGTCCACTTTTATGAAAACCAAAACATTTATTTATTTATCTTCCGCGGAGAAAAATAGTTCCCCACGGTTTGGGCGTTGCTTGGCAACGTTTGGCTACTTCTTGACATTAAACTGGACGTTCCCGTTGAAGGTGCAGTTGGAGAGGAGGAATGGTGTATCTCTTTGCAAATTGAAACTTGGATTCTCGTTGATTTCACGATGGCCTTCTCTTGCGGAAACAGCAATATTGCCAGGCACACCTGAAAACATAGAATAGACATAGAAAACGCATTAACTCGTACTAGTCTTGTTAAGTCAATTTAACAAATATCTTGGGCAACTTGTATTTTGGTTGCAACTCACCTGAAAGGATCTGACTCCACTTTTCCCGGTCGGAGACTGTGGGAGCCCAGTAGCTTTTAAGACTGGTTTCGCACCTGTGCCCGGTGACCATCATGATTTCTCTGCTTTGCAGCCCCGCAGTTGATAGCAGCTGCACAGCAGTAGCGCGTAGGCTGTGGTTGGTGTACCTAGTTGACAGGGCAGCTGCCTTGCAAATGTTTGGCAGCATTTGTCCCAGGGCGTTGTGCCCCATAGGCTCTCTGGAATACCAGGTTTCCTGATGCTTGAGGGTAGCCTGTTGCTGTCTCCGTGGATGGAGGTAGAACGCGTTGGCATCGGGAGGGCAATGAGAAAGATATGTTTTATAACTTGCCAAAAATTCACCCTCGGTAATTATGTTGCATCGGGTCCTTTGGATCCTTATGATTTTTAAAGAGTCCCTTTTGAGATCCCGATTACCCCCCTGCCTCTTCTTGCGAGGTGCAACTGAACGTCAAACCAGACTTTTCGGACTAGGCCGATGGCTGTGTCTGTAGAGAGGGCCCCTGACTCCCTGATCTGCCTCAAATCAGCGCTTGAGATCGCAGGATGATGCTGGCTGGTGTCTTTGCCCCTCTTGCGATTATCTTTTAACACAGATTTAAATATGTTGTTACTGGACTTAAATGTGGGGTTCCGATGAATTTCAAATTGGTTGTAAAAAAAAAAACGATTAATTCCGCTACGTAGAGCAATGTAGCTCGCCACAGAATATGTTTTACCAGTACTATTTCTGACAGAGGGATAAAAGGCTCTCAGAAGCTGATTAAGTCCATCTGCATCCTCCGTGGTAGGCCTGTCTGATGACTTTAGAGTTTCTTTGAGCCAGTCGCGGAAAACTTTCATGGCCCAAGAAGTGTTATTTTTAGTATTTTTCTCATGCCGGTCTTCTTCGACTTGATTGATCTCAATAGCTGTTAGTTGTTTGTGCCTTTTACTTGTAATCGTCTCCGCTTGATCTTCTTCATTCAGAAATTGGGCCTGCCACCAGCGCTCAAAATCCTCATACTCCCCGAAGATATTAAAATTAACTTTTATGTCGGTCATTTTCTTTTTGCCACAGGGTGTCGCTAATTGTCCGTTTTTTCCGTTAGGATAAGTGACCCGACTACTTGCGGAATGATACGAAAGACCTATATCAGAAGCACAAAACCCGTTGCCATTGACAGGACAGCGGTCATTATATGCAGGTCATTATATGAAAATAAGTACCTGCGAACGTTGGGGATGGCCCATTCAAATCAACAGGGCTTTTTGGAACGTTCTGAAGAGCCGTATAATAAAATTAATACATGTTCTGCTACTAAGCAAAAGAATGCTGCCATACAAAGAAAAAGAAGCAAAGATGAACTGTCTTTGGGTCGGGGAACTAAAATGGATTGAGAGAATTAATGATAAATAAATGTTCTGTTTTGTTTAAACTGTTGTCTGACTGATATTTTGTTGTATGTATGTGTGTGCAGGGTTCCCAGGGGTGCTTTAATTCCTTGAAAATGCTTGAATATCAATTGAGTGTTTTCAAGGTTGTGAAAATGCTTGAATTTTTTGTGAAGTGCTTGAAAATGCTTGAAGTCAGGTCAAGTGTCAAGTCTAACTCCATAAACCAAGTAATAGAAATAAAACAAATGTTTACTGCCATTTGACACCCTAAAATTGATTAAAATGCAGGAAATTGCATCTAAAAAACACAATTTTTTCCCCAGACCCCCTCCCACTCGGTCAACCAAGTGTCTCACAGTAGTTCCCAAAGTGCCGTTGCCCCCCGTTGCATGGCGAGTATACTGTTGCTGCGCTTCCCATGACCATCATCCTGACATGGGCAAACACAACTAGTAGGCTACCTATTTAAAGGTGCTGGAAAACTGAAAAATTGGTGCTTGAAAAGTGCTTGAATTTGTTCATGAAAAAGGTGTGGGAACCCGTGGGGGGGGGGGGGCGCGGGGGATTGATGCCTGTAACCGCGTCGCGTCGCCCCAGCGATGCGCTACCTCACTCCTTTTTGACCATGGTTGTGTTTGCACCCCTGTATACAGTCGTATATATATTTGCAACCATAATTGAAACTTTTTTTAAATCGCTAGTTTCATAGCTCATACAGTCATGCATGTCTACACTTATCCGCGAGCATGCGTGCTGCTGACCACAGGAAAATTCCACTCCAAGTGAAGAGCAAATTTGTGGATGACTGTGTGGACTTTTGTTGTACAGATCTGCGCCCTTTTGATATTGTTTCGGGGAAAGGTTTTACTAAAGTAGCCCAGAGTCTCATCAACATTGGTGCACGTTAAGGATCTGTCGACGCAGATGCAGTCATTCCGCATAGGCAGACGGTGTGTGACCGAGCAAAAAAACAGGCCACGGTCGAGAAAGAGGCCTTATCAGATGACATGAAGTTGGCGCTTTGTGATGGTAGGGGGGTTGCAATAACAACTGACATGTGGACTGAAGATTTTAACAGGAGGTCCTACACTGTCTTGACATGCCATTATGTCACCGACGATTGGAAGCTGGCAAGCCGTGTTATGTGCACAGTGGAATTTGATTCCACAATGCCCAAAACAGCGTTAAACATCCACGAACAAATTCATGACCAGCTAGAGTCTTATGGAATCGCCACTGGATACCGTGCTCAGTCCACGTTCTGAACACAGTCCTGAAACACACATTCAGTGGATCTGACATTGAGGAGGTGACCAAGATGATGGACGGGTGTAAGGGCATTGTGAAATATCTGAAGAAAGCCAGTGCGACCACAACTCTACCACATGCCTTAATTCAAGAGTGCGAGACGCGTCGGAATAGCTAAATAGATATGCTCAAATCCGTCATGACACAATATAGGGAGATTTACGAGCTACTTGAAAGCAGGGGGCAGTCTGAACGCATGGAAGGCATTTATCAAAACACACTCACGGCCTTGATTGATTTTTGGAACCTTTCAAGAAAGCATCTGAGGAGTTGCAGGGAGAGGCCTACCCCACACTGCATTTGGTAATTCTGTGGTTTTACAGACTGAGGGCAAACTGCCAACCAGTCTTTGGAGACCCCGAGTACATGGTTCTGCTCCGAAGGCGTGCACATGATCTACTCTGTGAGAAGTTAATCATCACAGACACGCACATATCGAGAGAAAAGACCTTTGCGGAATGGGCGGATGATTCCTGTGGCGGTGTAGGCACACCAAGGTTATTATTGTTAACGAAAAAACGAAAACGAGGTGTGATTTTTTTTTTGTCGTTAACTGAAATAAAAACAAGGCTTTATAAAAACACGATAACTTACTGAAACTGTATCGTGTCTTTACAAAACTAACTAAAATAGAATTATAGAGATAATGTCCTTAGTTTTCGTTTTTGTCAATGTATTTCATAGATGTCAATATATTTCATACAAAGCCTAGGAGGGCATTTTCCGCTGTAACACTTTTAGACGCGCCCCTCGCCTGCTATCATGCAGCAAAAGTCGGTAGAAAGCTAGAATCCTATTTGGTAGTGACGTGCGGTGTGGTTCGTGTCTGAGGCACTGACTCCTTCAGAGTCAGATTTACAAACACATAAACCCAATAGAGTATCTTACATTACCATTCAATTGGCAGCTTGCACATTGACTACTGGTTGTTTTTCATATCAGCATTCTTTACACAAACATAGGTAAGGTACAAACAGTTGGCAGCTGTTAGCTTGTGATGAACTCGTGTGAATATGCTCGTAGAATATGAAATCTTTCATACAGTTTCACAGGCACCATGAGGGTTTCTACCTTTTTCCATAATCATTTGAAGGAGACTATAACATCAGCTAGATAACCAACTAATTTCATGCAAATTAAACTCCTCCATTTAAATCATTATGGTTATTATCGTCAAGTGTCTTAAGCTAGCGTAGCAACAAGAAACAAGACTTCAATAGCTGCATTTTAAGTTTATTTTCTCAAAATCAGCTCACCAATACAAAGCAGTCTTGGATTCAAAGTGATCACAACCACTTGTGTGATGTAAAATGGCTTCACATAGACATTAAACAATCCTAAGAGAAATAATGGGAAATCAACGGTAGGGCTTACTCTATCAATGTAATGTTAGCGAATAAGGGGTGAGAAGCCTCCCCTTCCCCTTGCTAATATTTAGTCTCTGCTGTACGTCCGGAACCAAATCTATTCTTGAGGTTCCAAAAATGTTCAAAGCAATTTGGCCCTTTGAATGTTACTAGTCGATCGAATTTTCTTCTGTCCCGTCGTTTCTTTTGAAGATTACTTTTTAGCACCGGCTTTGGTCTCCCATTATTGATCACTTCACATTTTGATTGTAAGTCCACATTTGAGAAATGTTTTAGCTTAGCTTTAGAATCTTCTAGAAGAAAAGCAACGGGAGAAAAAGCATATACCCGACCGCTGGGCTTTTGCACGCCCATTTCATTGAGGCAGATGTACCGTTTCCACTCTGTATTTTTTCACTGCGCTTTAATGTCAGATCAGCAAGACTAAATAGGTTCTACGCATGCGCTCAACCCAGTTTGTGAGTGATTTCGCAATCTGAGTTGAGGCACGGCTCGTAGCGGCCTCATCATCTCGCTGTTTCCTTACTGTTTGAACAGGACATGCGCAAATTCAGCGATTTTGATTATAAAAATGCTCGAAATGATTTGAATCATGCAGGAATTAAATTTATAGCACAGATCAGTAGAAAAATATGTATATACAGTGCCACTTGAAAGTATGTGAACCCCTTGAACACTAAGAGTTTTCTGTTTTACCATGATTTTTCATTTTTTTTCATCACCAATTTTCCATAGATGAAATGTCAGGTTTATGTTTATCATTTGCATGTACTTGTTTGAAGGGAATTGTTTGAGTAGCCAAAAAACTACATGAAACATGGAATTAGTCCATTTCAAAAGTAAGTGAACCCCCAGCTGAATTGGTATAGTCAAGCAGGTAACAGATTCGGTGAAACTTATTTGGGTGCTTAATTAGTCAATTAAGCAAACCCATCAACTGAGACATCCTTAGGGAAAGGTTTGGGCAACACAGATTAAAAGAGAGAGGAAACCAACCAAACTACTGTAGTGCCAAGGTGTACCCACACAGATCAACAATGCCGAGAGGAAACGAGATATCCGAGAACATTAGGAAGAAGGTACTGACTGCCCATCAGTCTTGGGAAAGCTATAAGACCATCTCCAAAAGATTCCAGCTCCATCCATCCATCCAAGACCAATAATTTAGAAATTGAGGGCATTCAAAATGACCGCATCTCTGCCTTGAGGCGGAAGCCGATCAAGACCATCACCAAGAAGCACCAGAAGAAGAATAAATGAGGTAAAAGTCAACCCACACATCACCTCTAAAGAGTTTCGGACCTCTCTGGCAGCATCTGGGGTAAATGTACATGGGTCTACAATCAGACGAAAATTGTTGGTTTTGATCATGACCAAATAATTCTATCTCGGACTCATCTGTCCAAAGAAGGGACTTCCAGAAGGCCTTTGGTTTATCCAAGTGCTCTCTGGCAAAGTTGAAACGGGCAGTTTTGTTCTTTCTTGAGAGCAGAGGCTTCCTTCTAGCAACCCGATCATGAATGTCATGTCTATTCAATTTCCGTCTGATTGTAGACCCATGTACATTTACCCCAGATGCTGCCAGAGATGTCCGAAACTCTTTAGAGGTGATGTGTGGGTTGACTTTTACCTGATTTATTCTTCTTCTGGTGCTTCTTGGTGATGGTCTTGATCGGCGTCCACCTCAAGGCAGAGATGCGGTCATTTTGAATGCCCTCCATTTCTAAATTATTTGTCTTGGATGGATGGATGGAGCTGGAATCTTTTGGAGATTGGTCTTATAGCTTTCCCAAGACTGATGGGCTGTCAGTACCTTCTTCCTGATGTTCTCGGATATCTCGTTTCCTCTCGGCATTGTTGATCTGTGTGGGTACACCTTGGCACTACAGTAGTTTGGTTGGTTTCCTCTCTCTTTTAATTTGTGTTGCCCAAACCTTTCCCTAAGGATGTCTCAGTTGATGGGTTTGCTTAATTGACTAATTAAGCACCCAAATAAGTTTCACCGAATCTGTTACCTGCTTGACTTTACCAATTCAGCTGGGGGTTCACTTACTTTTGAAATGGACTAATTCCATGTTTCATGTAGTTTTTTGGCTACTCAAACAATTCCCTCCAAACAAGTACATGCAAATGATAAACATAAACCTGACATTTCATCTATGGAAAATTGGTGATGGAAAAAAATGAAAAATCATGGTAAAACAACAGAAAACTCTTAGTGCTCAAGGGGTTCACATACTTTCAAGTGGCACTGTATGCCTGCCCCGCCCCACTGACCGCACGTCCCTGTCAGATGTCAATGTATTTCATACATAGCCTAAATCTATTTTAGTACACGCCCCTCGTCTTGAATAATAAAGTGAAAGTCATGGCGGCCAAAGTCGGGAGAAAGCGACAAAGTCCAATTTGGGATTACTTTGATTATGAATGTGTCGAGAATAAAATCAAGTGCCTTGCAATGGAAAATGGAAAGATTTGTGGAGTATTCATCAAGGGGAAAAATCCCACAAATCTTAAGATGCATCTGAAAAGCTTTCACAAGGAAGCTAACGCCCAGCCCCCCTTCCCCGGAACAGCTAACCCCAGGCCAGGCAGCAGCACGATGGCGCACGAGACAACCCTAGGCCAGTAAACGCTTCAGCAGTGCTTCAACCAGCGACCTGATAGCTTTTGGTCAGTTAATACACCAGAACACCACAAGCGGGTGAAAGCATTGGTGGATATGTTTATTGAGACTGGGATGTCTACACAACTGTGTCAGTCCATTGCCTTTAAAAGGTTCACCACTACACTGGAACCCAAATTTAAAACCCCAGGAGCCGCAAGGGTCAATAGCCTTATTGGGGCTAAGATGGACAAGGCAAAGCAAAAATTAAAGGATATTGTAAGGGAGGCAAGGAAGCTGACCCTCTGTGTAGATGGTTGGAGCAAGAGAGGGTTAACGGCATCTTTCATGGGCGTCTCCGCTTGCTTTTATCATCCACCTGGAGGCCAGGTTCACCACGCTCTGCTTAACCTGCACCGAATAGAGCACCCACACACCGGCGAGACCATTGCCCGCTGCATTGAGCAGACATTGGAGGCATGGGGTATAGCCAAAGACAAGGTGCTGCTCATTGTCACCGATAACGGCTCCAACATTGTCAAGGCTGTGCGGCTGCTAGGGGATGGAAGGCAGGAGCAAAGTAGCGAAGATGGTGATGTTTCTCAGGCTCAGCCAACACCTGCTGGAGACGGGCAGGCTGTTTTGTCTCATATGGAGTCGGAGGCAGTCAGAAGAGTCAGACGCAGAGGGTGAGGAGAGTGGAGGCTGCCTTCAAACAATGCTTTTCTGCTCAATTAGCCTACATCAGTAGCCAACAGTATGATACACCTGTAAGGTATAGCCTATTTTACACTTTGACATTATAGTTATTGTCATTTCATATAATTTCAAACAATGTGTCAAACTGTGGAAAAAAAGTATGGAGCTCACAGTGTAAGAAATGAAATATAATAAAACAAGTAAGCTTACATAAATATGATCCCTGCTCTAGAACCTAGGGGCAGTACAGCCAAATTCCCTATTGAATCAGATTTTATTAAACCAAATACAGTTTATGTTGGATTATAACATAGCTGTACGACTATTTTTTGTGCGTTTTACATGCGATGCTTAAATTATCTAATTGTTTGTCTGTTTTCTCTTTTTGCTTTGCTAAGAACTTGATGAGGAGAACAATAAGTTCCAGAGAATGCCATGCCTGGCCCACACCCTTCAGCTTACAATGAAAGATGCCATGAAGCACCCAAGTGCTGATTCCGTCATAGCCAAAGCAAGAAGGCTGGTACACGCTGTGAGGAAATCGTCAGTGGCAAATGATGGTCGTATGGTGGCTTCCAGATGCCACTATATGCGCCAGTACATGAAAGACAAGCCAACTAAGTGGGGGTTCAAGTTGTTTGTGCTAGCAGACTCCAGCAATGGTTACACTGTGGACTTTTCTATTTACACTGGAATAAACAACTTCGTCACAGGGCAAGGCCTCTCTTACAGCTCGGTCATGTCACTGATTGACAAAAGGTATTTGGGGTCGGGATACCATTTGTACATGGACAATTTTTACACGAGCCCAAGACTTTTGAAGGACTTATCTACTGATAAGTTTGGGGCTTGTGGAACGTACAGGGACTTCCGAAAGGACTGCCCACGCAATGCTGACAATGCATTGACAAAAAAGTCCCCCAGAGGATCATACCGCTGGATTAGGGATGGCCCTCTCCTCTTTGTGAAATGGATGGATACACGAGAGGTTTCTGTGTGCTCCACCATCCATCCAGCCTACACTGGGGATGTAGCAAAGAGGAGAATAAGACCACATTTACACATAGACGGGTATTTTCAGAAACTAATATTTCTGCCCCTCCGTTTTCAAAAATAACGTCGTACACACAAGGTTGTTTTCAAAAAAGTTTCTGTTTACATGAACCCGCATATACGCCCCAAGCACCATCATAACTATAAGAAGGCTAATCCATTACATTGGCTATGAGTCCTAGATATTTAAGTGTTTTTAATCTGGTCTACTACAATAGGTAGACAGAATGGAATGGAAAACTCGTTGTCCACTGGTGGAAGTGCGGGGGATACCATTGTTAAAGCCAATAGTCACAAACTGGGAAACGGTTAAGATTCCGTTAGGCTATAGGGTTGAAAGAATGCAATCCTGCGTTTGCCTTAACGTAAATGAGCACTGCCTTAACGTAAATAAGCACTACCTTAACAGCATCCATGATCAGTAAGCAAACTAACTGTAAACATAGGACCATCGCATGACGTGATGCATTTTTAGTTGCATACTGTGACGTTTCAGAAACTAAAACTCCGTTTGACCCAGTACACACGCAAACACAAAAACGGAGTTTTCAGAAATCTCCACTTTGGCCGGAGTTTTTAGAAATTATCGTTTTCCGTGATAAAACCTCCGTTTTTGTGTAAATGAAAAGCCAAACCGCATGAAAATATCTGCGTTTTCTCACCGTTTAAACGGGGTGTAAGATCCAAACAGGGTGTCTGGGGTTTACGGTCTGTTCCATGTCCTACACCTGTGGCTGATTACAACAGGTTCATGGGAGGTGTTGATTTATCAGACCAGTTAATTCAATATTACACAACACAACACAAAACATTAAAGTGGTACAAGAAACTGTTCTTTCACTTCCTGGACATTGCAGCAACCAATGCTTACCTTCTACACAAAGAACTTACGCAAAACAGTCAGAAGGACCGCATGAGCCACAAGGCTTTCATTGAGAACCTTGGTGCACAGCTGTTTGGCGTTCCAGTGAAAACTAGGCCACAAACGGTTCCTTTACTGGATGGCAGCATTTTTCACGTGCCATTTTGTGAGGTTGAGGCTCGTAGGAATGGTGAGAAGAAAAGTGATACCCGCAAGACCTGTGAGAATTGCAAGCTGCATACTGCAGACCTGCCAACATGTACGCATTTTGCGTACCTGGCACGCATTTTGACATCAAAGTACGCTGGTACGAGTTGATGGTCTAAAAGTACGCATAACCAAAAATATAGATATATTTTTTTTTAAGAACGTATAACGCTCAATAATGCATTCCCGGTTTTCAACGGGTTCAAACTTCACAGTCTGTCTCTAGTCACCAATGCGTACATAGGCAGCTGCAGCAGAGCAAGAAGCAGAAGAGGAGTTTGACCAATCACAGACCCCCTATCGTTACTATCCCCTGTATGACCATCGAAATCAGAGAATACTAGGTTACTCTGCGGTCAGAAGAATCAACCGCTGTTCAGGTGTCAGTTAGCGATTTTTCATTCATTAATACTTACCTAACTCTCCCTTACCGACCACATCTGGCCAATTCTTCAAGTGAGGACATTAAACCAAGTCAAAAATCACTGAAATGTAAACTAACGAGAAATGTAGAGATAAGACGTTAAAAATGTTTTTAATTTTAGCCCTAACGATGTTAACCATGTGGTTTTCGTGTTCGCCATCGATTTAAAATGGAAAATAAATCTAAGTGTCTTGGCTGTGTTAGAAATGGTTTGACTTTACAGTTTTTGGGTTTTTTGAAAATACTTATTTTAGACAAAATCTTGTAGTATGTTACCATGGCAGAACCACCGGATAAAATAAAAAGATCGCAAAAAATCTTTGATAGTTACCGGGAGAGATGGCCATGCCTCGGGACCTCGTTTCCCGATAACGGCGTATCTTAACGGCCTACGTGGATTTTCGCGACATCGTACAATAAGTAACACTTTCTATTTACGTGCGTTTCCCAACCATCAACTTAAAGTCAGGTGCACGAGCGCAACGTGCACGAGTTCTTAAGTAGCTCTTAGGGTGGAGCTGTCCATCACAGTAGTTCTGAAAGTACAGCAATAATGCCAGAAGAGTCGATTTTGAATGAAGTTCCAATATAACAAGTCTCGACATAAGAACAATACCTCAATAAATATATATAGGCTAGAAAAGATCAAATAAAAACATCACTCAGGGCATAAGCCGCCATAATATGTGACTTAATTCAGATATTGATTGAAAAACAACTACAAAAGGGCGCGTGTGCTGAATGAATTATTTAAAAACGCGCTCAGATGAACTAGAAAACAGACTATGAATATAAGAAGACCCAAAAGGTCATTGACAAACGCCCACTCTTAGGCTTGCCTAGTTGTTCACCTGTGTGATCACTGATTGCAGGTGATTCCAATGTATTGATTATGGACTAGGATTGGCTGATGCATCTTAAATTAGGACCTGTGGGTAGTTGTCCGTATGAAAAGATGGATGCTAGACGTAAGAGGCGTGCGGCGTCGTTTGCAAAGGAGGAAATACAAGTACTCCTTGACGAGGTGGAAGCAAATAGGAGCATCCTATTCGGCCGCTTTAAAGGGAACGTGTCCAACAAAGCAAAGACTGCTGTCTGGATAACCACCGCTGAAAGAATGGCTGCTTCCAGCTCCTCCTGCCCAGTCAGAACGTGGACAGACGTGAGGAAGAAATGGCAAGACCTCGCCAGCACCACCAAGACCAGAGGGGCGGTTGTGCGGAGGGAGGCAGTGAAGACTGGTGGTGGCCCCAACACCGTGCTCCCCCTCACCACTGAGGAAAACAGGGTGCTGGCTATCATCGGCCACACTGCCTCCGAAGGGATCCCGGGGGGCATAGATCTGAGGGCGGGGGCTTCCACCTCCCAGCCCCCCAGGGCCTCATCCCCAGCCCTGACGTCCGATGCCTCCTCGCCAACCCACAGTGCCACGCCCACCACCGCACCCAGCTCCCTCCCGACTCGCGGCAGACCTCGGACGACAGGTGGCAGGGGGCAGAGTCGCGACTGGCGCTGCACCTGCAGCGAAGGTCTGATGCAAGTGGAGAGGGAGAGGGCGCAGATGGAGCGGGAGAGGTTGGAGGTGGAAAGGGAGAAGGTGGTGTCTCTGCAGGGAGTGGAGGAGGGGCTGCGGGGAGTGGAGGCGCAGCTGGAGCTCCCACAACCTCACGCAGGAGCGGCTGGTAATAATGAGGGCCCAACTTGCTATCCAGCAGAGACAGCTGCAGCTGCAGGAGGAGCAGTCCGCGAGGCCCTCATTTAGCCTATTCCTGCCGCCTCAGGGTGAGTAACATTTTACAGTGTCCAATTCTCCAGTGTATTCCATTCAATTTCACTATTCAACCTTTTTTCCTTGCAGATGCCCCACATCCCAGTCCACCTCTAACCTGATGGCGAGGAGGCTTTGGAGCTCCGGCCACCCCTCTGGTGTGGGCGAGTCTTGCTATTTGTTCCTCACGACTGTCCACATTCTGACTGGGCAGGAGCTGGCAGCAGCCATTCTGCTTGCCATAGACAGCGGTCTTTGTTTTGTTTGATGATGTCCCTTTAAGCGGCCCAATAGGATGCTCCTATTCCACCTCGTCAAGGAGTAATGGTATTCCCTCCTTTGCAAACGACGTTGCAATGCCAATAAAGCTCTTTTGTTTATTTGAATTTTGTGTGTGTGTGTTTCCTTTACGGTTTCAGTGGAATGGTGTTGGTATTTTGTGCTAAATGTACTTTGTGTCCAGTCATTGTATTATCAAACCTTGCATGAAATGTGTCTGTTTAGACGGTTTATGTCAGGATTCACTTTGAAAAGGAAAGAACACCACATACGTCCTCTATTTAGTTGGCCATGGGCCAGTCGAGGGGTTCAATACTTCGCTACTTATGTTTCGATTAATCATAACCCATGTGCTTGGTGAATCTCTGTGCGTAACGTGCGCTTTACGCATGCAAACTTGGAGCTGGTGAGCTGCTAACGTTGGTTAGCTTTAAGCATGACAATTGTGATTTGATGGGTGCCACACTGCTGAATGATAACAGTAGGCTTATTGTGGGGTGACATTGGGCTGATGGAGGGGTGGTGTTTGTGACAGGTGCTGGAAGTGGGGTGCTTGGTGACTGTAAAGTAAAAGTTGGGGGGGGGGGTTATGTAACATGGCTGTGACGACTATCACACGAATGCTCCGCTCCGGAGTCAACCGCAGCCCTCCCGCTGAGCGGTGGAGACAGCGGAACCTCAGCTTCCACTGACCCAGCACGCGCTCCACCAGGCCCCTGGTCCTGATGTGGGCCGTGTTGTACATCTCCTCAGCTGCGGATGCGGGATTGGCCTCAGGAGTAAGGAGGTAGGATCTGAGCGGGTAGCCACTATCCCCGAGGAAGATCCCCCTCCCAAACACTCCTGCGGCCGCATCCCGCCCCACAGCTGAGTCGGCCCAGATGAATGCGACGTGGGCGCTTCCTGGCCATTTCGCCACGATGTCAATGAAAAGGCCTTTAGAGTCCACGACGACCTGGACGTTCAAGGCCGAGTAGCCCTTCCGGCAGATGAACGCCCCATCCATCAGCGTTGGGTTGGCAATTGGGATGAGCGTGCCATCCACCACCCCAATCACCCGGGGAATGCCCGCCACTTGGTGGAACTGCTGGTTCTCGGTCATCCTTTGTTGTGGTGTCTCTGCCACACGTATGTGTTGCTGTGCGTGTTGGGCCAATATAGCAGTGACGGCCGCCACACACTTCGATACGGCTGCCCTGCTGAGCCCGATTCCATCGCCCACCACCTGTAAGAAACTCCCAGTGGCATAAAAGCGCAATGCCGCCAGGAGCTGGACCATGGGGCTCAGGGCATAGTTGCGCCTTGTTGCCCTTGTTATCAGGGGGGACACGATGTCCAATAACCCTAGGATTTCCCCCCGGGGCAGGCGATAGCGCAACAGTACCTCCCCATCTGACAAAATGTCGAGGGGGTTGAAACGTACCCTCAGCTCAGCATTAATGATAACAAGACGGCTGTGCCGTCGCTGAATTCTCTGATTCATTTGAATAAGTCTCAATAGACCCACCATCTTTACTCCTCGAAGAGTGTAACTCAGCACTACCTTCATATAGGGCTAGCGGGTGCAACCCTCTTGATTGATTTCCAGCCCGGCTCAATGACATGTCAATTTCCTAATATTGCAGCCTAACTACAGTCAGAAAAGCCATCTCCTTAGTTCAATAACATATTATTTTGTATAATCTTTAATGTGTCGAGGGGGTTGAAGCGTACGTCATGCGTGACTGTATGAGCTATGACACTAGCGATTTAAAAAAAGTTTCAATGAAGAACATGGTTGCAAATATATATGTATACAACTGTGTAGGGCACGAAACAACCATCTAGCTAGAAAGCTACCATATAAGCCAATGGAGTGGTGCCATAAGCGCTAATTGTGCCATAAAACTACTGTTTGAAAGCTTCAGTTAACCCTTTGGCGAGTACGTTCTTTTCAACAATGCTGTGCCCCCTGGAGTGAAGTATTTTCTGCGTCCCCTCTAGAACTCTACACTTACGTTCTATAGTGCTGAGATTCTTATTATGGAAATGCGCTGTATTTAGTGGCTTCGAAAACAGAAATGTTACCATATTAAATTCAGATTAGCTCAAGTCACATTTCTATGTAGACCCGTACGCTACCAACAATACCAGGCCATCAATGTGGATCTGACACTCGTCGTGTTACGTTACAGTAACGGTATTTCATGTTCTGGACGGGACATTTTTTTTGTAACAACTCCTTGCATTCCCAACCACAACACAACATGTTAAGTTGTGTTTATGTATGCGTTCATGCATCCAGAAAAGTACTGTCAAACGTTTGTGATATTGTGAAGGACGCAACAACCAGTTGCCGTACGCTGCTGCCAAGAAGCACAACTGAACTTCCTGTTTGCATCACTGCACTGCACCTCGTGTGCACAGACGTCTGTTTTTCACCAGGTAATCAAACATTTTCCCGACAGGTTATTGTAAAAGTATATTGTGATGTTTACTGTTAGAATGATATGTTGACATTGCATTCGCTTAAGATGGCGTAAACCTAAATGATCTTCACCATTATGCAAACCCAAGAAGTTAAACCACGATAGCACCGCTGGGCTTCCCCCACCAAACGCATTAGCTTGGTGGAGAAACACCGAACAAGCAAACACAAAGAGCACCTCAGTAATTTTTTTAACTGATAAAAGCGTAATTTATTTTGCGGAGAAACGCTGAGCATACGAACACAAATCACATCGCAATCAATCGGTATTGCAACACCTCGGCTGTAGTCTTCAGAAATGTATGTTTGGCTGATAATGTCATAGTTCTGTGAAATAGCTATAACCAGGGCTCTAAATTAACACTAGCGAACCGGCCAAATGCTGGTAAAATGTTGGTTTGGCTGGTAGAAAAGACCAACTTACTTTGACCCATTAGTGAGTGTGCGTTTGGCTACTAAAATAACATCTACTAGACATTTTGGCTGGTGATAAAAAAAGTTAGTTATAGCCAGGGCTCCAAACTATGATTTGAAAAGGCTGCTAATTTTCCAGGATGTAGTGTACTCTGTAGGCTACAAACTGACAGGCAAGAGCAACCCTAAAATTGTAGGTCAAATATAACATCAAAACTGTTGATAATAAAGCTTTCATACACTGATTTGTACTGTTGATGCCATCATAACACTTGCATAGTTTATACAAGTAGTGGTGTCAATGCACAACATTCGTCATGTGTAGGCCTACTATTGGGAAATTACTACTAGCTATAAGCCTAGTGGACAAACACAAACACACATTTAGTTTCAAATTTTGAAAACAATTTTAGTGAAAGAATATTGTGGCATATCAGAACATTTCAACATTGTTTTTTTTTTCACATTAGGCCTAGTCTTTTTTTTTTTACAACAGAATTCTCCAAGTTTTGTAGGCTATTATCTATAAATTAAAAATGTTTGCTTTTGTATTAACAATATAAACATGCTAGAATTGAACTTTCATAGCTGTTGTCTTTTATTTCCTAACAGTTCTTCTAATATAATTTCAGGGTGTGGTACTCCTCGAAACAAGGGACTGCACACAATGCAGTGTCACAAGGTGCACAGAAGAACCGTGTCATCTTCCTCTGCCTGGGCCGCCTTGTGGTGTGGAGACAAACTTTGCACTGCCTCCTGGTGCTTTCTCCCTGGGCAGTGGTCTTCGGCACTTCAAAGGGAAAGTGCCGCCCAGTCAGTCTAAGGGGATTGTCCAAAGACAGGCGGCCAGCAGTTGGAGCATTCCTGGGGCAGTGATACTGCTCCAGAAGCTGCCTCATGAGCTCACGCCGAAAGACTTGGTAGGGAGTGACCCTCCCAGTGAGCTGCTGATGAACAATATGGGAGTTGTGGATGGAGCAGTCCACCAGATGGAAAAACACCTTCTTGTACCATTTTAGTGTCTTTCGCGTGCAGTCCACAAAACTGTTTTTCATATCAAATCGGTCTACTGCACCCATGCTCCCATTGTACTCAATCACACAAGAGGGCTTTCGTTTAGAAACTCCAGTGTAGTCCACCCTGCCTGTGTCAACCACTGTGGCCTTGCTCATGGTCGACAAAAGGTGGACGTCTCTTTTGTCATGCCATTTAAGAGCCAGAAGCTGCCCTGACTTCCGGTAGTCCACCTCCCCCTTCTTCATTTTATTTTTAAACACCGGCATCCCCTTCCTCCCTTTCCTCACTGTCCCACAGGCCCCAGTTTTGTGCTTAAAGAGGTGGAGGAAAAGCACCGGACTTGTGTACCAGTTGTCGACGTAAAGGGTATGGCCCCTCCCCAGAAATGGCCTGAGTAGCGTTGTGACTACTGACCCAGTCACCCCAAGGCCAGGAACATGTTGAATGTCTGAGGAGGAGCCCGTGTTGACAATCATGTCCAAAAGGTACCCAGTCAGCACATCACAAAGAAGAAAACATTTGATTCCAAATCGAGAACGCTTTGAGGGAATGTATTGCCGAAAAGAAAGCCGCCCTTTCCACAGCATGAGGGATTCGTCGATGCATAACTTTGTGTAGGGGGTGAAAACTTTCTTGAAACTGTTGGTCAAACTTGAGAGGACAGGCCGAATTTTCCTTAAGGGGTCACGTGGGATCATGCTGGTGGCGTCTGCTATGTGGAGGGATCGTAGAATTAACAAAAATCTGTCCTGGGAAAACAGGGTGCGGAAAAAGGGGGTATAAATCATTGGGTCCCGTGACCAGTACTCCTTCACAGTATTTTTATGGACGATCGCCATCAACAGTACTGTCACCAAGAAGGTGTACATCTCTGGAATGGTCGTGTTGACCCACTTCTCCATCTTCCCTTTCCCACCTCCCTGTTGCCGGAGATGGTGGGCATACTTGTTTGTCTCCTCCGCAATGTTGCCTACAAAATCTTCGGACATAAACAATTTGAAACACTCCGACTCTGACATTACCGGCAAGGATGTAACGCCAGAGTCAGATTCATCGAAGGGGTGGATGAAGGGCTGGTGTGTCTCGTCCGCCGTTTCCCACACCAGGTCTTGTGGTGCCATTACATCCTCCTCCTCCTCCTCCATCGCAGGGTTGTGAACTACCTCCTCCACCACCAGATCAGGGGTAAACTCATCCTCTGAGTCTGACTCTTCTGACACTTCGTCGTCTGACTCAAGTGGCACCAGGGGTATATCATCAGAAAAAATCATATCAATCACCTCACTACTAGTTAACCTTCTTTTGGCCATTTTCTTACCGTGTATGTAAGCCGTGTACCGTGTATATTTTTCCTGGGGGATTTGACTATTCTTTCAGCAGTGTTCTAACGAACCTGAGGTATTGTGTGGCTAGCTGGTTAGGCTACTGAAAATGACAATAAATACTCAGCAAATATTCAATGACAACGACTTTATTTGTGTGTCAATTCTCCACATGCCATATGTAAACAAGAGTACATTTATTCCGGTTTCATAATATCCAAGCAGTTGTAAAATATGTGTATGATGAAGACCAAAAAAATAACATGATACCTCAAAAGTCTGTTTCTTTATGTCCAAGTTGGCAATGGGCGCCGCCATCTTTGGTTAGGGGGAAAATGTAAACAAAGGCTGTCGAATATGTGGCTAACGATGTGGCTAGCTAATAATGATAAGAAACGCACTCGAGTAATTGGCTTTATTTGCGTCTTCCTTCTTCACAATGCATGTTATGGTAAGTGCAAGTATTCCGGTTTCAAAATCTGTGAGGAATTGTAAAATGTGTGCACGGAAACTATAATATAAACAGCACAAAGACAGATGTCTGTTCCTTTCGGCGCCGCCATATTTGTTTGGGGATATGTAGCCCTCTTGTATTGGCTAAGGAGTAACGATGATGATAAATCTGCATGAAAAATGCCTTCATTTACGTCTTCATTCTCCACACGGTATGTTTCAAATAGTACAAGTATTCCGGTTTCATTATCTATGTGAAGTTTTAAATGTTGTGCATGGAAAACCCCTAAAAACATGACAATATATTTTGTCACTGTATCTCCGAAGTCGATATGGGCGCAGCCATTTTGTTTGCCAATGGATTAACGACGAGAGCACAGCCAAGCAGACGGTTGCAAAATAGACGTTTTTTGTGTGTGTATTTTGTGCACTGGTGAAATTAATGTCCAGATTTGGCAGCAGAGTAAATAAAACTTGATTAATCAGCAGCAGGAGCCTCTGTTGCGACATAATGAGAACTCGGCGTTCGGAGAAAGTTCTAATCACAAATATGTGATCGTACTCCCAGGGGACCAGCCGCGGCTCATCACAAATATGTGACGGTACTCGTCAAAGGGTTAATAATAATAATAATAATACATTTTATTTGTATTGCACTTTACATCATACAGATCTCAAAGTGCTACATATTCACAACACAAAAACAACAACAACAATGAACATAATTAGCAGAAAGCTTTTGAAAAAAGATAGGTTTTTAGGCCTTTTTTAAAAACGTCAGTAGACTGTGGGGCCCTGAGATGGTCAGGGAGGGCATTCCACAGCCTTGGGGCAGCAGAGGAGAAAGCCCGGTCACCCATGGTGCAGAGCTTAGTTCTGGTGGCTTGAAGGGTGTTTGCAGATGCAGAACGGAGGGAGCGTGAGGACGTCTGGGGGGAGAGGAGTTCCCTGAGGTAGGGGGGAGCATGTCCGTATAGGCATTTGTGGGTGAGGAGGGAGACCTTGAACTCAATTCTGAGTGGGACTGGGAGCCAGTGAAGTGCTTTCAGGGTGGGGGTGATGTGGTCGTGTTTACGCACCCTCATCAGGATCCTGGCAGCGCTGTTCTGGATGTATTGCAGTCTCTGTATGCTCTTGCCAGGGATCCCAATGAGGAGTGCGTTACAGTAATCAAGTCTGGAGGAGACAAAGGCGTGGACCAGCTTCTCTGCATCTGCCAGGGTGAGTGATGGACGGAGTTTGGCAATGTTCCTGAGGTGATGAAATGAAACCTTGCAGAGGTGTTTGATGTGAGTGTCATAAGTCAATTCAGCATCCATTTTTACACCCAGGTTGGTAATTGATTTGGAGAGAGAGATGTTTTGGCCAGAGAAGGTAATGTTAGTGATGGAGGAAGAGCGGAGCTGATGTGGTGTGCCGACCAGTATGGCTTCCGTTTTTGAACTGTTCAGCTGTAGAAAGTTTACCTTCATCCACGCCTCAATCTCCTCCAAGCAGGTGGTCAGAGTAGATGTTGGCAGAGGTGCAGCAGAAGTGGGTGTTGTCCTAATGTAGAGCTGTGTGTCATCAGCATAGCAATGGTAGGAAATCCCATGCTTGCTGATTACATTACCCAGGGGGAGCAGGTAGAGGGAGAAGAGGGTGGGGCCTAGCACAGAGCCTTGAGGGACGCCGCAGGTGACGTTGTGGGTGTAAGATTTGTTTTTGCCCAAGGCGACGTGCTCAGTTCTGTTGGTTAGGTAGGAGGTGAACCAGTTTAGCACATTGCCTGAGAGCCCAATGGTGTATTGTAGGCGGTGGAGGAGGATGTTGTGATCCACTGTGTCGAAAGCAGCTGTTAGGTCCAGGAGGATGAGGAGAGATGGGGAGCCAGTGTCTGCTGCCATCAGGAGGTCATTGGTGACTCTGACCAAGGCTGTCTCTGTACTATGGCCAGTACGGAAACCTGACTGCAACTTCTCAAAAAGATTATTAAGTTTGAGGTGATCTTGGAGTTGTGCTGCAACAGTTTTTTCCAGAACCTTTGATAGGAAAGGAAGATTGGAGATGGGCCTGTAGTTGGAGAGGACTTCAGGATCCAGAGAGGGTTTTTTTAACAGTGGTCTGATGACAGCAGTTTTTAACAAGTTAGGGATATGGCCGGCCAGGAGGGAGAGGTTAATGATCCTGGTGATGAGTGGAGAGATGGCAGAGATGTTGGTTTTCAGCAGGGTTAAAGGGAGAGGGTCCAAGGCACAGGTGGACAGCTTCATTTTTCTGATGATAGCCTCCACCTCTTCCTGCGTGACATCAGAGAAGAAGCAGAGGGGCGGGACAGACTTTAACAGTGGGTTGGCAGTTGTGAGAGGCATGGCAGAAGTGGTGGAGAGGTGTGAGCGGATGTTCTCAACTTTTTGTCTGAAGAAAGTCATGTGCAAGTTGCACCTCTCTTCAGTGACCTCAGAAAAGGATGGTGAAGGGGGTTTGAGAAGGTGATTTATTGTGGAGAAAAGTTGTTTGGAGCTACCAGGGCTGTTGTTGATGATGGTAGAGTAGTACTTGGACCGTGCATCCCTCAGAGCATCTGCATATGCCCTCCTGTGTTCCCTGTAAGCTTGATTATGAACAGTCAGTCCAGAGGCCTTGAGCCGCCTTTCAAGGACACGCCCAGCCGTCTTCATCTTCCGCAGCTCGCAGGTGTACCAGGGTGCCGAGCGCAAAAATGAAACTGACCTAGATTTTAAAGGGGCATGATGATCCAGAAGACTGCTCATAGACTGGTTGTAGTGATCAACTGAGTCAGCAACACAGAGGAAGTCAGTAGAGCCCGAGGAGAGAAGTTGAAGGTCCAGGGCCAGGGCATCCACGTTGATGTTTTTTAGGTTTCTGAAGTGGATCTGCCGCTTGGGTTTTGAGAGGGGGGAAGGAAAAGACAGCTCCATTGACACAACCTTGTGATCGGAGACACCAAGATCATAAACCTGTAAGTTTCTGAGGGGGGCGGAGTTAGAGATGACCAGGTCAAGTGTGTGTCCCCTGGAATGTGTGGGAACATCAACATGTTGTTGTAGGTCAAGAGAGCCCAACAGTTGAAGAAAGTCAGCAGCTGAGTGGCATGAAGGGGTGTCAACATGAATATTTAGATCTCCCAGGATTATGATGTTGGCAGAGGTAGTACAGAGTGTTGTGAGGAGATCGGACATTTCTGGGATGAAAGCAGAGTTGGGTTTTGGAGGCCGGTAGATGAGGATAACAGTCATGGGAAAAGGGGGCTTACATTTAAAAGCAAGACACTCACAGGAGGATGTTGTAGGCAGTGGGATGGGGAACAACTCCAGGTCCTGTCGATGGATGACAGCGAGGCCACCACCACGGCCAGTGCTGCGAGCTGCCTCCAAGTAACTGTAACCTGGGGGACAGGCTTCATTTAGGGCAGAGTAAACCCCTGGCTGGTGCCAGGTTTCTGTCAAACACATAAAGTCATGTCCTTTTTCCCTGATATGTTCTTCAATGAGGGTGGATTTATTGTTGATGGATTGGATGTTCAACAGTTCGAATTTGATCAATGACTGTGGGATGAATCTCTGTACAGGACGTAAAACATTTAAATCCACTCCACGCAGACTAGAATCCACTCCACGAAATCCATTCAGCAGAGGGTGCGGGGATCTCGCGGTGTTTCCCACGTTGGAGTGCAGGGATCTCACGATGTTACCTGTGTTGTTGTTGGCCGAGGCTCTGGCGCTGTGATGGCGCGTCAGACGTGCGACAGGTGACCAGAGAGAAGGGATGTTCGTCTCCGAGCAGCCCGGCTGATTGTGGAAGATGAGTTTTCTACCGGAGCCTCTGTGGATGTAGCGAGGGCGGCGAAGGAGTCCAAGTTCTTTGAGGATGGGGTTGTTTAGTCCAGGAGTGGTTGCGGGGTGAAGTCGGCAGAGTTGCGAGCTGGTATAGGTGAACACCATGGTGACCGATTTAGGGATTCTGCCTAGCCTCGCTAGCTACACCGTGGTGAGATGGAGGAAAGATGGAAAGTTGTCCGTCCAGGCGAGTATGAAGGTTGGATCTCTGAGCCCTTTCCCTTAGAGCCCTTTTCCAGGTGGGACGGACAATGTTTTGTCTTTAAAAGATGTCAGCGTCCTCGCCTCAATAAAAAAAATTAAATAAAAACAAGTCTCCGGAATGATGTTTTGGTAGCTGAGCTAGAAGACCCTTAACACTTTTTTAAAACAATCGAAAAGTACAAAAATCAATGGCTAAGTACAGCGATTTAACTTAACTACACTATTATGTACAACAGAAGAACTGACATTTAGAATAAATTAAGATTACCGTAAAAATTTGACAAAAACTGGGCTAGACAGAGCGGCGTTAGACTCGCCAGCGTCCCCGTAACCTAGCAACCCCTAGGGTTAAGACCTACATACTCTGCATTGGTCGCGTAGCACATTTCAGATCAAACCGAGTCATTATAAACGTATAAAAAGTTGTGTAGATAGCTTTATTAATGTAAAATATTCCTCGCTTCAAGTAGCCATAAATATATAAAATAAATAAAATTCCCCTTTCTTCCGAACGACGGTCGAACGACGCCCCTGGTGGATTAAATCGCTAAGTGTGAAGTTACTACTGGTCCTGACCACACGTATAATTCTTCTCAACGAAAGATACACTTAAGCTAAGTGCCTCGTCGGGAAACCCGTCTGCAACGTAGGATTCCTCTTACGAATGATTTCAAGTGCTTTTTAGGCTAAGTGCGCGTTCGGGAAACGAGGCCCTGTTCTTTTCAGACATCCCCACCATGCTTTCTGCACAGTTGCAATGTCATTATTGACATCAGTCACCAAGGAGCAACAGGTAACGAACACAGTAAGATGCATATTATCAGAAAATCATAGGCCTACCTGTCAAGTTCATGCTAGAGGTCCGCGGCAGCCTTCTACGTACAGTGTCCACACATGCTTACGCACAGCCGTTGTCATGTCACAGGAGTGTAAAATGCTAGCCTATATGTTTCTACTAATAATAATAGGATAATGATAATAGCAGACATCCAAAGTCTCCCGGAAGTTGATATATTGATAACACACACCCTGAAGCCCGCAAATGACTGAAAATCTCCCAGAATCTAGAGCGAGCGACGTGCTCCAAACCGTGTTAGCATCTGTGTAGCACGCGCACCACAGAGAGGGAGAGGGACCTGGAGACTGCGTGTGTGAGGCAGTGTGCGTGTGTGCCTCAGGAGCATCCTGATTGGCCTGTTTCGGTAAGTCAACCAATCAATTTTCAGTGTGGGCAGCCTTTTATCTCTTCTCCCGAACCGAATTAATCAGTTCAGTGTATCTAGGAACAGGGGCACCATGGCACAGGGAGAGTGCCCCCCAAAAAGAAAATATAAGACATTTTACAACAGACTATACAAAGGTATACCCCTGTCTTATAAAAAGTAAATCACAATGACATGTCTTGCCCATGGTGGGTTAAATTACTGTAATAGACTTGTTGAGGTAAGTTCAACAATTTAATTAAATAATAAAGAAGCAAACACAGCGCCATCATTTGGTCTTAGCAGTTGTCTAGTCCTGGTATCACATGTAATTGGGCTTGCATTCGAACATCAGACGTGGGGAGAAAAAAGAATGATGAATCATGACACTTGATAGGTATGAGGTAGGGAAAAAATACAACATGACCATTGTTTGAGAAGTTCCTAAGTAGCCTAGAGTGAAATAACATCCCAGAGGAAATATAATAGGCCTGCTGTGCAGAGAAATGTCTCACCGGGCTACAAATTTGTTGTCACAGTTATCACTTATAACTGTTATCACAGTCTTTTTTTTATTATTTCATTAGGCCTTCTAAAGTGGTTCAGAACTGCATTATTTATTAGCTCAGAATGTCTTCAATTGGTTCAAACATGCAACAACAGCATTATAACTAATAAAATGAATGCCACAAAATCTTGCCGCGCCGGGGTGGTACTCAAACACATTTTCCAATGTTGGCAGGTCTGCCTTAAAGGTAGAATGACGCAACAGCGCTCCCGGCTTTAATGGTAGAACAGCGGTAATGCTTTCCCGGCTTAAATGGGTTAATATGGCATTACCAATGTGGGAATGTGCTCTATTAACTTATGATTTCTGTTTTAATAATAATAATAATGATGATGATAATGATAATAATGCATAGAATGCAACTCAAAGTAATTTACATTTGGAACACAATAATAGAGACTGAAATAATAATAATATTAATAGTAATAATAACAATAATAATAATACTATATTTTGAGGCTAGCACAGCAAGTTAGCCTTAGTATGTTCTTAGCATTTGTTGTGATTACATGAATTAATATAACGCTAACAATGGAATCCGGAACCAGCCATTGTGAACAAAGTGGAGCTATATGAATGTCTATAGTAATACTGATAGTACTACTAGTAATAATACATTGTGGTAGTCAAGGCTACTAACCTGTTGACTTCTGCTAATTCTTTAAAATGCTCAAATATACAAAAAGGTAGTGCAGCATAGTGTCAACTTACTCATAAATGACTCAATAAACTCAATAAACATAGACATATTTTGCACTGTTCCTATCAATAGATTCAAATGTTAGAGAGAGAGAGGGAAACATAGACAAGGGAAACAGATTTTCCTGTCAGAAACTTTGGAAGAGCAATATTATTGGCTAAGTCAGCGAGTATAATAAACAACATAATTCATAGATAATAACTTACGTTTAAACATTTCCTTTCCACTAGTAGGCCTAGCCTAGCCCGTGATAGACACCATGAGTCCCAATTAGTATGCTTGCAGGAAGAGCAATATCAAAGAGTGGCTGAGCAGCATAAGTCAAATGGAATTCTCATATGCAGCTCTCTGATGACAACCCCCTCCCTATACCGTTGGTTTAGCTATATGTGTGTGAAATGTGAGCCATGGCCTGATTTAGGTAAAGAACATTGTTGAAATCCACTTAATTATTCTGCAGTTCCATTGTGTGATCAGTGTATTTGGCTGTATGTTGCCGCTGGATTGTTTTTCATTTAGTTGCTTAAATACTTAAATTACATCATTAAAGATAGGCCAAGTATCTGTTTAAATATACATTTTGAGTAAAATACACATTATTTTGCTGTTTTAATGTCAATTTCTGTTGGTTATTACATAATGCACCAATTGTTTCATTTTTCAAAAAAACAATTGCAACACCCGCATTATGTAGTAGCAACCGCAATATGTAATAACTTATTACATAATGAGGAAAATGTTATTACATATTGCGTTCAAGAAGTTTATAACATAATGCGGCAGATTATTACAAAATGCGGCAGTTATTACATAATGGCGTGCAAATTTATTACATTATTACATAATGCGGTGTTATTACATAATGCGTTGTTACAAGGATAACCACCTATAACATGGAAATGCACCAATTTTGTAGTGAGTGGACATGCTCTTTTCACACCTGTATTTTTCCACAATGTTGGATCATGCAAAGACTGTTGTACCTACATGTTATGTGCATCTTTATCTCTGATTTGAAATGCACCAGAGCGTACCTTTTTGAGTTGTGTGTCAGTCCTGGATGCCATACAGAATCTGCAGAATTTTTCCACTGAGAAGCTCTCGAAAAAGCGTGCAAGAGAGTGTGCACCCAAGTTATCTGCAGACACAAACAACACAGTTCCTTCGACACATGCACCAAGGTGCTCAATGTAAATACTGTGTTGCTCAAGAGACACTAAATCACAAATGAGTGGGTACAGTACTCTGTCATAGCCATACTCTTTAACTGTTGTTGCATTGCACAGAAGTGCCAGCTGAATAGCACCGATCTGTATTTTGCTGGTATGTTTGCAATGGTCCAGTATATCCAGACATCTTATGCTTTCCCCTTGATGTCCCTAATGGGTTAGCAACTTCAAAATCATCAATATACAGGCTCAGGGCAATTGTGAACTCATCACTACACAGAAGGTCATTTCCTCTGAAGCATCTGCCATCTCTACAAGTGTTGTACTCATCTGGGACATGAACTGGCTTTGACATAGCCTTCTGTAAAATGTCTTGCCTACCAAGCAATTTTTGAAGCATTTGCAGGAGAGGAACATAAGCAACTGTTTTGCTACCTTTCTCCACTACATACTCAATAGGTATTACCACTGGAAATTCACGCAACACATAGGATGCTCTTCTTTTAATGGTTGAGACATCCGTCTTTGTCACAGCAGGTAGTGACAATGTTGCTTTCTGTCACAGCCTCAACCACTTCTTTTACAACTGATTCATCAATATCAGGATAATAATTCTGCAGAACCGTTTTCACTGTCTTGTATATAAGTGGATGGGACAACTGAACTAACTGACAGAGGCGCTGAATTACTTCCTGGACAGACTTTTCTGGTATGTGCAGGACTGATTGCATTTTTTAAAACAGAGCTGCCAAGTCATGTTCTAAATGTTCCGCTAAATTTTCAGGATCTGCGTTGCATGCGTCTTCAGTGACGTCATCCAAGCTATCTGTATCCACAGGAATACGATCTTGGGAAATATCAATGTCTACGCTTCCGTGTTCTAAACCATCATTAACTACTAATTCTGATTTAAACATCCTCCAGTTGTGATGTCTATGCTGCTTACTTTTGTGTGCATTGAAAGTAGTGTACACACTGCTCTCAAAAGCCTTTGAACGGACACTCCACCATTTGGTGATCACGAAGATGTCTACTCCTAAAATGGCTGACATATTCCGTTTCTTGGCTAGATTGGAAATCGCAAAGCTGGCAATGTAGCTTAATTGAGATGGTTGGGGCCGATTGCTGCGACTGCCCTGCCAAATGAAATCAGGACATAAGTCTTAAGCGTTCCAAATGACTTAAACGTGCACAGACACTCTTTATATGGACAAGGAAACAGCCATGCTTCAACCTGTAATGTTTTAATATTTGCCCTCACAATTAAATGGGCAATATTTGCATTCCCAATTCATGTTTCTTTTTTTTCCGCTGCACACTCATTTAGTATGTTGTCAGAAAGGCCTATACAATTAGCTAACGTATAAAGATGAATGCTAACAACAATAAGCACAACTTAGCTAAGCATTTGCTAAACTTACATTTACATTTAACAACTGCTACTTAGCGGGGGCTATCTAATGGTAAACTTCATGTTGGTTGGGATAAGAAGAAATACCTTGGCTTTTTTTCTTTGATTTTTGTTTGTTTTTTCGGTCTCTGTCTTGTCTTGTATTCTCCTAGTGAAGTGAATCAACCGTCTGTGACTTTGTTCTGAGTAATGAGCGGGAGAAAGTTGTGAAGGGGGGAGGGGGTTGCATTTTGGCGGAATCCAATCCAATCTTCTCTCCTGGGCCATCGGTTGCTCAGGGAGTTGATACAATTGAAAGGTCTCAGTTGAATCTACAAATCCATGAAAATGATTATCCACACTCAAAATTTGCGTGTAATGTATGGGATATTCTGAGATGTGTGTACAATAAACAAACGTTTATAGGTTCAAACAACATGTGGGATTACAGTGTACCTTTTTTGTAGCATGGGGGACAAATTAAAGAGGTCAGGGTGTATGCTATTGATGGGACATGGGCTCAGTTGGCTTGTCAGTGTAGCTGGCAAGGGCATAAGTGAAACAACTCCACAAACTTTTTCTCTATCAGTTATTACTTTAACCGAGGACCTGTTTGCTGTCCATATGGTGTTTGTGCCAAAACTCAGGATGGAGCTTGAAAGTTTTGTCAAGGACTGGAACAATCACTCCATCAGGACAGAACGGAACAGGACCCCAGAGCAGTTGTGGCATTTGGGCATGGCAACTCATTTTAGACCACATACAGTTTTCATACGTTTAGTAACAGTTCAACATTAATCAAGAGCTTTCATTTGAAAATTGTGACCAAAATGTCACGCCCGTTTTGGTCAACTGACAAAAAGTGCCACCTTGGTATTTTATCTTGTATTCTCTGTTAGGACATTCAGGAGCCAGACCTTGACTGGGACATTGCCACTGACCACACTGTGAGACAGCTGGAGCCATTATTGTTCCAGATGTGGACTGCACTATAAGTAGTGAGAAACTGGCATATGCACAGAGCATTTATTGATCAAAGTGATGTGCCGGCAAAATAATTGTACCTCCTTTGCCGTGAATATTTGTTTGGAACTGTCTGAATTTAACCACACTTAGTTCATAAAATTCAGTCTGATGAACTGTATGTCTCTCAATTGTGGGTATATTTTATAGATAGAGTGTTAACAATGTAGAACATGTGCTGACAACATTCAGTAAACAATGAACATAAGAAAACATTCAGCATCTTGAAAACTCGAAACCATGGGTTTTTGCATGACGCATTACATTTGTGATATCAGTGTAGGTACCCATGTGTTCCACGGGCAATGTAAGTGTCTGCGTACAGGCATTTACAATGGGGAAGCAGATAGTGTGACTACCCTAACGGGTCTTTCAGTCATGCTCAAATTCAATAACTATTTTGAACTCCTCATGATCAAGGGGTTTGTAAGGTAATCACTAGCTTCGACTCCCGTTGTCGCCTGATGGTTACCACATCTGAAAACGTGGGTGCTAGTGATCTGATTAGGAAGTCTGCATCCACCTTCAAAATATTTTTTAAAAAGGGGAGGATGAGAAGCCTGAAGGCATTGTGCATGACTGCCAAAACACTGTTGATGACTTAAGAATATAATAATCAAGTGCCTTGTATTATTAATTACCTTGGATGAATCATGTGCTTATGAAAGCAGGAACATGGCTTTTCTGTGCGTGTGTGTAACTGAGGTGCTACTTAGTCTGCATATGAACAAGAGCATGTTTAGACCAGAGGTGATCAGAAGGGGACTGTGCTTCTTCCGACCTTGTGCAAAACTGCCATCATTGCAAGATAGGGAGCCTCGGACGTGAGAAATCCACCACGTGGTTATCCCTGCTGAAAGTGTATACACCTTGTGCGATGAGTTTATCCTGGCCTTCACTTTCTGTCTTGTGCTGGGAGGGGAGCCCGATTGCAATTGTTGTTGTTGTTTGTCTAATACATGTACATACATGCAGCTCCGGAGTCCTGAGGTAACTAGGGTGAATTTTCACCTAACAAGTAGATTAGAGATGCATCTTTTGGTTACTTTGTTTTTTGACTAGCCTTAACAGGCAAATCTGGTGTAAACTGATCCATAACCCAGTTGTTGTAGGTCACTATGTGCTGTCAATAGGAAGGAAAAAGAACAACAAAATTTGCCACAATATGGTCAGAGTTATGGACATGTCAGTTAAGCTGACATAATGGAGCATACAAACTGGAGGCTTTATGTCCCATTGGGTCAGCTTTGCTTTCTTATCCATTGTGTCTATGTGTATGGATGGAGGTATGTCTGTTAGTGTGTAAAAATGGTCAAATCAAAGATTCCAAAATATTTATAAACGGCTGTATAAGATGCACTGCTTACCATGTTCAAAGGCCCTGGAAGAAATAGCTCCCTGCAGATGACTCTATCAGCCTGGACCATAGTTCTGAGGCCATAGAGTTCCAGACCACTGCTGAGCTGTTGCAGCAACCTCACTGTTGCATGTAGAATGATACACTTGTAAAACATTGTTGTGGTTGTAGGTTATTTCAGAGATAGTAAAACCCACAGTGATCATCCGCAAAATCCAATCAGCCAATTTGAGCCAAATACTCATTTTAGACAGAAAACTCATAGTTACATCCCTACAACATCAAAACATTTGCCAGGTAGGCTTTTCATTTACTTACCATCACCCAAGATGCTCCTTAGCAAGGTCACTATATTGACAGCCATTTTTTATAAATCCTTCTGGATATCTGCGCCAAACACTCTGAGAAAAGCCACAATGACAGATATGAGAAATTATTGCTTTGCCTCTCAAATGTTTCACTACTAACAGTATTGCTGGCCCCAGTGTTCCAAAGGGCAAGTGTGTAATATTTGACAACACAGAAGAAAACAGTGTCTTGTGTACGCTGTATCCTTCCTACCAGCCATACAAAGAGAGCTAGTCTACTCTGTATTATACTAACACTGTGGATGTTGAGGCTTGCAGTACAAGTAATTTCACAACCTGAGTAAACTGTACATTCTGTACCTGACTGCTTATTACCTCTGCATTAGCAGAAATACATTTTTGAGGTAACTAAAAACACATCTACGACGCAACTAAAGACATATCTACGACACAAATAAGATACATCTACGACGTAAGACATATTTATGTGTAACGGTTGCAAGAGGGAACAGTGCGGTGCCGTAAGTAATCCTACCTCCCCAACACCTTAAGAGACGTGCTAGTGACAGATTATAGCACCATAGGTTTTTAGTCTCCTTGACTGTGTTTGTCCTGAGATCTCCAATCTCTGCCCTTTTGATTCCATCCTTTTCGGTCCGCCAGTAATTGAACATGTTGTCGACTTCATTAAGCTACATGTGTGCCACAAACCTGCAGCCAATTACAGTCTCAGTTCATCACTAGGGGACGTGGTTGACATGGCCAGTAGGTAAAGAAGATTCACAAATACACAAGAATCCGATGAAAACATGTTGCTATTGATCTTTTCCTCAGCCTGAGGTGTCTTATCTGTAACATTTATACTGCACTCTTCAACACATCATACAATACATTAAAGGGTATCGGGTGATTATAAGGGTTTTGAAATAACACAAAAGAAGTTACTCCCATCCAGCCCTTACCATAAATAGCCTGTGGCATACTATAGTATACGATAATAAGATTGATGTTTAGATAATGAGGCAGTGCATGTTCAGACATTGAGATCTTTTTTTGTGTGTATGACTGATGCTGTTTACTAACCTCTCTCTGTTCTCTCCCATATAGTAGGATCTTTGCCTGCAAATGTTGATCATTCCTCATCACCATAACCTATAATTGCAAATAAGCATATGAGGTAACCTAGCTCTGTCTACCTACTCAATTACAACTGTCCAAATTGTTATTGGTGCCTAACTGTATGAATAAAATAGCCTGGATACCAGCCTGAACTCCGCCCACAAAATTTTTGGTCTGGGAGATTCAGTCTGGAGTCGAGCTAGTTGGGAGGGATTCAAGCCCACCGAAAAGTGATCTGACCAATAAAATTGTAAGGGCGGGCTTTATACGTTGATGGACAGATATAGATAGAATAGCCCATACATCGGACAAAGATGGCGCCGTCTCGGGAGCTTAGTGGGACATATTTTATATGATTTAAGCTATCTACACGACTTTTTTATGTCTACATTGACTCGGTTAGTTGTGTATACGCAAAACGAGTGTTGCCAAAGATTGTAGGTCTTAACTGAAGCACTCTAGACCATTATTGATCGGTTATGCTAACGCGTAGACAAAAAAAACATTGAAACAAATGATAGCTTCTAGCCTTGAGTGCTAATTAAGTAACGTGAGCAGGCATATCTCAACAGATATTGACAGCGCATTCATTTTGAAAGAGGAACAGAGAAACGCGATCAAGGCATTTGTCGATTGAAAATATGTTTTTGCCGTCCTTCCTACGGGATCAGGTAAAAGTTTAATCTATCAGATGGTAATAATACTACGTTGCTCTGATTGGTTCTAGGTATCCAATTCAGCAAAGAGGAATTTTCTTTCCTGGTTCGTTGAAACACGCCCCATAATCACAGCCCAATGGTTCGGTCTCAGACTCATATTCTGACTAGAATTATGAGTATGACATCGTCAGGCTATGAATAAAATGTAATTGATTTGAATGAATCCCATATAAAAAAATTGAGACAGAATAAACCATGTTCAACTTTGCACATAAAAAAATCTTGGACCCCAAATCATATAATAATCCAATAATGCATCACTCTTAGTCAGAGCTTTCAGGAGGAATTCAGACCCATGTGGAAGATGAGGGTAAGTCATCTATCCTGCCACTGTGACATGGTGGCAGATGGTATAAGCCTCCTTGGCCAAGCAAGCCATAGCCTGAGTAATGATCTGTCACCCCACACCTGATGATAGCTTGCTTTGTCTTTTCAACAGGAAGGCCATTAAGCTCACTTTAGGGAAATATTGTGCAACCAATTAACAGAAAAATCACTTGTGTGATACGTCTGGTCAACCACATGCACACACTTTAAAACCAAGCTGGTCTTCAGTTAAAAGAGGGTTGATGGGTGTCTGTGCAATAACAAAACTCTATATCTTGACAGATATGTGAGGATTTTGGAACATTCCTAAATAAATCACAACACAGAATCAGGTTTGATTTGTTCGCTCTGCTGATGTCTGAACAGTAGGGACAGGTGTAGTATGGATGGTAGCTATGGATGATAAAGGGACAGGTGTAGTATGAATGGTAGCTATGGGTGATATAGGGGAAGGTGATGTATGGATGGTAGCTATGGATGATAAAGGGACAGTTGTAGTATGGATGATATATAGGGATTGATACATTGTGAGGAAATGAAAAACACATTAAAGCTCTACGCACACTAAGGGCCCTATCTTGCACCCAGCGCAATTGACATTGTCACCGACGCATGTATCATTCCTATCTTGCACCCGGCGCACAGCGCGATTTTCCCTCCAGAGGCGCGGTTCGAAATGAACTTGCGTCGACATGGGCGGGGGCGGAACAGAGAAGGCGTTTCTCTGGCGCAAGCGGTATTTTGCAGTTTCAAAACAACGCCGTGCGCCATTGACCAAAAAAAAGCTGGTCTAATGTCAGAGGCGCAATGGTTTAAGTCTGTAACGCGTATTCAGAACGCTATTTTAAGGGCGCATGTGCTTGCCCGCACAGTATAGGACCTATAGGCTACACTTTACTTCTGTCGTCTACACGAGAGATTTATACCAATTATTTGGCAAGCCATATATAATTACAAGGAAAATAAAGTATTTACCACATGAGGAAATCATTGTGATATCCATATCCAAGATATTTTAAAAAAATAGGCATACATCTAGCGTACACATTGCCCCAAATGATTCAGGTTAATTGTAATGGCAGTGTTGTACCCGATTCAGCAGATGCACCCCCTCGATATTTAGTCTTGTGAAACGCCGTGTCAAATACATTCAACTTGCTCAAAGGAAAATTAAGTAAATTCATTTTGTAGTCATGGCTGGGGTAGGCTATATATTTCCACAGAACAAAAAGGTGTTCTTTTGCGTTCGCTATTATCCGAGGTTTTTGGAAGAAAAACATCAGTTGTTTGTACTCTTTAGAACGAACAGTTCTAAAGACTGTAATAACTTGTGTTCTTCTCTTCCATCTCTTTCACAAATAATGAAATCGTAGTATAGTATTTTTCCCTGCATTTGTTTAGGCGAACTGGTTTCCTTTCCGATCAAGCGAGGGTGCTGAATCGGGTACAGAAGTATGGGATCCCTGGCGTCCTTGGCGCTATAGACTGTACCCATATTCACAGACGTGCCCCCCCCCCCCCCCAGTGTTTTACACAACATTGCCATGAATCATGGATGTGTCAATGACATAAATGAGGATAGATTAGAGGACTTTAGAAGACGTGAGGTTGAACTGCATGTGCCGATGGGTGCAATATTATTACCACGCATACATAACCTAGTGATTCAGTGAGGGTGAACCCAAAACATCGGAAAGTATGTTTTTGTGACGTTTATTTCAAATATGTTGCCACCAAAAAAAAGAATGCTAGTAGCTGAAAAAATACAAACAAGAAATGAAAAGTAGAACCATTTCTCCAAAAAAGCATGGGAAAATATTGCCGTGATTGTTTCTGGTAACACACGTTCTGGTGGCCTCACGGTCTTCCTCCCCGTAATTCCGCCATCACTATAACAAGCCGCTTTGCAATATGCGCTCCTCGCTCTTAAAGGGAATGTGAGAAGACGCTCTGATTGGTTTATTGCATATTACGCCCAAACCACACCTATGGCTAAGTAACCTCCTTTGGACCAACCCTTTTGACACTTGCGCTCAGCGCAAGTGTGTTTTTTCCGCCGTTAAAATAGCAACGGCGCCATAGAGCCGCCCACACAGCTACTTGCGTTTGGCGCCATCCTACTTGCGTTTCTGATCGGCAAGATAGGGCCCTAAGAAGTGTCCAGGAGTAAATTGAAATTCAGGAGTTTACGAAATCTCTTAATTTGTTCATACTTCTGTAGGTTCAGAAGGTACCAGCCTCATATGGGCACCAGGACAAAAGGTACCTTACCTTGTGAGCAGGTGCCTAATAAATGTGGGTGCAATTCTGTATAAATAGTAATACTCTCCTTACGAGGGCCACCAAGATAATGTTGGTACTGTAATAAACCTTGATTGTAGTCAGGTTCTTTTGGTTTGGAGAATACACACAGAACGCGGCTCCACCACAGATTATACCAATAGTTAACAGTCTTTATTATTATAAATACAATGGAATTCATACGGCTACCAGTTATGCAGGATTGGTCAGGTTAAAACAGTCAGTAAGCCTCAGTGCTACTTGACTGAACGACTACCCCTAAGGCCCCGTCAAAACTCAAAGGCAGGTTACACAGCAAATACAACACACCGCAATAAATAAGGTTCCAACACACACCCCCGCTATAGGGCACTGCACACACTCTCACGGCAATGCAATAGGCACACACAAGACGCCAGCGTGGCTGCACACAAAGCCACCGTCGCTTTTCACCCTCCCACCCTCATACAAAAGGGTACAAATTAAAACTTAACTCTCCCGACGCACACGACCCTCCCCTGGGGTCTGAGCTTGAGCACTGGTCGGTAAGGGGAGAGACAGGGACCACTGATCCAGCACTTGTGAGGTCTCCACAGTAACACCCGCGGAAATCCCCTCGCTGAGAAGCAGCCAACGCACTCCTAATTCCTTCCCAGTCTAGCTACAGGTCACCCCACTCTTCACCGCCGGCAGCCCTAAGTAGCATGCGAACGGCACCCACCCGCCACCTTGAGTGCAGCTCGACGTGAGCAAACTAGTACCGCTTCCCAGAACAACCAACCTTTTGCTGAGGTCCTCTTTTATCTCTCCACAATTATAATGATCCACATTCACTCTCCTCCACACTCATCGATGACCAGGTGTAGCCCCTTAATTAACACCGCCAGCTCTTCCCCCTGATCCCTCCCCATACCAGAGTCATGTCAAAACATTCCTAAAACACTCCACACAACATAATTTCATTACAGTACTATCAGTAACAGCACCAATAACATTGTGATTGTATAGGCATCAACCATTCAACACAACAGCAGATCAATTAAGTTAAACACATGGGTGCATCACACAAAATATTGGGCCTACCATAGTGGTCAAAATACAGATCAGTCACAAATCAGTCTTATAAATCAATCCCATATATCAGTCTCATAAAACAAATGTAACTATAAATTTGGAACTCTGATTCATAATCAAAAGCTAAAACCAAAATTACCTTATTAATAGTGAGGAAAGGTTGAAGGTCTTAGGGGTCATAAAATAGAAGAGGTTGGCAGCAGTCATTTATCTCACCCTCCCGTCAGCAGCGATGGTGTGGATGACCCTCAAGCTGGCGGGAGCGATGCAGCAGAAGAATTTCACACATTCAAACCCACTGAATGATGTTTAAGAAGGGAAGACATGAAAGCAAACCACTGCTGTATCATTTCACAGTTAATTGTCACACACATGTTGCTCATGATGGGCATCCATTGACACATGCAATGTTGTTTATTTTATAAAAAATGTTGACATCTTGCATAATCTCTTCATAAACTCTGTTTTTAAACATGAAATTCAGTGCTCATGAATGCGTTGTATTTGCCAGCTAAAGTGTTACTGTGTGTGTATACCTATGGAAATATAGAGATGTGTTATATAGATATAAAAAGGCTTCTTTTCCAGGTATGCTCAGAAAAAAATCACAAAAGAAAACCACAGGCCTTATGTTTAATGTCATTTCAGCTCAGATAAATTCTAGTTTTGTGTTTGGTTTGTGAATATGTAATAAAGCCCATGGATTAAACTTGAGTTGGTTTGGCTGATACAACACCAATATTCTGGCCAGCTAGGTGTTCTTTATGACTATTGAGTACATATTAATGTGCACTGTGTTGCTTTATAGGTCTGATATTGCTAACAGCTTGAGTGCACCATTTTACAGTAATGTGTTAAAACTCACAAACAGTACCCAGCTATAACAGCAGTTACCATGGTTACCCTGTGTGGACCATAAGGTCTCTGGAGGAGGACTGCTGTGCCCTGAAAGAAGAAAACAGAAAACACGAGATTCCTTGTCCTTCTCTCAGTTCATGGTGTTTGTGTGTGAGTATGTGTGAGAGGGAGAGAGATAGAGTGAGACCATGTACACATATATGAGCATGAATGTACACAGTTAAATCAGAAACCATGAAGAAATATTTTTAAATTTCCATTCCTAATGAAAGGCTAATGAATCCTTCATCCACACTTTTTGATTGGTTCACCTTATATCTGGCAAATGCTTCTCTTTGCTACTCTAATCTCCCAGTGTGTTTCTGACCTGGTTGTACAGGATCCTATCCCCACTCCTGTAGGCCTCCTTTTTGGCTTGACGAAGCTGCTTGAGCTTTGCTGTGAACCACGGTTTATTGTTATTAAAGAAGCAGTAAGTTTTGGTGGGTACACACATGCCTTGACAAAAAAATGATGTAGGACGCCACAGTGTCAGTGAGTTTCGTCCAGGGATGTAGATGCAGCCTCAAAAACACTCCAGTCAGTGCATTCAAAGCAGGCCTGTAGCTCCAGCTTTGACTCGATGGTCTATTTCCTCACAGTTTTCACCACAGGCTTTGCAGATTTTAGTTTCTGCCTGTAGCTTGGGAGGAGATGAACTAGGCAGTGATCAAAGGGTCCCAAAGCTTCACAGGGTACTGAGCGGTATGCATTCTTTAGTGTTGTAGCAATGGTCGTGTGTGTGTTTTTGTCCCTGGTGGGGCACTTGTGCTGCCTGTATTTAGGAAGTTCCTAGCTGAGATCTGCTTTCTTGAAATCCCCAAGGATAATGAGAATGGAGTCGGGGTATTTTCGCTCTGTGCTGGTTATCTGGTCAGCCAGGTGTCGTAAGTGCCTCGCTAGCGCAGGCTTGATGTGGTATGTAAACACCCACCAGAATGAAGGAGGAAAACTCCCCCGGTGAATAGAATGGTTTACAGTTCATGGAAATAGATTCTAGGTGACGAATGCATATTTTTCTTGGCACTGTGGCATCTGTACACCATCTTCCGTTAAAATAAAAGCAGATTCCTCCTCCCCTCATTTTCCCTGATAATTCCGTAACGCGGTCCGCGCGATGGAGTTGGAACCCCGGCATATGTAGGATGATCTCAGGGATGGACTCACCAAGCCAGATTTCAGTAAAACACAGGGAAGTTGATCCTGATAAATCCCTGTTTATCTTGTTAAGGAGCAGCAGTTAGTCCATTTTGTTGGGCAGAGAGCGGACATTTGCCAGATTTAACGAAGTTTGGAACCCCCGCTTTCGCAGTCTAACCAGCTTTCTAACCGCTTTCCTCGCCTGTGTCTCCTTTAAGCTCCACAGAGAGCTGCTGCTCCTCCAACCAAAATCTCCCAAAAAGTTTCTGGGTATGTAGAGTCCGGTTAAAGGGTTTGTGGAAAGTAATGTTGAACATTCATGAGGTTTTCTCTGGTAAAAGTTATACAAGAGGGAGTGCTGAAGCATAAAAAGGACGAGAGAGTGCAACACCGAGGCAGCCATTCGCGGGGCCATCTTGCTGATCATTTAATAACATATTCTTTATCAGATAGTGCCTTTATATGAATGTGTGTGCATTCATGTTTTGATTATGTAAGGGCAGTTCACATCTTTCATTCAATCTCCAGCCCCCCCCCCCTCTGTTTTTTTTTTCATGTTTGTAGCCGCAGCCACGCCCCCTCCCCCGCACACATATTCAACCTGTTGCACTTGAAACTGTCATGGTAGGTCACTACCCTACATTTTTGCCAGTATAATTATTTAGCTTAATATGGGTATACGTTAGCCTGACAATGTCATACTCATAATTCTAGTCAGAATATGAGTATGATACTGCTCCATTGGGCTGTGATCAGGGCTTAAAATTGGCACCCGCCAAGCGCCAATGGCGTGTAGATTTTTGGGCTGGCGACTAAATTGTCTCCGATGCTCCGCCACTTGGCGAGTGACATTACGGAGCAAATCTCCTGACTATTGCGCCAGTCATGGTTAAAAATAGCTTGCAACGCCAACACAAACAGTGGGAGAAGGGAAAGGGTAACATAAAGTTCTTAGAATTTTAATACAACAATAACAATTTGCGCACGAATACAATGTTCTAATATTTTGCCAGCGAATACAAAGTTTTAATACTTTGCCGGTGAATACAAAGGTTATAAAATTCTAACATTTTGAGCGTGAATCAAAAGTTGAAACCAACTTAGTTGCCCACACGCAAGTTAACGCAGATAAACGAAAGCTAAAATAATGTGCCGATTCATTGCCGTTGCATCACCTCAAGCAAAGGTGCAGAGAACATCTAGGGAGGAAGAAACAACAGCCACAACAGCAGCTACAGCTACACCAAGGGCATGTTGCAGTAGGTGGCTCATTTCGAATAATGGGGAGCCACAGCAGTGGCTGAAATACGTTGACGGTGGTTGTCGCTGCCCTATGTGAGTCGCTGCCCTATGTGAGTCGCGCATGCGTCACTTTGCGACACTTTTGTAGTAAAACGAGCCAGGTAATGCTAGTGGTGTACAGCATGAAGTGGAATGTCAAGCGCATTTGTTTACGTTTGAAATCCACCAAGGTTTATGATGTTAAGCTTCATGTTTATTGAATTATTAGTTAAGCAGTGCATTCATTACTAGTAACAGTAATACAACATAGCCCCATATGTTGACGTTGAGCCTTATGCTGTTAACTGTTTACAACACAATTGAATAGAACATTAAATGTACCAGTATTATGCGTTAAAACCAGCCCCATATGTTGACGTTGAGCCTTAGCTGTTCATCGTTTACAACAGAATTAAATATACCAGTAAATATAGCCTTCTGCCGTAAACTGTTTGTGTTTGAGCATGCGGGACTCACATAGGGCAGCGACAGTGGTAGTATAAGGGCAGAAGAAGAGCAATGGCTGAATAAGGTTATCCCCCACCGGTGGGCTCTCGCACGCCCCCATCAGTGAAGCAGAGGTACTGTTTGCCTTCCCTCTGTTTTTTCAATGCGGTTTTTTGTCAGATCAGTAAGACTATAGTATAATAAGCTTTTGAATATCTATGCTGCAGTGTAAGTTGGACAATATTTATCTATCATATAGGTGTCATTTAAAAGCTTAATTTAGATTTTTTTTTTAGTAGACCTAATGCAGCGCTTCTTATGAGGTTTAATTTATTCATCTGAAGTACATTTTTAATAGCCAACTCTTGAATGTGCTTTAAAAAATTGTGGTCATGCAAAAGTTAATTAAATAATTAACGTATCGTGAAGGAGGGCCTTCAAGGATTCCCGGGTACAGCATTAAGCGTGTGTTGCGGCTGTCACCAGCCAATGGGCAATATTGGTTGATTTCTTTTAATCCATTCTGACAGTGATTAACAATGATATTAAAATCATAGGTAAAGATTGTTTATATCAAACAATGGGCCTCATTTCTAAAACGTACTTACGCAGAGAACTGCTCTTAGACTGTATGTGCGATCAAATCCACGTCTAAGTACAGATCTCTTAGACTGTGCGACCAGTCGAGCAATCCCCGTCATCATTAAGCAGAATTTTGCCCGATGTTCTTCGCAGTACACTATCCCATATGCCCGCAATTTATTAGATTTCCATATAGTGCCCAGCAAAATGTGAAATAGGATTTCCTGCGTAAAACATGGTTCCCAATGTATTCTCATCCAGATTTCGCACACTCAGAAAGCCTATGAAGCCCACTTCAATACAGCACAGGTCGGTAGTGGAGCGCACCAAAGCCTTGATGCTGCTGCCGCAGGTGCTGGTGCTTCGGAGACGTGTCTACTACTTCAAATACTTTGCTGTTGCCATTAAGCCACCAGACAGGCTTTCTAACGATGATTTGGCCCGCATCTGCTGTAACATCAGCAGAATGTCGATGTCAGCCTCACTTTAATGCTTCTGTTTACATGTTACTTTCTTGCTTGCCACTGAAAGTTTTTGCATTGAGGGTGGGCTCTGTTTTTGCATTGATAATATGCTGATTAGATTAAATAGGGGCTTTTTGAGGGCGGAGATTCAGTTGTGCACAATTTCATGACCATTTGTGATTTATAACCGAAGGATTGGCGTACACGTGTTTTTTGTGTGTACGTCTGTTTTCTGTGGATCTCACTTACGCTCATTTCAGGAAATGTCTTAGACAAAATGTAGGATGGTTTCTACACAACGCTTAATAAATGAGGCCCAATGTCAGAGTAGATCTGAAATGGCAGGTTTAATTTTGGCCGGTAAAAAATATGATTGGCTGGTACATTTTTTCATCTAGCAGCCATGTTGGCTGGTAAGACAAAAAGTTAATTTCGAGCCCTGGCTGTGATTATGGGGCGTGTTTCAACCGACCAGGAAAAAAATGCCTTTTCGCTCAATTGGATATACCTAGAACCAATCAGAGCAACGTAGTATGACCATCGGGGCCAGCTGATACATTAAACTTTTACTGGATCCCGTAGGAAGGACGGAAAAAACATCTTTTCGATCGCCAAATGCCTTGTTTGCGTTTCTCTGTTCCTCTTACGAAATGAATGTGCTGTCAATGTCTTCAAAATCAGACACGAATCTCCACATTTCAACTTTCCAGCGGCAGCCATATTTGTTGAAAATAATTCAATCCAAGCGTAAGTGACGTTGTTGATTACGTTACTGTTGATCATCTGTCCATCATCGTGTAAAGCCCGCCCTGCGATTTGATTGGCTGTCGTGTTTTTGGTCGGGCATAATTTCTCTCCAACGGAGCCATGCCAGACGGAACTTCCAGACCTAAAATATTGTGGGCGGGGCTAAATTCGGTCTGGTATCCAGGCTAGGTATACGAGAGTATTTTTGGCAATGCGATTTGGCTATTCAGACTATTAAAGATTTCATGTCTATTTATAGCTCAGTTTGAAAATGTTATTGGCTTTTTCACTTCAGTTAGGGAAACTGCGTCTTGCTGAAAATGTGCTTTAATGTTTCCATGGTCCAATGTTTACATGTGGTTTCACTTCCTCGCAACCTCAGAAGACTTTCAACCAATGAGTTCTCCTCTACATGCTCTCACTGTTTTCTTGTCACTAGAGGTTAATGATGCTAAGGAACTTGACTATGACCTCTACTGACCTTCTCGATCTAATCCCTTGGCTTAATCATAATGATATAAGTACTATCGGTCTCTGTTATCTGCCCTAATTCCTACAGTCACAGCTGCCAAAAAGGCACTTTACAAAGAAAAGGCCGACAATGCATCACACAGAAGAAGAAACAGTTTATTTTTAAGACTCTCCTCCACCCTCCTCCTCGGCCATCAGATGCCTCCGTCTCTGCTGATGTCATTGTATCATTTTGTACTGAAAAAGTCGCAGACATTAGTGCTCAATTATCCGATCCTTCTACTTTTTGTCTCTGTATTGGACCATTCTTTCACACAGTCACTCTTAACAAGGAGGAGTAATCAATGCATACCCCTGTCCTACAATATGTTTCCTTCACTGTCATTCACTTTTTCCGGTAACATACCCATCTCCTTATCTCTTTCATATGGCTAGCTCTTTCAATCACCTTTTTTTTTTTTTACTTACAAATGCTGTAACCATGAGGTTGATGCTCCCAGGTTGTCGCTGAGCTGAGCATTAATACAACCTTTCCAGGGCTTAGTCATCTTCAGTATTAGTCATCTGCAGTAGAACCATAGCTAGAACCTGTCACGATCTTGGCAGCCATTGCCACGATTTGGCGGCCTATGGTGGCAAAAGGACATTTTCACGGACTTGGTGTTTTTCTGTGTTTGACATGTTTTCACATGTGCTTTTGTTTTCTTTGTGTGCCCTCACCTGTTCCCTCACCTGTTTCCTATTGTGTGCCCTCACCTGTTTCCTATTGTGTGCCCGAAACCTGTCTTGCATTGTATGATTGCCACCTGACTCACAATTAGCCAGGAGTTAAATACCTGGCTATAGGCCGTAAGGTGAACACGGTTTTCGTTTCAGCCCGTTCCACTCACTGGCATCTACACAATCTTTAGCTTATAAAAAAGAACGAGTCGTGGTTAGTTACCAAAAAAAAGTTTGTCGCTGATTTTCCAGTCGATTGTCTATATGGCTTTGTTTTATGCAGAACTAGAGATTTCAGAGCGTAATAAGATTTTTGTCGGGAGCCGTGCCACGGTTCGACACGTGATCATGCTACACCAATGAGAAGGCTGCATTTGTCAACAGAATGGAAAAATGGCGGCTCCCGTGCGGTTAGAAACAACGTTAACGATAGAGGAAAACACCCGAACATCCTCAAAAGTGGGCTAAATTAATTCTAATTAGTGCTGTATACATAGCCGCGTCCAAGAATAACAATTGTAATTGTACTTATACGACCATCTGTTTGTTCATTCATTCATTCATTCATTCATTCATTCTTCCACAAATGAAAACAACACTAATGAACCATAAAAACACTCTTTATGAAACATGAAATATGATATAAAACTGTACAAAACTGAATAAGAAATAACAGATTAGGGACACTCAGTCCTCACTGTCAGTGTCAGGACAGTTGTCTTCCAGTTCCTCAGATTCTTTTGTGTTGGCACAACTACAGCAACGACATAGGTCTGTGCAACACAATCCTGCAGAAAAACAGGAACATCTGTCTGTCTCACAGGCACCTTTGCAGCCACAGTGTATCACATGCAAAACCCTGTCAGGGGCCGGATTTCTAGTCATCCAGGTGACGTGCAAGTTCCCATCCTCTATTTGCCAACCATATCCAGCAGGTGATGGAGCACTTATATTTTGTTTGAGACAGGACCTCATTATTGCAGCCTGGTAGTTTGCCCTTTTGCAGTGCTGATGGAGGGCATCAGTGGTAGGGGGAATGGATAATTCTGGCAAGGCTGATGATGTCATACAGAAAGCCTTGTACCTAGCTTCATTTACATTATCAGCAGCTGGCTGATCATATAAGTGGCATACATACTGGCAAAGAAATGCAAATGTTAACTGCTCCAAGTTAAAGTTAGTACCTAAACTTTTAAAAGCCTTTAGGTACTCATCTTTCTCACATGCAACAGAAAATGTCTTTCTTTTTCCTTTGCCATAAAAGGCACTTGTGGAGAAACACACAGAGAATGTTTGAATTCCAATCAAGGCTGAACACACACTGGTTCCAAGAGCTGATGGCACCTTAGTAATGTCAATGATACATGTCCTGTTGCCAGTCCCTGTGAAAACATATAAAGTGCATGGCAAATCTGTCTGCACACTTACAGCAATGACTGCCATATCTGTAGATGCCAGACAGTGGAGCGGGTTGAAACGAAAACAGGGTTCACCTTACAGCCTATATGAGGATGTGCATGTGTGTGAGTGTGAGTGTGCACACACTGGGCACCTTCATGAGGCTTCTCTCCAGTCTTCTCTTCCACACACACACACACACAAACAGAGTTGAAGACCTTGTAAATGTTTTCCCACATAGTATGTTTTTGTCTATGAAAATGCCAGTGAAAATGCCTTTACATATTGTAAACATATAAAAGGTCAGGCACATTTATGTGGACCTTCCCTGCCATGTACTATCAGGTGACGTTTTAAAGACTCAGCTTGTTTAGAAGTTTTTCCACATTGGCATGAGTATCAACATATGCATTTGAGAAGGGCAAACTTCAGACTTCAGAATTCAAGCATTTACTATTCTAAGAAATGCTCATGACTTCTTACAATGTTGCATGGAATTGTTTGTGTATCATAAAAGCCTATGAATTCTCACAGTTAAGATCACCTCAGCTGACGTAGGAAGTACAGTCTTTGCCTTGATTTCTTCGTGTGCTGGGTGTTCACAGTCCGTGTAAGATCGTCAGTAATGTGTATTCCCATGTATGTCAAACTTGATCTAAATTACTTAACATAAAAATAACATTATCGTATATTTGCCTCATTGTTCTTCTTGGACGCGGCTATGTATACAGCACTAATTAGAATTAATTGAGCCCACTTTTGAGGATGTTCGAGTGTTTTCCTCTATCGTTAACGTTGTTTCTAACCGCACGGGAGCCGCCATTTTTCCATTCTGTTGTCAAAAAGCAGCCTTCTCATTGGTGTAGCATGATCACGTGTCGAACCGTGGCACGGCTCCCGACAAAAATCTTATTACGCTCTGAAGACTATAGTTCTGCATAAAACAAAGCCATATAGACAATCGACTGGAATTTCAGCGACAAACTTTTTTTTGGTAACTAACCACGACTCATTCTTTTTTATAAGCTAAAGATTGTGTATATGCCAGTGAGTGGAACGGGATTCATTTTCTAAAGGACTTTTCGTGCTTCACCTTGCGGCCTACTAGTTTCCCTGCTTTTTCTCGGGCCGTTAGATTGTTTTTTGTCCCCATGTGTTTTTGGTCGTGCTCTCAAGCACGTAGTCTTTATGGTACTTGCTGCAGCTCTCAAGCGGCTTCTTGTCTTTGTGAAGCTTCCCTCAGGTAGCTATCGTTCAGGCTGGCCTGAGAGCTACATTTAGTGTATTATTTAGTTTATGCCTTTTGCTGATCTTTTGTGTTTTTGGAGGTATCTTTTATGTTTTTGAAAATAAAAATAAACTAAATTCAAAACGACATCCTGCAATTGTGTCCTCTCTCTAGCCCACTGGGTTTAGCGTTGGTTATGAATCCAGCGACTCGGGTTCAATCCCTGAGTAAACCCTGATAGAATCTCTCTGTGGATAGGAACCTTACCATTTCCTCCAGCCCTCCTTTCCAGACAAAAGTTCATTAAAACAGCTTTTGGGTAGCTTGAGATATTAGGTAAGGTAATTAAAATTCAGTATTGGCTTAATTACAGAATTGATTTTCAGCAATTATTCTCAGAGTGAGGGGATCTAATCAAACACACTCCTGAGGCAAACAGCAATTTTATCTTATGAAGTGCCCATTTTTACCATGTATGACACCAGTGTGTACAGCTTCTTTATGAATCACCATGTTATTCTATTTAAGTATTTTGTATGTAGTTGCTGATATTGTCTTTGTCACTGATAACCAATCAATGATCGGTTTATCAATGATCTCAGCAACTTAAGGCCCCTGAGAATATGTATTGATTTAGCATGACCACAATGCATAATGCATTGAAAAACATTGATGCAAGGAAATCAATCTAATGTTTATATAATATATATATAAATCCGGCGGTCATTATAAAAAATATATAATAAATCCCACCGGGATTTATACATATGTCTAATAATTTATATTATACTATATACTTTGTCAGGTTTAACAGCCAGGATGGATAGAAAGTCAGAGAACTTGGATAGGTATGTAGTATAGGGGAGCATGTCACATGTGCAACTGACCCTTTTTTCTTTTAATTCAAACATAATTTATGAATTGCTTTGGACAATAAACTGAAACTCAAGTTTCCAATCTTTGTGTGTAAGATTAAGAACAATAACTTCAAAAGAGTTAAACTTGAAGTCTCAGAGACGCACATTGTTGCTACTCCACTTCCAAGTGGTCTGTATGGCATGACATATGGCTGTTAGAATAGCTTGGAGGGGTTGCTTTATTTAAAGCTAGAAATCCCTCTGGTTTTAACCATATCTCAGTCAGAGACAGACAGAGAATGTCAGTTATCAGTGATAAATTCAGCCGCTTCTGTTATAAATTCTTTCAGATAGAGCTTTTGATGGTAGGAATGTAATTAGAACCAGATTTCTATGGTTTATTCCCCTGCCGAGGTGATTTGGAATAGACATTTTGGGCACAGAGACCCATGTGGCTTTGTTTGGGTAACGACCCTGGGACAGCAGCCAGCATCTCTATTCACCCGTGTTTATGAGTCAGTGATGAAGATACACTACGCCCGGGAAATAATTTAAATGTTTGCTGTAAATATAACATTAGAAAAACATAGTCACTGAATTTGTTTCGTTAATAGGCAGATGTATCAAACACCTTCATGTTAGGAATCTTGTGTGAATCAGACGGAGCTGCAGACTGTAGACAATTCAGACGGGCTGTTCCACACCTATTGTTCCACTCCAGAGGCTCCCCTCTTATGTTCCTTAATTTAATTTTAGGCCTCAGTGAGATGCAATGACTTCACAAACAGCATCAGTGTCTCTTCTGTTTCACAGGCAGGCAATATGTATTTAATATGGCATCTGCCAGAGCCACCTCAGCAATAATGCAAGGTGGGACATGAGGGAATAAACAAAGCAGCCATGAACACTGAGGTCATGGCTATACAAAATGTTCCCCCTTTGTCACTGATACCACGATTTAAGGTTTATATTTATTATTGCTGAAGTATATCCATGCAATATTTTTCTTTACATTTGATTTACAATGGACTTGTGAAAGGAATGTTAAGATCAACTTCAATATGGAACTAAGATATTTTACCAATTGAATTAATTAGAAAAGAGTACACATTGTGAATGACACAGACATAGTTTAGGTGACCTTTAATGTGAGTCATGGGTAGTTACATATTGCACTCTGGCTATAAACTTTATAGAATGCACATGTAAGCATTGGCATGCAAGGTCTGTGTGAGGCCAGTGAGGTGTGAGGGGATTATGAGAAGAAGGTGCTGCAAGATGATTGGCCAGGCCTATGGTGCCTTGCGGTGGTAAATGAACGGAGCAGAGGTCAGGTGTAACACATTGCTCCGTGAGATTGCTTTCGTCCTCAAGTGGCATCTGATGTCAGTATGCCCGCAGGGCTTTTGCCCTCCCATACGTGGTCAGATATTTCATCTTGTATGGGAAAAAACTTCCAGTGAGGTTGAACATGAAGTGAGGCAAGAATCATAGCCGTCAACTCAAGGGGCCCCAGAACACTTTGTCTTACCTCCTGACCAGCCAACCACAATGACACTGAAGACTGCAGTAAGCATGAGATGGCTTGTGTGACAGTTATTGGCTGAACTTTACCCTCAGTCGAATAGGAGTTTATGGGTTACTATGTTGAGTACCGTTGAGTGAAGGAGCCTTTGGGGGACGTTTTCATGTGAAAAAGGCAAAGCACATGAAAGCTGCTATTAATTACATCTCTAATGAAAGCTACAATTAATTAATAATCACTCTTATTTGGTAGAACTGAACTCCTTATCAGCTCTTTTATATAAAAAAATTGTTAAGGACGAATTACCTTGTTTACTTTCACCTACAAATGTTTTTGAAACTAAACTTTCCAATACTTGTTCTTGCCACCAACCTTACTGCCATCTTATTCTTTTTGAGAAGTTGGACCAGGTACGATAACATACTGCATCCATTGATGACAGCATCTTGTCTGTTGCCAGAGCTCATTGTCACCAATCTAAAAATAATGGTAGCAGTGTAGTTACATAAAAATTTACATTATACATTAATAACAACCGACTTAATTATATATGGGCATTTTTAAAGGGTGCCTTAAGGGTTGCTGTTCATGTGAAGTTGATAGAGTGACATTATACACAAGGTTTTGTCATGAGAATTTCTGGTTTGAAATTACACAGCAGTTAAGACTTTAGTAAAAGCTCATTTCCAGTACTTTACTTTACTAATTAGTTACTAATTAAACTAGTGATGTACTGTTAATGTAAGTTGGTGTAAATACTTCTAGGCAGAAGTACGCCCTTTTGTGTAACTTCAGTTAGGACTGGTGTGGGCAAAGCAGTTCCGACCCTCCAAGAAAACTATCGCCTTTGTCAGAGCGGGGGACAAGCCAACTCCTGTCAGAAGAACATCATCTGCAAGCATCCTGTCGTCTGCAAGAGACTGGCAGTTGTTGGTGGACCTTGAACACCAGCTGAAGTTCCCCAGCCATATCGCAGTCACCAACCTGTGCCCAGACATTGTCCTTGTGTCTGAGTCCACCAAGCAAGCAGTGCTGCTGGAGTTGACAGTCCCGTGGGAAGATCGCCTGGAAGAAGCTTTCGAGAGGAAGCTCTCCAAGTACGCAGGACTGGTCAGTGACTGCCAGCAGGCTGGCTGGAGAGCAAGGTGTTTGTAGAGGTTTTGCAGCCCGTTCCTTGGCCAGAGCCTTCAGTAGTTTAGGTATCGAGGGTGAGAGAAAGAGGAGAGCCATCCGCAGTACCACCGATGCGGCAGAAAGAGCCTCAAGATGGCTGTGGCTCAAAAGAGGGGAACCATGGAGTCATGGTAGCTAGCTAGCCATCTGGACACAAGCTGGGGTCTGATCAGCCCCGGCTGGGTCACCTGGAGGAGGGCGTATGATGTTGAAAGACCCGAAACGTCCAATGATTCCAGGAACATCACTGAAGATGTGTCCAGATTAGGCATCAGCAGATGTATTTACACACTGAGAGGTTATTACCAAGTTGTCAAAGAGAAAAGAGATACTCTAAAGTGATCCCTTGTCATATGTAATTTAAATTATGAATGTCTCTCAGCCCATGCTTGACACATCAACCTTGAGTAAACTTGGGCACTGTCTCTTACCCAAAGGCTGTAGAAAAATGAGATTCACAGCTCCATTAATAACTGACAATTCGAAACCAGTTTCAGACTTTAGAAAGTTTTCATGTTGGCTTGTTTTCCAATTCTACAAACACCCTCCACACATTTGCATCATCGGCAATTGCCTATGTCGTATTGCACTATTACTGTAATCTTCAGAGAGAGAACACAAAAGTACTATTAACTGATGGAATCTACGACCATATGCTACTCAAAGAAGACAATTCCACCGGGTAAAACCATTGACAAGAAGGGGTGTGCCTGTTCCGCAACAATGTTCAGATAAGTGTAAGTTGTCCAGTTGATGTCCACATGAATAATGACGGGTCTAGGAATTCCAGGCAGTACATTGCCCAGAGCGTCAAAGTCCCTCCTCCAGCCTCTTTTCTTTCATCTTGCATCCTGTTACCATTACCTGTTTCCCATGGTCACGCCATCCACATGATGTAAAAGAAAACGTGAATCATCAGACTTACATGTCAATTACAGATGCTGTACATATTGCACTTGGGTTGACATAGACATCTGACTGGTCTGCCGGTGTGCAATGCACTGTGAGTTGTGACACACTCCTCATAATCTCATCATCAAAAAATCAGTCACTTGTGCCATAATAGTCATTGTGTTGGACCGAAACAGAGAGATTACACTTTGTTTCCCTCACGTTTCATTTTTTTTAGCCCTATACAAATACAATTCAATTGACCCAGTCGTGCTGTCATTGCAGCTTGACCCTTGTCACTGTCTCTCAGGCCTAACCCTAACCCTTGTATAGCATAAAATCCATAAAGTCATCAGAAATTGAATAACATTAACAAAACAGAAAATGCTTAATAACATAAAGGATGTTAGTGTGTGATTTATAAGCACACATGCTACCTGAGGTCTGCAAAGGTCGTTCTTTAAACTGCTATTACTATCGAAAATCGGCTTTTGTAAGGTCTCATTCAATGTCATTCTGTTCAGTGTGGTGTTGAATGCCACATAAGCACCACCCTACCAGGAATAAATAATGTCAGGGAAGAATGGAGAAAGGAACCCTTATACTTGAGACTGTATCCTATGAATTCATTATAGCATCCATTTTCAACACAATGTCAGCTGATGCATTCTTCGCAATGCACATTACTAATTAGGAAGGGCTGTGACATTGGAGCGAATGAAAGCACTGATAAAACACAATCAGCCAACATAAATGCCACAAGACATCCATGGAAGCATTTTCTAAAAGTGACCTTGAAAAAAGAAAGCGACCATCAATTGTCTCTTTTCAAATGTCACCACTCAAGGATTAAAGATAAGAAATTATGTGAGCATTTTATTAAGAGTTTTAAATATTTTGCACTGTCCTGTAGACATATTCTCTGAATATTGTAAGGAATGCACAAGGCTTCACAATAAGCCATGGCCAATATTTCATGAATGAATTTAAGCATCCTGTATCCCAAATAAGTTGTGCATGAGTGCATGTGTGTGTGTGTGTATAACAATGGGCATCCATTTGTCAGTGGGTAACGCCATATGTTTACCCTGTGGGTTTATAAGCAGTGGGGAGCACGGGACATGAGTCACGTTGTAAGTGGGAATACAGAACCCACACAAACACATTTTATCCTGCCATCTCTCAAGAGAGAGTCCGAGCATGTGCAACTGAGCAGTAATATACAACAGATCAATACATAGATTTTTTTATCAGCTTCTCAAATGAGAAGAAGTTGAGAAACAGCACAAAGCTGAACATAAATTGTGTAGAATGTGTAGAATTTCTCGTAACTTAAATCTAGGATGCAAATTGTATTACAAGCTTTACCTTACTAAAATTGTGTCTCTCTCACTCACACTGATGTGTTAATTGCCTGGCCTTTCAATATTCTGTTGTAATTCCAGGGTCTCTGTCTTGAACTGTACTGAATGTACAATTATTATTATTATAGGAACATATATTTTAGAGTAAAGTAACGGATAATCTATAGCCCACCTGTCATTACTGAAAGACAAATCCAAACAGAACGGATAGGCTTGTCTTGTATTGTCCAAGTTTTTTTTGATAATGACCAGGGCCTCGTTTCCAGAACGCGCACTTAGCCTAAAAAGGACTTGAAATCGTTCGTAAGAGGAATCCTACGTTGCAGACCGGTTTTCCGACGCGGCACTTAGCTTAAGTTTATCTTTCATTGAGAAGAATTCTACGTGTGGTCAGGACCAGTAGTAACTTCACACTTAGGGATGCAATCCACCAGGGGCGTCGTTCGGCCTATTATAGAAGAAATCCAAACGATGTTTCTGTGTATAGCACATCATGAGAATGTCATTGTTTCACCTGCCTATTCCCATCAAAATAGAAATAAAGAATATTGAGTATTTGAAAATAAAGATTAGGCTATACAAAACTAGTGCAGTGCCCGTAGGAATTATGCATTCTGTAGTGTTAGCAGACGTAGAGCTGTTGGGTAGTGTAATGGCAAGACATATTTGCACTCCACATAGGTACAGGTTACACTGAAGTATTATTGTGATGCATGTTTCCTTTTCATTAAGAAATGTGTTAATGGTAGCCTTTTTGGAGAGTTACCAACAAATAAAGTTTGAGATTATGTAGTGGATGCAGTTGAATATAGATGTCAACGTTGCTGTCTAAACTATAAACTAAATGTCATAAAGAAAGACATTATTTAAAATGAAGTTATGGTTGAAATAGGATCACTTCTTTATTGTAAGGGTAAGTGTAGGGTAAGAATGGTCATGCAGTTGGACTCAAATGTAGGTTAATTTTATTGAATGTATGTAGCCTACTGTACTGTATGACTTCGATGATGCTAGCTTTGACAGCCCACTCTCAGACAGATCGTAATAAATGTCCTTACAATGGGAACACAGTTTAAATACTCTGCTGGAGATGGCGTTACTATCCCCGCCCCAAATTCAGTGCACAGTGCACGTTCGATGCACGCATAGGCTAGCTAATTTCACAGCAATTAACGTAAACAGGTTAACGTGACGTAAACGGCTCCTAAAAGATACTTAAGAACTCGTGCACGTTGCGCTCGTGCACATGACTTTAAGATGATGTTCGGGAAACGCTCGTAAGTAGAAAGTGTTATTGAGTCTACGATGTCGCCAAAATCCACGTAGGCCGTTAAGATACGTCGTTATCGGGAAACGAGGCCCAGATCCTGAAGGGATTTATTTTCAAATAATGGCATTGTCCTGCTTATTATGAGGTTACAAAACAATAAAAGACATTCCTCCAAAACTTATTTTTTTTAAATGATTTAGTTTCAATTCAAGTCAAATCATTTGTATTTATATCCGCCAAAACAATAAAATTGTCTCAAGGTGCTTTACAGAGCCCAGTGCCTGGACCCCCTTAGAGCATGGTTTCATGGCTCCCGCTGAGAAAAACATAGTTCTTCAAATATAATTTTAAAGTTTCAGGTGTTGTATAGCAACAACCTACTTGCTGACCCTAAGTTACAATTAACTTCTGTTACAAAAAGTAAACAGACCTCACTAATTCACTAAAGATGTGAGTTGGAAGCACAAAACCCGTTGCCATTGGCAGCAGTCATGAATGTTTTTGCAGTGGTCATTTTAAAGAAATATCGGACCTCTGAACGTCTCAGGGGATCATTCAAGTCAGTGGACTGAAGAGCTGGATAACAAAACATGGAAATACATTTTCAAAGGCACAGCAACACACACAGAACATAATGTTCCTTTCTTTCCAGAAGGCCAATATCAGAAACATTTCTCTTGCCTAAATGTTTTTGCTTTTCAGAGTAAAATATGTTCAAATAAGATCTAGTTGTCTAAAAAAATATTTGCTGACCAGGTTAGTTACATAAGGTGTCACAACTTATGCAAGCAAAGTCTGATCGAAGTTTGGAGATTGTATTACAAACTCTCTGAGACAAAATACATTAAAATGTAGAGACATAGGGGAAATATACTGCCTGTTTGACATCTTGCTATCTCATTTGCTATCTCAAGGCTGCTGGTTCTTAGAGGTTTCTAATGATCCCTGGTGAAGCTGTATACTAGGGAGAAGTAATTTCCCCTTGGAAACGAGTCGATATTTATCCATTCCAAATCTATGTGTTTGGCTTCCCTTAAGATCAATTTTCAATTGTCCAACTGCAATCAATACACGATCTGATATTTCCTCCACCATTTTCATATACGGAATTGAACAAAAATGTAACCTTCATGGTGAGACCTTCCCATTTAGTCATCTTTCAATACCTTTAAAGTAATCATGTGTACAACCAGACAAGAGGGTATAATTCTGCTGTCCATACAATGTCCGTAAAGTACTGCTGCTCCAGTAATTTATATGTCATCAATGTTGGATGCGTAACCAGCCCAGAGCATTGTGTGACTAAGATTTTCAAGGACTATCTGAAAACATGGATAAATTGTCCCGTGTTCATGACCTCTCAAGCTCAGTGGAAATTGGGAGGGCACAGGAAGATCAATAAGTGTGTCGGAAATTAAAAATATATAAACGGAGGCTGTATCCTATCCTGTGATTTCACTTTTTAATCATTTTCCAACAGAGTACAGTTTCCTAGTTAGGAATGTATGGCCTAATATATAACTACAGTTTTTGAATAATGTAATATTCAATAATTAAAAAGAAAGAAAAGAAAAGAGCAACTTCTGATGTGAAATCAGCTTATTATTCTTAAATTGATTGAAAATTATAAAAACAACCCGAGGTTTCTCTTGAAGACCATGTCTTGACTAACAAAAAAAAAAAACTATACAATAGAACAGTCTGTTCATAACCCTAACCTGTAGCAGAAAATATTTCATGACCTTTTTCATTAAGACATTTTTAACAACCACTGAACACCCCTACAACCTGGTGCACTCCTAGAAATCTTCACACTCATTGACCTCCCTAATCTTTACATCTAAATCATCAAGACCCTACTAGACCTTATCCCCACAAAACTACTTAAACATGCACTATTAAATTGAACACTACCATCTAAAAAAAAAACGTTACTTTGATCCTGATAATCTGACTAAAGGCCTATATCAAACTTCCCTTTCTTGTCAAAAAATAATTGAAAAAGTAATAGCAATGAAACTTCAGTAAAAGCAATGCAATATCGAAGAAGACTTCCAATCTGGCTTTAGAGCCCATCACAGCACTGAAACGGCCTTGGTCAAAGTTTTGAATGACCAACTAATTGCAACTGATCATGAGTGCACTTCAAAACGGGTTCTTCTAGACCTTAGTGCTGCTTTCGACCCAATAGATCATTATATTTTGCTACAGAGACTTAAACATCATGTTGGCAACAAAGGCTGTGCCCTATCCTGGTTTAGGGCTTACCTTTTCTGATCATCATTCATATTTTCATGTCCATTATAACTCATCCAATCACACCAGAGAAAGTTATGCTGTTCCCCAAAGCTCTGTCCTTGGACCCCAGCTCTTTTCCTGGTACATGCTAAACTTAGGTGCTGTCGTACGGAAACATGGAATTAACTTCCATTGCTATGCTGATGACACCCAACTTAACCTTTCCATGAAACCTGATGAAATTTGACATCTGCCCAAAATAGAAACCTGCCTGCAAGTTTTAAAATATTGGATGGCTAACAACTTCCTGCTCCTTAACTCAGATGAAACTGAGGTTATACGTGTAGGTCCTAAATAATTGAGAATTACACTATCTAACCATCTACCCCCACTCAATGGCAGCTCATTAACATCCACCATTAGTATTACAAATATTGGTGTAATTATCAACAAAGACATCCTATTTGTCTCACACATTAAACAGATCTCAAAAGACATAATTTGCAAGACATTGCAAAGACATCTATACAATATTGCCAAAATCAGAAAAGTCCCCCAATATGCATCAAAACTAATCAATTTTTTTAGTCGCACCTAGTTTACTGCAATGATCTCCTGTCCAGATGTAGCAACAACTCAATAAAGAGCCTCCGGCTTAATGCTACAGAATGCACTCTCAGTAGTACTAAAACATATTAACATATCTCACTAGTCTCTCTGCACTGCCTCCCTGTCAAAGGAAGAATTGATTTTTAAAGTACTCCTTCTAACATGCAAAGCCCCAAACAGCTTAGATCCAAATAATCTCAAGGAATTTGTTGTCTAATTACTTTATTCGAAAAGAACAGTGAAGACAGGAGATAAGTTGGAGAGCGAAATTGGGATAAAGAAATATCTGTGGGTCAGATTTGAACCCAGGCCTGTGTGGGCTCTTAGGTGTATTGAATATTTTATCCAGTGGGCAACATGGGCATCTCTGAACATGGGCATGGCCGGACATAGGCATAGAACAAGGCAGGCAGGAGATGCAAAAGAAAGCAATTCTTGCCACACACAACCAGCGGGATGGAATTCTAATCATCAAGTGGATGTAATGTGGCAGAACCTGTCAGATATTTTTGAAAATCTGTATAAACTTGACCTAAAGTGTCAGATCATCAACATTGTTAAAAAATGTTATGCCTTAAATAAATATATTTATATATAAAATGTATGTGCTTTTATTTTATTTATTTATTTTCATTGATTTATGGTCCAAATGACCCAAGAGTAAACTATGGGGCACCAGTTGTAACAGTCTGTGGGACAAATGTATCAATCGGAACATGTATATGCACAATCCCACGATTTGAATACCAAGGTTTTTCATCAGAGTTATTAAACATAATATTTGAACAATGTACGCCAATTCTCTTCATCAATCTGAATGGGAGTCAAATGAAGTGCACATGAACGCTTAACGTCCACTCCTACACTACAGTAATCCTTATGTGGGTCGAGACACTTCAAGTCTTTTCTTAAATTACAGTCCAAACTGCTGTTACTTTTTCAGCATGAATGGCTGTTATGGCCAAAGTCCCGTTTCTAGTTCTATACCTCTGGTTGCCAAGCTACCATATCCTAGCCTTCTGTTGAGTCTTAGCTTTGTAAAAATCCAAAAAAGCAAGAATGATTTAGTTAAACATTGTTTTAAATAGTGACCAAGGTCATCTCTATGATGTTTGTTGGTAAATATGCCATTAAATAATCCAGCATAGGCATCAACAGCCTTTTCTGCATATTCATTGTTGAAAGACCATTACCTTATTTAAATTCTATAAATAACTGTGGACAGAAATGTGCCACCCTTGTCCACAATTGTGACATTGCTTGATTACTCAGTTACTTGCATTAAGATTAACAAGTGAGAAATGAAAAAGGGTCCTTGAGGGCTTTGTGTGGTCAAATTCAAATGAGACAGAGAAGAAACCATTTGGAAATGAATCAATAAGAGACTAAATCAAGTATTAAGATAACTCCTGTCCTGACATGCTGTTCTCAGAAATGGGGAAGTCTGATAAACTCTTGATAAACTCTTGATAAAATCTAGTACAAAGCTTGACTGAATCTAACAGCTAAACAGAACTGCCAGCACTAATGACAGTCTTGGGGCACACTGCAGCACCATGTTTGTGATGTTCAGCACACCAAAGCACATTGCCCACGGATCTAATTAACACCTTGGTTTGTGTAACAGACCTGTCGAAAGTCTAAAGTTAAACACTGAAAATAATGAGGCTGACCAAGCAAAACCCTAGTTTGTAGAACTCATGCCGATTGTTAAAATCATCCATCATTGCTAAATAATTGTCAGGCTCTTCTATTTCCTCTGGGTCCATCCTTACTACCTTGTTAGTATTGTTGGCCAATGTTGTGGTGCAGTTCGATTCTTAAGATATTTTGTAAATCTTTTGAAATCATAATGTGGTTGTGTGGTCTTTTGACTTGTTATATATAACAAGTCAAAGGACCACACAACCACATCAACCAACAGTGAAGATAGTCTAGACTAGGACGGGAAAAAGATACAAAGTGAGTGGGTAGAGTAGAGCTGCCAATATCCATATGTCTTCTTGGTGATGAGGAACAATGTTTTCACGGGCATCAGCATTTGCAAACAAAATAAGAATTTATAATAAGAGAGAGAAAATTTGGTAAGAAAACATCAAGATAGATTTAAGTAAACAATTAACAGTGGGTAATTTCTATCAGTTCTCACCACACAACAACGTCTCATCTTTGCTCCTTGAATGTCGTTGTGTAATGGTATGGAGTTATTGAAACTTACTACGTGTAAAAAGGACTAGAAATTGAATGTTTATTTTTTGAGTCTTAAGCCTATAAAGTTGCACTGGGTGTCTTTAAAGGGGCTGGTATTACAATATTGTCCCATTACACTTGTCATTGAAACATCCCCCAACATACCATTCACATAGTGACGGCAAGTCGTCATATCAGTTGCTATAGTGCATAGTAACTGAATCATGTCCCTAAGGGTATATGATTTTTAATATTGCTTGGTTTGGTGGACAGCTACAGTATTAACATAATGTAATACAAAATGTACAGACTGTAGTCTCTCAGCAGGTCCCCCAGAGGGATGAATACTCTTTCATTTCTACTACAAGCAAATTGTCCTTGAAGGCCTCTCGGATGTGCAATTGGTGAGTAACTATAGCAACGCCGTTATCTAACCTGCAGACGATTGTGGCTTCTGTCAACAGGCTTCCAAACACAATAGTCCTGACATTTAAGAAAGTGCCTCTTCTCTTTAAAAATCCCCAGATTCATAGCAAGACTGACTGAAAAGAGTGTAAATTATGTAGAGTTGTCCTTTGCAGAGTTTGCAACTGCTTTCAGCCTTCTTTTGCAATAAGACTTAATTTCCACTGATTCTAGGATATTCTACAATGAAAATGCAGGGGATTCAATATTCTGTCAAAATGGTTAAAATAAACAGTTTCCAGCTTTTTCCGTATAATTGGAACTTAGAATTAAAGTTAAAATAAATGTTTAAATATTTAGCTTTAAAGCGTACAGCTGTATTGCCCTTTGTTATGTTCAGGTTAAATAAATAGCATTACATAAAGGTTGCTGTTCAGAATTCAACCCTAGCCTAACTGTGGTTTCTTTGTTTACAGGTAATGTTTCCACTGAGCTCCATGATTGCTCGTCAGTCAATAGTTCATTGTGTCTCAGCTGTATGCATTTCGCCTCTCAGTTAAGGTGAGACACTAGAATGGAGTGAAGCAACTCATGCGCGTGTGAGATGTGTGATTTTGTATGGTCTCTGGTAATTGTAAAGCCTAATTGCTATTCACAACAACCAACGCCAGACTCGAGGCAATACAGTATACTAACAGAAAACAGTTTTGAGTCTCACAAAGGAGGTACAGGACGGGATCCCTTTAATCTCTCACCGAGATGCGGTAGGACATACCTAATTGGTGTTTCATGAAAATTTTAAAGATGTTCATTGTTGCTGTGTCTGTAATTATCCACTAATGTGAATACCCGTTTGAGCCTTGATACCATGAAAATTACAACAGCCATGCAAAATCTGTTCTCTCAGAGGGGAGAAGTGGCTGCATATAAAGCAATTGGCAATTTAACAGATCAGCAAAGAAATGGTATTCTGTTAAAGCTTTTGCTGAGTTTTAATTAGACTCGTGTAAAAGCTTGAGGACACAGAGGAAACAATCCGGTCTTACATCTGCCTACTCTTCCCCTTCCATACAGGTGCCCCTCCTCTCCATCCTATTCACAGAACCTATTAATGTGTAACTTCACCCCCTTCTCTGAGCCTAACTCCACCCAGTGCATAATTTTGAAAAATGCTAAAAGGTGGGCAAAGGGCTAAGAGAGAAGGCGGAGTGGGGGCTGTGAAAGGGGAACATAAACTTCTGTGATTGATGAGTCTCGATCAGCAAATGAAAATGAGATTCACACTCACGAGTGGGGGCTAGGGGAGGTTGGCCTGCCCATTTAATGATGTGGATATGTACCAAATGGTTGCATATACGTCAGCATCGACCTAACAAGGTTTGACTTATTTTAAACAATAGATGGCGTGTTGAGCCATTTTCAACCCATAAAATGATGATTTTTATAAAAATGGGGAATTTTGTTAATATTGACACCAGCACTGATTTGTGATTTATCACAGTTCAGTCATATAATTTGTTTAAAGGTTTTGTTTATAACTAAAACAAACATATTTTAGGGTGCACTTACTCTTTAATATGTAGAGCTCAGGGTGAGCAGGAAAGCAAGAGGAACGAAGGAGTTCTAGAAACCCAGGTGAAATTTGTGACCGCTTCAGTAGCAATCGTGTGACAGGTTTATGGGAGGTTTCAAGCCCTCCAGTATCACATAAATTTCAGTCCACATACGGCAAGACCTCTTTAAATAAAAGATGAGAGTGAAGCATGTAGCCTGTCAATCTGTCCTCAAATCTTACATCTCAAACGGCCGCTTTTCACCTGAGGTACATGAGGTATTTAATATAACAGAACATAAAGAATTTCCAATCAACAAGTTGCTATTTTTAGATCAAAGTGATTTCCTTGAGTACTGGTATACAAATAAAGGGGAGGAAAGAAATGCATATTTTCCAAGAAAACATCATGACAAATAGTGTTAAAGGGTACTAATCTTAGGGTTTATAACATCTCGATATAGATTTGAAAAATATGAAGCGGCACATGATGAGTCCATGCTGACTCCAATGGGCTCGAAGTCACACCATAAAGGGAGACATGCTTTGCCATAGAAGTATGACTCATACTGCCTGGCGAGTGGGTGAAGTAAGTGTGATACTGCCAGCTTCAAGCAAAGACAAGCTCAGCCCAGAATAATGTCACATTCTCTCACATCTTATTTTGAGAGCTGAGGTAGCGGAGTGGAGAACTGAAGAAGAAAAAACAGACAGACAAAAGGAATCACGACAGAGATAGTCAGTTGATCCAGTCCTTGTAGTACTGTTCCAGAATAGACGAACTTCTTTGCTTAGTGGTCTTCGCTGGTTGATGTGAAATTCCCATGCTTGTTACAGTATATGTGGCATTATATCAGGGACAGAAATAAACCTGAGCCAACCCATTCAAGGATAAATGAATGGGGGTACACTTTTATCCATCCATGCTGTTTAGGCATAACCATTATCACTTCCCCATTCATCAAATGCTGAATGGAAGGTCAAAGGTTAACATGAAGAGTTTGTCAGTGAACTGGTTTCCCCTTTCCATCCACTTTGGTAGCCTATTAGCACATTAAGATGCATAACTACATATACTGTATGCCAACAGATACTTTTTTTCATATCTCTTCATCTGTGTGCTCAGCCACCTCCTGTTGTCCTGTTGTTCATGCATGACTGTGCGGCTACACACAGTTCAAATCTCATCATGAAGTTTGCTGACAACACAACCATTGTGGGCCTCATCCCTGACAATGACGAGTCAGCCTACAGAGAGGAGGTTGATACCCTGACAACATGGTGTCAGGTTAATAACCTTAGCAAAACTAAAGAGATGACTGTGGACTATAGGAGACGGCAGGAGGAAGAGCATGCACCCCTATACATCAACAGATCCGTAGTGGAAAAGGTGAAGAGTGAACATCAGCAGTGATCTCACCTGGTCTGCTCACACGGACAAGGTGGTGAAAGCAGCCCGGAAACACCTTTTCTTCCTGAGGAGACTGAAGAAGTTTGGTATGGAATCAGTCATCCTCACTAACCTTTACAGATGTACTATAGAGTGCATACTGACTAGTTCCATCTCAGTTTGGTACGGGAGCGGCTCGGCCAAGGACCGTAAGGTCCTATGCAGTGTGGTCAGGTCTGCAGAGTTCATCATCGGCAGGGAGATTCCAGCCCTGCAGGACATCGTCACACACGTTGCATCAGAAAAGCTGGCAGGATCTGCTACCATCCATCCTTAAGTCTTTTTTCCCAGTTGCTTTCTCGCACCCGTAGATTGGAGAGCAGTTTCGTTTCTTTCCAAGAGCCATCAGTCTTTTAAATAGACAATGATAAAGTCTGGCCACTATACATGTTACAGTTTTCTACTGTTGCACTATCAGTAATAAGGCACTACCTGATACCAGGCACACTTGATTTGTCTTTAGGTTAGTATAGGTTACTATATGTGTATTATATGTTTATCAGATTGTATTGTATATTTATTTTGTATATTTAGTAAATGTATTATATGTTTATTATATGTGTAATTTATGTTCAGAGTACTCATATGTTATGTTATTTTATGTTATGCTATGGTAGGTTGTTTTGCGGCGCCTTGTCTCAAGAATTTCAGTGCTCAGTCTGACTCTGTGTTGTTCTGTGCATCTAACAATAAAATACCTGATGTTGGGCCTCATTTATAAAACGTACTTACGCACAGAACTGATCTTAGACTGTGCGTGCGATCAAATCCACGTCTAAGTACAGATTTATAAAAACCGTCTTAGACGTAGAAAAGGACGTATCTCTACGTCTGGTTTCAGTTCGTGTAAGTACATTTCCTTGCGGCAATACTGGAGTACTGCAGGAATTCAGGATTCTTCGAGCGCAGACAGCCGACACGCAGTTTCATTTGGGCTAATGGTGAAAGGCCAAATTAATGTTTCGCTCAATAAAATCAAATAAACTATTAGAATAATTTACACATGAATGAGATTCACATCGTAGAGGTATTCCGTTTTAATTTCACAAGTGTAAAACATTTCGCTCAAACTTATAGCCTATAAGAAGACTAATAGTGGCTTAGTTTTCAGTAGGAGATATGGCTGCATTGGCGTTGTTAGAGCATATTGCCAACTGCGCAATAAGGAGAGAGAGGGGTTTTTTTGTGATCGCGCAGACTTTTTGACACAGGATGATGTATGTCTGATAAGCAGGTACCGCTTGCCGAGAGCGTTGTGCCCAAATGGCCTCTCGTCTAGAGAGGCGCACCAGAGTCAACCAGGCCATACACGTTCAGGTATTGTCCGTTCTTGGATTCCTGGCTACAGGAACGTTCCGATGAGAAATTGGAGACCAGTCGAGCAATCCCCGTCATAATTAAGCAGAATTTTGCCCGATGTTCTTCGCAAAATTACTACTACTACTTACTATCCCATATGCCCGCATTTTATTAGATTTCCATACAGTGCCCAGCAAAATGTGAAAGAGGATTTCCTGCGTAAAACAGGGTTCCCAATGTATTCTCATCCAGATTTCGCACACTCAGAAAGCCTAGAAAGCCCACTTCAATACAGCGCAGATGCGGCTTCTGCTGCTCGTGCCGCAGGTGCTGGTGCTTCGGAGATGTGTCTACTACATGTCAAATACTTTGCTTTTGCCATTACGCCACCAGACAGGCTTTCTAACGATGTTTTGGCCCGCATCTGCTGTTCCATCAGCAGAACGTCGATATCAGCTTCACTTTAATTCTTCTGTTTACATGTTTTTTTCTTGCTTGCCACTGTCACAGAGAGTTTGTGCATTGAGGATGCGCTCTGTTTGTGCATTAGAAATATGCTGATTAGATTAAATAGGGGCGTTTCGAGGGCGGAGATTCAGTTGCGCACAATTTCACGACCATTTGTGATTTATAACCGAAGGATTGGCGTACACGTGTTTTTTTGTGTGTACGTATGTTTTCTGTGGATCTCACTTACGCTAATTTCAGGAAATGTCTTAGACAAAATGTAGGATGGTTTCTACGCAACGTTTTATAAATGAGGCCCGTTGATATTGATGTTCTTGTGATCCCTGTCTGCAATGCAAACTGGCTAAAAAGATATGTGCACTCTCACGGTCTTAAGGGAAGCCGTCTACACCACCTTATTAACAAAATAAAAATGTAAACTCACAAATCTGGCGCTCATAGGCACACAAAAAATAGGGAAATGGTATTACACAGGCAAGTGTAGGGACCTTGTTGTTGCTACATTTACCACGCTAATCAAAAGGTGGTCCTTATGAGGCCAATGTTAGGCAGCTGGCTGACTAGATACTTCAGTAGGCTATCTATGATCCTAGGGGCTGATCATGTGTTTTACTTTTTACTTTGGCTCACTTAGCCTGTACGTGTGTGACAATATCAGCGGATCGTGTTTTACTTAACGCTGACTTTAGATTTTAAAACTGACAACTCATCAATAACTTATCATTTTGACATTAGCTAACTTAAAAATTTTGATGAGTTAACAGACTAGGCTTTTTATGTAATATGGTTTGAAACAAGCCTGTGTTTTGAACGTTTTTGAATGAGAGTGAAGTAGACTTAACAATAAAGTGTGGTGTTGAAAATCTGCTTAGGGCCGCTGCGAAGGATATGTTTACTTTAATTTGGTTGGGGGTGGGGGGCCTTAAAATAATTTCAGCCCTGACTAAATCTACAGCTTGAAAGTACACACAGGGGATCATTCACCATGGCAACTAATGGCTATAGGCAGGCCCCCAAACCTGAACACATCCAGGAGTATTCCAGTCCAGATACACTCAGTTTGTGTGTGAGAGTGTGTGTGTGTGTGTGTGTGTGTGTATATGTGTGTGTGTGTGTGTGTGTGTGTGTGTGTGTGCACATGTGTGTGTGTGTGTGTGTGTGTGCGTGTGTGTGAGAGTGTTGCAAAGTAATATCAAGTCTGTCTGATTTTGTCCAAATGCATTCAGCTTTTTTGACATTATCTCATTTTGAATTTCCCCAGATGGAACTGCTGAGGATGAGGATGCACTTCCTGTCCCAGAAGTGATACAATGGTTGACTGGACAATCACACAGGCACCTACTTCTTTCAGAGAGAGAACATTTTAAGATCACTGTCCACTTGTGTGTGGTACAGTTGCTAAACCAGCCATCGCTTTGCAATAAAATATGTGCCATTTTGAAAGATAAGGTAGTGTTTTCTTTGAATGACATTTGATTGCTTTTGTTGAATATAGTTTATTCTAAAGGAGACAAAAATTAGTGAACTGATAATGAGGTAATAATGAAATTGTACTGTATGAAAAATTATGTGTGACTATTTGAAGGTATTTTTTATGAACTTATCTGTTATTGATTAACTCATAATTAGCAAAGATAGTTAGAGAGTTTTAGTTCAATTATAATTTATAAATAAGTATCACAACGTAACTTAATTTGAGGGGAAAAAAAGTTGGTAAAATAATGGTGTATGAATGGTTCAATAATGATGAACACTTGTCATATTTACATTTTACTGTTAGGTAGGCCTCTGATGCTTCTTCCCAACATTGGGTCATGAAGTAACATGCCTCTGATGACCAGTTTGATTTAAAAAAAGCTTTATATGTTTTTATAATATTAGAGTAGGTGCTGTCCTTCTTAGAGAGAGGCAGGGACTTAAATACATCTTTGTGGAATCCTATCTTAATGGTGGCATATCAATCAATGTGTGAAGTAACGTCTATGTAACAACTGATACCACGGTACCCTTAGCACGGTAACCTTGCATCAAAACACTTTCCACTCCAAATGGCTGAGAAGGTGCCCTCAGGAGTGCTTAATCAGCCATGATTGAAATGCTTCGAGGAAACTGTAAATGCCAAAATCCAGGCAGCAGACTTGGCTGGAGTAAACGGTAACAGTAACCTTTGAACCTGGATAACAGTGGTAAATTGTAGCTAACTGTAGTTTGCTAGCAAGCTTGCTATGGTTAACATTAGCTAGTGTCATTTTGAAAATGACATGTCTTGTTTCGTTGGCAGCCTTAGGCCTTCTCATAGCCTTTGGAACTGGAGACATAAAATCATTTAATATTTGTCTTTTAATTATCATTTACCAACCTGCTCTGCTGTGCAAGAACAGCTTTGATCAGTATAACAGCTCCTTCTGCTTTATGTTACATTAAGCCTTTTCGCTGATTTGCTGATCGCTCTGGGCTGTGTCCTCTAAAATGTGATCGGATGATGGTAATGATGTCATGAATAAATCCTTCCATTGCATATCGCAGCATTTTTTTCCTGCTTTTTTATTACATGATTTTAATAATCACAGGCTTCAAAGTGAAGGGGAATCAGGCTTGGGGAAACCCTGAGCAGAGCCAATTAATTGACTGTGTTCTTCGACCGGTTAAGCACAGGATCCTCAGCTGCCTCCTCCCCTCCCCCAGCCGCACAGACCCCACACCCTCCTTGTCCCCACAACTGCTCCCCTCTAACAACTTTCCATAATCAGGGCCAGCAACCTAAACTGTGCCTCCCCCATCTCTCAACCTCCGCCATGGAAGTCAATAAAGCCCCATCAACACCTTCCTCGCTGGCCTAACTTACATCAGAAAATATTGGGTCTGTTACCAGCAGACAGGTGTAGAGGCCTCTGGAGAGACTGAGCCAGACCAAGGCTGCAGAAGGTCTGTGTGGACCAGCTGTGTACGACTTTACAGCACCTCTTTAACCTGAGCCTGAGCCAGAAGCAGTGACGTGTGGTGAGGTTCCTAGCTGATGAGGCACAGAAACCGGAAGTGATGTCATTCCAATCTCTAGTTGTTTAAAAAAAATTGAAATGTATACATCATGCATGTATAAATGCATATGGTTTAAAATTTGTCATCTGACCAGGACTGAAAAAACGTTATGTTTTATTGTCTAATACTATTACTTTTTTTTTTTTTTTTTTAACATACTTTTTACTGTTTTTTATCACACATCAACTTACAAAACATCCCCATCCCCCCCACCCCCCCCCCCCCCATTCGACAGCTTTCATGACGCAGACAGAAAATACAAAGCACATTAAATAAAACAGAGTAATGAAATGAAATACAAAATAAACAACAAGAAACCGATCACAAATAAATAGACATAAAGATAAATAATTCGAGAAAGAAAAAGAAAAAGAAAAGAAAAGGGGGTGTGTCCACAGCAACAACACAGGAGCACATTGTTATCATAAAAACATACAGGCAACTTGTGACCGGGTTACAATCCCAGAAATAGTGAAAATAGGTCCCTCTTTCAGAGTTGCACTTGGTGCAGAGGGGGGAAATTGAGCGGTCTATTTTGTGTAATATGACCGGAGTAATGTGTAACCTGTGCAGTATTTTAAACTGAGTTTCCCTTAGTCTATTACTGGTAGCCGCTGACCTGATGGAAGCAATGGCCTCCTGCCAGTCATCTTCAATAAATTCGGTCCCTAAATCACCCTCCCATTTTTGAGAGATGTTGGGTAGCTCAAATGTGCCACAAGAAAGCAGTAGGGAATAAAAACCCGAAATGAACTGTTTGAGATTTTTACGGTTAAGAAGGAAGTTTTCTGGATTATGAAAGAGATAAATGGTAGGAGGAAAGTTAGGCAAGGAAAAAAGGAAATGTCTTATTTGCAAGTAGCCAAAGAAATTGGATCTAGGAATATCAAAGGCATCCTGTAGTTCCTGAAAGGACATAAGAATATTGCCTTTTATTATAAGAAGTTATGCAGCTCAACACTCAACTGACTTGTTAACCTAACTTTTACAAGGCTATAAGCCTACAGCTAAACGTACAACCAGTGTGCTAATTGAACTTTTACACCCTGTCAAATAAGATATTAATAGTATCAAGCGAGTGTATGTAGCCCTCCCACCAATGATGTGGCTCATTTCATTTTGTCTAGGGACAATATAACTACGGTTGTGGGATGCTAATTTAAATGACTCGGACTGAGTTTTGAATTCGCAGTTTAGACAAAAACAGTTACATATTTATTTACACAACATATTAACAAGCAAACAGTTAAACACCGCAGACATAGCACACAATACCAAAATGTCATACTGACCAGTATAATTTAAAGTTGGTGCACTTTCGTTGGAGCTCGTAACCGTCAATTAGAGGTGAAACAAACGTAATCCACTCAAGACTATCCGTATAGTTCAGTGGAAATCCGTTGTCTTCACCCGCGATTTCCCTCCTCTTCTTGAGCGAATGCAGTCAGTAGTTTAGCTCAGTAATAGCACCTAGTCTGCTCACAACTTCAAGGCATTTTCCCTGCGCCAGCAGCCTTTAGCGAGGTTCGTGTTTTGCATGAATATGTAGTCCCGTTGGGAAACGTGAAACACTCATGCAAATGTCAATACCTTCTGTCCCGTCGTTTGAAGCAAACCTTTTAGCTCCGGTATTGGTCTCCCATTATTACTCATTTCACGTTTGGACTGAAAGTCCAGTTTTGAGAACTGCTTCAGATTAGCAATGCAATCTTCCATTTTCGCTGTCAAGGTCAAGTAGAAGTGAAGAGAAGAGGTCCAACGTCAGATTATATACCCAACAAGTGCCCTCTCGCTCGCCTCCCTTCTTGAAGCAGTGGTACTGCCTGCCTCACTAACAATATTTTTCAATGCATTCTGAGCTCAACTCAAAAATCCCAGTTTGGAGTGATTGCGCAATCCTAGGTGCGGCACTGCCTCCCCTGCCCATAGACACCAATGCATCTGCTTCCCTTGACGGCACGTCCATGTTCATTGGCTGATCACTGTCACTGGGAACCGGAAATGCGCAAATTCAGCGATTTTGATAATAAAAATGCTCTAAATGATCGGAATCATGCAGGAATGACACTCGTAACACAGATAACTAGAGAAATATGAATATTTATTTTATAATACATAAATATGTATTATTATTATAATTATTTTTTAAATATTTAATTTTTTTTACTTTCCCTGGCCAACACCAGACCATCCTACAACTAAACAAGATTATTATAAAATAGATTATTTCAAAACAATGGCAAGACAAGAAGAGATAAATCCAATAAAGTGTTTAAAATTGTAACACAATCTATTTATTGACACTAGTGAGGAGATCAACATGATTGGATAAAATCCATTGGCTCTCCTCAGAGTCTGTTCCAATGCTGTTTAATGGGAGGAGGACATGGTCAGGAAATAGGTAAACTTAGAGAAATGATTAACAGCAAATAAGAACATTAATTTAAAAAATGTCTGACTTACCTTTGGGTGGGCAGACAACCAAGATAAGTGGGCACACTTGTTTCTGCAGCTTGCAAAGACAAAGACTAACCCTATATACACCTAACCTGTAACCTGATAACCTAACCTCCTCCCTAGCGTCTAAAAACTATTTAGCGGGTGTTTATATGGCTATGACTGTTGATATTTAGAAGGGTGTTTATATGTGTTTGACTCTTGATATTTAGAAGGGTGTTTATGCGTCTGACTCATGGTATTTAGAAGGGTGTTTATATGTGTTTGACTCTTGTTATTTAGAAGGGTGTTTATACGTCTTTGACTCTTGGTATTTAGAAGGGTGTTTACTGTATATGTGTATGACTCTTTATATTTATTGTAAATTATTTCAGGGAAGTACTTGTAATCTATACCACAGCACTTTGTTGAACTCTTAATATGTATATTTATAAATCAATATTTTATTGTGTTCAACGTTCTATCGCGTTATTTAGCTTTTTCTGATTGGACGAGAAACGTTCCATGCTATAGATTATCCGTCAACATACTAACGGGGACTTTTCACAGCTAATAATAAATCACTCTGCGATGAAATATTCTATAGCGCGTTGATGATAACCGTTAATTTTAAATTCTTATAATTCCAAACCAAGACGTTGACAATGGAACAATGGCGAAATAAACCATTTTTAATCAATAACTTTGTGTTGAAATGTTAATTTGTTGACTGTAGAATTGTTTTATAAAAGCAATATAGCACTCGTGGGAGTGGGGTAGGTAAGGGATAATCCCACGTCTGTTGTTGCCTACGCCACTCGGCCTCCAGGCCTCGGTGGCTACGGCCAAACACCACCCATGGGATTATCCCTTACCTACCCCACTCCTACTCGTGCTATATTGCTTAAATATAGCCTACAGTGTAGGTATATTTTAGCTATTTGTAGTGTTTTTAGCTAGCTGTACTATTGGTGTGTTATATGTGTTCTCCCTAATTCTAATAATTAACCTTAATTCAATGGCTATCAATATTTTCCCTCACTAGGTGTAGGGGTGTACAGGGAAACTGTGCATGCATACCCTATACATACAGCCACAGAAAAAATTAAGAGACCACTTCAAGATTATCAGTTTTTCTGGTTTTACTATTTATTGGTATGTGTTTGAGTAAAATGAACATTTTAGTTTTATTCTAGGACATCAGGACCCTGTCATGGCTAGCCCAATCTCCAGACCTGAATCCCATTTAAAAGCTGCGGAATGTGGAAGATGGAAGGTCACAAGCCATCAGACAAAGCCGAGCTGCTTACATTTTTGCCACAGGAGTAGTATAAAGTCACCCAATGGCAATGTGAAAGACTGGTGGAGAGCATGTCAAGATACATGAAAACTGTGATTGTAAGTTAAGGTTATTCCACCAAATCTTGATTTCTGAACACTTTCTAAGTTAAAACATTAGTATTGTGTTGTTTAAAAATGAATATGAACTTGTTTTCTTTGCATTATTCGAGATCTGAAAACACTGCGGGCCCCATTTAGACGATCAGAAACGCAAGTAGCTGTGTGGGCGGCTCTATGGCGCATTTGCTATTATAACGGCGGAAAAAACACACTTGCGCCCGGTGCAAATGTCAAATGGGTTGGTCCAAAGGAGGTTACTCAGCCATAGGTGTGGTTTGGGCGTAATATGCAATAAACCAATCAGAGCGTCATCTCATATTCCCTTTAAGAGCGAGGAGCACATATTCCATAGCGGCTTGTTATTATAATGGCGGAATTACCTGGAGGAAGACCGGAAAAGTTCACAGCCAAGGAGACCGATGTCACGCAGCTTTAATTAACCTGAATCATTTGGGTCAATGTGTACGCTAGATGTAGGCTATGCCTATTTTTTAAATATCTTGGATCTGGATATCTCATGTAGACGACAGAAGTAAAGTGTAGCCTATAGGTCCTATACTGTACGGCCAAGCACACGCGCCCTTAAAATAGCGTCTGAATACCCGCCACAGACTCTACACAATGCGCCTCTGACATTAGACTTGTTTTTTTCTGGTCAACGGCGCACTGTCGTTTTGAAACTGCAAGATACCACAAAAGAAGACTTGCGCCTGAGAAACACCTTCTCTGTTCCGCCCCGCCCATGTCGGCGCAAGTTAATTTCGACGCGCGCCTCTGGAGGGAAAATCCCGCTGTGCGCCGGGTGCATTTTTCTGCAAATAAATGCTCTAAATGACAATAATTGTATTTGAAATTTGGTAAAAATGTTGTCAGTAGTTTATAGAATAAAACTAAAATGTTCATTTTACTTAAACTCATACCAATTAATAGTAAAACCAGAGAAACTGATCATTTTGAAGAGGTCTCTTAATTCCGCGCCTGTATATTGCAGATAAAGACCACATCTATATCTGTTCCCCTTATTTGGATGTTCTGCTCCTTCAAAGGTATGAAAGATTAGTGTCATAACAGGGACGTTATTTCTTTCATTTTACAGGTCCCAAGAAGAATGAGCCAAGTTCATCACGATACATCATGCATGATAGACTACCCAGACCTTGAGTCTGTCTGCCTATGTATACCTTATCTGCCAAATGCAATGAATGTTTACAGAGTTGACCATGGTCATTTGAGACTTAGAGGGATGGAAAGGTAAGGCCTGACAGATTGTTCCTAGTTGTGAAAATAAAATCTGTCTTTGATACATCCGCATGACATTATGCGTTCAGAGCACAGCACAGACCCACTGTTTGATCCAGGTTAAGGTTAAGACTTGTAATAATGACGAACATACTGATTTATTGTGCTTCAACCTCATACAAATATGATCCAATAATAAACCGATTAAATACTCAAACAAACCTATACATACTTTCTTCCTCTCCCTCTCTCCTCTCCTTTCCCTGCAGGCAATACAGACAATTGGCATGCAGGTGGTTTGTCTTCTGGTGCTAGGGTTTCCTTGGAAGAAATGTTTGTGTTCTCATCCCTTCATGTGTGGTGCTGCGCATAGGAAGGGAGTTTACTGATGCTGGCCCGTATGTTGGGTTCAGAACCCCCCCCCCCCCCGTCACCCCCTGACTGAAATGCGACACATACTCAGCTAAGACTTGCTCCATGGGAGGTCTGACATGCTGAGCAGACACCACTCTCCTCTAGAAGAGCCAAGCTTCCCCCTACCTTGTTCCTCTGTGTAGAAACACAGAAACATACAGTATATAATTGGTAATTAGGTTATGTCTGCAGCTTTTTCTCTCTGTCTGTCATGTGAACCGGTTTGTTACCCATTTATGAGACAGACATAGGGGACAGCTGCTCACATGACATTTAAAAAGTAATGTTTCAATTGTTGTACATAACAACAATACATATCCATAGTCTGATACGGAAGTTGACATATTTTCAAATACCTGCACTAGCTGTTTATCTGTAATGGTGTTGCCCTGCAAGTAGCCTACATCATGGTGTAGCTGCCATACTTTGCAGAATGTCCCTTACTTAACATTTCAAAATAGAACATGATTATGTATTATAAGTAGTGCTGTCAAACGATTAAAATATTTAATCGCGATTAATCGCATTTTTGTCATAGAATTTCCCTTCAATTATTTTTTCCATCTTTTTATTTTTATTTTAATGCTCTTATCATGGAAAAGTGGATTGGCTTGCTTTATGCAATGTTTTATTTTATTGAAAAACAACATTGCCAAACAGGGGGTTACAAAATAAAATTATAAAGTGCACATTTCCGATAAACAAGCACTCAGCCTATAGTGCAGTGAAACCATGGCTTAATAATGTCTTTTTTTTTTTAGGTTTGCTGTGAACATAGAAGTCAGGCCTCTTATTTAAAAAACAATGAACTGTTAGGTTACCAATAAAAGGTAAGCCTACTACTTCTTTGCTTTCAGCCAGCTGCCTGTTGACATTTTCAGACAACAGTGAAGCTCGCTTCTTTTGCACAATACAACTTTTTAAGGTTAACTTTCCATTCAGAAGCTTTTTATCATCCATTTCGCCATATCGCGCTCACCATTCACTCAAACCGTAACGTTAGCCTACTCAGTGGTGGACGAAGTACACTAACTACGTACTTAAGTGAAAGTATAGATACCTGGTGTAAAATATTACTCCAGTAAAAGTGGAAGTTTGCACTTTGAATTTCCACTTAAATAGAAGTATAAAAGTATTTGTTTTCATATATACGTACTTAAATATTAAAAGTAAAAGTACCTTAATGATTTATGGTTCTAATGGCCTTTTATCATTTTCACATCAAAGCTCCGGCTCAATCAACTGATATAAGGTGAAAATAGTAATGCCAATCTTTAAATAGTTGCTTACATTTGTCTAATTAAAAAGTGTATAAGCACAAACCATTGAAAGCTATGAATTGCCATTAGGTAAAACAAAGTGGTCATGAAATACAAGTAAACAATTACATTGTATTTAATTTAACATTTATTGGTAACTAAGTTGCACATTTAATTATAAAAAAAAATGTGGAGTTAAACATAAGCTCCTTTATTATATCACATCTGTCTGTCTGTGTTACCCTTAAACTCATAAATCCTGATTTATGTTTCAAAGTATAATAATTACCATTACAGGAACTAGTTCCACAAAATCAGAGAATGTGGTTTTATACTAGTTTGTGCTGAAGACTAGTGATAGCAGTGATATTCCCTACACAACCCTAGGTACAAAAACAACAACACTTGACCTAGTTATACTAGTTTGTGCTTAAGACTAGTGTTAGCAGTGATATTCCCTACACAACCCTAGGTACAAAAACAAAACATGTCATTACAGGAACTACTTTTTGCATAAATTACAGAGCATACCAGTCTGCACCGAAGACTGTAAAGAAGTATGTAGTGATACCTTTACCGAGGGCGTTTGTCAAGAACTGCATGATAAAAGTTTGCAACATCGTGTGCCCTGATAAAAGGCAACATTTTTTAAATGTGAGCCTGAGCAGAAACACCGTTGATTGTGTATGTTTCTTCCATCATTTATGAAGCGTTATGTAGGCTAAGCTTGAGCATAAAACAGCCTCAAAATGCTGCAGAATTCAACGTAGCTCGCGCACAACGAACGAACGAACGAAACTGACAAAACCAAAAGGACTTCAGAGCAAATAGCGCTAATCCCTGATCGGTGTGATTGTGAATTCACTTTGACCTTTCATTATTTGATTCGCTTTGGTAAAAAGGAACGAGAGGTTTTACTAAATTTAATGGAGTAAAAAGTAAGAATTTTCACTTTGAAATGTAGTGGAGTGAAAGTATAAAGTCTCACCAAATAGAAATACTTGAGTTAAGTACAGATACATAGATATGTTACTTAAGTACAGGAACGAATTACATTTACCTCGTAACTGTCCACCACTGAACCTACTACTCAGTTTGCGAGGCCTAAAAGAACGTTAATAAAAAAAAAAACGTTAAAAAAAATAAAAACTTTAATATAGGTTTGCATTAACGCCGTTAATAACACGTTAAACTGACAGCACTAATTATAAGGAAACACATCACCTGCATATTTCCAAGATATTGTGCAATGCATACTTGTGTAAACAGAAGAAACTGAAATGAAAATATGTGTTTTATATGTGTGCTCACAAATCACCACTAAGGGCCTCTTTACACGAAGCCTGGATTGCCTAAATCTGGAAAGGCCTCTCCTTCACACAAACCCGGATTGGGTCACTAAATCCACAACCTTTTGAATCCGGTCTCCAGAGTGGGTAGATTCGAACCCGCCAGCGAATCCGTGTTCGTGTAAACGCCTGATCCGCACTTTTAAACCCAATGACGTAATTGCCCCACGTGAACGTCTCACAACCTTAACCTGAACCCTTATTAACTCCGCTGCGTCACTTCATAACAGTAACAACATAAACTAAATCGATGTTGTTAAGTAGCAGGTTAGGAAAGGGATGGCATTAACGAGCCACACTTTAATCTATCACTTTATGCGCATGCTCCATGATGTCTTTACAGCAGATTCAACCACTCCACTCCGCTCCATCGTTTCCATGTGAACGCAGATTTTTCTTGACATGGCTCCGTGTGAACGCGATAAAAAAAGGTACCAAATCCAAAAATGTTTCCGGATTCAGGCAATCCAGGCTCCGTGTAAACGTAGCCTGAGAATGACATTCTCCTTCTGGCTCAGATAGCGATGTGTCTCATTTTGCTCCTCATTCCACTTGTGTTCCACTTGTGCAGGTTCAATGTTTATTCTGGCATGCCTTGTACAAGCCTCAAATGTGTGCCTTCTCAGCTGCATCACCTGAAACACCTATAAAACAATTAAAAAGGAATGAGTTGTCATGTCAAGTTTTGACTAACACATTTTGGAAAAAAAAACTATGTAAACAGTACCTTTTTCAATTTCAGAAAAGAAACTCCACTGAAATGGATAGTGGCCGACCACTGAGAGGGTGTTGCCCACAGGGGTGTTACTAATGACAAGCTGACTCCTCCGCTGTCGAAATAACTCACAGTAAAGGCACAGTTGGTCGATGCCTCAAAAGTCTCAACCAGGCTGACTGTATGTTTCCACCTGAGCGTTTTATCGTCAGGCAGTATTCTGCCGGGTTGTTTTTAAGAAAATTCAGGTTGGCTGTCAAGTAGCAAGTTCAGTTGCATGGCAGCGCTAATATAGCAGATTAGCTTTTGAACTCATGAAAATAATGATAGATGTCGCGGCTGTCACTCATGGTCTGATTAATTTATTTGATCTGATTAATTTATAAATCAGCCAGTTAAATCACGATCCCCACAATATCAGAGGCTACTTGGAACTTGTTTCGAGTTCTATTTTAACTTATTAGCAGCTACCTAGCTACTATGTGTTCTCAATGGATGTTCTGTTAAAGTGTTAGCAGCAAGCTCACAATAATGGTCGAGAGCTTCAGTTAAGACCTACAATATTCTGTTTGACCTGACAGTGTTCGTGTAGTATAACAACAAACCGAGTCGATGTAGACATATAAAAGTCGTGTAAACACCTGTATTCTCCTTTATTCACATACAATTTTCCCAGTAACAGACTCCCGAGACTCTGCCATCTTGTTACGATTTTTTTGATTACTCCCGCCCTTCTGCACAACGTCGGCTTCCAATTCTCACACACGTGGAACTGATTGGTTACTGGTTCTCATTTGCATAAAGTCAAAGTATTGCCAACTTTGAAAGGGCGGTGGAGGCGTTTCTTTGCTCAACAGGCGGAATATCATCTCGATTCATGCACAATATGAGCGGGACGAATACTATCAGAGTGGAAACACACTGTGAGGAGGCATTTTTCAAAAACTATGAACTTAGCATACGATGATGTTGATGTGCCGCTGCAAGAAAAAAACTAAGAAACAACAACGTTGTGCTTTATGTCAAAATAATTCACACAACCTGAAACAACAATATTGTGCTCGTTAGTCAAAATCATTCACAAAACATCAAACTACAACATTGTGCTTGTTAGTCAAAATCATTCACGCAGCCTGAAAACAAACTTTGGGTGAAAACAAAGCTGCGTTGTTACTTTTGCAATCAAATTTCTTTTTCACGTTACATGCATGTAGCTACAGAAAAGCAAGTCTTAAAATACCGATAGCCATTAGATTTTTTTTCTCTTCTTTTTGCTGCCTGGCAAATGGTCAAATTCTCATTTCCTTCAAATTTAATTAATTGCCAATTTTCTCATTGTAAGATCTGACGTTTTTGTTAATTGGTTCTTGCCTGGCATGCACACTTTGTGCCTAGTCTTAGTGTGGCTTTACACGACAACGCTCCCGGGTGAAACCGACAAAATATTTTATCAGATGTGCCTTTTGTTTAGACGTTCAAAAAATGAACCCACCCTCCAGAGTGGAAATCTTAAAAACGCTCCACCGTCGCGTTCCCGTCTAAAGGGTTGAAAACGCAAAAGTGTGCTCTGAGCTGCTCACGCTGGCTATCCTCGCATACGCGTTGACATCATATCCATGTCCAATCCAAACAACAACAAACATGTCGGATTATTTCCATCAGTCGGAGATTCAGCTGCTTTGATATCTATCAGGAGTCATTTCAGCAAATAAACGGAGTAATCACAGATAAAACAGAACAGAGAAGGCGCATTAATGACACTAGGTCTCGTAGCTTGTCTGTTCTATCCCTTGTAGCCTACGTCGCTTTGGCCAAAGGCGTCTGCTAAATGACTAAATGTAAATGTACACGAACACTGCAAATGTAAGTGAATGAATAAATAAATAAGCACCCAATCGCGTTAAAAAAAGCCATAGTGGAATAGAATGGACACATATACATCCTGCAGTACCTCCACGTCTGCACCGTTAAGTTCAATTTCACACACTTTTGCGTCACCGTCTGCATGCAGATTTCCACCCAAAGACTCTCGTCTAAACGCGAAATAAAAAGTGGGAATGCAACGCCTCTTTTGCGGTTTGTGTTCAGATCGTTGTCGTGTAAAGCTAACCTTACTGTGTTTTCCCCTATACTGCGTTCAGCAGAGCACAATGTTACAATAGTTTTACAATTAAATACATTATTTAAAGATATGACATGTCTTAATTGGATTGGCTTAATGGTATTTACCTTGCAGATAGTCATAAGAAGATAACATCTGCAGAATTATAAATTAGAGTGTGAACAGTATTACAGAGGGTAAGCAAAATAAGTACACCAACCTTTTCCATAAACAAATGTTGTTGCTTATAATTATTACTCGTAGTGAAATCTGAAGAGGCATAAGTTTTACCAGTAGCTATATATTTATTCTTTATCAAAAAGGCACAGCCTAGACATTTGGAGACAACCCATTGCGTGAGTACTTTTACTTTTAATACTCAAAGTAAATTTAAAAGTAGATATGTTAATTAATTTTACTTAAGTAGGATATACAGAATATACCCAGAACAAAAGGTGTGGTTATCTAAATCAAAATTAATTATAATTATAATTATATTTTGGTATGAGCTTAAATTAAATAAGATCATACCAAAACTTGTGGCCTGTAAAACCATACCTCAGAAAGTGCTAAATTCCCATCATTTTATTTTAAACATACCACTAGCATGAGACAACATCATGTAAGACACTCAGACAAACAAGTGGACGTATCATCCTCTGTTATAGACCATTCAAAGCAATATCATTACCATATGTTATGTCTTTTTTTGAGATAATGCTTTTTAGTGTTTAAAGTTGTCACTAAAGGTGGCTTTAAAAGAGTTTTGACCACCAGCCAAAGCTGACTACAAGGCAGCCTTCAGTTGGGTTAGCTTGAAACGGCTAATTTTCATTGCAAGCAGATGTAAGAGCACATGCAAATCGCATACACAAACATCAAGTTCCCCATAAATACAGACAAAAAAACATGTACAGACAACTTTCACTCATATAGGCCTATGCTTACCCTTAAACACGTGTCCCACATTGGCTTACAAATTAGATGAAAACCCAGGGTCAAAAATATATATAAATATAACTGAAAGGTGTATTTATGGCACACTGAGGCCTGCCCACTGGTCTGTTTCTGCTGGTGACAACCACAACAATCTGGTGTAGTGACAGGCCCAGGACTGACCTCTCTGGCAGCATGGATAACAGCATGCCGCTCTTCCGATGACACACCCAGTCACGCCATGCATCCCAGCTCTCTTGTTGAGCACCAGACAATCAAATTACAACCAATCTGCCAAGAGACGGGAGGGAGACGGAGAACCCAGCACTGAACAAGTGTTCAATAGCGCTCTCTGTTTTTTATTCACAATCAGTCTGTTGAACGCAACTCAACTAAAAATCACTGTTTTAGTGGCATAAGTCATTAGGTAAACTATACGGTTTGAATTGTATCATGTTGAAGTTCGTCAAATGAGTATGATTATAGCTCTGCATTAATTACTTGAGATGAAAAGGAGAGATGTAGTATGGATTAGCTCTCATGCATTAAGTTTTCATGTGAGAAAATTAAACTTATTCCTATGTGGTTCAATGAATCGTTCACTCAATCAATGGGAACTGATTAATCAGGGCAGAGAAATGTGCCAGTGACGTCGCATGGAACAAACCATTTTTCTCACTCCATTCTGATGTTTCAGATACCCAACTGCAGCCAGCAATTTGATACACACATCCTCACACACAGAAAATGCCCACCTCTCCAACACACACACAAATTAATTTGTGTCCACATTAAACACACACAGACACACACACACACACACACACACACTCACCTAGCCTCTGTGAGACCTGTATCTGGAGGTGTCCCCACACATCCACACGTACAATCTCCTTCTGATAAACTGAACATCTGTACAGCAGCCATCTGTCCCTTGAGACAATGCAGAAGCACTAAATTATACGATCATCTTTTATGAAGGAAAACAGTGCTCCTCAGGTGTTGTAAACTGCCTTTAAACCTTACAATCAATCTTAGTAAGTATGATGGAATTACAAACTGCATCACGTGCCGCTGATGAACGAAGCCTGAAAAGAAGAGAATCTTAGTAGCCAACAAGTAAAAAATGGGCAGTTTGTTCCTCTGGAACTTTTCCCCTTCAAGTCAAGGTCAGACATGTTTCTCTATGATTAAAGCCCCAGGAACGCTGCACCGCTATGTGAGCTGTGATCATTTCTCCCGTCTGGTGTGACCATTACTGAGACTCTGCACTAATAACAGGTTACACACTGGGAGCCAAATGGCTCAGTGAAAATATATGAGGGGAGCGAATACTTTTACACCCTAATAACCTAGGAATGGCCACCTGAGAAGTGGGGAAATTGCAAGGGGGGCTGGCTAATGTGTATTTTATAGACAACATCATAACAATGCTGAGAGACATCAGAATCAAATCAAGTTTAATGGCATTGTATGGAATCCCTAAGTAGGTTTTTAGGACATGGCCATATATCATAATAAAAAATGGTTAGGAAAAGAGCTACTGTAAAACATCAGTGGATGGCCAGGGATTTTTTTATGATGGATTAAATGAATATAGAATCTTAAACATCAGGTCTTCCTGAATCCTGCCCCTTGTGCTTTTTGAAGGTTATATGTGGGGGTGTAAGTGGGTCCTGTGCCCATTCATTTTAAAGACACATTTCTGATTTGTATTTTTCGATTGCTTTTTAATATCCAATGTGTGCATCTTTCACAGCCATCACTATACAGTATCCAGTGTGGCAGATGCTTATCTGCAATAGCTTTTCAGGAAACATATACAGTTAAATACATCTGCACTGAGACACATATACACAGACTATTGCATGTTTTATTCACCATTTTATTCGATCATTACTTAAAATGTGAAAAGTTTAAAAATATAATAAACTGTTTGAATGACGAGTCAGTGCTCAATTGGCTGGACTGACGGTACGTGCATTTCATTTTTTATTTATTTCTGTTCGGCATCACTCTGTCTGTGTATGCCTATGTGTAGCAGTGTTTTTAGTGTCCAATCAAAAGTTACTGTTTACTGTTACTGTATATTAACAAGTGAGGGTGACGAAAAGGGAGTTAAAGCAACAAAATTGTTCTTTTTGACCGCCCACATATTTTCAGTGTTCCTCTAATGGTCTAGATGTGGGAAGGCTCCTCAGTTACTTCTAAGCAAAATACAGCAACCCAACATAAGTAAAGTCACAAAGATGAGGCTGTCAAAATAGTGCCCAAAGCCCACTGCAGCATGATCTACCCTGATCCACATCTACTCTTCAGAACCCCCTTAAGTTTGTTTCAACTCCTGTTTCACTTGCACTTTGTTACTTCTATTGCTTCCACCTATCTTCCCCGTTCTATAGTGGTCTCCCCAGGGTCTTAAAGCCCTTCTAGCATATCCCTGGGAAGATATCTGCAACCATTGACCTTACTCAATGAAATTCTCCAGCAGTTGACCCTTGAGGGACCCCAGGTGTAGCCTACATGAAGCAGATGAGCCTACTTTACAACTATGCTCGTGGTTCAAAGAGCAGTACCAGGGATTCTTGAATTTGGTGTGTACAAAGATGAATGGCAGATTCATTAATATGTAGTTGTAAGTAAAGCAGTCAGTCAGCTTACTAGAAACAAACATCACTTCAAACAAATTTTACTCATGATTTGTGTTTTCTTTTCCCACTGATGACAAAACATAATATGTAGTTGTAAGTAAAGCAGTCAGTCAGCTTACTAGAAACAAACATCTCTTCAAACACATTTTACTCATGATTTGTGTTTTCTTTTCCCACTGATGACAAAACATAATATGTAGTTGTAAGTAAAGCAGTCAGTCAGCTTACTAGAAACAAACATCTCTTCAAACACATTTTACTCATGATTTGTGTTTTTTCCCCCACTTATGACAAACACAACTACACATCCTTCATCTTCTGCACTAAGCTGAATATGAATAATCTGAGATCATATGGAAGCCCCCATCTCAATACCCTTGTAATAAATTGTTACCAAAATGTATAATGTGCTCCATTAAGAGCGATAAATGCACATAGGGTAGAACAGCATTAATACCAAGCTTCAGTGGGATTCATTAACATTTAATTCAGTGGCTTTCCACTCCTTTATCAGTGGAGGTCAGTGGAGCCTAGACTCCGCATAATGGAGATCACTGAAAACAAATGGCTGTAAGGATGTCAGTGTGCAACACTTTGAAGACATAAAAGGCTCTTATAACACTGAACAAGCTCTCAGCTCTGCAGCCCAGCCTCTAACAGGACAGTTCAGTGATGTTCAGGCATAAGGACTGGCCAAGTGGTTATGCGTTCAAATGATGAATGGGAAGAAGTCTCACCACATTTCACTTAGCGAAAACATAATTTAAAACAAAAAAACACACAATTGTGCTTGAGTATGCCTTAAATGTATCAGGGAGATCACTAGGTTCCTAGAGTCTAAAAAACAGTAGATGAAATTGAATAAGGGCATTTCCCATTAGGGTGCTACTAAATTCTAATGGACATCATACTTCTCACACTTAATGTTTCCCCCTGCATGAATTAAAACTGCACTGTTTATTGAAAGAGAGAAACAACAATAATAAAAAATATATCTTTCTGGTCAAGAACATCCTACTATACAAACTGTAATGTAATATCTTGAAAGGCGTCCAAATTTTCCTCCCCAGACCACACTATTAACATAAGAGTAAGACACACTCCAACCTGCTGAATGGTTAATTTAGTAATGAATGAATTAATAGAATAATTAACACCTGGGTTAACCTGTGAAACTCAAGATTATGACTAAGAGGGAAATTGGTGGTACACACTCTACAGTCCAAACAGGGCCACAGTGCATCGTAACCCTCCTTTGGAGTTTAAAGGCACAATATGCAACAAGATATGCTTCAGGATTAGGGTTAGGATAAGCAGTTTAACCTTAAAATAACAGCTTAAAAAAAATTGGGGCTTTACAATGACTTTTAATATGGAGAATTGCGTCCGTGCCAATGGCATAGAAGGGTCGATAGGCATATAACTGCGTTCTGTAGTTTTGCCTGCCGATGCCCGCCGACCTGACTTTGATTACCTTCTGCCGATCTAGTAAGTAGCTTATTTGCCGTCTTGCTTAGTCTTGTGTTGCACATGATTGATGTTTGACTGTGTAAGGACAGTCGTTGAGTAATTAGTTTGTCATAATGTCAAAGTCAGCACATTTCAAGAGATTTCGTTAGTTTTAGCTGCTAGCATACCTTTAGCGAATAGCTATTAATCCTTAATGCACCTTTAAGGATGATTTTCAAAAAATCGCGCTAAAATGAGAAAAGGAGAGGCTTGCTCTCTGGTGGGGGGAATCAGCCAGGAAGAATTGAACTGAAGGACAAGCAAGAGAAGGGAAGGTATTGAACCACTGAAATTCTCCAGTCAGGTCAGTGGAGCCTAGACTGCGCATAATGGAGATCACTGAAAACAAACGGCTGTTAGGATGTCAGTGTGCAACACTTTGAAGACATAAAAGGCTCTAATAACACTGAACAAGCTCTCAGCTCTGCAGCCCGGCCTCTCACAGAACCGTTCAGTGATGTTCAGGCATAGGGACTGGCCAAGTGGTTATGCGTTCATATGATGAACGGGAAGAACAGTCACACCACATTGCACTTAGCGAAATCATCATTTAAAAAAAAAAAAAAAAAAAAAAACGCACACACAATTGTGCTTGAGTATGACTTAAATGTATCAGGGAGATCACTATCATGGGTTCCTAGAGTCTAAAAAAACTTTAGATGAAATTGAATAAGGGCATTTCCCATCAGGGTGCTCCTAAATTCTAACAGTCATGAATACTTCTCACACTTAATGTTTCCTCCTGCATGAATTCAACACTGGAGCACTGCTTATTGAAAGAGAGAAAAAATAACAACAATAATACAAAATATAGCTGCAAGCAGCGATGGCGGTTTCCTCCTCCAAACATTGCGAACCAGGGAAAAATGTAATTTTGTGACAATTTGTCACTGTATAGAAAAATCGGTAACGCTTCCTTTTACAGTCCCCTAATAACCAAGTAATTACCAGGTAAATACCTGGTAATAAGATGTATTTACTAGGTAATAACCATTTAATTAAAAACAAATACCAGGTAATTACCAAGTACATACCAGGTTATTACCAGGTTATTACCCAGTTTTTACAAGATATTTCCCTGACTACTACCAGGCATTTACCCAATAATTACCTGGTAGATACGCAGTAATTGTATATTGAAGATTTCAAACCCGGTAGTTACAAATATTTACCTTTTATTTATCTGGTAAATACCAACAAGTTACCTGGTATTTACCCATTATTTACTTGGTAGATATCCTGCAATTGCATATTGTAGACTATAGACCCACTGAATGTGTCCATATGTGACTTTGTTAGGGTGATAATAACATACATATTTACGTGGTAATTACCAGGTATTTACTGAAAATAATCACACACTTACCTGCTAACTACCACTTATTTACGTGGTAGTTACCTAATATTTACCTGGTAAATACCAACTAGTTATCTAGTATTTACTAGAAAAATACTGAAAACTACCAGGTATTTATCCAGGAATTATAGATGATGTATTACCAGCCAACCTGTGTTGTAAGTGACAGTGAGGGTATACTGTAACTTCCAACTATTTACAAAGTAATTACTTTCTAATTACCCAGTAGTTACAATTTACATTATCAGGTAAAACCATGTGAATTACCCTGTAAGGAAGGTGGAACTGTACTGTAAAAGGAAGCGTGGCTTGTTTCAATGATATTACCATGTACTTTCCTGGTAACTATAGATTATAATCCTCTACCACCCATCAGGGTGTGTAGTTTTGAACATGGTACCTGGCAAGAACTCCCATATCTCCCTGATAATTACCAGGTAAATATCGGGGTGATATCAGAGTTTTACAGTGTTGTTACCCTGTAAGGAAGGTGGAACTGTACTGTAAAAGGAAGCGTGGCTTGTTTCAATGATATTACCATGTCATTTCCTGGTAACTATAGATTATAATCCTCTACCACCCATCAGGGTGTGTAGTTTTGAACATGGTACCTGGCAAGAACTCCCATATCTCCATGATAATTATCAGGTAAATATCGGGGTGATATCAGAGTTTTACAGTGTCGTTACCCTGTAAGGAAGATGGAAATGTACTGTAAAAGGAAGCGTGGTTTGATTCAATGATATTACCATGTACTTTCCTTTACATAAAGATACAATGCATTTTGCTACACTCCTTCACACAACCTGTGACAAAAATGCAGAAACAGGTGAACTGTCAAAGAGACTAATTTTTATCTTGACGAGAGTAACTTCAATACTCGATACATTAAGTGCAAAACAGTGGCATAGCTTTCTAGTGTACTTTTATTGCAAAACAAGTGGGACATGTAAATAAAAAGTGCAAAAGTGCAAATGGAATCTAACACCAAATGGAATCTAACATCAAAAAAAGTGTCAGGGTCAGAATAGGTAGAAATAACGGTTATTGAACATGATTGGTTATTGAATTGATTGAATATCCGGGTCACGGCACCTTCGTAACGGGCTCTTCTGCGTTGTGTTCTAGTTGTCTGATTTGCTGAACAATAAACAGCCACGAAATTATCTTTTTGGAATTTATTCCTGCACACGTCAACACATACGAGACAGTCATGAACATGCAGTTATTCCATACATTGGACATTAGCCTGCTGTCTTCAGTTCAGAAACCGCAAACTCATTCATCTTACAACAATGAACGTCATGTGAAAGCACATGAAATATAGCATCATCACTTTACACATTCTAACAACAATAGAGGAAACTAAACATGACAATTAACATACACTGAATCCAACATACCTGCACACGTCAACACACAAGAGACAGTCATGAACATGCAGTCATTCCATACACTGGACATTAGCCTGCTAGCAAAGGAAAACATATGCTAGAGACCTCATGGTATGATACAAAACGGAATATATATATTTAATATCACAATATCAGTATGGTAAATTGCATGTTAACTATTCTCTAGTATTAACCCCCTTATGTCAACATTATATCTAATATTTGTTGGTTTATTACTTATAAATATGAGTTAAGTTTGTCTGACATGGGAACAAGCATACCTGTCTTCAGTTCAGAAACTGCAAACTGAAGACTATACGGGTTTCCAACGTACTAAACTAATTATCTTAAAGGGGCAGTACAGTTTTACGTACTCAGTGTGTATTGTCAACCTTTAATATGTACAAGATAGAAAATAAAAGCATAATTAAATCAGAATATGGTTACATTTCATTAACGAAATGCAAACAAAATAATACACTTTAAACTTTGTTACATACATACGGTTATTGAATTACTGTTACTGTTCTGACTCCTGACAGTGAGTTTTCTCCTAGTGGCGGTTTGAATTACTGCAGCTTTATTAATTCAGCTTTAATTGCCAGAAACTTCCAGTGTTTGTTTGAGTTTACATGTGCTCCTCCACAAAGAGTTGTTAGCTGAGCTTGGAGTGGAACCAACAGTAAGTTTTGAACGTAACCATTTATTTGAGTTGCTATATATCCTTGTGATGTTTTAGGTGATGCTCAGGACACTTATTTTAAGTTGTAAAATGTGTTTATGCTAACCGCGATGCTAATCATTAGCATGCTAGTCAAATAGCTATGTTTGAGTCCATTGTCACGGCTTATAGCCTCAGTCATGCTACAATTTATGTGTGAACAGTATTAACATTTAGTGACATTATGTTTCTTATGTGTGTGGACATAGGCTACTGTAAGAAAGATATTTAAGTTAACAAGTTTAGATAACAGCGAGTTATACTTACCTGATTTAAAACCTGAAAAGGAAGAGAAATGTGAAAGGAATGTAGACATTGCTGTGGCAAGTATTTTATTTCAGTTGTGACATTGTGTATACTGTATATTCATTGTATTGCAGTTTTACAAAAAGCAGAAATACTAAGTACCAGAAGATTTCAGTAAACAGTCAACCTGGAATCAAGCCTACTGAGTCGTTTCTTGTTAGCTATCTGTCTACAATACAGCTCACGTATCCCCAGGACAGAATAGTTACATACGGTTATTGAATTGATTCCATTTGCACTTTTGCACTTTTAATTTACATGTCCCACTTGTTTTGCAATAAAAGTACACTAGAAAGCTATGCCACTGTTTTGCACTTTATGTATTGAGTATTGAATTTACTCTCGTCAAGTTTTGCAGGTTAAGAAGATAAAAATTAGTCTCTTTGACAGTTCACCTGTTTCTGCATTTTTGTCACAGGTTGTGTGAAGGAGTGTAATAAAATGCATTGTAACCTTATGTAAAGGAAAGTACATGGTAATATCATTGAAACAAACCACGCTTCCTTTTACAGTACAGTTCCACCTTCCTTACAGGGTAACGACACTGTGAAACTCTGATATCACCCCGATATTTACCTGATAATTATCATGGAGATATGGGAGTTCTTGCCAGGTACCATGTTCAAAACTACACACCCTGATGGGTGGTAGAGGATTATAATCTATAGTTACCAGGAAATGACATGGTAATATCATTGAAACAAGCCACGCTTCCTTTTACAGTACAGTTCCACCTTCCTTACAGGGTAACAACACTGTAAAACTCTGATATCACCCCGATATTTACCTGATAATTATCAGGGAGATATGGGAGTTCTTGCCAGGTACCATGTTCAAAACTACACACCCTGATGGGTGGTAGAGGATTATAATCTATAGTTACCAGGAAAGTACATGGTAATATCATTGAAACAAGCCACGCTTCCTTTTACAGTACAGATCCACCTTCCTTACAGGGTAATTCACAAGGTTTTACCTGATAATGTAAATTGTAACTACTGGGTAATTAGAAAGTAATTACTTTGCAAATAGTTGGAAGTTATACCCTCACTGTCACTTACAACACAGGTTGGCTGGTAATACATCATCTATAATTCCTGGATAAATACCTGGTAGTTTTCAGTATATTTCTTGTAAATACTCGATAACTAGTTGGTATTTACCAGGTAAATATCAGGCAACTACCATGTAAATAAGTGGTAGTTATCAGGTAACTACCATGTAAATAAGTGGTATTTACCAGGTAAATATTAGGTAACTACCACGTAAATAAGTGGTAGTTAGCAGGGAAGTGTGTGATTTTCAGTATATACCTGGTAATTACCAGGTAAATATCTATGTTATTATCACCCTAAAAAAGTCACATATAGACACATTCAGTGGGTTTATAGTCTACAATATGCAATAGCAGGATATCTACCAAATAATTAATGGGTAAATACCAGGTAACTTGTTGGTATTTACCAGATAAATAAAAGGTAAATATTTTTAACTACCAGGTTTAAAATCTACAATATACAATTACTGCGTATCTACCAGGTAATTATTGGGTAAATGCCTGGTAGTAGTCAGGAAAATATCTTGTAAACACTGGGTAATTACCTGGTAATAACCTGGTATGTACTTGGTAATTACCTGGTAATTGTATTTAATTAAATGGTTATTACCTAGTTAATACATCTTATTACCAGGTATTTACCTGGTAATTACTTGGTTATTAGGGGACTGTAAAAGGAAGCGTTACCGAAAAATCCATGCTGCAGACTTGCCAATGGGATATTCAATTTCAAATCCAACATTTACAATGTAGTCCTGGACCTGGCCTGTAGACCCGTTCGCAATTTGGTGTTGGGGGAATTTCTCACTTGAACTGAGTTAGTGGGTCCCTAGACATGAAAAATCACAGAGGTGCTTTTCCGTCATAGTGCCACGAATTGCGTAATGGTCAAATCAAATATGGCCGCCATCGGTTATGGTGAAAATCTATCTTTTTTGTTTCTGAATGTTTATACATATCTAATACATCTATTCTGATTAATTGTTGTATGTGGAATTCATTTCTGACCACATTGGGTGAGTTTGACCTTGAAAGGTCATGGTCAAGGTCATTTTCCTATTCTGAAGAGAAGACATGTACATGCAAACTAACTCAAATGACAATCTGCCCTTATACTGTGTATTTGTTTTTCACTTTCACACAGAGTTCACAGAAAGTAAGAGGAGAAGGTTTAATGTTTCTTGTATTTTACCAGAAGTAGTCAAATTTAAAAGATTTCAAGGTTTCCAAAGTTTTCGTCTCACTATTGAGCATCACACAGTCAACATGGAGCATTCTAAAATACCTGGACCCAAACGCTTGAATTTGGTTGCTTCAGTGACAGATCAGGACAATCTAAATCAAAGGCTATGCATCATCTGTCAAGAAGATAATAAATTGCATCTAACAAGTGAAAAGACAGGACGTGAGAGAATCAAACAAGCTGCTAAAATCCGTAATGATGTGGTTACAAATCGTATCAAAACTCTGATGGGGGATGATGATGAGGAAAATGCTAATAGCATGTTTTTTTACCATAATACCAACAAATGCTACAAGTCATACACTCATTCTGGCAAACTGACATCTATTGAGAAGAAAAGAGTTGAAGAATCTAAGGTGTGTGAGACAGAAGATGAGGCTTCTACAAGTGTTAAATTCACAACAACCTTACGGAGAAGTGTTACACCTTGTGCACCTCCAAGTTCTGACAAGGATGCAAGAACATTGCCCTGTGTTATATGTGGATGTATGGAACACAAGAAATGTCGTGACAAGTACAGAATTTGTGAGTATGATAGTGCGAAGAAACTCATTGCTGCAGCAAAGCATAACCAAGATGTAGTTTTCACACGAATTGCAGATCGACTGAAGGACGATGAAGATAGCTCTATTAAATCAGTCATATCAGCTGATTTGTTTTGCCACAATCTCTGTCGCCAGAACTACATGCGGAAATATGAACGTGGCATCAAAGTCAAAGCACCAGAGAAGCCGGCCATTACCAACATCAAGCAAGTGCTGTTTGCTCGTGCCCTCTCATATATTGACGAGCTTTTGGCGAATGGAGAGTGTTGCACTGTGAGTGATATTGTGGAGTTTGCATTGAGCCTGTTGGAAGAAGGTGAGGAGAATTGGTCACAATTGCTCCCAACAGCAGGATGAATGAATCTGACCTTTTTTTCTCATCTGACATTAACACTACTGACTTGGCCATCAAGCTGAAGAATCAGGACATAATGAGAGAGGCAGGCACCAAGTTGAGAGAAGTGCTACTGGATGTTGATTTTGGTCTGCAAGACAGCTTCTGTGACAGTACTGACTTGAAAGCATCATGGGAGACAACAATGATGCAAGCGTCTCATCTTACGTTCTTAGCAGCTCTGTTCAAGGTCCCCAAGCACAAGCTCTTTAGAAGCAGTGCTAGAGACCTAGAGGAGCTTTTACAGCCTCTACAGGATGAGGACAATCAGCCAGCAGCAGAGGAACTGCTATTACAGCAGCAGAATTCCACAGAGGGAGAGGATAATGGACAGTCCACACAGGGGGAGGAGATGGGCAGCCAGCTGGCAGAGGAACAGCCACAACAGCAACAGCTCACACATGGAGAAGAGCCTCTACTGAGCGAACAGTCTCTACTAGAAGAAGAGGGGAAATGGGTGAAATCACAAGAGTACACAACTGCACTGTCTCTTCCAAATACTTGTGTATAGCATTCACAGTGGAGAAAAGCAAACACCATTGCATACTATGCTTGGCCATGCCATTTATGCAAGAGATCGCAGCAAGAGCCTTCTCACAACTTTCAACAGGATTGGTTCATGCTCGAGCTACTAGACAATCAGATCTGCTCGCAGTCTTCTTGCTAGCTATGCTGTGAAATGCTCAGAAGATGGAGAGACACCCATACCAAGTTGTTTTACAAGGGAAGATTATACTATGGCAGGCATGGACAACTCTGATTATGCTGATAAATCATCACTGTCTGGTACCAAGGGTTCACACTATGCAGCATTAGTACTGTTCCAAGATGCCACAGTGAACAGACCCCTTCATAAGCCTCCAGTGTCAAGCACAGGATTAAGCCATGCTGATCCAATCCTGCGGACAAAGTTGCCATGCCAAGAGGTACCTCACCATGCCAAGCCAATGGTTCGACCTGCCCTGCCACCAGACATGCTTCTGCATCCTGAAAACAGGCAAGCAACATTACTTGATGTTGCAACTGCCCAAATTGTATCTAGAAAGCGAGAATTCTTGATCAGTCTAATTCGCTGCGGTGCATCAGCAGCAGACCCTCTGATATGGGCCGCTGTGCACACACTTGTCTCATCTTCTGTGGTGCCGATGATGCGTGTTGGCTTCCTCCCTGTCATACCAAAACCCATTACTGAGCGTGCCACCGTCAGACATTGCCTCACCAACTTCCAAAGTGTTCGCAGACAACTGAGTCAGGCGTCAATGGCGATTTGGTGTGATGAAAGCGTGTTTGCCCTGGCTGTAGATATTTACCTGCAGAACAGTTGAAGGATCTGTTCCTCTGCATGGGTCCCTTCCATTGGACCCGTGTTCTACTCAGATGCCAGGGTAAACTGCTTCGAGGTTCTGGCCCGGATGATGCATTGGTGGAGTGTGAAGTGTTTGGACCTGGTGTGATGGAGTCGGTGTTAAATGGTAGTCATTATGTCCGGGCTCTCACTGGCATGCTGATTGTAGAGGATGTGATTAGGTCGCTCCAGTGGGAGATGTTCTGGCAACACAAGGACAAAGCAGAATATCCAGTGCTAGCACAGGTAGAGGCACTACACACTACACTGGCTGCACATCAACATTGCCCAGAGCAGTTTGAGGCCTTGATTGAACAGGTGCAGAAGTTGAATCGGGACTTTCTGGAGTTTGAGAAGGAGTGTGAAGCAAAGTCAGAGCACTGCCAATTCTTTGGAGTTTGGCTGGAATTGGTGGCGGTCATCAAAAATGCTGTAATCTCTGAAAGAGAAGGAAACTGGAACCTACACGTGGCTACTATAGAGGATTCTATGCCAATCTTTGCAGAATATGACTGCATAAACTACCTTCCTCATGGCTCATGGTATCTTGAACAAATCAAGGTGCTAGAGTTCACACATTCTGAGCTCTACCGCCGCTTCTCTATAGGTCAGTGGGTTGTACAGGATCGCCCTGGCTGGTTCTGTGCTTTAGGAGGTGACATGAAGGTCGAGCAGACCATTCAGCGAGTGTCGAAGGGTCCTGGAGGTCACTATGTAGTAGGAGCCACACACAATGCAAATTCTGTAGCAGAGTTTGAGCTCTAGTTCCATGAGATTGGGATGATCACTGATATCCTCAACTTTCTCACCAACAACCACACTTTGAAACAGACAGAATGCCATCTCCAGCATGCACTGAGCACAACTCTCCGCCTTACATTCAACCAAAATGTTTTAAAGCTGCTGGATTTTGTGCTAGAGCGGCAGAATCCATACTCAGTGACAGTCAATGTGCCAGTTCCACTGCACAATCTGCTCACAAAGCAGGCTGTTGACCGAGGTGTTGCTCCTCGCTTGCTCAACTGTCTGCAAAATGGGAAGCATGTCTACTACTCATACATGCAGGAGAGGTTAGTTGAGAAGACCAAGAAAATGAGCGCAACCGTATCAAAGAGAAAACTACCTCAGTTCAACGAACAACCACAGAAGACACCGACAATCAGTATGAAGGAAAAGAAGGTAGTCTCATCTAAAGACATGGCCGAGGCACATATGAGTATGGACATTGCTAAGGAGCGGGGCACGAGTATCCGACAGATACTTTCTCATGATGTGCTTTCAGCATCTCCCCTGTTTGACGGTGACCTTCCAGCTCATGTCAACAAGTCAAAACTTGTCAGTGAAATTGAGCCTCAACTGGATCTCACCCAATGGAGTCCTGAGTCTACTTATGTCACTCATGTTGTGGTAGACTTCATGTCGAAGATACGACAGATGCCTCTAGCACAATTCCCTACTTTTGGTGCTGTCATCAAGGCCATCATCAGCTCAACATCATCCCTCTGCCAAGAGCCGGAGTTCATCCATCTTGTACTAGATTCCTACATTGAGATGTCCCTGAAGGAAGGGGAGCGCATGCGGCGTACAGACTCAACAACAGGCATCAACATCATTGGCATGAACAGACACACACCCATTCCTCAGCAACTTGACAAGTTATGGGCGTCTGAGGAGAACAAGCGGAATCTCCAGCTGTTAGCTTGGGATATGGTGTGCAATCGAGCTGGTGGCAATGCTGTCATTGTCAGCTCTGTTGTCATTAATGATGAGGCGCTACCAGCAAAATCGACTGGTGGCGAAGAGATCCCAGACCTCTTGAACTGGATTGAGGAGGCTGATGCCAGGTTGCTAGTGCATGTTGAGTGGGCTGTTCGTGTTAAGCAGTGCAAGAGAGTTGTCATAGTCTCCAACGACACAGACACCTTTGCATTGATTCTCCACTACAGCCCATACTTCCAGGAACTTGGGATGAAGGAGATCTGGCAGCAGTATGGCACTGGTGAGAGGCGGCGACTGCTTCCACTCCATCAAAGACAGTGATTAAAGCACATATCCTGACTGGAGATGACTGTATGAGCAAGGTGGGGACTAAACATGCTGCTATGGCTTCCGACCCAGTCCAGTACTTAGCCAACTTTGGAGAGGCAGACACCTTGACAGAGCAAGATGCAGTGTTGGCTGAGAAGTACTTGGTGCGTGTCTGGGCTGGGGCGAGGTCAACTACAACAGCTAAAACATTTGATGACCTAAGGGTAGAAATCTACACCAGTGGATGTGCTGGCATTGATGCTCTCCCTCCTACAAGTAGTGGGATCAGAGGCCACATCCAACGAGGGTCTTTCCTTGTTCATACGGAATGCCACTTGCTTGCAACAGCCAAGGACCCCAAAGCAAGACTAGAGCCAATGAAACATGGATGGACGGAGCACTTTGGCACACTCTTGCCATCAAAATGTCTCAAGCCCTTACCACCAAGTCTGCTCACAGTATGTAAGTGTGCAGGCAAGTGTGAAAATCGCCGATGTGGCTGTCGTGCTGCTAGAGTTTCATGCACTGTATTCTGCCATGGAAAAATGGGAAAATCATCCTGTAAAAACCCATCCCATTAACATGCATCCACATGAGAGAAATTGGACTTTATGGTGCATTTTTAGTTAATTTGGCATGATGTTATTTGTATCACTTTTACTGCTACATAGTTTTATTTGCACCCAATTGTTTTATTTTATATTATTGTACTAACACCCAATTAAAATTAAAATAAAAAAATTCATGTTTATAATGGTTACGTTTCTTCTCTTCATATCTTGTTATAATTCAAACAAAGCATTGTAGAAAAAATACAATAAAAAGTGACTATAAAGAAAAACATCTTAATGGTGTTATTAAAATATGATGTTGACATTGACATTTGACAATGACATGATGATCCTTAATGTTAAAAACAATATTAACAATGAATGTTAAATGCTAGATTTAGTAGAATTAGACTTTGCACCTGGTTTTTATTCCTAATAATGGCCAAGGTCTTCAGAATAGGGAAATGACCTTGACCATGACCTTTTAAGGTCACAATCACCCAATATGGTCATATCAATGGCAGAAATGAATTCCACATACAATAATTAATCAGAATAGATGTATTAAATGTGTATAAACATTCAGAAACAACAAAGATAGATTTTCACCACAACCGATGGCGGCCATATTTGATTTGACCATTGCGCAATTCGTGGCACTATGGCGGTCAAGCACCTCTGTGATTTTTCATGTCTAGGGACACACTAACTCAGTTCAAGTGAGAAATTCCCCCAACACCAAATTGCGAACGGGTCTACAGGCCAGGTACTGGACTAATGCTTTTGCCTTGACGTTTAGACTGAGGGGAGGTTGTGTGTGTGGTCTTACCCTGTGTGTCTGTGAGAATGTATGTGAGTGACACCAAGCTGTGTGTCTGTGAGAAAGTGTGTGCGTAAAACCAATGCTGCGCGTGTGTCAAGAGAGAGAGACCGAGTAAGTGAGACGTGCGGAGGGGCAGAGGAGCAGAGAGGCAGACCTATTGAAAATCACCCTAGAAATTAGCCAAGCATGCATGTTTCAAATATTCACCAAAAATCCACTTTTCATCTTACAGTCAACTTTTTTTCAGATTTGTGTACTAAACATTCTCAAGTGTCTTCACATGAACTTGTGATTGAATCAGAGTATCATTTTTTGACCTGTTGATGTGTAAAGCATTATTTTAGCGTTAACAATCTATCCAATTTGCTTTATATCAATCATTTTTCAAGATATGAAGCTGCCTTTGCACATGGGAACATGTTGTAGTGTCTTCCAGTGACATATCAAGTTTGGTGTTGATTTGTCAAAGATTTGCCAAGATATGACTTCACTTCCTGTTTGGCGACTTTTCTGCTGAATTTGAGTGGCTGTACCGGACAAACGGTTGTGAGGATCAAAATTCTGTTGAGAACTTTTGTGAGGCTAGGTCTGAAGATCATCTCTGGTGATTTTGAAGAAGATTTGCCAAAAATTGTAGGAGGAGTAGGCTTTCAAAGGTTTTTGATAAAACCGGAAATAGCGGAAAATCTATATAACCGGAAATTGACCCCATGGGGTGGGTTTAATTCGTTTTGATCCAGGGAATCCAATGGTACCTCATTTTTGAAAATCGGTCATACGGTTCAAAAGTTGTGTGTGTTACAAAAGTCCAACTTTGACCTGTTGGTGGCGCTAGAGTGGTGTAATGAGAGCCATGAAACTTGGTGTGAATGAAGAAGGGACTGTCCTTAATGAGTGTGCCAAATTTCACAAAAAGTTACCATATGGTTCTAGGGGCTGCCATTGACTCCCATGGCAGGAGAATAATAATACTGACAGTAACAATAGGTTACCTCCTACCGGAGGAAACCTAATAATACTAACAAAAACAATAGGTTACCTCCTACCGGAGGAAACCTAAAAATATCTTTCTGGTCAGGAGCACATCCTACTATACAAACTGTGATGTAATATCTTGAAAGGCTTCCAAAATGTACTCCACAGACCACACTATTAACTATTAGACACACTCAAAACCGCTGAGTGGTTAATTCATTTATTAACAACTGGGTTAACCTGTGAAACGCAAGATTATGACTAAGAGGGAAATTGGTGATACACACTCTACAGTCCAAACAGGACCACAGTCAGGGCTGTAGTGGAGGGTAAACGCACGTAAACGCCGTTTAAGCACCTCTGGAATTTTGGAAATAGCGTTTACGCACCTATTAATAGCGTTTACACATCTCAAAGTGGCGTTTACGCATCTCAAAGTTCTCTGCGCCTAGTATTCTGCCGTTGTAATAATCCAAAATAAATTTGGTTTCATTTTAAATCACCTTAGACTAAATTTCATATTGTTGAACATATGAACGCTGTATTCTGAATAATTTTTATCTGCACTGTATTATGGTCTGTGACCCTCCAATCAGTGCCTTGCGGCTGCGGCAACACCAATAAAGATCCAGGAAGTATGTAAACACATACACGTTGTAGCTGCCAAATGTGAGGACCCTGCCTGATGTGAGTCCGCCAATAGGATGTCTAGAGTCCGCCGCTGCCTGATGTGAGTCCGCATGCGCAAACACAAACGGTTTACGGCAGAAGGCTCAGGAGCAAACTATCCAAGAAGTGCATTCTCATACATGGTTTAATATCAAGGTATCTGGCTTCTCTTAACGCATAATGTAGGTTTATTTAACGTAGTGTTTTATAATTTTGTCAACGGTTTACAGCATAAGGCTCAGTGTCAACATATGGGGCTATGTTGTATTACTGTTACTAGTAGGCTAATGAATGCACTGCTTAACTAATAATTCAATAAACATGAAGCTTAACATCATAAACCTTGGTGGATTTCAAACGTAAACAAATGCGCTTGTCATTCCACTTCATGCTGTAGCCTACACCACCAGCATTACCTGGCTCGTTGTACTACAATAGTGTCGCAAAGTTTGCGCATGCGGCCTCACATCAGGCAGGTCCTCACATTTGGCAGCTACACACGTTGTGGATAAGCCTTTTCGAAATGGATTAATTAGCCATGTATATCAGGCGATTTTTGAAGAGACCATTGAATGCTTTCATTCACACAGATGCCCACAAAATGAATGATGGCCTCAAGATCAAAGTAAGACTGAAAAAGATCAATTCACATTTTTTTTTACGTCACTTTGGTTCACACAACATCGCATTAAGACAGGGTCACACGCTTTTAATAACGTGCTTTCAAATACGATGATGCAGGTAACAAGGCAGCCTTTCCGGTTCAATCTAAATACGCCTAATAAAACGTAAATTCTTTCAGCAATTGAAGAAGCATGAGTAATTATCCTCACGCATATCACGCTTATTCATTGAAAATTGTAGACAGATTCTTTGCAAGCCAGTTAGACATAGCTAAGTGAAATGTTTTAGCTTAGCTATAGAATCTTCCATTTTCGCAGTGATGGGCAAATATAAGTGTTGAAGAAGAGCCTACATGAGTGTTCAATCCAACACAGTATATGAAGTCCTGGGCCATGTTCGGCGTACAACTGAAGCTAAGATAATTAATTGAGCTCGCGACTGGAGATTAACTAGCTCGCTAATTGAGAACAGGCCAAGCCCGTCTGGCGACGGGCTCTAATTTATTTGAACCTCTCGTTAATTTGTCCCAGGCTAAAATCATCAGCTAAATTGCGCGTGCACGTCTGCTTCAAAAGGCAGGATAGGTCGATCACCAAAACCATGATTTTCTTTTCCCGAACAAAAGTCTAAACTCAAAAAAAAAGACTAATTTTTTTCTCCGCTAAGGCAGGATATGACCATGAACGCGTTATGAAGAATTCAAGACCATAATCATGTCAAAATTCAACACTGCCTCGTCTGTGACAGCGATATAAGAAACTGTCTTTTGGCTGTCTAAGTTGTGATATCTTTTCCAATGCCTATTATGTGACTCTGGTGCAATGGGTAGAACTCATGGTTTGCATGCTACAGATCGCTAGTTTGAACCCCTTCGCTTCCCTAGAAATTGTAGTTTTACATCTCCTTGTAAATAGCTTTGAATAAACCGTCTGCGAAATGACTTAATGTAAATGTATTAATAAGAAATTCAATAAATTGAAGCATGAAAATATATTGTGTGCATTTCTCTCTTCTTATCATGCATCCACCTTTTCTACAAAAAATATATGCTGTGAAGTAGACTGAGGTAGACTTTATTAACTACGCTACTGCACAAAAACTAGACACGTTTGCAAAACTAAACGTTTGCAATGATGTAAGTTGCATTTGTTGATGACGTATGGTTAATAACATCGTGATTGATCATCGAAGATCTTAAACAACTTTCGCCAATATCTCCGTAATGGAGATGGGTTGTGCTCAAATTTCCTGGGATCAAAGAAAACGTTAGGCTATTCATGTGCAAACTAAAAATCACGTCTCAGGCTGCAAATGAAAGTTATTTCGGGTTTATCAACTGTACCAATGTCATATAATTATGGGTGCATCGCCGACATTACAAAAAGTGAAGACATGCAATGATCTACGGTGGTGTATGCAATAAATGACTCGAGAAGGTCTTCTAAATTAATTATTCCTTGTCGGGTGGATCGGTAGCGCTCATACAAGAACTCATCATGATGGAAAAATTGATCTTCTTGGCGATCGCAAAGAACTTTTCCTACGCTAATCAAACTTTATGACTCCTTGTCAATGGGATCCCTCCTTTTAGCGTGGGTGTGGCAAGTTTAGCCAGCTAAATTTTGGTTAGCCTGCCCTGGAGCAGGTTAGTGCTAAGCGATTGGTAACCATGGTTATTAATAAAAAGTAGCTTCAGCGAACTCGCTAAAGGGATGATGTCTTTTTTTTGCCTGGAATTTAGCTCGCTAAACCGCTTAGCGAGCGTCGCCGAACAGTACGCTGGCTGGTGAAGCACAGGAGAGGCATGAACCCCAGAACACGCCTGCAAGGGAGGTTTCTCCAATGGTCAAAGAACAGGGGAAGTGTTTAATTGCAGCATGGTTTCTTTTTATATTATACTTTTCAGCTGTAACACCCTGAGCCTGTTTCCAGAGGCCTTCATTTTTTATTTAGGTCCTATAGAGGTTCTTTCTTTTGTCTCCCCCACCACCCCCTTCGTTTTTGTGAGGCCTACACCTACTTTTCTTGCCTGTTTTCTTGACATTTTATCACCTACAAACTCCAAACACATCTATTCACTGTCATTGATTTAATATGACTTTAACTGACAACATAATGGAATAAAGCCAGGTCAGCCTAACAGAGTTGCAACGCTTTGTGTTGAGTTGCTTCGCGCCGTGTTTCATCGGGTTGAGGACTGTCTGATCTCAAAATGCATAGTTTACCCACCTCTAATTTTACCACTACAGCACTGGCCACCGTGCATTGTAACCCTCCTTTGGAGTTTAAGGATGATTTTCAAAAAATCTTGCTAAAATGAGAAAAGGAGAGGCTTGCTCTCTGGTGGAGGAAATCAGCCAGGAAGAATTGAACTGAAGGACAAGCAAAAGAAGGGAAGGTATTGAACCACTGAAATTCTCCAGCTCTTATTACACGCTTCAGAGGGGAAGCATAAGCCCCTAACCCCTTTAAATAAAGGCCTCAAAGGAAGACAATCAATCAGTGGCAGAATTGCTGAAAGCCAAGGTGGATAATGTGGAAGATGGTAACAGAGCCCCTGTGGTTTTTAGGGTTTGACTATTTTCATGGTGCCTGAGAGTGGTAAAAAATGTAGCGTATTTATGTCAGTTATCGGACAGTGTCAAACAAGTTTTATAATGGATTAACAATCGATACTCTCAGTTTAATAATGGGTTAACATGACAACGTGAACATTTGCTGATAACACACGCCACTCTGATAATTAACACCATTACGATAGGAAGTCTACTGAAACAAAAAAACACTCCCAGCTCACAGTGTAGAAATATGGCTACTTATGGTGGGATACTTGTGAAATTATTATATTATTATTTAAATAATGAAATAGCTTATTTTAAGTATTGATTACATGAAGTAATAATTAATACAAAAAAAACATACAAAAAGAAGAGTGAATTCGATCAGTAAAAAAATTAAATGTAAGTCAGTTGAAAATGGCTGCAGTTAGAGCACCTTGTTGATTTTATCAGGAAGTTGGTTCCAGAGTTGAGCAGCATAGCAGCTGCTTCCCTATGTTTCGTTTTTTGCAGTAGGTATTGCCAACAGATTTCTCTCCAGTGAGCAGTGACATATTTGAGAGGTATTTTGGTCTTTCCTCCTTTAGTGATTTATAAACAAGCAGGAGTGCTCTAAAGTGAATTATGTGACTTAGTGGATACCAGTGTAAGGATATAAGTATATAAGTAATGTGGTCAGTTATTGGTTTTTGGAAGAACTCTAGCAGCTGCATTTTTTACTATCTGAAGCTGTTTGATTTGATTTGATTTGTTTATTTGATGAAGAGGGACAGTGTGCATTACAGTTTTTCACTGTTGCTAAAACCCGTTTTTCAAAACAATAACGGCTTTCTCAAAACTGCACACAGAAAACTGAAAACCTCACACACAAAATGCTAAACCTGACACTCCATTTGCAAGATGACTCTTTGCTATCAAATCTCTTAACTGTTCACAAAATGGAACTTGTCTTTTCATTTGGTACACACAGCCATATTTTCAAAACACACACACATACATTAATTTAGTACACACAGCAAAGCATTTGCTGCACACTACCAAGCATTTACAGCACACAGAAGTGCAAAATTGAAAACACAATCATCGAATCACACCATATGAATGACAATGACTCATTGAGCCATTTCTCCTTTTGTAAAATGTATCAGTGTAGGCCTACATTTTTCATAGTCAAACATAAAACAGCAATACCGTTGTTTTCACAAAGCATATTTACAATTTCAGTCTCCTGTTCCACCAAACACTAGATTGTATTGACATAAAATTGTATACAAAATGCTTACAGTTTTCCTCAATTGTTTACACACATTTTTTTTTTTTTTTTTTACAGTAAAGCATGCCTCGTTTTCTCTAAACACAAATCCCAAAACAACTAACAAAAAATGCAAAACCCTTTATATCTCCTGGAAAATGCTACTTTGCTTTCAAAAAATATTGAGAGTGTGTTTTCTTCCTCCACAGTGTGGTTCTCTTTCAGTCCTGCAAAATCCAAATACTGTGACTATATTCTATTGATATGCAGTATTACAGTACACAAGGCAAACAGATTTCGTACTTGTTCTCCATCCTGAAGGTTCTACAGTAATGAAAAACCAAGAAAACATGGTCTACCACAGCGGCCCAAATCTCATTAGAGATGACCATTCTCCTTCTTATTTCTCCTCCTCCTCATTCTTCACCTTGTCCTCATTCTCTTCCTCCTCCTTGTCCTCCTACTTGTCCTCCTCTTTGCCCTCTTCCTCCTCCTCTCTCTCTTACCCCTATCCTTCTCTGGTTGTCGATCTTTTCAAAGTTTTCAATAGTTTACCACACAAAACAGAGGCTCAAGACACTTTTATGGTGCAGTCCTCACTGCAAATTGGTCAAAAGACCTGAAAGTTTAGAGATTTTACTATTTGTGCCTTGCAGGTTGATGCTTTGAGATTTTACTTGAAAATTGTGTGCAACAACAGAACTTTGTGTACAGTGTTTTGACAACAATGTGATGTGTAATTGACATCAGTGTGTTCACAAGGAAAATCAGAGTCTAATGCAGATAAGGGAGTCTTAAGTATTTCCCTCTTGGGGCGAGCGATTGATACATGACGTGAAGGTTGTGCAGATTGTGCCGAATTTTCGCTTTTTACATGTAAATGCACGCAATTGTAGCCAAAAGGCTAGTTTTCATTGGCAGTCCCCCTGCCAGAGTGAAACTGGCTTAAGATAGGGAAGAATTACAGCATAACATTGGGGAGGGGAGGAAAGAAAAGACAACACCCAGACTATGCTCAAAGAGGAGTACAGTGTGGGAACAGTAAAAAAAACACACCTCAGCACATAAGCACATACAACTCACAAACAATACATACATGAATACAAAACACCAGAGCTACATTAAAAAGCTGCCTCTTGCGTTGGCGCTAGGGATAGCCAGGAGTCTCATGACATGTAGGCTACCAGGACATGACAAACACAATAAAACACACCTCAGCACATAAATACATACAACTCACAAACAATACATACATGATTACAAAACACCAGAGCTACATGAAAAAGCTGCCACTTGCGTTGGCGCTAGGGATAGACAGGAGTCTCATGACATGTAGGCTACCAGGACATGACAAACACAAAAAAACAATAATACAACTCACAAACAATACATACATGAATACAAAACACCAGAGCTACATTAAAAAGCTGCCTCTTGCGTTGGCGCTAGGGATAGCCAGGAGTCTCATGACATGTAGGCTACCAGGACATGACAAACACAATAAAACACACCTCAGCACATAAATACATACAACTCACAAACAATACATACATGATTACAAAACACCAGAGCTACATGAAAAAGCTGCCACTTGCGTTGGCGCTAGGGATAGACAGGAGTCTCATGACATGTAGGCTACCAGGACATGACAAACATAAAAAAACACACCTCAGCACATAGATACATACAACTCACAAACAATACATACATGATTACAAAACACCAGAGCTACATGAAAAAGCTGCCACTTGCGTTGGCGCTAGGGATAGCCAGGAGTCTCATGACATGTAGGCTACCAGGACATGACAAACACAAAAAAACAATAATACAACTCACAAACAATACATACATGATTACAAAACACCAGAGCTACATGAAAAAGCTGCCACTTGCGTTGGCGCTAAGGATAGCCAGGAGTCTCAGGAAAATGACCAACACTAAGCAGGCGAAGGTGTGGGGCGTGGGATGTGACCGAAGGTGTCAGCTTGGGGTGGGACGTAAACAGCTGCAGAGAATTCCCTGGGCAAGTTGGAAGCCCGGCAGGTGTAGAATGCTGTCAGGGGTGCACTCACCAAGCCAGGTTTCAGTAAAACACAGGGCAGCAGATACTGAAAAATCCTTATGAATCCTTTTAAAGAGCAGCAGTTCATCCATTTTGTTGGGCAGAGAGCGGAAATTCGCCAGATGTAATGATGGAGGGCTTGTCTGAATAATGTTTTGACATATGGCCTCAAATTATGCTTTTGACAATGAATTCCCTGATCTTTTGCAGGATCATTAGGAAGATGGAAAGAAATTACTTGCGATTATCTTTCAGAGGCCAATTTTTACATTCAGATTTTTATAATCGTCTGTGGGTTACTGCGAAGTGGGTTTGTTTAATTCCTTTTTTAGTACTGTATATTACTCTGTGGCTTTATTCTGCTTTCCACATATTGCAGACTCCAGTCTCTCTGGCCTAGTCTTACAACTATCTGAGAGGAGCTGGATGAGTACACTTAATATTTCTAACTATCACACTAAGAGATTTGCGTGTGGTGTAGAATTATATACACACATATTCATAAAAAAAAACATCAAATGCCTACTCATACAGTATTACGCTTTTGGATAGTTATGGAGTGTGATTTGTCTCAACATTTGTAAGGACGGTTACGGAATGTAATAATTCATTTTTAAAAGGGGGTCTCATAACTTCCATATGGTCTTTTGGAAGAAATGTGACTGTATTTGACAGAATTGTTGGCCTCTCCACTGATTAGCACAGTGGGAGGAGTAGTGCTGTCAATTTCAATTGCGTGAATATGCTCCACATAAACACATGACCAGAGTGTTTTAAAAGGACATAGCAAATATAGCCGACAACTCCAAGAGTATGATAATTATTGGAGGAGATTGTGCCATACAAGACAGGCGACGTAGACCTACTTGCCTGATCTGCAAGGACAAGAAATAACTGACCAGGATTTTGGCACAGAGAGTGCTGATGGGACCATGTCCTACACAATTAGCTGGAGTGTTTCATTTTTGCTAGTCGCAAGGGTTGAGATACTTCAGTATAATAGGAATCAGTATAATTACGAACATATCAACTATGAGAAATTGATAGGCGAAATAAAAGCAGATCTCAGAAGATGGGAAATCCTTTCACTGTCTTTATCTCCCTCTGGAACGAAATACTGTTTTCTGATTGGCTAATGGGGTGTACATTAAGTTCGTGGAACCGCACACCTTGGACGTAGTCCCAGTAGAAAAGTTAAATCGCTGTTCCATATCAATGCTCTTGAATGATTACCATTGACAACCAACGTAACGTTTTGTTTTTTGAACAACAGCCGGTTCCAGGCACTACTTTCTCTAACGGGAGCACTAGGCTTCAAATCAAGAATTCATCAGGTTATTATGCATATTAAATTTCCTAAAGATAAAGGAAATTCTAAATAATAATAATAATAAATATAGCTGCAAGCAGAATTGGCGGTTTCCTCCTCCAAACACTGTGAATCAGGGAAAAATTTAATTTTGTATAGAAAAATCCATGCTGCAGACTTGCCAATGGGATATTACATTTCAAATCCAACATTTACAATGCTTTTGTCCTGAAGTTTAGACTGAGTGGAGGTTGTGTGTGTGCGCTTACCCTGTGTGTCTGTGAGAATGTATGTCTGTGAGAACTTAATGAGTTCTCAAGCAACTTCTCAAGGCAAATAGGTATGAATATACTGAACAGTTTAATTCAGAGGAGATAACCACTGCTGAGCTGGTCCATGGAGCATCTCAAAGACTCTAAACATATTACACAGGGTGTCCGCGGGGTCTTAAAAAGTCTAAAATATAGCGATTTTTTGCACTGTATGTCTAAAATTGAGTTTGAGTAATTTAAGACCTACGTTTCAATGCAAAAATATATTTTTTTACGTCCTTTTCCACGCCGTTCTATTTTTTCTTTTCCTGTAATGGGCACAGTTATGGTCCGTGTAGTTCTACATGACATGTTGCTGTTAGTGGAACGTAATAAGAAAACTACGGATGTGAAACGGAAATGTACTCTCGTCACTTGCAGTAGCAAGTATTTTGATTCCCTGTGTGCGAGCAAGGCGGGAAGTTATGAAGTAGAAGACGACTAAATGGCAGAAGAAGATGGGGAAATGCAAACTCAATGATAACTCTCGCGACCGGAATTTTCGGACTGGTTGAAACGCGTTCCCAACGACAGTGAGGCTTACTGCATTCTCTGCAAAAGAACTCTAAAACTCGGGACCCTGGGCATTAAGGCACTAGAATCGCACACAAAGTCAAGTAAGCACCAGGACTCGGCAAATGCGCCGCGAAATTCGCATGGTATAGCCCAGTTTTGTTCTGCAGCTAGCAGAAATAATACCTCTACCGGTAGTACTAGTTCTAGTGCTGCGTCCAGCATTTGCGATCAATTGGGCTCAGTTTGCAGAGCAAGCAGAGGGCAAGGCTGGCAGCAAAATGGCAGAGCTCCTCTCAAAATCCAATGCTCTGAGGAGGGCTGCTAAAGACAAACTCTAACAGCTTAAGGTTCTGGAGGATGAAATTGCCACCAAAAGTGCACAGCTTAGAAGCATGTAAAATAATGGATGTATATATGTTTGTTTCATTGACAATAAATGTCAATTGACCGCAGTCTGGCTTTGTTATTTCTTTTTTTGATACTCCGTGAAGGTCTTAAATTGAACCCATGATGGTCTAAAAAAAGTCTAAAATTGCACTTGTTAAAACCTGCAGACACCCTGATTACAAGAGCGATCCAGTAGAAAATCTAACCAACAAGTCCCCGTGCCCACTTTTATATTGATCAAATCACCCTTTGCTCTGGTTTCATTTGCGTCTTATTTGCGTCATTGGACTCGACCGCACCTAGAGATGGAAAACAACAGGTACCTTACTTGCGTCATTGGACCTGACCGCACCGAGATGGAGAACAATCGGTCCAACTATCTTAACAATGTTGCCTATCAACCAGTTTGCTTTGTCTCTGTCAACAGAATTAACCACCTTGAGATACATGGTGTACAGCTTCCTGTGATACCAGGTATCTCGGGGCTTTCAGACACAGTTCTTCACATTGTCTGCCTTGTGGCTTTTACAGAGGCGTCTGTCACCTTGCCCTGACCCCCCTTTGTCCCTGAAGCATCTAGGTAGTCTATGCAGAGGAGGCATGTTTGTCACGTGATTTATCATAAAAGGTGTCTTTGCAATTGGGGTTATAATAACAGGCCTGTCTGCCTCATGATTTCTCAGAAATGCTATCTGCTCACTTGGGTTTATAAGAAAAGGCCTGTCTGCCATAGGATGTCTCTGAAAAGGGGCCTTTTCTGCCTCTGGCAGCCTCTTCATAAGTTATAAAGAGCTATCTCTATTTGTTGAGATGTCCATGTTCCAGTACCAGCCATACACATTATTCAACAGTACAGTAATAAAGAAGATAAAAATACGACAGATGTTGTAAACGGGAGATAAGCGGGATAACGGCCTCCGAGCTGTGCAGTTCTACAAAGTTAATGGACTTTGCGGACGCTGCGCGTCGTGGAGTTCTTTGCCCCGCAGCGTCCATTAACTTTGTAGAACTGCACAGCTCGTCGGCCGTTATCCCTTACTTAATAAACATACTGCCAAGACTACTTTTTTATATAACAGTAGACCTTCAGATGTCCTCATTATTACTTTTAAACAATTGATGGATGGTAAATGGTTTAAAATAGTACTGTACTGTTTAAAATGGGGGCCTAGAGTTCCCTAATTTAAAACATATTATTGGGCAGCTGAACTTAGGTCAATGGTTGCTTGGATACCTCAAGATGTTGAAACCATGAGTTGGGATGGAGAGAGTGACTGTCCTGGTCTGCCATTGGACACAATCACATTTTTAAGTCAAGATACCAGGGGATTAAAGAAGATTTGCCATTACTGGCCAAAAAAACACCCTAAAAGATGGTGAGTTGTGAGAAAGAAGCTATGTCTTCCTATGTCAATATCCAGAGCTATTGGGATCACTCTTCAGACTGACTTCCTTCTATCTAAGCTTGACGCAGGAGTTAAGATATCGGAAGAGATGGGCTTAACTGTGTTATACTGGCTGTTTGAGTGGGGAACCCTGAAGTAATTTAAGGAGCTCTGCCATTTTTCATCTGCCAAGAAAACATCAGCCAGCTCAGCTGCTGACCCAGGATTATGCACACAGACCCACACCTGTAACTCAGGAGACACCATTTACAAATTTGTTTGACAATGAGAATTTCACTCACTTCTACGCCTTTACCTCTGGGTTAAATCCACTTCCCATAGTGATCCTCCAACCTCTCATAAAGCTCTTTAAGACTCCTATCAGCATCCACTTCAAGGGAACATAATCTCTGTCTTTTCTTTTCTGGTTTGATGTCGTATTTCTTCAAGGTAGCTGCTTTTACTTTGACATTATCTAGTGAGTTGTCTCCATCCATGTGGACAGAGGCTATTCTGGCCTTCCCAGTCAGAAGAGGAACAGGGTTAATAGTCCAGTCAGCCTTCGGCCACCGGCAAGCTGAAGCAACACCGTTCGAGGGTGAAGCCCTCAACGTCATCAGCTTGTGTTCACTTCTCTAATCTACGTAGGTTCAGGAAACGTCTAGGTTCAGGGCTCTGGGGAACCAAATTCAACCTATTCTTCATCATTCAGGTGACCAGGCCTTCCTGGGGGTGGATCAGGACCTGGAGTCAGGAAAGCGCTTATCTCCTGCTGAATTGTCCCGGGAACTTTCAAGCACTTGTTTGATGTTTGACTGTGTAAGGACAGTCGTTAAGTAACTAGTTTGTCATAATGTCAAAGTCAGCACATTTCAAGAGATTTCGTTAGTTTTAGCTGCTAGCATACCTTTAGCGAATAGCTATTGATCCATAATGCACCTTTAACTGCGTTTCAGGAATGAGGTCCAATGTGATCAAGTTACCCGCCCTGATTACTATCAGGACCTCATAACTGATTGATTGAGTGAACTCAAAATAATGTTTTAGCAAAGCAAAAATGTCATACTGGAGTTAAATGCTTGTTGCTAGGTAACACCTATGCGTGAATTAACAGTAACATGACAAATGAATCATCCGCAAATACATGTACTTTTAGAATTGAGTCATAATGTAGTCTACTGCTACAGACACTGACATTCTCTCATCTTATTTTACACATCAGATGGATCATTTAAGTCAGTGGTCCCCAACCACCGGGCCACGGCCCGGTACCGGTCCGTGAGGCGTTTGTTACCGGGCCGCACAGAAAGAATAATTAATTTATTTAAATTCCTCTGAATTAATTATTAGCGTCTGAAAGGTGTTATATTTTGAAAAACGACCGGATTTTCCCGGACGTCACATTCGCCAGATTTGGCATGGAGTTGTATGTGTAGATATTAAGGAGTCTGACATTCTGATTTTATTTGGAGGACAAAACACAAGATTAAGCCATTTTGTTAAAGAGATGAAAACTCATGGGTTTAAGACACACTAAAGCTTCATCCTAAACCACATGTTAAAGCTTTAATCTGAAAACAGAGTAGTTCTACATTCTTATCCAACGAGTAGAGGAACATAAAAAGGCTTACATTATTGGAGACCAGGGAGCCTCCAATGTCTCTTTGGAGGGCATGCAGTCTTAGGCAGCATAGGGACCTCGGGAGTCAGGACTGACAGCTGGAAGCCCTTCTATGCCACAGCCTTTCACAAGGTCACTGAGGCCTGACCAATGGGAATAAATCCCAAAGTCAGACAGCCTACATGCAGACACAGCAATCTGTACAGCCCAGGGTGAGCACTAAGTGAACTGTTTCATAGTTGAGAGTAAGGGGCTCTGCCGCTTTTCTGCTTGGCAAGTGGCATTACTGAGATGGATTGCGGTGATGACCTCCTGACTCTGGTCGAAAGGGTGTATCAGGATGCTCTTCCCTACTGAGAGTACATAATTATGTTCAGGTTCAGTGTTGATCAAGTATGCCTGTGAAGTTATATCCCTGGCTACAATGAGGTATCAAAAAACTAGGTTAAGAAGAGTAAGACAAACCATAAAGTGAAACAATGTCTATATACATATTTTATGGAAGGAAAAATGGGCAGACTAAATGTAGCCATGCAATTCTGTTTGTACATAAACAGAGCAAGAACTGTGCTCCCCAGAATGAACATAATGATGAATCTTTTATCAGTCAGTCAGTCAGTCATTCTCTTGTTCCTATGCTGGAATCTGACTCTCTGCAGGTTGCATGCTGGAATAAACTCCAAGAACTCTGACTCCATCTTCCTGGTCCATTCTAAAATTGTGATTCCTTCCGCAGTACGCTGGCTGCAGGGACACAGTCACCAGGTGAGGCATGGCACACCACCAACCCATCCTGTTTCTAATGTTACCTGCCAAGGCCTAGGGGCACAGGCGGCTAATGGCAGAGGCAACATAGGTGATCTCCTAGGGTGCAAAGTTCCAGAGGGCAGCCACAGATGTTTCTTTTAAAAATTCAGAAGTGTGCCCTGTCACATCCACAATTGACTAGTGTGCAGCCTTTTACTCAGCTACTGAGCTATAGCCCATTGTTTGCATAGCATCTCTGCTGCGTGTGTACTACCCCTACTGAATATATTTCTAAGGGTTCAAAAATATGATTCTAGAAAGTGAATCAGACCTATTAGTGGCTATGCAGGGTTGGTCTGGAGGTCTGTGCCTTCATGAATAAGTACTTTAACAGATGTTGTGAGATCATTGTGTGCTAGATAACTCCATGTGGCTACCTGTCTGTCACATCAACTATTAGAGGTGTCTCTGGTAATATCAGGCTGGGTCCCCATTTAACATAGACACTGTCCAAAAACGGTTATGGAACACAGCTGTTGGATCAGGGGATTTAATACTGGACAATGACCAACCAGTCAAAAAAACAATCCCATCCCTAATTGTACGTCCAGTCAGTCCCTCACTCCAAAATAATGGCGGTTGCTGTGGTTCTCCAACAGGCTGAAGAGCGTCATAAACGTCATCACATAGAGGAACATTTCGCCTGGTAGCGATATTGTGCAGGACAATACAGGTAAGTATTATGTTGCACACTCCATGTTGTTCCACTCGGAAGTAGTTAAGGTAGCCTCTTAAGAGCTGCATTTAAGTACAAAATTGCACATCTTGTTTCGCAATAAGCATTGTGGAAACGTGCCTGCTCAGGTGTGTTTCCTGCAAAAGAAGAGGTCATTAGCCATGGTAGGAGTGGATAGGCACTGTCTCCTATTATTATGCCATCCGACAGGCTGGTTTGGAGCTTTATGTTAAGAGGTATATAGATTTGGAGGACAAGGTCTGCAACATGTTTAATATCTGTATTCCCAAAGCGAAACTGAGTTCCTCAGTGGTGTATTGCTCCAGCAGTTTTGTATGCTCAACATACATATTTTCACAGGATCCTGTCCTACCAAACTAGTGGTGGCAATGGACAATACCTACCACATCAGCGCCTCTCAGTAAGTCCTATGGTGATGTAAACACACTAACAACACCCATTAAACATAAATTAGCTGATATGCTTTAGCTTGTGTTCAGTTAAATCATTCATGTTCAAGGCCTATAAACTGAGTTCACTCCACCAAAGAAGTGGAACCATGGACTCAAAAGGGCCTTATTTCACTGTTGCAGAAAGCCACGCATTGCTGCAGAGTGTTAGGTCCCATTATGCCTTGATATTGATTATACAATTATATCTAAGTGACAAAAACTATTTGGGATGAAATCACCCACAATGTCAATGCCATGGGGGTCTGGCCAGAATAGCGAGTGAAATTTAGATGGAAGAATCTGAGAGGCCAGACCAAAAAGGACCATGCTGAAGCAAAAAACACCCAAACAGGCAACAGGCCCTTTAGGGGAAGTGATTACACAGACATGGTTTTAAATATAGTTGGAGGTGAAAATTGCCAGATCTGTATGGGTTTGAAGCTGTTTTAGGGGTAAAACCATGATGTCGATTAGAGACGAAAGTGAGCCTGTTCCTCCACATTTAGAGTTTACAACATTTATTCTGGATCATAGCCCGTAATCCTGATTTGGTGATCAGGGTGATCCAATCCAAAATTGCTTTGATCCAGATTACATTTGTTGAACAACCGGGCCGATCCGTATCTGGAAATCCCATGTTTTGCTATCTGACTGGATGTGCTATAATGGATGCAATTGTAGAAACTAGTTTTGAGTAGTTTGTCTCTGATGATGATGTCATTGTTAAAAATATACACTGATAAATGACAGTTCAAATTAGATATATAGTTTTTAATTTTCTATTGAGGTTGTAGACTCATCACACTTGAATTTCACATACAAACACACATTTAGACTTTCACATTAATGATAATCTCAGAATTCTTAATAGAACATAGACTGACTTTTTTTTGTCTAGATAGCATCTATGGCAGAATATATGAACCCTTTTGTTTGTGAAAGGTTTTTTGTTGCTCAGGGTTGGTCATACCATATCTAGATTTTGATGTCTCGTTGAGCTGACTTTTTCAGCATTGGTATTTTATGCCATCTGTTGTACATGGGGCCATTACAGGCTCTATTGCGGTACCCATAAGAGAATAAACGTAATGTAGATAAAGATATAGTTGTGACTAGTTATAGTTACACTTACAATTGAAAAGGGACAGATTGCTGCTAGTCAAAAGGGTGTATGGAAATGGATCATTACTTTATCAGGACTTTGAGTCGGGGTCAAATACCCCTTTTCCAAAGCCGTGCTGGTTCTGGGATGGTGTTTATGCGGTTCGGTGCTGGTTCTTATCTAACCGACCGATCTTTCCACCAACTGAGAGCCAGAGTAGGGCTAGCTACGTCTTTAAATCACGTCATACGCCTCCGTTGTCCTAGCTGAACATTTTGGAAAGTTGTGACATTCGGAGAAGGCAAACAATTTTCGATATAACTTTTATTATGTTTCATGTTGAATACCATGTAGTACCATACACGTTAATGTTAATAACAAGTTAATGTTCTGTTTACTTGGCAAGGGGTTTTCTATATTTCCCCACCTAGATCAATGTGACAATGCAGTTCATGATGGAAGTTGACTAGCTACTATATACTTAGGTGGTCAGGGAGGCTGTTCCATAAGTGTTGCGCTGCCGAGCAAAAGGCCCGGTCGCCCATGGTGCGGAGCCTGGTTTTGGGGACGTGGAGGAGCGAGCTGTTTAAAGACCTGAGGGTGCAGGTGGAGGTTTGGGGAGTAATTCATTCTTGCAGGTAGAGAGGTGCATGCCCATTTATGCATGTATGAGTGAGTATAAGGACTTTGTAGTCAATCCGGAAAGAGACAGGGAGCCAGTGTAGTGAGTGTAATATTGGTGTTATGTGCTCATATTTCCGGACCTACACCAGGATCCTGGCAGCGCTGTTTTGGATGTATTGCAGCTTCTGGATGTTCTTGCCAGTGATCCCATAGAAATGTGAATTACAAAAGTCCAGTCTTGAGGAGATAAAGGCGTGGACAAGCTTCTCTGCGTCTGATAGGGTTAAAGTGGGGCAGAGTTTGGAGATGTTTCTTAGATGATAAAAGGAGGTTTTGCACAGGTGTTTTATATGGTCATTAAAGGTCAGGTGATAGTCAAACCTAACTCCGAGGTTAGTGACTGTGGAGGAGAGGGGGATGACCTGGCTGTCGAAGGTGAGATGAGTCAAGGAGGATGACTGAACCTGGTGTGTAGTGCCAACAAGAAGGTCTGGAGATCCATGGTCATGGTGGCTTAGTCAATGCTTTTCCAGTTCCGGAAAGACATTTGAATCTTAGGTCTAATAGTAGGCAGCATAAAAGGGCGTAGTTGGGCGGCGCGGTTTAAATAGCACTCCACAATGACAAGAAAACAATGAGTAGAATATAAAAAAAAACAAAGCTTTGTTTCAAGAACACACAGTGCTCAACACTATCCAATAACAACTATCAACAAACTGTAACTTTGGGCATAAGAGGTTCAGAGCAGAATTGTTGGAAAACATTTAGTTGGGTTTCAGAGGTTTACAGAATAAACCAGGTGCCCACACATTCACATAAAAGAGGTTAAGATGGCTGCAGCAAGATTCGATCTTCTTACATTTCTGGGTGAAGTGCTTTAGTTCCCTCACCCCCGTTGCAGTCCAGAGTGTTGCAGTCCCAGGACTTTGGAACAACAGGCAGGGTAAACAAAATAACGCATCACTCACTGAACAACCAGCTAACCAGCTCCGGTTAGCATCCAGGCTTGATGAGAAGCAACGGTTGTAGGTCCTCTCGCGGTCAGTGCTCTGATGCTGAATTTTTACATCCGGACCGTCGGGTCCCATGTCTTTCAGTCTCTTCTTATCGACGTGTGATCGTCGATTGAAAGGTGTTTCACGAAGAGATACCACAGAGTTTTCAGTCGACATACTCACAGAATCAAAGTCTCTGCTAGATATGTTGCTCACATAGATACGTGAGATGGGATGTGAAAAAATGAAAAAGGTCTCTGATTCGACGAATAGTCCAGTCGCGTTGGAATAAGAAACAATGTCATCGAACTGTCATCCGCCAATGAGAAGCTGTCCTTGCTCAAATGTTTCTGCCCAGTATAGGGCTCCCATTGACTTCAACTTGGCTGGCGCCCCACCACGGAGGAGGGGTTTTCTCAGTGATAACGAATGGCAATAAATTATATTTTCAACTGTTAATTCTGTACATTTTGTTTGGAGCCATAAAGCCATTTGAATTAAAAGAAAAGTTTGTCTCACCTGTGTTATATAAAAACTACATGTCAACTTTGTCTGTCAACATTATTAGTTGGGTCCATATTAATATTGTAGGGATGCCTTTTCCAAATATCCCATGTTGTTTGTTCAAGGGGTGAACGCTGTCTGACAGCCAGGGCTGTAGTGGAGGGTAAACGCAAGTAAACGAAGTTTACGCACCTCTGGAATTTTGGAAATAGCGTTTACGCACCTATAAATAGCGTTTATCCACCTCTAATTGGCGTTTACGCAGCTCAAAGTTTTCTGCGCCTTGTATTCTTTCGTTGGAATAATCCGAAATAAACTTGTGTCATTTTAAAACACCTAATACTACGTTTCATATGGTTGAACATATAAACGCTGTAGTCTGAATCATTTTCTACTACTGTATTATGGTCTGTGACCCTCCAATCAGTGCCTTGTGGCTGCAGCGGCGACACCAATCAGTATCCGAGAAGGTATAAACACATACAAGTTGTGTATTAGTCCGCCTGCCTACCTGTTATTAGGAAAAGATTACCGGTAATTAGCCATGGATATCAGGCGATTGAAGTGCTCCCACTCCCACAGATGCCCGCAAAAAGCCTGAAGTTCAAAGTAAGTCTGAAGAAGATTAATTCACGTTTTTAGACGTTGTTTTGGTTCGCACAACATCGCATTAAGACAGGGACAAACGCTATTAATAACGTGCTTTCAAATACGATGATGCAGGTAACAAGCCAGCCTTCCCGGTTCCATCTAAATAGGCCTAATTAAACGTAAATTCTTTCAGCAATTGAAAATGCTGGAGTAATTATCCTCACGCCTATAGCGGCAGATAAGGCTAATTCATTGAGAAATTGTAGACAGATTATGTGCAAGCCAGTTAAGATAGCTAAGTGAAATGTTTTAGCTTAGCTATAGAATCTTCCATTTTTGCGGTCAAGGTCAAATATATTAGTTTTCTACTTTCTTGATGACACGTCCGTGCTCTCGCATAGAAACGTGAGCAGGGAGCAAAGCTGTTGATTCACTGAATAGGCCTATATGCTTAATCAATGCGTTATTTGAAGTCATAAAGGTGTAGAGTAGCCTGTAAACGAAATACACTGGAAACATGGAATATTTGAAAACAAGTCAGTTCTCAATGTGAAAAAAAAAAAAAAAAATGCTGTAAAGGCTATTTATGAAGACATAGGCAGTACCTATTCCTTTAACTTATGTTGTCAGTGTTATTGACAGGCTCCTTAACTGGTGTTCTCAGCCCCACAACTCTTAAATTAAACATATTCTTTCAGGCAATGATGCAGAGAGCACAGGGAGAGGGGAAACACCAGGAGGTCAAATAGAGAGAGGAGAAAGAGTGAGAGGGCTGGTGAGAGAACAAAATCATGGCAGTGGAGAACCAAAGAGTGGAAAAGAGGAAAGGGGAGAAAATGACAAAAGACCAACAGAGAAGGAAAAAACAGAGAAAGATGAAATAGAGGGAGGAGATGAAAAAACAGGTAGGAAGAAAGGAGTAAGAGAAGAAACAGGGACAGGAGAGATGGAGAATGGATAATCTGAATTAGAATCTGAAGTAGAGGGAGATACAGACGAAGGAAGAATCTGAGACTGAAGACAGTCTGAGAGGAGAAAAAGAGCAGATGCCACCCACATAATCTGGACAGAAACGCAACATACTTTTCTTTATTGTTACTTGAAATCTTATAATCTTCAAACTACAAACACATTTATTCATTGTCATTAATTGTATATAACTTTAACTGATAACATAATGCAATATAGCGAGGACAGCATTACAGAGTGCCAGCGCTTTGTGTTGCGTTGCTCTGCATCGCGTCGAGGTCAGAACGATCACGTTTTGACATTCTCCCTAAAAAATAAGCTACATTTTTAAGTGTTTACCTTTGACATTTCTCTCAAGCTATTCTTCTGCATATAGGTTAAGGATTCCACAGCCAACGCTGTGGACACCCAAGCTGATACTGTCAGTATGCAACAACAAAAAGCAATTTCTCCCTTTGTGTTTACCATTGTGAAGAATAAAACCTTGTTGCTGATTTTTCTACCATTGCCTGACTCTCCATTAATCTGTAGTACAAAATTACCATCATGAGCGGCCATGACGAATAAAGATAACAGGCTGGGGAAACTGATTTTAAAACAATTAAATGCTGAGTAAACACCTGCTTTCTGCTTGACAGAGGAAACTTTTGAAAATGTGCTATAGCTTGCCCAAGTTCTCTTAATTAAGAGGCTTATCTTCCTGAGGCCGGCTCCTCATGTGTTTCCATGCCTAATTGGGTTTGCAGCAAAGGTGGCTGTTCCCTGATTTTCAAGTAGGCGGTTGTTTGGCTAAATGAGCTGTAGCAGCATAATGACAGTGGAAGACACTGAGCTGGGCATTGTGGCAAACAGGCTCACAGACTCCTCAATTGCAGTTTTAAAAGATATACGTATATAGACATATAAGACTCAATTATAGAAGTCTCAATAATTCTTCATCTGAAAGGCATTAAATTATATAACTGTCAAAATTAGAGTATGTACTGGTGACTATAAGCATTTGTAGTAGTTGTTAATTTATCAATCGTAGGTCCATTGCGTGATGTCATGAAATATGTAGCCTCTAAAAATCACTCACAAGTAATTCGATGTAACAGTATCAACAACTTGTAACAACATGGCATTGTTCAAGGGACATTTCTAGTGTCATATTTGTCTTTAAGCTGCTCAAATCTGTTGGGCAAGAACGGATGCCAAGAGTGGGAATAGGCTGTTCAGCCTACATTGGTCACATTGTCCTTTTCTTCTGGTTCACTGGCTTGTTCATACCCGCGCTGAGGAGTTTAGATACCTATACAGACATTGGGTTCCTGAGGTGGGTTGCTGTGCTGCTATAGTACCTACTCAGTCATACCAAGGGGTTGTTAAGTCAGAATATCTGTTGATTCCTCTCTCGTGTTCTCAGGGGACTTGCATTGTATACTGTCACAACAACCCCCACAACGGATCTCACAAGTCTGGGGTAATCGTACGGTGGCCGAGAAGGGCAAAACACAAAAACAAACTCGGGAACATTTTTACATTTTGTAAAACACTTTAACAAGTTTTCGAAACACTTTTACAAGTTTTTTACGAAAATTACATTTTAGAAAAAACTTTTGCAAGTTCTGGAACAAAATAACAACATCTTAGAAAACATTTTTGCAAGTTCAAAAAAACATTTTTGCAAGTTCATTTTTCTTACGGAAGGGGAATGCCCAAGCTCGAGGTTGAGCCGGAAATGACAAGGAAAGCGCTCAAATTCAAGTTCATAGCGATTCAAGATGGACAGCGGTAGAGCAGTGTTTTGTCCGTTCTTTGGCCAACACATGAGACTATTAACACGGTTTTGTTTTTCGTGTGGCAGGTCTTTAGAATGTTTAAATCGCGCAGACCAGACGGAAGGACTAGATGTGCTGCAGCAGTGCAAACTCTATTTTCATGAGGGACACTCGTACGCTGTGATCGTGGACATGATGTCGTGTTTACATGATGTACAAATCAGTTTGAGGTCTCTGAAAGGCAAACTTAATGACGCCGGGTTATACCGCAGAAGGAATTTCTCCTCTTAGGCCGTAAGGTGACCCTCGAAAAGTGCTTTAGAAACCTAAGTTCGCTCCTCAGGCTCCGAACTAAGCGAACTTCAGTTCATAAAAAAGAATGAGTTATGTTACGGATTTAAACCAAAGTTCGCCGTTTTTCGCAATGCAAGGCTATTCAAATTCACAACGTTTAATGAAGAACTAGTGTCTCCGAGGCGTACATCATGTAAACACGACATCATGTCCACGATCACAGCGTACGAGTGTCCCTCATGAAAATAGAGTTTGCACTGCTGCAGCACATCTAGGTCCTTCCGTCTGGTCTGTGCGATTTAAACATTCTAAAGACCTGCCACACGAAAAACAAAACCGTGTTAATAGTCTCATTTCCGGCTCAACCTCTGAGCTTGGGCATTCCCCTTCCGTAAGAAAAATGAACTTGCAAAAATGTTTTTTTGAACTTGTAAAAATGTTTTTTTGAACTTGCAAAAATGTTTTCTAAGATGTTATTTTGTTCCGGAACTTGCAAAAGTTTTTTATAAAATGTAATTTTCGTAAAAAACTTGTAAAAGTGTTTCGAAAACTTGTTAAAGTGTTTTACAAAATGTAAAAATGTTCCCGAGTTTGTTTTTGTGTTTTGCCCTTCTTGGCCACCGTATAATAGGCTACACCATACATTGTGAGGGAGAAGCCGGAGAAGCCATCGCTGTAGGAATCCCCTGCCACGTAGTCACAAAGTTGACCTTAGGATGACTGTGACTATGTGTATATGATTGTTAGATATTCAAGTTTAGTCTTCAATTTTTCCTAACAGCATGAGCAGTAGTCTGATCATGGTAATGGTGATCTAATTCATGACAATCAAGTAACTGCACATGGCTGTGTTTTTGACTAGTTTTACGATCTTATTGACAACTCTGTCCTAATCAGCTCCAGATTACTATTTAAGAGGACAAAGGAGTAGGGTCCGACTGCGTCCTGCAAGACGGGGGCGTGTATTTTGAGGAGGCGTGTATTGTAAGGAGGGCGTGTATTTAGTCGGCCCTGATTGGTCTGATTCACGACGGCGTCTGGCGTCACACATAGCCTCGTGCACAGCCATAATCTATTTGACATTTGCGGATCTCTTCTCTTGTCGAAAGTTAACTAGTCCGGAGATTTAACGAACTGGTCAACAGCAGTTAGACAGCATAATGATGATTGCCTCGATTGATTTGGTAAGTGGACTGCATTATCAGTCAGAGATCGTATACTGTCATTGTTCTTGGTGTAGTTCTACTTTACATTTACATTCACTCACAGCGTAATAATGTGTCGTCAATCCAACCACAAATTGGCTGCGTTTTTGGGATGTCTCTGCTAACTTTTCCTTTATGTTGATATTGCTTAAGCTTAACAGTTGTTGCTTTTCATGTTACCTATTTAATTGTTAAGTCCCGCTTTTGATGCCGTGTTTGTTTTGTCGCAATATACTCTCACTGGTTTGTATTGATTTGATTATCATCATTTCGCCGTGTTACCGATTTGAAGTTGTCATCCCATGGCTATATGGTTAGCCGCTAACTAGTAGGAGCGGGAACGGGTCTGCACACTGCTTGCAAAGGACTTGATTAGATCAAAGATGCCAGAGGAAGATCTGTCTGTTTGTGTGAGCCATGTTACAGCATCTATGTCACACCTGCGCTTACATTGTATACACTTGCATTTATCTATAGGGTTGGTTTAGTTAATTACACATTGGATGCCTAAGAGCTGACTTAAACTGTAAATCTAGTTGAATTGTTTGTGCAGCAGAAATTACTTTTTGTCTTTTCAGATCCATCCAACTGTTTGCAAACATGGATCTCTGATGCAGCCAGTGCGGTTGGGAGATTCTTACGGGTGCCAAGTTTGTAGAAAAGTTGGCGATTACCCAGCCATGGTTGCACATGTTCAAACACATGACAGAGCAGCCATACCTCACAATGGTAATTGAAAGTTTAATGCATGTCACTAATGTTTTATATTCTATGTTCTTTATGCTTTTATCAAACTCATAACATATCAATTAGCTTGTGATGTAGTGAACAAGGAATACTAACAGTTCATATTTTCTAATTTACTTTTCTGTTCCTTTTTGGAAGGCTACAAAATCTATAGGTGCCAACACAACTGTGCCAACACAAGATCTCCACACTACCACAGTGTGTGCTCAACCATTACTGGCAGCAAAACTTCATGCATAAAGCACCTGCAGACCTGCCCTGGCATGAGGACACCACCTCCATCTCAAGGCCTCAGCACGCCGAGCCCAATGCCAGCCACGCACCCGCCACCTCCATCTCAAGGCCTCAGCACGCCGAGCCCAATGCCAGCCACGCACCCGCCACCTCCATCTTAAGGCCTCAGCACGCCGAGCCCAATGCCAGCCACGCACCCGCCACCTCCATCTCAAGGCCTATTGCTGTAATATTACTTTATATACACATCTTTTGCAGCTATTGCAGCTATTACAGCTGTAACTCATCTGGGAAGGCTCTCCGACAAAGTGTAGGACGTGTGTAGGACGTGTGTAGGCATGATATGACCCAAACAACAAGTGCCTCTGGGATGCAACTGGAGGTTTTGTTTATACCAAACTTAAAACAAAAATAATATTTATGTTTTTATTAAATTGTTTTGGCAACATCCTCAACACCATTTTGGTCTACACAAGTAGCTTATATGATTACAGAGCAACACAATAACAAATCTTTAGAGCGTTTTCTGAGAACAACAAGGGAAAATGAATGGACAATATTTAAAAAACAACTCGCAGCCCTTTCAAATTAATAGTGAACGATCAATAATGAATCCATGGACATGTATGTAGGACGTGTGTGTTGTACATGTCTGTATCAGTATGTTAATGTTTTACGCTGTGTGTGTTGAGTGAATGTGTCTGAGCGAGTGTTAATTTGTGTACCAGCATATTAATTTACTGCACTGTGTGTGTGTGTGTGATAGGCACCTACACCTTTCAAAAAACGCTGGCCTGACGACCAGGAGGTTGGAATTTTGGAGGTATGTCACAATAACTGCCATAGACTGTACCATATTTGAAAGCTTTTTGGATATGCTGTTCTTTACAAACATGGCAGAACATGACTGAAAGGCCCTGATCATACATACACTGCTAAGCACCTGTTTCACTGCTTTCAGTGCCTATGATATGGAATTCCAAAACCCTAGTGCAGAACTTTGCAAAGCCTGTTTGCATTCCCCCACCAGCTCTTCACCCTTTGACAAACTGCCACCTGTTTGTTTCCACAGTTGCCGGAGGAAGTGATGAGAGAGATTTTTCTCATGGTGGTATTGGAAGATGGTTATTCCGCCATCCTGCGGCTGGCTATGACCTGCCAAAAGATGAATGCCGTTGTCTGCCAGCCACAGTTTTATGAGGAGGCCCATTACAACTGGCTAGACAGTAAGTTATTAAATAATACTGCATTTACAGAGCTGTTGATTCAGATGTTAGCATGCCATAAAAATGCCCAAAAAGTGTGGTTGTAGAGAAATGTGTGTAGGCATCTAAACTGACACTGCTCGTTGGATTTTAGGTGTGGTGAAATGGAGCAGATAGGCTCCAAGCCACCGGGAGAGGTACCGAACGGCATTGTCCATTTCTGAGTGCCGCAATCTGCAATGCCGCCAACTGTACAAAGACAGCGGTCCTGGCTACAGGGGGAACGGCCAGCGGGGAGTCCTCCAGGGCTTTTATGCAACTGACGACTTTCCCGGCTATTGTAGTTGGGATTGCCAACTGAATGATGGGGGGGAGTGGGATATAAATGAGTAAAAAGTCTCTCTCTCTCTCTCTGGGCCCACGAAATATTGTAGAAGGGGCCCCTGCGAGATGTTTGGCTGCGCCCCCCCCCCCCACACACACACATCTGCGCTGCCTCTGGGTCCCAATTCTGGGGGCCCTCTTCTCCGTCCCCTTTATTTTGTACTTTTTTTTGTGTTAACTTATACCTGCCAATGCCTCTTGTGTTTCCCATTTTTAATAATAATTTTATCCCTTAATGTAATTGCACATATTTTGTATTTACTTTAAATGCTTTGTGTAATGACCTTCCCTTTCTGTATAATAAAAAAATGTAGCCTACCCTTATGACCTGAGTCATGTTTCCCTTACTAAGAATTCCCTATCGTATGCATAAGTATTGTCTGTAAACAATACAAGTGGAATAGGGGCGAAAATGTACAATTCTAAGGCTTGTATCCTTTAAGTAACTTTACTTTGTACCTCTCTAAAGCCAAGTATGCATTTGACATCACAGTTATCAGTAAATGCAAATTCGGTTTCTCTTCATTACTCTTTGGTCAGCCTGACATTTTCAGAGTAAATTCCAATCAATATTTTTGTGAATATTAAGAGCCAGAATTTAAATGACACTGCCCATGAGCAAAATGTTACACTAACTTTTTAACTCCACTGTTACAGTAAATTGACTCCCTCCCGTAGCCTACAAACACCAGGCAATATCTTTCAGAAGTTAACTGAAATATTGAAACCCTATTTTGTGTACCTATGGTGTGGCAGGCTGTGTAGCTGTATGGCAAAGATCACTAAGTTTTGTAGGTTTTGACAAAAACGCAACAGCTTCGTAACAGAAGAGTTAACGATGTTGTTGCGCAACAAGACAACTGCTGGAGCTCCAATAAAGTTGCTTACAAATAAACTCCAACATCAGACTAAGGAAGGACGGGGGAAACTTCAGTGGAAATCCCATTGTCATTGTGACACCGTACTCAACAGTACAAGGACAAATATTTCGTTATTTTTTACCCGTGTCTGTGCTACGTTGGAAAATTACTCCCCGATTTCAGTAGGAAATCACAATCCTACGTATTACGTTATCACGCTGAGATTGGTCAATCGTTGTATATAGGCGTGTATTTTACACGAGGGGCGCGTCTTTGTACACGGGGCGTGTCTTGGCAGGAGGACGCAGGACGCAGTCGGACCCTATTGGGGCAAAGGGCAAAAGGGTATTGTCTTAGGCCTCTGCCACACTAACCTGAGAAACACACTGACCGGAACGGATTCGGGTTTAGTCAATCGCGGCCAGACAAAGCTGTGCTGCGCTGTGGCCACACACACCCATTGAAACTGGTGAATCTGCTGTAGTACATATGCAAGTCCTGTTGGTGGCGCTGTGAAGGGTGCTACCGGAAACGGAGAAGAAGACTCGGAGAAGAAGACGACGACAAGTTACAACTAGTTAAGTTAGTGACAGTTCAGTTTGTCTCCAAGTAGTTGACCATACTGTGCCTTATACATTTCCAATGCTTAAATCATCATTGTTCGACCTGTATGTGATGCATTATGTGCATACCTAATGAAAGTAAGGGTTTTCATGAAGTTGCTACTGTGATAGATCGTGTATTAAATACCACATTTTGGGCTACCTTCTAGTGCTATTAGTAGTGATTAGCATGCTAAGCGGAGATTTAGCTATGTTCTGTTCTTATGTTGATACGCTGTAATAAAGATGTGTTCAATCCTGCTAAGATTTCTACTGGATGAGATATGAATGAGATCCATGTTGCCTAGTGTAATGTCCACTATTATATGTATCTAGTAATATTAGTTGTGTAATTGTTATTGTGTAGCATTAACTCATGTTAATGTAATTCAGTGCAGTGCTAATTAGTCCCCATAAAGAAGACTGCTTTGGTAACTCAGTGAATAATACGTGCCCTTCTTAGATTGTTGTTTGCCAGCCATAAACAGAACAGAAGACTTAATTTTTTTTGTTTTTATTGCGATTGGTAAGATGAACGTGACTACATGACAGCTTCCAGCGTTCACGTGGGATAATTACGTCATCAGATTCGCGGATTCAAACCCGATTTGCGGTCAGACAGGCTCTGATAACAGGGTAGATTGCAACCTTCCCACTCTGGAGAGCGGATTCTAACCTCGACGGTAAGAGACCCTCCAAATGGCAGATTTGTCTGGCCGGGAGGCCAGTTTGTCAAGGTTCCGTCACGGTTAGTATGAAAATCGGGTTAGTGTGGCAGTGGCCTTAAAGGTGCATTAAGGATTAATAGCTATTCGCTAAAGGTATGCTAGCAGCTAAAACTAACGAAATCTCTTGAAATGTGCTGACTTTGACATTATGACAAACTAATTACTCAACGACTGTCCTTACACAGTCAAACATCACTCATGTGCAACACAAGACTAAGCAAGACGGCAAATAAGCTACTTACTAGCTCGGCAGAAGGTAATCAAAGTCAGGTCGGCGGGCATCGGCAGGCAAAACTACAGAACGCAGTTATATGCCTATCGACCCTGCTATGCCATTGGCACGGACGCAATTCTTCATATTAAAAGTCATTGTAGTGCCCCAATTTTTTTTTAAGCTGTTATTTTAAGGTTAACCCTAATCCTGAAGCATAATTGTTGCATATTGTACCTTTAAGGAATCAGTACTATTGAATTGGGCTGCAGAGGTTAGGTATATATTGTGTACCATGCACCTTGTGAATTACCATGGATGTGTTAATGCGGATAGATTTGCAATGGAGATCAGAGCTCGGCCCTTCTTAAGAAGGCTCACAAGTGATTCCTTTTTGCTCACTAAAAGTCTTTGTTATGTTATATTAAATTACATTGTCATGTATTGACATGTATATCATAGGTCATGTGTTATTGTACATTGAGGTATTTCTAATGCTAATGCTTGTATTTCATTAATTTTTAATAAAAGCATTTTCGTAATTCATTTCTGTTTGTCAGACAATCAATATAATTATCTTAGAACACAACCCTGTTAGCTAAATCAATTAACAAATTATTGTTATAGTTATAATAATAAACACCTATCATGTCTGAGCACATATACAGGACCAATGGGGATGGGGTTAAAAGGAGGGGCAAGGCATTGTGCAACCAATACAAGGTAAGAAATACTTGGTGGTCCAAAGGTGTGAAATAAAATTGTTTCCTTGCAAGCAACCCCAGAAAATGATTCACCATGGCAACTAATGGCTCCAGGCATGCCCCCAAGCCTGGTACATATCCAGGAAAATCTAGGATTGTGTGACAGCAAAGTCCCAGATACAGCCAGTTATCTGTGGAGTGTCTTGGAGTACACTGGAGTGCAGGAGTCCTGAATAGACCTCTTCTCGCGCAGTGGATGTAACAAGCCATTTAATACATTATGGTCTCACTTAATGAGTTTGTTACAGGTTCTTTGCCTTCAGTGTAGTAGGTCTATGTGGTTAATAGGCATTTACTATATTTCACAGCAACCATTTCATTTAAGACTTTTTCATTGTTTATGGTTGTTTGGCTTCTGGCTTATTGTCATACATTTAGTCTGGTCTGTAATTGCGATATGTACCACTCTAATGCATATTTCTGTCCCATATGCAAAACAAGCCTTTTAATCTAATAATTTCCATTGTTGGTTATAAAAAGTACCTTTTAGGGCAAATTAAAAATGTTACCATGGGCATAAAAATCTAATATACGATATGAAGTATGTGAACTTTATGAACAAGCCATATCAATGCTAAAAGGTATTCATTACATAATTGAATGAATACATTTTAGTACATTTAAATCCAACTCACAGTTCTACATTAGCTTTACTTACTTACCAGTAAGTTCCACAGGGAGGATCTTGCTTTGTTTAATTTGTCCAGCTTGCTTCAAATGCTAACCTATTTTACTGAAACCACAGCCTGTGTGAAAAGGAGGCTTGGAGGAGGTTCAGGGTGGCTGGCTTGAGACCAATGGGGGTGTTAGTGAGAACACAAGTTCCAGTCAGGGTTCACAGTTCAATTATTAATTGGGAGTGTCCAGTGGGGATATGAGTAGGACTGTAGGATGGTGTGTGTGTGTGTGTGTGTGTGTGTGTGTGTGTGTGTGTGTGTGTGTGTGTGTGTGTGTGTGTGTGTGTGTGTGTGTGTGTGTGTGTGTGTGTGTGTGTGTGTGTGTGTGTGTGTGTGTGTGTGTGTGTGTGTGTGTGTGTGTGTGTGTGTGTGTGCGCGTAAGGAAGTATTGGGTGTGTGGCAGGGCCGTGTCTAACGAATGGGCTGACCGGGCTGCAGCCCCAGGCCTCGCCGCTAGGGGGGCCTCCGGTCGCTTAAGGTCAAATGACAAAAAAAATAAATAAAAAAACGAGTGAAAATGCCGGGCCAAAGGAAACATGAGAGCGGAGCAAAAAAAACGAAAATTAGATGAAATAAAAAAGGAAAGAGCGAAAGAATTATTACAGAAAACACCCAAATTAACCAGCATGTGGAGTAATCAGCCCGCTGTAGCAGCTACCACCACCAACAAAGATACAACTGTCAGTGACAGAGAGCAGCCAACCACCGCTAGCCAACTAACCAGCTCAACTAGCCAGTGTGCTAGCAATAGTGCTACAATCTCTGAGGAAACAAGTGATGGAGAAGAGGCAGTGGGTAATGTAGCAGATGAGCCTGTTGATTCTGAGGCTGGGGCGAAAACAGATATATCAACAGACATTGCCTGCTGGGGAGAAGTTAATGAGGAGACGCGAAGCTATTGGGTCGGAAAGGGAATTGAAGCACCAACACAATGTCAACATAAAGATGTCGATTTTTCGGCTTCTGAAAGGAGCTATAAAAATCAGAAGCGATGTCTGAGCAAAACATTGTTCTGTCGCTCGCTCAGAAATGGAGAGAAGGTGGCAAGAGAATGGTTGTCTTACTCCCCATTTACTGGAAATGTGTTTTGTTTTTTTTGCAAACTATTCAGTAAAGATTCGTCCGCTTTCACGCACGGATTCTCTGATTGGAAACACTCAGTTGACCGAGTCGAGATGCACAAAGCGGGTCAGCCCCACAGAAAGGCTGTGCTTACTTGGCTTGCGCGCACCCAGGTGCGTGGGATCGACGCGGGCCTGCAGGATCAACTGAAAGATGAGGCGAATTACTGGAAGGAGGTATTGAGGAGAGTTGTGGCCACGATAAAATTTCTGTCAGAGCGTGGGCTCGCTTTCAGGGGAGAAAATGAAACACTGGGCTCAGCGCACAACGGCAATTATTTGGGCATCTTAGAGTTGCTGGCCAAGTTTGACCCTTTTTTGGATGAACACTTAAAACGTTTTGGAAACAAGGGGCGGGGGACACCCTCATATTTGTCATCGACTGTATGCACTGAGTTTATTGCACTCATGGGCCAGCGAGTACAATCAGAGATAATAATGCAGCTTCAACATGCAAAGTATTTTTCACTTATTGTGGATTCTACACCGGATTTGAGTCACACTGACCAACTTACATTTGTGGTGCGTTACGTGTCTCAGGAGGGCAAGATCTTTGAGAGATTTTTGACATTTCTGCCCATTTTTAGCCATACAGGCGAGTCCCTTTTTGACTCAGTCACAGGTGTGCTGCAGAACATGCACATAGACATTAAAAACTGCAGGGGACAGTGCTATGACAACGCGTCTAACATGGCAGGTGCGTACAAGGGATTGCGTGCCCGAATTCAGGAAATAAACCCACTTGCTGATTGGATTCCATGCGCGGCCCACTCCCTGAACCTTGTTGGGGTCTGTAGTGTGGACTGTTGCCGTGACGCCAGCTCTTTTTTTAGGCTAGTTCAATCCATCTTCACTTTTTTCTCAGCTTCGCCTAGCCGCTGGAAAATATTAATGGATGGACTGGAGTCTAACGAGAACAAGCGAATGGAGATGGTGAAGGGACTTTCATCGACGCGATGGGCAGCACACGCCCGGGCTACAAAAGCTCTCCGTTTAAATTTCAAAAATATCAACGACACTTTAAACGAGATAGCAGAAGACGACCATCAGAAATCAGCCGCACGAGATGAGGCGAAGTCTCTAGCAAAAAAATTGAATAGATTCGAGACAGCATTCCTCGCCATCATATGGGATACCGTGCTGCAAAGATTTGACATCACAAGCAGGGCCCTGCAGACGGTGGAGTTGGACCTAGTTACTGCTGTGACATTGCTCCAGTCCCTCATAGACTTTGTGTCCAATTTACGCTCCCAGTACAAACACTTGGAATCCCAGGCCAAATCGCTATCACTGTCACAGCAGTACACTGTGACTCGACAGGTGAAGCGCACCACCTGACACAGACGAACCAACCCTTGTGTCCAATGCGGGAGAAAATCGCTTCCGGGAGACATTCTTTGTCATCATAGACAAACTGATCAGTGCATTACAACAGAGACACGCAGTGTACAAAGAAACGTCCACCTACTTCGGATTTCTAACGCAACTGGACACATTGTCTCTCAGTGAAATACGCGAGAAAAGCGTCAACCTGCAGGCAAAATACCATGAAGACCTGGCTGATGATTTCCCTGATGAACTAGGACAGTTTTTGCATTTCGCAAAAGTCTCCACTGTAAACAGGCAGCCGATGAACCTACTGTCATTCATTCAAGAAAGAAATCTACCACAAGTTTTTCCAAATGTCGACATAGCACTGCGGATCTACCTCACATTGCCTGTCAGCAATGCCAGCGGGGAGAGGTCATTTTCCAAACTTGGAATTATCAAGAACAGGCTGAGAACGACAATGTTGGAGGAGAAATTGAACAATCTGACTTTAATGTCAATTGAGCACGACATGCTGGCCCAAATGGACTTTGAGGAGCTCATTAACGATTTCGCCAGGAAGAAGAGCAGAAGACGGGCCTTCTGAAGTCCCTTGGTGAGTCATGTTTGCCGCGGTGGCCTCCTCTATATGATCCAGCCCCATTAATGTGTAAAATAGTTTTAGCTTGTTTGTGTGCACATTTCAAACAGTTCACCCCAAATATGTTGCATTGTACATTCCTGCCTGTCTTATTGCGTGTTCAGATACATTTTGTTTCCCCATCCTCATTCTGTCAGCTTTGTCAACACTACTGCAATTATAAAAAAGCTACCCTTGAATTGAAATGAATTTAATTGAATTGAAATCATATAACCAGTTCACTTTAAATAGTCTGTCATAGATTGGTAGGCCTACTGTGTGCTGATGTGTCAGTGGGTTTGTATGAGGTCATGCGTCAGAACATCATGATATGAAGGGCCTCACCCGGGTAATTAGCCCTGGGCCTCAGAAAGTGTTAATCCGTAATATCCGTAATATACAAATCAGCTCCAAACAAATACATTGTACAAACGAGTGCCACAGCATACAAAGTGCTCAAATCATACAATATGCCACATAATAATTACACAACAAGGTCTCAGCCTACCTAGGCAATACATCAGTAGACGAACTTAGTAGTCTTCAGGCAACAAATTAGGCTAGCACATAATTCCAGGCACATCTTGCTACATTTCCATATCTTAACTAAAACAAGATCAGAAAGTAATCATCGATATACTTACATGGTTCAGAAAACACACACGGAAGGAGCACAATGAACATTATACAAGATCTTTGTGTCTCTCTGAGGAAGGTAGGGGCTGTGAGCACAGGTGTAGTTTATAAAGGTTGGTGGCAGGGTGGAAAGTGATCATGGCTGATTGGAGCTAAGTGAAAGAAAATGGGACAATTAACAGGCTGGGAAAGGGGCTGTGAGTCTGTGAGGGAAACAGGGAAAGTGAGAATCTTCTCAAAAAGTGTCATAATGTATTAACTATACATCTGTCAAAAGCACCTTTGGGAGCGACAAAAATGGTGTACTTAAAAAAAGCGCTCTAAATGGAAGTTCGGGAGGAGCATGACAAAATCAAAGTTACTCATATGTAGCAACAAAAATAAAAAAACATTTAACCATAAACAGTATCTCAACTTAATAAACACCAATACTGCCACAAGCACACATGATATCAAATACCTGTGTCCAACATTTTGGTACCACTTTACAATAAGACTCCATTATAAATGGTTTATAAATAGGTTATTAATGAGGTTGTAAACCCTTTGTCATTAATAAGCCCTTGAAATGAGTTACAATCACATTTTGTATACATCAATGCGGGCTCACTATTTGGGAAGATCCCCATCTTGGCAACCCACTGTCTATCCCTTAACTGGCTCCTCTACTAGCCCAATTGCACATTCCCTACCATTCTTGGTATTAGCCCCCAGGAGGGGGGGTGACAACGTGTGCCCCCCCCCCCCCACATACTATGGTCTTATCTGGGTTTCCAGAGCTGAAATAGAACAACATGTGATTTGCTATGTTGTGTCTGGATGCTACTGGATGTCCTAAAATTTCCCTCTGGATTAATAAAGTATCCATCCATCCAAGATCAAGTTACTGCTTACTACTCATTTCTGAACAAATCACCCTTTATTAATCATTTACTAACCTTTATAACTGGCAAAACAGAGTCTTATTGTAAAGTGTGAAACACATGATCATCTAGACATCAGTTACTAACCTTTATAACTGGCAAAACGGAGCCTTATTGTAAAGTGTGAAACAAATCACCCTTTATTAATCATTTACTAAACTTTATAACTGGCAAAACGGAGTCTTATTGTAAAGTGTGAAACAAATCACGCTTTATTAATCATTTACTAACCTTCATAACTGGCAAAACGGATCCTTATTGTAAAGTGTGAAACAAATCACCCTTTATTAATCATTTACTAACCTTTATAACTAGCAAAACAGAGTCTTATTTTAAAGTGTGAAACACATCATCATCTAGTTATCAGTTACTTACCTTTATAACTGGCAAAACGGAGCCTTATTGTAAAGTGTGAAACACATCACCCTTTATTTATCATTTACTAACCTTTATAACTGGCAAAACGGAGTCTTATTTTAAAGTGTGAAACACATCATCATCTAGTAATCAGTTACTAACCTTTATAACTGGCAAAACGGAGACTTATTGTAAAGTGTGAAACACATCACCATTTACTAATGAGTAAGTAAGCTTTACAACTTCCTTAATAACACATTCACAAAATGAACAGTAAGACAACGACAAAGAAATAATGAAAACACATTTATTTACACCATTCATTTAAACTGTCTTAACTAAAACTACGTAGCCCTACTCTATGGTAATTATCAAAAAACGAAATGTCCTTGGGCTCTTAAAAAATAAATAAACAATCTCTATGACAGAGGGGAAGGGAATACACATGGTGTTTGAAAGAGTGTGTGTGTGTCAGACATAAATAAACTAATTCACACTGGAAAGGCTTTTCTTATATCTTTCAACAGGCGTCCTAGTGGCCCATCAGGGTGACCAGAGCCAAGCCATGATGACCATTCAAGGACCTTGAGGTGTTCCTCCAACAAACTCTCTGTGCGATTTCCCCTAAGTCTACGCACTTGCCCTTTGATGGTCACCCAAGCTCTTTCCACATGTTGGGTATGACTGCCGGACTGGGGATTCACAAACCACCTGCTGTGGTTTACAGTGTAATGTTTGTACCCCAGGTTTCCTAACACGTTTTTGTATGCCCTCCACTCATCACTAATTATTCTACTTCCTGACTTCACATGCTGTCTTATCACAGGGACAAGGTGGCGTCTTGACCTTTTCTTGTACAACAGAGCCCAGTGTATAATACAGACAAGATTTTTAAAATATATAAATTATTAAATAGTTCCCATTAAACAGATTTTCATTTAACTGTCGAACAGGAATCGCCAAGAAGCTCCCAGACACAAATACTCAATACAAATAGTTTACTTATATTACATTGAAGAAGGTCACAAATAAAAACCTTATTTTTAACTTGTATGTGTTTGTGTGTGTGTGTGTGTGCATGTCCATGTGCAGGCTTGGGTGATAAATGTGCATCTGACAGATGGTTGGTTATTTGGTTAGCAAAAAATAGTGCTGTCTTTAAGGAGCTCACATTTTAATCAAACTGGAAAGCTACAAACCTTTCGCTGATGGCGGAAGCAGCTCTCATCTATCACAACAAATTCTTTGTGACCACCAAGACACTGTCTGCTCTTCCTTCTGTGTCTGTCCATTGCGCAAATACAGACCCCTGGTATGCGTCTTGCCATATTAGTCAGTGTTCAGGAGCTGCCAGCAATACCATCATCGACCATGTCAATCTGTCTGAGCCTGAGCCCTTGTGAGAATCTGTGGTAGGGAGGAATAATATTTAAAACATTGATAAGATTTCTGTAGCCATATGTGTACTGTAACAGGGTATATACAGCAATCCTTAAGCTACATTTAATACCTTTTTTTTTTTTTACTACTACTTTCCGATTTCTTTTAAAACCATCGCAACACTGAGATGCAAGTGTTAATCAGCGATCTCCCTAATGTTTACAGTAAGTTATTTTTGTTGATACAAAATCACAGCACAGCACCTGTAAATTCATTTCATCCAACTGAAAAGCGATGATTTCGATCTTTCAAAAAAGGAGCCAGCTCTGATCGTTCTGGAGACTTTCCCATGACCTGCTCTTTGACAGTACCTGAGAACATGCCACATTTCTTTTTAAATATACAATTCATATATAATAATTACATATATGTGTGTGTGTGTGTATATTATTGTTGTGATATATTGTACACACTTCACAATGCATTACTTTTAATGAAATGACTTAGACGTGCCTTTCAACGTATTAATCTATACAGTAGTAGAAAGAATAATAATAATTCGATGAAAGAAGAATGATCACGTTGATGATAATCATAGTGTCATGTTGTTCCATTCACTGACATTGTTACGCCATATCATACCAGATATATTGGTCTGTCTTCATCACAGATACCATTCTCATCTTGTGGTGGCAGAGAGTGCATCTAAGATTTTTCTTCAGAAGGTGTTTCTTCTGCATCCACTTTTTCAATTTCAGTGTCCTGCGTTTTGTTTGTTTTCCCTCAATCCGGGCCAACAACTTCTTTCTCAGAGACATTTTGCTGAGGGAGTAGACACCGACAATTAACAAGATCTCTGAAATACCTTTATGATAACACATTTTTACTTTTGGTATAATTTACATAGACAAACAAAACTCACACTAGATGAAGTAGATATTGCAAGACAGTTCAACAGAATCAAGAGAAACGTGTGACGAAATTATTTAAACATGATATAATTTTGGTCATTTTATTCTAACATTAAGAAAAAAAAACATCATTTCCATCACAACACAAAAAGGTTTTTTTTATATAACAAAATTATTAACATACCTTGTGTTTTTTAATAATATTTATTTAATGACTACTAGCTAGGTGGAGGAATTGAATGGGTAGCCTAATTAGCATTTCGATAGGGATACATTTAACACCTACCATTTGTTTCTATTGATATGAGCCCACTATGCCAGGGGTATCCAATTCAAATTCTAAGGGGTCCAGTTTAAAAAAAATGTCCTCAAGCTTGGGTCCGGAGGTCTATCACACATTTTTTTATGACCGTTGATTTCACTGATATAGGACTGCATGTGTTTTATGTACCAACAGTCAAGGTGTGCATTATGATTCAGGGGCATATTTAGCCAATATAAGTACTTTAGGCGCTAATAGTATCAGTGTCTGTTTGTTCAACAACTGACTATCAGATCAAATGAAGGTCTACATTTCAATTATATTTCAACAGTGTTTATTGTCGTTTTCCATATTAACATTAAACATAGTGTCCAGCATATTCCCTAGCAAAGTTTCAGCTACAGCACTCATGCACTCGTTTGCTCGTTGTTGGGCAGTGACGCTTCTTAAAGCATGCCATCTTTCTCTTCAACCGCGAACTGCAATGAATCTTGCTTTGCTTTCCCTCTCAACTCACACGCACGCTTTTCTTTAGTCAATTTGTCTGCAGCTCGTGCGACCAGTCCCACAGCTCGCAGCTTTAACAGCGAGCCCGTGCTGCGTAGTGTAGGCTATCATCTCATTGGCTACTGGCATTATACAGTTTAAAACAAAAACATAGCCTGCCATAAAGTTATGGTTAATTTAATGTATTTAAAGGGTTTATAAAAGTTACGCAAACATCAGTTGCTAAAACCGCTTGGTCAAAATTATTAAATATATATATATATTATTATAATTTATTTATTTATTTTTTGCAATTGTGTCTCGGTCCGGAGACAACGTCAGTTGGGTCCGGACCCGGACTGCTGTCCGCCTATTTCCGACCCCCGCATTATACAAAGATATTTACATTTAAAGACAAAGTATCAATAAATAGCCTACAACCGCTGTCAAATTAAACAATGCATTTGAAGCCTGGAAAGTTCCTAGCGAAGTTCACATCTAATCACAGTACCCTACGCATACAGAACCTCGTGGTCAGGTGAAAAATATAACTTTTTGCCCATTGACAAAACTGCATCACCACCAACACAATACATACTATCATATACAATACATGTCATATGTTATCGACATTCTTGCATTTACTAATTTAAAAGTTTATAAAGTGAACCTACCGCAGAGAGGCAAACTTCTTCTGTCTGGTCAGCGTTTCTCAAAGTGTGGGATGGGTGAGCCCCTCTTGTGGCGCGCAGATGGGATGGACTCGATGAACGGGAGATTATTATTTATTTTTTGAACCCCTGATCTGAAGCAATGCTTACCCTCTGGGGCGGCGTTACAAACTTACGACTGCTGCTATGGAAACGATACACGAGCGTTATCAAGACATCCCAAAATGTGCTTTGGTTTGAGGGGCAGTTCTAAGTGTGCCCCTAGAATTCAGCAGACAGACCAATGAGAATAAAGTGAATCCCTTAAAAATATGTTTGTGTTGGGGCAATCGATTTATGGTCAAAAGGCAAAAAATTAGGCAAAAAAGATTTTGCCGCCAGAGCGAGGTAAAGTAAAATATCCAACCACAGACAATCTTATAGAAACATCCAATCACAGACAGTTGCATCTGCCTGTACCAGTCCCATCCACCTGTATATATAGAGCACACGTCCCCAAGTACCGTCTTTCCCCTGATGTGAGAATGGAGCTCAACGCTAAAGAATCATGTTCTGCTGGAACTTCTGCTAGTTCCCGTCCCAAGAGGACACAAAAACGAAAAGGTGCCAGATGAACGAGAGAGTAAGTTTTCATGGTTATTTTACTATCTAGCCAGTTTATTAAGCTACTCGGTAGCTAGCTAGCTATCTACCTACCTAGATAGCTACCTTACATTACCAGCCCGCCACATAACGGTAGTTTATCAATTATAAGGTTGCTAACCAGGGTTGGAAATTAACAGAGAGACTGGTCGAATTTGAACATTCACTAGACATTTGCAGGTGGACATGAAGGTTAATTTTCAACCAAGTTGCTATCTAGCTAAAACGAGCTATTAGTAGGGAGTTTCCTGCATTGGAGTTATTTCGGTGGCCACCTGAAGATACATTTCAATTTCAATTCATATAGATTATATCCTTGGCTGTAGCTGACTAGGGGGGTTCTTATATTAAGTATATAACTTGATCCACTGCAAATATTTTTAATTGCCAAGTACTTTGCGACAAATAAATAACTGAACAATATATATAGTGCCATGCAGTGGAAAACAATAACGGGTAAGGGTCGTTGAGGGTTTACATATTGTGAGTGGCTAGTGAGCCCAGTCCTGTACCACGCACGCAGCACGCTCTCACGTGCACCCCGACTGACAGGCTCTGTGTGCCTGTCATTCGGGGTGCATGTGAGAGCGTGCTGCGTGAGCGTGGTACAGGACTGGGCCAGTAAAGAGACAGACAGGCACAGTAATATATTTTTTTATGGATTTGAAAAGGATTCTGATTTAGATCATAAAATCCCCAGTGATTCCCATGTATAAAATACAGTAGAGCTATTGCCTTTATTGTAATTCTTTTTTAGGCTCCGCCTCTGACCTAGCCCCTACGGCAACAGTCCTTCTTCAGAAGGAGAAACTAGAGATTCGTCACTTGAAGGACAAAATAGAGTGGCAAAACAAAAGGATAGAGGACCTGGAGAAAGAGAGGGACTTTCTCCGGGGACAACTGGCTTCCGTCAGAAGTACATAGATAGATTTAAATCAGCAAAGGATTTAGTTTTATGGGCATTGTCTTTGTACCATGTACTGGGGGAATAGATGTATAAAAAAATATTTTAGCCTTAATTTTTAGTACATTAGCCACTGCCATGATTGATGGGCTGTATTTAATAAGTGCCCATATAAATATCACATTGATATTTTATTTTTTTAGTGAAGGAAGAACCAGTTGTGGATCAAGGTGTGGCCGATGAAACATCGAATTCACAATCCACATCATCCTCTTCGCCCAAGAAGCGCAAGAAAAGCAAGAAGAAGCACCTCAAGGGAGCCAAGAGAACTAAGGAGCTGAAGAAGTTTCGGCAGCGTGGTAAGTTTTAGCTAATTGTTTTTTTTTTTTTTTTTTTTACTTTTCCACAATATTCAATGTTTTTTAGATGCATCTGTATGAACTGGTAGATAATGTAAATATCACACAACATGCAGCATTCTCTGGTTTAGATTTACAGTTTTGCTAGTGCTTTGGAAGATAATTTGATTTGTGGGCACACTAAAGAATACTAGCTGCCTCAGAAATACTAAATATGGGTTTTTGGATATTGATTTTTGGATAGCCAATGCAGTTGGTAAATGTTAAACATTGTAGAACAGATGTATACATTTGTGTGAATTGTTCGACACCAACCAAGTCCATAGTGTTGAAGTACAATTGTCTGGTATGGTATTGTTTGCAGCGGTATGTTTTTGAGATGTGTGTAATTTTTTTAATATATTTCCTGCCCAGTTCAAACACCAGGCGAAATTGTACAGAGGCACAAATCGATCCTCAAAACTTTGCGAAAAACCAAGACCATGACCAGGGCGTTTAGGAAACACAGAATTGACCGCAACACAGTGGTATCAACATCGGCCATAGGTGAGCTGGTCTTAGCAGCTCCTAAATTATATCAGGAGCTGGTTTCAAGCAGGCCAGGAGGTGGAGAAACGGTGTTGGCCTTTGCCAAAAGATGCGATGCGGCCATACAGCAGGATGAAGATGCAAAACAAAAAATTGAGGGGATGAAAGCTGGGGGGACGCTGCTCCCCATTAGGAGAGGCAAGCCTGTGTCAGTCCAAATGTAATTGTTTAATTTTCATGCTTAAATTAGTTTGATTTGTTCAACTTTATAATGTAGAGTTCACACACACACACACACACACACACACACACACACACACACATACACTGTCACACTCCCTTCAACTCCGAGAAATTGTTTTTTGTTCTTTTAAGAGCCGAAGGAATTTTTTTTAAAGTGAATTGCCAGACAGTTTAAATTTAAATATTGTTCTTGTGCAAATAAATATGTTTTCCTAATTTCTGTTGCCATACTGTTCATTTTGTGCTTGGGTTGTTAGGGAAGTTTAAAGCTTACTTACTCATTAGTAGATGGTGATGTGTTTCACCCTTTACAATAAGGCTCCCTTTTTCCAGTTATAAAGGTAATTAACTGATTACTAGATGGTGATGTGTTTCACACTTTACAATAAGGCTCCGTTTTGCCAGTTATAAAGGTTAGTACCTGATTACTAGATGATGATGATGTGTTTCACACTTTACAACAAGACTCTGTTTTGCCAGTTATGAAGGTTAGTACCTGATTACTAGATGATGATGTGTTTCACACTTTACAATAAGACTCTGTTTTGCCAGTTATGAAGGTTAGTACCTGATTACTAGATGATGATGTGTTTCACACTTTACAATAAGACTCTGTTTTGCCAGTTATAAAGGTTAGTAAATGATAAATGAAGGGTGATTTGTTTCAAACTTTACAATAAGGTTCCGTTTTGCCAGTTATAAAGGTAAGTAACTGATTACTAGATGATGGTGTGTTTCACACTTTACAATAAGGCTCCGTTTTGCTAGTTATAAAGGTTAGTAAATGATTAATAAAGGGTGATTTGTTTCACACTTTACAATAAGACTCCGTTTTGACAGTTATAAAAGTAAGTAAATGATTAATATAGGGTGATTTGTTTCACACTTCACAAGAAGGCTCCATTTTGCCATTTATAAAGGTTAGTAAATGATTAATAAAGGGTGATTTGTTTCACACTTTACAATAAGGCTCCGTTTTGCCAGTTATTAAGGTTAGTAACTGATTACTAGAAAATCATGTGTTTCACACTTTACAATAAGACTCCGTTTTGCCAGTTATAAAGGTAAATAAATGATTAATAAAGGGTGATTCAGCTGCTCTGTCTCTACAATTTACTTTGTTAGTGTACTTCAGGTTCAAGTACTTATACTGACTAGATACCCAGAAGGCGAGCACTGTACCTAGACCAAGATCTGGCCGAACAGTTAGCTAGTGGGACAATTTTGTACACCAAATTTAATTGCCCAAGGAGTGGAGAGTAGGGATGGGTATCGTTTGGGTTTTTTCCGATACCGGTACCTAAGCGATACTTTTAAAGCGATACCGGTGCCAGAACCGATACTTTTTTTTAAATTAAAGACATTAAAGGCTTATTTATTGCCAAGGCAAATAGTTTTCTTCAAATTTAACAATATATTAACTGTTTAAGGTATACTATAAATAAAAATATATACAAAACACTTGGCTTCAAACCTTTTACCTTCAAACTATGAACAATATAATATACTTTACAGTATACTTAAATGAATAAATACAAAACACACTCTGTACACACACTTCACACTTCAGTAATTCTTTTGCAGAAATATGAGCATGTTTGCCTTCAGAGTAAAAAAATATATAGGTTCAGGGCCTCTTGCCTTCTCTCCCATAGACATACTTATGTCTATGTTCTCCCCCCCCTTTACACGCAATTTTGTTGTTGCATATATGCTGCACGTCGCGTTGTTTGAATCTTTTTGTGCGAAATACAGCCACACTTTTGATCGTTTACCTTTCGGCATTTTCTCAGTTATATTGATGGCTAGCTCTGTTTGTGCTTGCTCTGTGCAAGGCTGCCTGCTCTTCGCTGTCATTAAACTGTTGCAATGCTATTGTAAAGAACTCACATTGAGAAGGAATATCTTTGGATGAGACGGTAGCTCTCCGTTTAATAAAGCGTATCCAATCCAACTTCTGCTTAGAACAACCACACTTATCTTGAAACCGAAACCACACACACAAGTCAGCCTATTACCATGGCAACTCCTCAACACAAATCCCGTTTCCACTAGTCCCATATGGAATGCTTCATTACCACCAATGAGCGTAAGCAACACAGGCGAGAGTCTACATTGGGAGATGGAGCAGTTTTATATGTGCCACGAAATCTGTTAGCAACCCAAAAATGTATACAGATCGTACTCAGAAAGATCTACGCCACTAACGTAACTTCTCGTTAGCTTTCGCTAGTTTTGTTAAATTATTAATTTTTTATTAAAAAAATAATATTAAAAAAAAATCTGCTCAAGCACCGAGATCTGCGTTGCATTTCGGTCCGGGTAGGTACAGGTTGTATTGAACCGGTGCCGTATTGGTACCGGTTCACGGTACCCAACCCTAGTGGAGAGAGAACTTCAGGTTGTCGAGAAATGTCACGCCAGTGCCCACGATGCTTGTGTGTTTGTGAATTCGAAGATTCGCAAGCACCTTAAAGATAGCAAGATTCCTCCATGCCCCAAGGTAGTACAGGAGGGAGAAAACCCAGTCCCTGTGTTTTAGTGACAGGGTGATATTTTGTAAGGGAAGCCATCATATACTCTTATGCCCTATCTGATAATATACGCAAGCGGCAGACTGTCACCCCAGGAGCGGTCTTTGGACTTTGCAAAGCACGTATGGTATTTAAATGTGCCTTTCGCTTGCTGGCTCAAATTAATACAATAATAAAGTTATGGTTATTTAGTGCCCATCAAATTCAGATGAGATTATTATTAACACTTATTTATTGCAAGAAAGGATTATAAATTAGCCTAAGCATTGCTGTCCCGGCCATATTATAAATAACCTCACGTTAACGTTTTAAATGTTTATTTTCTCTTCATCAATTAATTGTTATTGACATAGAACATGTAAGTTTATTCGCATAAAATGACATTTCAATTTGCACAACAACCAGGGTACTGCCAATTACAATTTAAAGTAACAGTACGTAGCAATTGTACTTCAGGGTTAGGATAAGCAATTTGACCTTATAACAGCTTTAAAAGAAAATTGGGGCACCGCCCGTGTACTACTCTCTGCCTGACTAGTAAGTAACAGGTTCCGCCACTAGCATCTCGTTAGCGATTAGCAATTTTTCCGTTGTGCTGCTTTAAAAAATGGTGCTATTATCTCAGTTTGTGTAATGATTTATCCGCTATGGATCTAATTACAACATATTTCAGTTAAAAATTCAGATGGCTCGAATGAAAACAATATGTATGAATGTTTAATTACCATCAAACTACTGCATGATTGTTGAAGCTAATTCATTGCAATTAACGATTAGCATGATATTCGAGCAATGCATTAAACACAGGTTAATGTCCACTTTACGTCCGTAAACAATTGAGACTAGCTAACGTGAACTTTGCCTAAAGCCACGTCTTCAGGCCATCTGTGATATGTATTGCTATACTATTTGAGTAGCCTACATTACAGTTTTAAGGAGTGGAGAAGTTAATTACCTTATGAGGGATATGCTTTATTTAACTGTACATTCCACACAATGAAGATAAGAAACAGCAAACAGTCACTTTGAGATAATTATATTCCTTTTCTTAACTTCTGTTGTAGGTCGTAGGAGCCTGGCATCCAGACATCTATCGCAAGATATCTCAATTTGAACTTCAGTCTGTTGTGGAATCGGTGACGTGCACCTATAGGTGGCATGTTTTAGGGCAATACTGTGGTGCTATCGGCCTGATCGTAGAAACGCAAACGATACTCCTGTAGCCGGTGGGACCACTGAGTGTAGGGAACTTTTATTTTGATTCACCTCCGTCACCTTTCTGACGTGTTAACGTCACTAGTAGGTGCCTGGGTTGGATATCAATTAGTTTAGTGGGGACAGGCAAAGATATATACACCTTGGGTCCTTATGCCGGTAGCCGTCCATTTTTGATTTGTGAACTGGAGCCGTGTTCTGGAGTGTTGTCTTCATCGACATGGTAGCGTGATATTGAGAGGCCGACAGGATCACTCTGAGCGTCTTCCTGATCAAGTACTTCAACCCCGTTTACATGTTGTTCATAACAGTCAGTGTATCAGTGCGGTGGTTTTTATGGTAACTGGCAACCTAAGCAACAGGTGCATGACGTTCTCGGGTAGAAAGCAAAGGTACGTTTTATCCATGCCTACAGTTTGTACGGGGAAGGCTAGCCATATAGTTAACATACCACTGCTTTGTGTTCTCGCAGTAAGTAGCCTTTAGTGGTGTATGCTTATCTGAAGTCTGGTTGAATGAGTGTATGTTTCTAGTGTAAGCCTGCTGGGTTTGCAAACACCTAAACATGTCCTCTGTTTGCTCTGTCTTATAGCAGCTATTGAAGCACGCAGTGATGCAGCATTGTTAGCTGCTGTTCTCTTTAGGGTTGATTATAGTTTCAGGTGCTGCTATCAGAATATTGGTTTATTTGTTTTCCCCTCTAGCCTGAAGGGCTAGTAGTGTGTAAATGGTTAGGATTATTGTGAGCCACAGGTTAGAGGGTTTTCTTTTCGTTTTGTTTGTTTTTGTTATCTGTTTCCCCCGTGTCATTCCCCTTCAACCATAGCCTGGGTATATTCTGGGCTTTAGCCTAGATTACAGGTTGGCCCAGTTTCCTCTAAGAGTATTGTTCTCACCTTTTAATATGATGTGCAGTGTAATGCAGTGAAGTGTGAAACCCTTCTTAATGTGCCTAAGTTGTACGCTTGCAGTGGTGAGCTTGTAGTGTGTGCTCTCCTCCTCTCACGTGTGTTATTGGAGGCAGGCCCCTGTTAGTCTGTGTGGCAGTGGCTCTGGATTTTACCCAATGGCTTGGTCATCTCCGATGAATTATATTTAATGTATTGTCTTGTATTTATTTATTGATGACCAACGCGACACCTTGTTTCAACGACAACCAAGAATAAAATTAATCTTTTGTATTTCCTAAAAAAGAACCTGTGTGGGACCATTATTGTGACGGAGTTCCCCTTGCTCTTCCAGTGTACCTCAAGGGGTGGCGTAGTCTGGTGATAGGCCTACCTAAGGGCCACACTCAAATACACAGAGGGCCAAAATTAAAAACTGCATCCAAGTTGAGGGCCGGACATATTCAATATTTATTGAAAAACATATATATTATATTTATCATATGTAAACATTTAACATAGGCCTATTGAATCTGGGACAAGCAGCCTTAAGCTTAGGCCTATTAGTTACTGCCTATAAACACAGAGATCAAATGTAAAGAAATTATTTCTTATGCCTGTCTTTTCTGTATATCTCAGGCGCTCCATCTGTGGTCAGTCCCATAAATATGTCGCAAGGCAGCCCCTTTTCATTTACACATTTGGATACCTCTTCAAAGAGATCTCTCCCCGTAGTTGTGCCATGTCATGCATTGTTTTAAATCCCAAAAATGTCTCTATAACGCAGAGTCCAGTTCACTCCACGGAAGAATATTGACAGCTGGGCAGTATCAGATGAGCCGCTGCTCTCATCTGCAGCAAGGGAGTATGCGATTAAATCTTTTCCATTATCCATCAGCTGTTGTTGTAGATCGGTGGCAAGGTCACATACACAATCAGAAAGGGTGTTTCTACCCAGGCACACATTTAATAAAATGTTTGCCTTTTATCGGGGCGAAATCATGGCTATTGACACAGAGACAGAGTACCAACAGTTGGAATGGCCAAACGTTTTAGGCATGTGTTTAAGGTTTAGACAACGAAGGGGCAGTTGTGCCTGACAAAATGTGTCATTTTGGCCAGTACAATTTTGCTTAGAACTATTTGCTAACTGTTTTAACAATACTAGTGCAGTGCCCGTAGGAATTATGCATTCTGTAGTGTTAGCAGACGTAGGTGTAGCTGTTGGGTAGTGTAATAGCAAGACATATTTGCACTCCACATAGGTACAGGTTACACTGAAGTATTATTGTGATGCATGTTTCCTTTTCATTAAGAAATGTTTTAATGTTGTATAGCCTTTTTGAATAATGAGAAAACAAAGTACACACTAATTACAACAAATACATCGGGACACTAATACATCGGAAAACCTCTCTCATTGCGTTAGTAGATGCATGAGCGCATGGTCACTGGTCTAGGCTAACCAGCAACGTTGAATAGAAAGCTAACTCTTATACAAATACATCAAACTACAATATACTACTTAACATGGTAATGAGAGTTGGTTACATGCCAGGCCCATACGCATCAGCTGGGGTAACATCTATGACGACGACTGTTCTATGACTTTGACATCATTCATGTCGCGCGGTCCGCCCCTCTTTCTCTGAATTACTACACTACCCATAGTGCCTACGGCAAACGATAAAATACAAATATCTCGTGAACTATGAATTCAGAAATGTTCAAAATCAAGGATGCACAGGTTCATGACATGCGTAAGCTACATGCGAAATCTCATAACTAACGTCAGGGAGATACGCCCTAGACTGACAGACAGACAGACACACAGAGATTTCTGGATTTATAGATAGATTACTTCTGAATGGCCAAAGGTGGCCCAATGACTGAAAAGAACAGTAAATTAGGTTCTCATTCAATGTCTAATCAGGGGTTTAGGAAATTGCTCGAGGCAAGAGCAGTTGAGACAGCAGATTAAACTAGAATGCGTTTCGTGAACGAACTGCAAGAGTGTGCTTGCTCTGTTGCGGCCATCAAGCACAAGCAACTGCAGTGGCCTATTGCGCATATGTTGTTGAGGGGCCTCACAGACTGATATCTGAGAACAAAATCTGTATAGTACTGTGTTTTCTGTGTTCAGTACAACGTTGAATGCAGGTTGTAGGATGAATCTGCCAGACTTCCGCAGTGACACTGAATACACCTTTTTGTTTTCAACCAATATATTTTAGCAAGCAACCAAGCTCAACCATTATATTTTGGCTCCACTGACGTTTAGACATATGAGGGTATCTTTGTTGTTCTGTTTTTGTTTGTTTGTTTGCTTGTTTATTGTGAAAGGGTCTAGCTAGTCCTACGTTCCCGTACCAGCAGGTTCAGGAACAGCATTATCCCTGCGGCTGTCACCCTGCTGAACTCTGCTCCACGGGGGTTAGCCCCCCCACCCCTTCCCACATCTCCCCCCGTGATTGTCCCCCCCCCCCCCCCCAGCAACTGAACATTTGCACTATACTCACTTCTCCTCCTTCCTCCTTCCTGGAATGCTTTGAGTAGTAAAACACGAACAATGTCCTATGTTTCCATCGTGCACTTTATTCGCAAATGTTATTTTCTTGCTGTCGTTCAAATGATCGGGACTTCTTGCTTTGTTAGGGCTGAATCTCGTAGCCTAGACCTGAGGGGATAACCCCACCCCCCGGATTGCTCCACAGCCAGGGCTCCTGTTTATTGGTTTATCATCGTATTTTCGCATTACACACATTTAGCTGATGTTTTTAAACTCAATCGGACGAACCGGTTATTATCAGACATCAGTTTGTTTACTTGGAAAGATTACTGTATATTCCCACTTTTGATTTGATTTGAAGTTGAGTAATGTTGGGTTTACAATAAAAAAGAAACATTGAAACCTTTGGTTTGTACAGGCGTTCTTGTCTGAAGCAAATGAAACAGACTTAATTTATATCGTCTTATATCGTTATCGAATGAAAATATAAATATCTATCGTGATCATTTTTTACCCATATCGCCCAGCCCTACCACACACCCTCCTCCAGTACTGAACATTTGCACTATACCTCACTCTCCTCCCCCCCCTAAACCTGGCTTGACTGCCACACACCCTCCTCCAGCCACTGAACATTTGCACCATATTGCCTTTTTAATACTGAATCCACTTTACTCCATTACCTGTATTGATTTTACTTTTCTACCTCATTCACTTGATTTCACTTGTTACCACCAGTTTACTTTCACCTGCACTTTATATATCATACCTCACTCTTACCTCAATTGCTGCTATTCAATTCTGTTTATACTACAAATCTGTGTCATATTTTACTCTTACTGTACCATATCATATTTATTCACTTATGTCCACCCTACATTTGCACATACTCTGCACTTTTATTGCTATTTTGCACTTACTGGTTAGATGCTAAACTGCATTTCGTTGTGTCAGTACTTGTACTCTGTACAATGACAATAAAGTTGAATCTAATCTAATCTATCGATAGCTTGTATAATTTAGCTAACGTTAGCTACCTAATAGTTAGCTAACGTTAGCTAGCTAAACGTTTACCGAGGCTAACGAATTGCCCAAATAGACAAGGCTATTCCAACCAGTCACATATTCATTTATGTTTTGCTTGATTAATGTTGTGCGTAGCCTGTCCTATAGTCCATAATGCAATGAGTTTACTAGCTAGCTAGTATAACTTAGCTAGGATATGCTACCTCATAGTTAGCTAACGTTAGCTAGCTAAACGTTTACCGAGGCTAACGTGAAGCTTTAATCGAAAATGATTAGCTAGCTGACACAACCTAAACACTCGACTGCCCCTTTGAAGTCAACTTAACGTTGGCTAATATATTCTAATAACTAGTTATCATTGACAGTTACTAGCTAATCTACCAAACTCCTTTCTTGTCTTAAATTGAGCAGTTGCTGGTGTGAGCTACAGTATCATGGGAGCTAGCAAAGCCATTTCTAGCTCTACTTCACAATATTGCTGCCTAGTGTAATAAGTTAACGTAAAAGATAAACGTTTATAAAGTATCAGACATAAACAGGATACAACACACCAGTTACCAATTGATATTATGTGTTTATATACCGAAAATGTCAGTAAATCGAGATGATGCTGCTGTTGGTCCCATCGAAAACCATTCAAACAGGTTAAGAGCAGTGGGGTTTTTGAGAGCTACTTATACCAAGAGATCGCATGTTGGCGAAATCAATGGAATGCTTCACTTTTTGGCGCTGTATTGACAACTGTCTGTCACTCGCACACTGTGCTCGTAAATTATTTTTCAAGTTTGCACGTACCCATTTTTAGGCGCATATGCGAGTGAAATACTCGCACTGTAGAGCCCACTGTTGAGCCCTTAATATTCCTAGTTGAATGGAGAGGGACAGAGAGACAAGAGGAGCCTTCAAACCTGGGCGCAGGTGTCAGTGAAGCACAGGTGCAAGCTAGTTTTAATGACCCCATTATGATGTCATAATCCACAGAGTTCTGCCATGCAAGTCTATTGGGAAAAAAGGTGATGGAAAAAGAGGAATTAAAAAGGAGTGGCAAGGAGTACCGCCAAGAAAAGCATAGCAGGTTGCACCGGATCGGGCCGGATGTTTCGGTGTTTGAACGGCGTCTGTACCTCGAACAGGCGAGGAGTAGTTAGCGTTACAAAAAACGGGGAGAATAAAGAAAACTTGACAACAACAATACTGTGCTTCCCTTCGGGCAAGCACACTAATTAAACCAACTAAAATGCGTTTCGTGAACGAACTGCGAGAGTGTGCTTGCTCTGCAGTGCAGTGGCCGAGTGCGCATATGTTGTTGAGGGGCCTCACAGACTGATATCTGAGAACAAAATCTGTATAGTACTGTGTTTTCTGTGGTCATAGTTATAATAGTTCCAGAGTTTCGTTATACTGACTAACTGAGCTAAGTGAATTGTTGAAATTGTTATCTTGGTAAAAGGAAACATCTCTGCAACAATATTGGAATGAATGCTGTTACATAGTCAGCTTTACTTAAAGTGTATTGTAAGATATAGCTTGTTAGACTTAATGCACTAAGAGTTAGACTGTAGGTCTAGTATCTAACGTAAGCAACACTTTTACTGTATAGATAGAGAGCACGTGTATCACATTGGTTTATAGTCTGTCAAATTAGTTGTAGTTATTGGTGTTCGTTGGCATAAAAAGTTAGTCTTCTCTTATAAGCCTAGGTAGTACATCTGATTAGAGCTAGCAACCATGAATTGCAGATTAAGGGGTCCCCTATCTCAGTGTTCATTTTGGCAGCTATTTTTAGATTCAGTCTTAAGACAAAAATGCATAATAGTTTTAGTCACATTTAGTCATAGTTATCCTTCTTAGTTTCAGTCTAGTTTTCGAAAACTCATTACAATTTAGTCTAGTTTTAGGCACATTTAAAATTCCATATTATAGCCACATTAAACTCCTTCCCTTCTCAGGCCTAGGGACCTCCTGTGTTGTGTCAACTGCATAGTTATCTAGCTTGCAGTACTTAAATTGTGGATGCAATTAGTCTCCAAGATACAGATCTCATGCCTACAGCTGAATTCGAATTTGTTTGTAATAAATAATCGAATGTGATGATGAAGTACGGTACGCAGCGTCTTAACTGAAGCTCAACTCAAGCAGCTAGCTTGCCGCTAACACTAACTGAAAACACACTGGAACACATAGTGGCTAGGAGGTAGCTAGCTGCTAATAAGTAACATATATAAGTAATGAATCAAGTGTACTGATATTAAATGTACTACTAAATGTACTACTAACATGCCATTCTTAAATTAAAGCCAGTGACATGATGGTTAACGATTAACGAGTTAATGATGGATACCGACAGTTAGCATACCTAGCTAGGTAGCATTACCATTGGATTTCAATGGCAGTTATGCTAGCTCTGGCTATCCAGACAAAGGAGCCTTGTTTTTGGACACGTATCACTTGACGAGCGGGGGCAATACAGTCATCTGGAAAGTTTAAAATGATACTAAACGAAGGGAAATCTATTGTATGGAGATATTTCTGCTCAGTAGACAATGCAGATTCTAATTAGGCTGGTGGATATGTCCAATGTAAGAAGTGTGAGGTTTTAATGAAATATGATTGATGCAACTCTCGTTCTCCACAACGACATGGATTAACCTGGATGGCTGTATGTAGTTTCAGAACGAACGTCAAAGATCTTCAATGGTAAGACTTGTCGGTTGTGCCTCTGTTGGTGTCTCGTAAAACGTGAGTTTTATTAAAGCATAGCGTGTGTATTGTGTAGCTATTTCATTCCGAGATGGCATGGGAGTAAAATGCTCCGCTCTGCTGCTGGTGTACAGACAGCCGGAAAGGTTAACAAACGGAATGAAATAGCTACACATTACACACGCTATGCCTTAATAAAACCCACGTTACTCACATACTGGTTAACACTGTTAGAGCGGGTGTATAAACTTTACCTGAAACTGTTGCCACTACATTCGTTTTAATATTTTGCACTCTCTATCTAACCACTTATGGCATTTAAGAGAGCTTCGCCTTCTCCTTTCTCAACTGATCTAATTTCAGTTGGCTAGAGTGTGTGACGTCACAATGGCTCAACCTTCCACCATGTTAGTCAATGAGAGAAAAAGGTGATGAAAAAGAGGAATAAAAAAGGAGTGGCAAGGAGTACCGCCACGAAAAGTCATAGCAGCTTGCACCGGATCGGGCCGGACGTTTGGTGTTTGAATGGCGTCTCTATCTCAATCGGGCGAGGAGTAGTTAGCTGCAAGAAAAACGTACGGAATAAATAAATAAATAAAGAAAACTTGGCGATAACAATACTGTGCTTCCCTTCGGGCAAGCACACTAACTAGAATGCATTTCGTGAACGAACTGCGAGAGTGTGCTTGCTCTGCAGTGCAGTGGCCGAGTGCGCATATGTTGTTGAGGGGCCTCACAGACTGATATCTGAGAACAAAATCTGTATAGTACTGTGTTTTCTGTGTTCAGTACAACGTTGAATGCAGGTTGTAGGATGAATCTGCCAGCATTCCAGTGTAACCGTCTGCAGTGACACTGAATACACCTTTTTGTTTTCAACCAATATATTTTAGCAAGCAACCAAGCTCAACCATTATATTTTGGCTCCACTGACGTTTAGACATATGAGGGTATCTTTGTTGTTCTGTTTTTGTTTTTTTGTTTGCTTGTTTATTGTGAAAGGGTCTAGTGTGTTACATTTAGCTTGGAGAAGTCTTAAAATAGGCTCCAAGTGACATTATCTCTTATGGGGTGTAATTATTCCTCCAAAGGTCATGTTAATCAATGAGTGTACCTGAATTGTGCGGTATTTGTTGAGGGAGACTTGGGCTTGTTTTGATTTTGTATTGGTTGCGGATGCAATAAATATTGTCTGTGCTTCAAATGTAAATATATTTATTGTCTCTCTGTATTATGAAACTTGCATATTTACTAAGCACAAACATTTCAGGTGTCATGGTCATAATAGTTCCAGAGTTTCGTTATACTGACTTACTGAGCTAAGTGAATTGTTGAAATTGTTATCTTAGTAAAAGGAAACATCTCTGCAACAATATTGGAATGAATGCGGTTACATAGCCAGCTTTACTTAAAGTTTATTGTAAGATATAGCTTGTTAGACTTAATGCACTTAAGAGTTAGACTGTAGGTCTAGTATCTAACGTAAGCAACACTTTTACTGTATAGCTAGAGAGCACGTCTATCACATTGGTTTATAGTCTGTCAAATTAGTTCTAGTTATTGGTGTTCGTTGGCATAAAAAGTTAGTCTTCTCTTATAAGCCTAGGTAGTACATCTGATTAGAGCTAGCAACCATGAATTGCAGATTAAGGGGTCCCCTATCTCAGTGTTCATTTTGGCAGCTATTTTTAGATTCAGTCATAAGACAAAAATGCATATTAGTTTTAGTCACATTTAGTCATAGTTATCCTTCTTAGTTTCAGTCTAGTTTTCGAAAACTCATTACAATTTAGTCTAGTTTTAGGCACATTTAAAATTCCATATTATAGCCACATTAAACTCCTTCTCTTCCCTTCTCAGGCCCAGGGACCTCCTGTGTTGTGTCAACTGCATAGTAGTCTAGCTTGCAGTACTTAAATTGTGGATGCAATTAGTCTCCAAGATACAGATCTCATGCCTACAGCTGAATTCAAATTTGTTTGTAATAAATAATCGAATGTGATGATGAAGTACGGTACGCAGCGTCTTAACTGAAGCTCAACTCAACTATTTCTGGACACGTTTCACTTGACGAGCGGGGGCAATACAGTCATCTGGAAAGTTTAAAATGATACTAAACGAAGGGAAATCTACTGTATGGAGATATTTCTGCTCAGTAGACAATGAAGATTCTAATTAGGCTGTTGGATATGTCCAATGTAAGGAGTGTGAAGTTTTATTGAAATATGATTGATTCAACTCTCGTTCTCCACAACAACATGGATAAACCGGCGTCCAAAAAGATCTTCAATGGTAAAACTTCTGTTGTGCCTCTGTTGGTGTCTCATAAAACGTGAGTTTTATTAAAGCATAGCGTGTGTATTGTGTAGCTATTTCATTCCGAGATGGCAGGGGAGTAAAATGCTCCGTTGGCAAAATAGATAACATGTTTTTAACTTCGGGGCTAATAACCATTAATTCCCTTTCCTTTACGTCTGCTGCTGGTTAGAAAATACAGACAGCCGGAAAGGTTAACAAACGGAATTAAATAGCTACACCTGTAATTGCCACTACATACGTTTTAATATTTTGCACTCTCTTTCTAACCACTCGTTCAGGTGTTTTCTTGAGTTGGTACAGCCAACTACTGCACACGTAGTTCCCGAACCACTTTTCCTCGTTAAGTTTTCCATCCTTTTTCACACTGTGTCTCTGCGTCGGTATCGGAGATACCTAGCAAAATAAACCTGAGCCTGGGTGAAGGCTAAATAGCTCGCTAGCTATCATCACTGTATTCACGATTGTATCAATAGTATATCTAGGTTTTCTTTGGTGACTGTTGTCGGGCCTTTTGAACTGTCTGTGGGTTGTGAACGTAAACAACTCGCTAGCTATTACTACTACTGTATCATGATATAAAGCTTAATGGTGGTTTTCGATTTACATGATTTTTATGGCATTTAACCCTTCCAAAACGATGTGCGCCCGTGGGGCGTTTGGTGGTATTTCTATTAATAGAATGTAAAATCTCCGCGAGTTTTTGTCCTCCAAACATAAAACTAACACCCTGAGAAAACTTGAATCTTCTAGTTTTCAAATATATCCAGTTTGAAACAAACAAATGAATGAGCACTTTGTAAGGAGAATACAGGTAAAGCCTTGCATATTTCTCTCTCAGAGTGTATAAGCAACCGGTGATTGCCCACCCATTAGCAGATTAGGGCTATTCATATGATAAGCTCATGGTAAATCTCGGATCGCTATTGGGTAATGACGTTGCAGTAAAACGTGAGAAAACGCCCCATTTTCCCGTATAAACAAGGCAGCATGTAAGGATGTTTACATTTGGACTGAAGAGATACATGATGGCGAACTCCTTCTCTGCTGCCGAAGCCTTGCGCCAAATTCAAGAAGACCTAGTCGGCGAGGAGGAAACCACATCCTCGGATGAGAGCGATGACGATATGGAAGATGAACACATGCACTTTGAGCTTCGTCTTTACCCCGTTGAGGATATCCCTGTTGAGTAAGTTTATTTGTTCACCTAGCTCTTGTAATGAATGCTGTTGATTAACTTATAGGGAGTAAAATGCTCCGTAGAATATAATTCTCAGAGTTGCGTTAATGATGTTAGGCTATATCAACGATTGTTGTTGACGTTTCGAGTTTGTTGTCTGTGCTGATATAAGTAAAACATACCTGGTGACTATATTGCAGCCATTGATGTAAAAATGCAAACGTGTCTTACTGTTATAGCGAGTAAAAAGCACGTCGGTATGCTATGAGTTGAATGGAATGTTTAGTATGCTACTATTTGCAGAGCGATTCAATCACTTTATGTCGCTAAGACTATTGTAGTAGAAAACATATTTAATTAACAGAGTTGGGTAAATGATAACAGGCTACACATATAAACGATTGTTGTCTGTTCCGAGATTAGTAAAACATAGAACTACATGGTGACTATATTGCAGCAGATTATGTAAATTGCAATCGCTAAAAACGTGTCTTACTACTGTGGGTAGTCGTTAGTGTTATTATGACGCGTATGGTAGGTGTGAATCAAAACTAGGAGGTGTTTGTGATCGAAACTGTAGTCGTTAGAGCGCTAAAGTGATATGTGTTACAATGCCCGAACATAAAATGAAAAAGCAACAGTTAATTTTATTTTACTTTATTACAGAAACTTGGAGAACATTGCACCTACACCGCCAAGGAAGAGCGCACGCTGTCAGCCTAACCCAGATCTGTCGTCATGGAAGTCAGAGGGTGACAATGATGCAACTCCATCAGCACTGAGGTTTTTTCCTGCAAGGGAGCCTGGTGTGCAGCTGAATGCAGCAGACAACCACACTCCTCTAGACCTCTTCAAGTTGTTCTTTTCAGAGGATGCTGTGGAAACGGGGTCAACTCATTTTTCCGACGCCCCATTGGTCCGATGCGTCAATATTCCGAAAATGTCCCATTGATCCTACAGCCCTTAGTCTTAGATAGATTTTCACCAATAAATTGAAACCCTTTGTCCCGACAGTTCAATGTTCCGACCAAAAGCTGCTTTAGATCACCGTCACCTCATGATAAAATAATGCATGCCTACAGGCCTATAGTATTATTATTATTATTATTATTGTTACTATAATTATATAGACTAAATCGATAGAAAACTGTGAATCTCAAAACCAAAGCGGAATCATCTTTCCATGACAGCTCTCGAAAAGCAGCGCAAACAGGGTTCTTTCCATTAAGCTATCCTCCCGTCCTCGAACTGTGCGTGGCTGCAGTAGACCTATGCTGCTGTTAGCCCATCCGTAGTTGGTTTGTTTTGTTTATTTTACATTTGCAAAGACGCTGCTGGCCTAGACTTCACTAGCTCGACCAAAAATCGAAATAACTTGTCCGTGTCTGTCTCCATTGCGTCTCTGGTGTCTGGGCGCAAAGTAGAGAAGCAACAACGTGCGTCTGCAGTCGTTACAGCGGCAGTCTACTTGGCACCCGGTAAAAGAGGGGCGAGGAATATACGACCTGGGGAATTATGTTGACCGACCCCAAACAGCCATTGGTCGGAACATTGAGCTGTCGGAGCAATGGGTTTATGTTAATCATTTCGAATTAGTGGGCTGTAGGATTAATGGGAAATTTTCGGAATATTGACGGGTCGGACCAAAGGGGCGTCGGAATAATGGCATGCTACCGTGGAAACCATCTGCCAGAACACCAACAAGCAAGCTGCTAGGAGCATTGCCAGAGGTGTAAAGTACAAATGGGTGGATGTTGGAGTTGCTGAATTCTACAGATACATTGGACTGGTTTCTACATGTGCATGATCAAGCTGGATCACATTTCTGACTACTGGAGGAGAAACACCATCTTGTCCATCCCTTTTGTGGCAGATGTGACGGTAAGAGACAGGTACCAAACCATATCATGGAATGTGCACATGAGTCACCCAAGCGAGGACATGGTGAATGATGCCTACCTTTATGTACCTACTTTTATGCGCCTTATTTTATGTACCTACCATGCCTTTACTTTTAGGCACCTTATTAAATTCACCTTCTTATGCACCAAGCTTGTTTGCAATTTCTTGTATGTACTTTCAAAGCTGATGGTTGTGGGGGAGAGATAGCCACAATGACAGTCCAGGGCCATTGACAGGTGAGCCATACTGGGGAGGGGCACTCACAGGGCAGTTTACACCTCTTTCATCAATATGCATAGTGGTCTAGGTGGAAAAAAGTGTCACCTTGTAAAATTCTTATAATTAGTGTAGAAATCACACACACTTTCTGAATGCTAAACTCACCTATGTGGAGCAAACACATATGTTTACAAGGTTCAGAGTAAAAAAGAAAACTTCCAAAATATTTAGAATGTGTTTTTTGTAAAAAGTCTGAGCACCTCTAAAGCTAGAGTTAATTTGAGTGTCTTTAGATTTAATTTTAATACAAAACTCTCATTTTATTATTGCTGAGTTGTTCTAGAATATAATCATAAATTCCACTTTTGCCTAATGGTTTTTAGTTAGGTGAAATATACAAAAATATCAGGCATGGCAGACTACCTAACAGAGTCAAAAAAAGCCCTCTGGGTTGGAAGTGTTAAGAGATATAAAGCTTGATGGTGGTTTTTGATTAGCATGATTTTGACGGCATTTAAGAGAGCTTCGCCTTCTCCTATCTCAACTGATCTAATTTCAGTTGGCTAGAGTGGGTGACGGCACAATGGCTCAACCTTCCACCATGTTAGTCAATGAGAGAAAAAGGTGATGAAAAAGAGGAATAAAAAAGGAGTGGCAAGGAGTACCGCCACGAAAAGTCATAGCAGGTTGCACCGGATCGGGCCGGACGTTTCGGTGTTTGAATGGCGTCTCTATCTCAATCGGGCGAGGAGTAGTTAGCTGCAAGAAAAACGGGGAGAATAAATAAATAAAGAAAACTTGACATGGTCTTTTACAAACCTCAGCCAGTCAAAGTACAACGTTGTCCCGGAAGAAAAACTTGCTTCCTTTTGCTCTGACAAGGTTCCCCAACTCTGAGAAGTGTTTTTTCCAGCAGGGCAATGCTCCATGCCACACAGCCAGGCCAGTAAAGGTGTGGATCGAGTATCACCAGATCAGGACCCTGTTATGGCCAGCCCAATTTCGAGACCTGAATCCCATATAAAAAACTCTGAAATGTGATCAAGAGGAAGATGGATGGTCACAAGCCATGAAAAGAAGCCGAGCTGCTTGAATTCTTGCGCCAGGAGTAGCATAAAGTCACCCAACGGCAATGTGAAAGACTGGTGGAGAGCATGCCAAGACACATGAAAGTTGTGATTTTAAATCAAGGTTATTCCACCAAATATTGATTTCTGAACTCTTCCTAAGTTAAAGCATTAGTATTGTGTAGTTTAAAAATGAATATGAGCTTGTTTTCTTTGCATTATTCGAGATCTGAAGACACTGCATATTTTTTGCTATTTTGACCAATTGTCATTTTTCTGCAAATAAATGATCTAAATGACAATATTTTTATTTGAAATTTGGTAGGAATGTTGCCAGTAGGTTATAGAATAAAACAAAAATGTACATTTTACTTTAACACATACCAATAAATAGTAAAACCAGAGAAACTGATAATTTTGAAGTGGTCTCTTAATTTTTTCCGCGGCTGTATATAGTTGATCTCTCTTATTTGACGAAACAGTGAGTTAGCTGTCTTTCAATGTCTCTTGTCGAATTATCTCACATGTTTATGGTGGTATGTGTTTAAAAGTTTTAACTTAGGCTATGTGTAATGTTCCTAACTTATATTATTATTTCACCTTAATGTTCTTGAGATTCGTTTCTGGCATGTAATTATACAGAGTCAGGCTTACTCTGATAACAGTCATTAAGAGTCGTTAACAGTCGTTAAGCAACTTGGGCCATGGTTGCCACTAGTGGGGATCGAACCCTGTGACTTTCAGGTTTTTTAAATCAGTGAAGCAGTGACGGGGTGCCTCCCCGGGGGTTGTTGTTGTGTTCAATCCAGGTCAATTCAATTAACATAACAAAACCAAGGCCTGGCCAAGGGGAAGGGGTGGGGGGGCTTTCACACCAATGTGGGCTTCTACGGCAATACACAGGGTCGGAGACTGTCGTAAATCCCACATTTCATGCAGTGACTGGCTATATGACAATAAATCAAATTAAGCCAGGTTAACAAGATGTGGCTTTTCATGGCCACAGGTCCACTGGCTCTGCTTGATCACCTCAGGGTGGAGGTTTCTGGATTTCCCCACTCAGCTGCAATGTTTTTGTTCCTGAACGTAAAGGACTTCGTTAAAATATACTATAATATAGCAGGGGATTACAACAGGGGTGAGGAACAATTCATTTTAAATGTCATTTAATTTTTTTTTATAAAGCCCCAAGGGCCGTACTATGGATACAAAAGGATTTTCCCCCAGCACTTTAGGCCTATATTGAACGTGGTCACCTTAACAGTAATTAATTGTATCGTAATTTATTGTAATTAAGCTCGTCGTTTGGACTAAGCAGGAGGAGAGACTTTGTCTGAGAAAATTGTTCAGTAGACGCCTATGGCCATGTTCATATGAGGAGAGGGGATCTCGCTTCACGTCTATTGTAATCAATGTTTCACACCCTATACTGACGAAATTAACAACATGTAGCCTTAAACAGGTTTCATTTATGACAAGAAAAATAGTCATGTGTTGAAATATCCACTCGAAGTTAAACAATTCTTACCTCAAAGCTGTATCTCAGCTATTTTCCAGTGGCAGATGAAGTCGATGAGCATTTCCTGGTGTGACGATGCGACACCGAGAAACGCAATTGGTTGAAATACCCCAATTCGCGGTTTTGATTGGACGTCACGCCAGAAAACTTTGATGATATTTTTGAGAACTTAATCGTAAAATACTATTAAAATGTGCAACTTCCCGCGTTGGAAACAAACGGCTATATGTTTCTTATTATCTGGTTCAGCTTCCTTCAAAAAATTAGCTGCACAGCTGCAGGGTAACTATCAACTCGAGAACTACGCAAGATAGACGGTCTCAGCCCACTGACTATCTGTCCGTAATATATTTCTTTCCCATACGGTGCCCAGGAACAGCGTGCTGTCAAAGATGGTTTCCTCCAAAAAAAACGGGTTCCCAGACGTGATAGGTCCGTTAGACTGCACTCATGTTGCCATACGGGCGCCACATGTGAACCAGTACATTTATGTGAATAGAAAAAACATTCACACCATAAATATACAACTCATATGTGATGCCAATATGGTCATCCTGAACGAAGTAGTACGCTGGCCAGGGTCGGCACACGACTCCTTCAGCTTGCGTAACTGCAGCGTTGGGAACCAACTGGAGGATGGAGCAGGCAGAGACGGCTGGCTTCTAGGTAAACACTTAAAAATAAAAACAAATAATCGCCCAATTTGGTTTTTTCTTTTTAGAGCGTGCATAATATGGCCTCACCTAATCATGTCTTCACCAACAGGTGACAGATGTTATCCTCTCAAGCCATGGCTTCTCACCGTTTGCGCTCACTGAGACCGACGAGGAAGGCCACTTCAACTCTGCCCATGCCCGTGCGCTCTCTGTAGAGGAGAGAAAAACAGTATGCGGTTGTTTAATTGACGTTTGCCCCTCTACAGGATAGGTTAAGAGCTGACAATATTGTCGTAGTAAGTTTTGTAGATTTATAAGCAGATTCAGCATGTACACAAATCTGGAATCTGACATTGTTGTCATTGTTATGAAGTGAAACAGTGGGGTTAATAAGGGTTCAGCCTGAGGTTGCGAGGCGATTATGTGGGGCAATGACATCATGAGATTAGAAAGGGTTGTGGATCGGCGTGCACACAAACACCAATCCGCCGACAGATTTAAATATTCACACTTTGGACCCCTGATTCGAAAGAGTGCGGATTCAGTGTGTGGATCCGCCTTGATCGTTTAGACGAAAGGTCAATCCGGAGACATTTCTCTCTGGATTCAGGCAAACAAGACTGTGTAAACGGCGCCTTAGAAACCACACTGACTCGGTTTCTCCCCCTGCTGTAAGTATAACTGCGCATGTGCGGTTCGGGGCAGGACGTTTAGAAATAAACAATGCCTGTGATGTATGTGTACAGCTCCAGTAAAGTGATATATTGAATACCTTTTGTTGTCGTCTATTAACATTGGTAGCAGAGGATGTTGTCAATCAATTACAAAGAACCACCTTTGTTTGAGGAGAAAATATCCTATGAGAGTTGACAAAAACGAGGTTGAAATTTGGAAACTAGTCACAGAACTGGATGAGAAAAAACAGGCCTTGGCTGTTGTTTTATCGCTAACAGGAAGAGTGAGGAACACAGCCTTGGAAGTAGCCGCGGTCGATTTGAACAAAGCGAATGGCCTGTGAACGCTTTCGCAGAAATTGGATACCATGTTTTTGAAAGAGGAAAAAGACCACTAATACGATGCCTACACAGAGTTCGACAACATCAAACGAGAAAGTGAAGTTTCCATGCTGAATTATATCATTGAATTCGACCAGAATTACAACTAAATAAGTAAGTTAAAAATGAAACTTCAAGATGCTGTTTTAGCTTTAAGCTGTTTGATACAGGACTTAGGGCCCTATCTTGTACCCAGCGCAATTGACATTGTCACCGACGCATGTATCATTCCTATCTTGCACCCGGCGCACAGCGGGATTTTCCCTCCAGAGGCGCGCGTCGAAATGAACTTGCGCCGACATGGGCGGGGGCGGAACAGAGAAGGCGTTTCTCTGGCGCAAGTGGTATTTTGCAGCTTCAAAACAACGCCGTGCGTCGTGCGCTGTTTACCAGAAAAAAGCTAGTCTAATGTCAGAGGCGCAATGTGTAAAGTCTGTGGCGAGTTTTCAGAACGCTATTTTAAGGGCGCGTGTGCTTACCCGTATAGGGCCTATAGGCTACACTTTACTTCTGCCGTCTACACGAGAGATTTACACCAATTTTTTGGGCAAGCCATATATAATTACAAGGAAAATAAAGTATTTACCACATGAGGAAATCATTGTGATATCCATATCCAAGATATTTTAAAAATAGGCATACATCTAGCGTACACATTGACCCAAATGATTCAGGTTAATTGTAATGGCAGTTCAAACCAGACTGGTTAGCCAATAGCGGCATGACACATAGGTATATAAAGACACCTGTCTAAATGGGTTCTCCGTCAAGAGCCCGGAAACAGAGCTGAAGAACAATTGGGATAATCTGAAGACTGTCATACCGTCATGTAAGTCAATTAAGAACCTTACTTGCCGACATACCAGTTAGGTTGCGGTTAATCGCAATTTTTGTCCATTGCGCAGTGAAATGGAATACGTCTTGGGGCAGAGGATCGGACGCCAGAGGGAGAGGGTCTACCGGCCCAGGCAGACCTACCTTGCTTTGACTGAGGAGGAATGCAGGCGAAAGCTACGCCTGACCCGTCAGGCTGTGACTGATATCTGCCATCTCCTGGCAGATGAGCTGGGGACAGACGCACACTCTCCCTATGCCCTCCCCGTTGCGGTGAAAGTTACAACGGCACTGCATTTTTATGCGTCTGGGTCGTTCCAGCACCCCCTCAGCTCTATTGGAGGCATTTCACAGTCTTCAATGAGTTCGGCTATACATGCAGTTACGTAAGGTCTAGTCCGACATGCTGGGGAATTCAATTTCCCGTAACACCCGACAGCCAAGAGAGAGCTAAGCAGGCGTTCTGGGAGAAGTATGGGTTCCCTGGCGTCCTTGGCGCTATAGACTGCAACCATATTCAAATACGTGCCCCCCCAGTAAACGCACTGATTTATGTAAACCGCAAGGGAACACATTCCATAAACATCCAAACCATTTGCGATGCCACTTCACATGTCTGTCACGTTTTTGCCAACTGTCCTGGCTCAAGCCACGATTCGTTCATTTTGGCAAACTCATCAATTCCTGCCCTTTTCGAGGGGAATCCTCCATTGGATGGGTGGCTGTTGGGGGACAACGGCTACCCATTAAAAACCTGGCTGATGACGCCTTTTATCAACCCTGCAACAGTGCACAAAACTAATTTCAACACAAAACACACGCAGTATTATAGAGCGAACATTTGTCATTATAAAAATGCGCTTCAGGTGTTTGGACAGGTCAGGTGGTACTTTACAGTACAGTCCTCAAAAAGTCGCAGCATTCTTTGTGGCATGTTGTGTTTTACACAACATTGCCATGAATCATGGATGTGTCAATGACATAAATGAGGATAGATTAGAGGACTTTAGAAGACGTGAGGTTGAACTGCATGTGCCGATGCCATTAAACCGAAATGCCCCAGCAGCAGCACGAGAGAGGAGAGCTCAACTGACAGAAGTGCTACTTCCTCTATAATGAAGTAAGAAAACCATTGCCATCTCCATGAGCGCAGATAGTGTGTACGTCAGGGGGGTTCTGACGTTCACATATTCGAATGACCCTCAATCCGTCCCCCTCACTTTTATTTGAAAAAAAGAATGTGTTCCGTCTTTGCATAAGGCTAAACTCAAAGAAAATCAAAAGACTAGTTCTAATTTACTGCTTTGCTTGCAACAACTCTCTTAAAACAGTCAGATCCAAGACGGACAATCATTTTGTTGAGCTGGGCAGGCTGCCTGCGTCGTCAGAGATTCTAATCTAAAAGTAACCGGTCTCTCTGGCGTTTACGTCTCGAGCCTGGTTTCCATGGTTACCCAGAGGCATCAGTGGGACAGCTCCTAATTCAGGATCCCACAACCAACCGACACATGCTGAAGCCATCCAAACCGAAAAAGCAGAAAACAATTGCATCCTTTTAAAAAAAGGCATCAACTGTAAGTAAACTGTGCATTACGGTATCATATCACTTTGCATTTTTTTGGTTGTCTGTTCAGAGTAATGTCGCCGTGGAAGAAAAAAAGAGTAGAGACGGTCATTGAGAATAGCGTGACTCGACATTCATTAGGCCTATTTATTATCCATTTTTATCCAATTTTTTGCATCGTCCCCCCCAGTTTCAAAAACCTATCTGAGCCCCTGGCCATCTCCAGTATTGCTTGAGCGAATTGCAATATTATTACCATGCATACATAATCTAGTGATTCAGTGAGGGTGAACCCAAAACATCGGAAAGTGTGTTTTTGTGACTTTTATTTGAAATATGTTGGCACCAAAAAACGAATGCTAGTAACTGATAAAATACAAACGAGAAAAGAAAACCATTGCCATCTCCAGTATTGCTTGAGCGAATTGCAATATTATTACCATGCATACATAACCTAGTGATTCAGTGAGGGTGAACCCAAAACATCGGAAAGTATGTTTTTGTGACTTTTATTTGAAATATGTTGGCACCAAAAAACGAATGCTAGTAACTGATAAAATACAAACGAGAAATAAGTAGAAACATTTCTCCAAACAGCAGCAGCAACATCGCCACCTGGTCGAGACGGGCACCAGTGCTCCGCCTCATCCCGGACAGCTCCCGCTCCAACATTTGGAAGCCAGCTTGCTGGAGCTGCAGGAACGGGTGGTCATCCGGGCTGGCGATGCTGCCACGGCGTGTAGTGCGCCTGGCTCCTCTGCCCCTTGGAGGTGGCGCGGCTCCCTCCCCAGCTGGCCCATGCGCACTGACCGGCTCCTGGACACTTGTACCGAGCCCAGGGTCTTCTTCCTGTGAAGCTGCGTGACATTTGATTTATTGTATGGTTTTGTTGCATTTATTTCTTGACAGTATTATTAAAATCTTGTAAACTCATCTCTGTGTATGTGGACTTTATTTATGTACCTTGGGTTTGGTCAGCTGGTGCACTGGGTTGGGTGCCGATTTCTATGCCCCCAAATCCCTGTACGCTCTCAGGCGTGAGGGTAGACGTGGCGATGTCCTCTGCTGCCGTCAGGTCCTGTGTCGAGGCAGATCCACCTCCCGTGAGGCCACGAGAACGTGTTACCTGCCAGCTTGGATTTCCCACGTCTCCAGACGTCATTATACCGTTTTCGGCATTGTGTAGCCTTTTTTTTTTTTTTTAAGGGTTTCTCGCATCCCCATATATAGTTCTCTCCCGGCTTTTTACGGCCCTGACGAGCACGTCGGTCTCCTCGGCTGTGAATCTATCCTGTCTCCCTCCCGGTAATTCCGCCATTACGATAGCAAGCCGCTTTGGAATATGCGCTCCTCGCTCTTAAAGGGAATGTGAGATGACGCTCTGATTGGTTTATTGCATATTACGCCCAAACCACACCTATGGCTGAGTAACCTCCTTTGGACCAACCCATTTGACACCTGCGCTGGGCGCAAGTGTGTTTTTTCCGCCGTTATAACAGCAAATGCGCCATAGAGCCGCCCACACAGCTACTTGCGTTTGGCGCTGTCCTACTTGCTTTTCTGATCGTTAAAATAGGGCCCTTAGTGTTAAAGACAAACAGTTAGCACTTACAGCTTGTTTAGACCCCACGTTTAGTGACATAAATGCGACTGCGCATACTACACACAATTTGCTGGGAAACGGGATGCACGATCAAGTTTTAAAAATCATAGTACTGTGCCAGGGTCAAAGCCATTTGACAAATTCGGAAGAAGGTCACACTGTGCTGTCTGTCAATGAACTTATCACTGGGCAAAACATTGTCCCCACAAAGATGAGCAGGCAAAATGTACAGAAGATGTTGAGAAGTTTACACAAAATGTAGATGAGTGCAACATAACTTTGTTTTCAAAGGATGTATTGTCTGACTCTGAGATCTTCATAGTCTAGGCTTTGGGATCAGCTGTCCTTGACACAGCGTGTACCAGAACAGTATGTGGAGAAAAGTGGCTTGATCATTATGTAAGTGGATTACAGAATTCATTAGCCAAACTAGAGATCAAATACAGTGCCAGAACATTCCGGTTTGGTGATGTCAGACTTGTCCTTTCTACGAAGAGTATGAAAATTCCAGCTGTGATAGGTCAAACGAAATGTCATATAGAAACTAAAGTTGTTCTGGTAGACATTCCTTTGCTCTTAAGCAAAGCATCACTGAAAAGAGCAGGTGCTGTGTTGGACATTGAACATGACCAGTGACGTGCGGTGAGGTTCGCAGCTGGTGAGGCACAGAAACCGGAAGTGATTACGTCATTCCGATCTCTAGTTGTTTAAAAAAAAAAATAGAAATGTATACATCATACATGTATATATGCTTATGGTTTTAAAATTATCATCTCACCAGAACTGAAAAAACTTTGTTTTATTGTCTAATACTATTACTTTTAAACGATTATTATTATAAGAAGTTATGCGGCTCAATAGTCAACTGACTTTTACGAGGCTATAGGCCTACAGTGTGGTAATTGAACTTTTACACCGTGTCAAATAAGATATTAATAGTTACAAGGTAGCGTATGTAGCCCTCCCACCAATGATATGGCTCATTTCAATTTGTCTAGGGAAAATATAACCTTTTACACAACTCGGCAGTGATGGGCAGTAGCGTCACTACTTGTAGCGACGCTACTAGCTTACCTACATTTGTCAGTAGCTTGGCAGTAACGTCGCTATTTACCAAACCAAGTAACTTTTCAGTAGCTAAGCTCTTTTATTGATCAAGTACCTCAGTAGCTTCCTCGAAAGCTAATTTATCCTGGACCTTTCTGATGTTTATTCATAACAGGCTTCCCTGCAGCCATCAAACACAAAAATTAAGCAGTACGTCACTTTAGGCGAGACGAGTGAAAATAGATAGATAGATATCGTCATTTCAAGTACACCAGACACTGCTCACACATTTAAAATGAATTCTCCCCTAATTTTAAATGAGTACAGGGTACCCGCGAGGTCTTAAAAACTTGAAAAAGTCTTAAATTTAGTATTCATAATTTAAGGCCTTGAAAAGGTATTATATTTTGTCAACAGGTCTTAAATTTTCGTCAACAGGTCTTAAATTTCGTTCATCAAGTCCACATTTGTTTATTGTTCGTTGTGACAACGAATCTTAGTACACCCAAACGTCGCATCCAAAATACATGGCAACCTGGCTCTGAACTGGCTGAGAAGCTGACACGATATAATAAAGGATAAAACTAGCTAACATTAGCTATTCACTAGCTGCGCTAGCTAGCTAGACAGTTATCTAGGACACTGCCCTGTCAGGGACAGGGTAATGCTAGTTAATAAGCTTCTGCTATCACAGGCAACAGTGGAGCGGGGCTTTTTGGGTGAATAAAGAAATTGAAACGTCAACATTAAAGAACACACTGTTGTACAGGGATGCAACAACAGTTTCTGCGACTCACGTTTTTTTTTTTCACGGCAGTTTGGGTGACTTGATTATAACATCATCAACACTAATTCTGGATTGACTCCACCAAACATGTAAATAAGAAGTAGGCAAATTTAGCAGCGATTATTTCCCAAACCCTCGAAAGCTGTAACTTTACTTTCTGTTTGAAGATAAGGTAGCATAGTGTAATAGCATAAACAGATAAAACAAATTAACAAGGATAGCAAAACCGATTGATAACGGCAGAAAGGCGTGCAGGTGAGGACGTCAGATCACAGTGACACAGGCTGTTTTTTCCCCATTATATGTGAAGGCTGAGATATTCATAACAATTTATTCAGTCTTACTGGTGGTTCTTTTGTAATACCAACAGGTGCACTTCGTTGTTGCCTACGTACTGTTCTCACTACGTGTTTAGCATTACATCGCATAACTATGTTTCTGGATAACAGCTGTTGCAATTTCCACGAGAGGAACATTTGAATGATGTCAAAGTAAAAGTCCAATACTAAACGGTGTTTGTTTCCATAACAACAATACAAGTAATATACATTTGCTGACCTGAATAAGCAGAGGCCAGAACAGCCTATTTTGCTACATTTTTGTAGTCGAGGTAATCTTTTATTTGGCATGTTGGTGAGGTTATTTAGAGGACCATTTCTCAATGGATTTGTTATTTAATGAATGTTTGTTTATTAATAACTTATTTTTAACAAATAACTCAATTATTATTACAAAGAGGGAAATTCGCAACTCTATCACAACTTCCACTTGCTCCCGCAATTTAATTGCAACAAACACCTAAAAAACACTGCAACTTTTATGGAAAAGCTCCCGCTATAATAAGTTGGCTGAACTCATCAAAACTGGATGAACAGATTACTGCCAAAAGCGCAGAGCTCCAAAGGCTGTAGGATCTCTTGTATTACAACCGCACACAGGTTCAACCACAGACGTATCCAGACACGCATGCACACACACACACACACACATACACATGTACACAAACACACACTCACACGTCCACCTCTCACAGTTATTGTTTTAAATGGTTCTGTCCTATGATTACATTTTTTTATTTTATTCATATGCATATCAGGAAAGGTGCGATGTTGGTCTTAAATTTCATTTAAAGTGGTCTTGAAAAGGTCTTAAAAAGTCTTAAATTTGAGATGAAAAATCCTGGGGGTACCCTGGAGTAGTTTGCATGCAGATTCTAGACAACCGGATAACTAGAATGCTGTTGATATTTAGATACAGCTGAAGATGATGAAAGTTAAAAAGTGAAAAGTCCGTGCTGTCTGCTCAGGGAGTCGAATGGCGAAAATGCACGAAATAGACGAAAGATGAAGGTAGGCGAGGTCTTCTGCACTCATTTGTTTTCATCTGCGTTTGAATACCTGACTCAACAGCCATACCTTCAGAAGTATGTCACTTTATAAGAGACGAGTGAAACTAAATACGTTTTCAGATGCCTTCTTTGTAATAAGAAAAAGTTCCTGTCAACGTCAATGACATCCAACACAAACATACGAACACACAAATTGCATCCATTCAACCGTTTTTATCTGACTGACACTTGTTTTTATCACTCAAATTGCATTGACTTGGCATGTAGTTTGTTTAACTGAAAGTAGCTTCTAATGTATCAAACTACTTTTGACAGGTTTATGTAACTTAGCTTGCTACATTTTTTTTTTGAGTGGTAGCTTCTGTGTAGTGAAGCTGAATTTATTGTAGAGTAGCTGATAGCTTAGCTCACTACAAATATCAAGTAGCTTGCCCAACACTGCAACTCGGACACTTGAATTCGAAGTTGAGAAAAAAAACACTTACATATTTATTTACACAACGTATTAACAAGCAAACAGTTAAACACCACAGACATAGCACACAATACCAAAATATTCTACTGACCGGTATAATTTAAAGTTGGTGCACTTTCGTTGGAGCTCGTAATCCATTCACGGCTCCCCTGCACCTAGCAGCCTTTAGCGAGATTTGTGTTGCGCATGAATATGTCCCGTTGGGAAACGTGAAACACTCCAAATGTCAATACCTTCGGTCCGGTCGTTTGAAGCAAACATTTTAGCTCCGCCATTGGTCTCCCATTTTTAATAATTTCACGTTTGGACTGCAAGTCCAATTTTGAGAACTGCTTCAGCTTAGCAATACAACCTTCCAGTTTCACCGTCAAGTAGAAGCCCTACTTTAAAAACAACATATACCCGACAATTGCCTCCCTTCCAGCGGCAGTGGTACTGCCTGCCTCAGTAACAATATTTTTCAATGCGTTTTGAGCTCAACTCAAAGGTTCTACTCTTGCGCACTATTGCGTAAAACCCAGTTTGGAGTGATTGCGCAATCCTTACTGAGGCACTGGCTCAGCTGCCCATAGACAGCAATGCATTTGCCTCAGTCCACGGCACGGCCATGTTTTCAGGAAGCGGAAATGCGCAAATTCAGCGATTTTGATAATAAAAATGCTCGAAATGATCGGAATCCTGCAGAAATTACACCCATACCACAGATTAGTAGAGAAATATGAATATTTATTTTATAATATATATATATATATATATATATTTATTTTTTACTTTTCAAAATGACAGGTGAGGCTCTGCCTCCTATGACTGCACGTCCCTGAACATGAGAAAGCTGTAATGTTTAAGCAGCCAGTGAAAATTGAGTTTACCTCTTCAGGCCTCTTAAAACCTAAAAATAATCCTGAAGAGAGTGAGATTCACGATGAGGAGGAAATTCTCACTGTGACTGGGCAACACAGGAAAAACAGACGCCTCTGCTAAAGCTACACAAACAATTCGGACATGCTTCAGTAGAAAAACTGAAAAGACTAATGGACTTTGCAGGTAACCATGATAAAGAATGCATTGGAATCCTAAAAAATATCGGGCCGCACAGGGCCATCGTGTGGTTTTTTGAGCACTCGCATTTAAGAAAACGGTCCGTGTTTAGGGCTGAATTTGTTAGAAACCGTTTGTGATTGCGTTCAAGTCAACACTACAGACATCCTCGTATTAAAATAATTATAATAATAATAAATACGAGAAGATTTGTATCATTACCAATTACGTTTCACATTCATAGTCATGATTCTACGAGGCATTGTGATGTCATAAAATAAATGATAGGACTACACCAGGATGCTAATCCAGACTATTCTCATTTGTAGATCCACTGTCGCTGCCAAATGTGAGGACCCGCCTGATGTGAGTCCGCATGCGCAAACTTTGCGACACTATTGTAGTACAACGAGCCAGGTAATGCTGGTGGTGTAGGCTACAGCATGAAGTGGAGTGACAAGCGAATTTGTTTACGTTTGAAATCCACCAAGATTTATGATGTTAAGCTTCATGTTTATTGAATTATTAGTTAAGCAGTGCATTCATTAGCCTACTAGTAACAGTAATACAACATAGCCCCATATGTTGACACTGAGCCTTATGCTGTAAACCGTTGACAAAATTATAAAACACTACGTTAAATAAACCTACATTATGTGTTAAGAGAAGCCAGATACGTTATTATTAAACCATGTATGAGCATGCACGTCTTGGATAGTTTGCTCCTGAGCCTTCTGCCGTAAACCTATTGTGTTTGCGCATGCGGACTCACATCAGGCAGCGGACTCACATTTGGCAGCGACATCCACATTGGTGGTACGAACTACCTAGCTAGCACTACCAGAGCAAGCGTGTCCCTCTCTACCTTTAAGAAGCTTTTGAAGGCCCAACTCTTCAGAGAGCACCTCCCTTCCTTACTGGCACTTTGACTAGTGCTTTACTTGCACTTACAGCAGTTGCATCCCTGCACTTCTTTTTTCTTTTCTACCTTGTTTTTCTATTTCTTATTAAGTAGTATTTATTGTTACACTAGGTCTCTATTGTCCGTAGCTTGACTTATCTCCCTTGTCCCGGGACGGAAAGTTCAGAAGTGAACAATGACTGTGATACATGTGTACTGAGAGCTCCAGTAAAGTGATTTATTACCTTTTTTTTGTCCTCTATTTGAGTTAACACATGCTTCACAACATTCAAGTCATGATCATGGCTGGCTTTTGTCCTCACTCCCTACCGGCAACCTCATGAGACTGAATTTGGTCTTTGGTAGCAGTCCAAAATCTGCAAAAATATTTGGCCCTAAACTTCATGAAACCTGCGAACGAATGGGCTGCAAGATTGTCAGACCCCACACACGTGACAGCCAATGGATTCACTGAACACACCATCTGTTTCAAGAGTACAAAGTTCTCCTAACAGAGCACCAAGTGTTTTTTCATACCCAAAATCTCTCAGTGTCAGGGACTTTACATAATGCTGCAAGCTGAATGACATGCCAGTTTGACCTGTATGTAATAGGAAGATCAGCAAAGGCACAGTAAACTGCCCTAAGCTTATTCATTTTTCTTGTCGTGCCAAGCTCATTTGCTTTTTCAAGATCATCAGTGTACTTAGTAGAGGTAGCTCTTCTGAGGACCGTAGTTCATTATCCTTGAAATATGGTTCATCTTGGTGGCTCAGGTACTGACCTTGTTGTGCTGGTTTGTTTCTTTAATTAAATCCAGTAGGTCTAAATACCTCCTGGATCATCTGAAGAATGTGCACTGCAGTTCATACTGTACAGGCCATACCACAGGGTAATTTCTTTCAACTTAAGTTTTTCGTCTCTTAGTCGTGATTAATTCCTCGCCGTTAGCTGTTGCACTAGTAAAAAAAAAAATGTACAGCCCATAACAGCACTGACTAGCTCATCTAAAGATGTTCCAGTAACAACAATGTCATGTCTCTGCAAGACCTCTTGTATGCTCTTTTATTGCTGGGACAAGGAAAATATTTGAGACAACTGTTCTAAAATTTGCTGAGTTGCCAAGTCAGAGACATGAATAACTGAGCCCTCAAATCATCAGTGAAACTGCCACTCTCAACCTCAGAATGATTAAAGTCATCTGTAGTCTCACACTGAGCAGGTCCTTCATCAACACCATCATCAGAAGATGCAGCTGGAGTTCCATCATTCTCTACTTAGACCACACCATCTTCAAAATCTGAACTACCTTCATGGACTCTGCTTTTGTGTGCATTGAAAGAAAAATATACATTTTGCGGTAGTTACAGGTCCTGAATAGGCACGCAACCATCTCATGCTTTCGCAAATTACTTAGGGGAGAGTGGGGTGATTTGTGCCAGTGGGGAAGTTGTGCCACCCCCTTTTTCAGGGGAACCATAGAAGAAATAGGTCATGTGACCACACATTTTTGAAGAGTCGGCCATTTCAGCCATCCTGCAAAGAATTGCATGAGAGGTAAACACATTTAAGCTCATAAACAGTTTTTTGCCTTCCAAAGTAAAATTTCTATGATCAAGGTTTTTGATTGTTGTGTCTCAACAGTTCACACATGTTTTAGTGCTTTGGTAAGCTACACAATGAGTCTATTTAGCTAGCATGATTTTCGCTCAAAACTGCTGGATGATGCACATTTTTCAAAATGGTGGGATTGGGGTGATTTGTGCCAAAGGGCCTGGGGTAAATTGTGCCAGTGTTTATCACTAAAACAATGTGACATTTTTAATTTGAGACAGAAAATAGCAATAGACCATCATGCCACGGACTTAAAAGAGGAAGACAAGCAGGGCTTCCACTCCTCTAGAGAACATGGACAGAGCAGTGGAAGAGGTGGAGAAGGGGAACTCCATTCGTCAGGTGGCGAGGCTGATGAGCATATGTAGGATGACATTAAAAAGATACATGGAGAAGAAAAAACTGATGGAGAAGAAATAAGGCCAGGATATAAAAGAATTGGACTTGCCAATCAAGTCTTTGATGAAAACATGGAGAAATAACTGGCAGAACATATCAAGGCACTCGCAGTAGTGTTTCATGGTGTAAGTCCCATGAAATGCCGTGAACTGGCTTTTGAGTAAAAAAAGAAATGCCATCAATTTCCCTGCCAGCTGGATCAGAGAGGAAAAAGCAGGTTTGGTTAAGTGTGCATTTATTAAGAAAAATTAATAGGGAACATTAACAATCATTTCTTCAGGAAATGTTAATTATCAATCAGATAGTTCACAGAGAAGCAAAATTGGTTACTTATTTAGAGCATATAGCTTCAACTTAATGTTAATCTGATTGTAAACTGCACTGGCTCAATAAGGGACAAATTAAGAGATATGCTAATAAACGTAATCTTTTCTAGGACGTGATTGGTTTGCGGCCTTTAAAACACAGACACACCACCATTTGTCATGCCGCACTCCTGAAGCAACCTCTCTTGTAAGAGCTACTGCCTTAAATAGGCACAATGTGGGGGAGTTCTTTGATAACCTCTCTAAAGTGATAGACAGGTAATACTCATATGGCCTTGGGCCTCATTTATAAAACGTACTTGCGCACAGAATTGATCTCAGACTGTGCGTGCGATCAAATCCACGTCTAAGTACAGATTTATAAAAACCTTCTTAGACGTAGAAAAGGACGTATCTCTACGTCTGGTTTCAGTTTGTGTAAGTACATTTCCTTGTGGCAATACTGGAGTACTGCAGGAATTCAGAACTCTCCGAGCGCCGACAGCCGACACGTAGTTTCATCATCATCATCATCGTCAGCACCACTGTCACCATTTGGGCTAATGGTGAAAGGCCAAATTAATATTTCGCTCAATAAAATCAATTAAACTTTTAGAATGTCATACATGAATAAGATTCACGTCTTATAGGTATTACGTTTTAATTTCAGATGTGTAAAACGTTTAGTTCAAACTATAGCCTATAAAAATAATAGTGGCTTAGTTTTCTGTATTGGCGTTGTTAGAGGATATTGCCAACTGCGCAATAAGGAGAGAGAGGGTTTTTCGTGATCGCCCAGACTTTTTGACACAGGATGATGTATGGCTGATAAGCAGGTACCGCTTGCCGAGAGCGTTGTGCCCAAAAGGCCTCTCAGAGGCGCACCAAATGCAACCAGGCCATACACGTTCAGGTTTTGTCTGTTCTTGGATTCCTGGCCACAGGAACGTTCCGACGAGAAATTGGAGACCAGTCGGGCAATCCCCGTCATCATTAAGCAGAATTTTGCCCGATGTTCTTCACAGTATTATCCCTCTGTATGCGCGCAATTTATTAGATGTCCTTACAGTGCCCAGGAACAGCAAAATGGGAAAGGAGATTTCCTGCGTAAAACACGGTTCCCACTGTATTCTCATTCAGATTGCGCACACTCAGACAGCCTAGAAAGCCCACTTCAATTCCGTGCGTGGTCGGTAGTGGAGCGTACCAAAGCCATGCAGGTGGTGAGCAGGTGCTGCTGCCGCAGATGCGGCTTCTGGGGCTTCGGAGACGTGTCTACTACATGTCACATACTTTGCTTTTGCCATTATGCCACCAGACAGGCTTTCTTACAATGTTTTGCATCTGCTCTTCCATCAGCAGGACATCGGTGTCAGCCTCACTATTATTCTACTGTTTAGATGTTTCTTTCTTGCTTGCCATTGTCACGGAGAGTTTGTGCATTGAGGATGCGCTTTGTTTGTGCATTGATAATATGCTAATTAGATTAAATAGGGGCGTTGTGAGGGTGGAGATTCAGTTGCGCACAATTCCACGACCATTTGTGATTCATAACCGAAGGATTGGCGTACACATGTTTTTTGGTGTGTACGTTCGTTTTCTGTGGATCCCACTTACGATCTTTTCAGAAAATGACTTACACAAAATGTAGGATGGTTTATACGCAACTTTTTTATAAATGAGGCCCCTTGATAGTGATGGGAATTTTGAGTCACCTAAAGGACTATGAATATTCTGAGTGAATCACTAAAGAGATCCGGATCTTTTGAGTCCTTTGAATCTGAATCAGTAGAAATTCTGTCACTGAATGAGCCCAGCAGCTCACTCCCTAGTGCCTAATGCGCACGCTCACAGCAAACCACTGTAATACCGTTATGAGGATATCCAGGGGAAATACGCAAACACACACACACACACACAGTAAGCCTAGATACATTGAACAAATTGTAACATGATACGCTTAGCTGGTTAGGCAACTTATCAGAATTAAATATGTAATTTCGGAAATTGTGAATAGATACTTATTTTTAATTTTTACTTAATTTAATAATTTAATCGTCATGTTTACAATACACGAATTTCAAGAAAATTGGTTCAGACGAGGTACAGTCGATTTTGTAGACTACAGAATGTAATTCGCAATGCAAATGGAGTGAATATCTACTGCCAGGGGGTGGCGCCCTAGGCGTATATGGCGGGATTAGATCACTAATGTGAGCTACTAATAAATACGGCTAAAAATGCCTTACATGTTGTTACTATCAGAATTCTATCAACTGTTGATAACACAATTTCTATATAATATAGCCTATAAAACACTAGTCTACACTGCACAAAACACACCTAACATTTGTCAACGACTGTTTATTGCTGTAACCTATTTGGCAATTGACTGAACGAAGTCATCAAATGATTTTAGTCAGCTTATCTACCTTACCTTACACGTTAAACACGGCCTGAAAGCGTTAATGCTTTTACAAACGTCAAAAATTAATCTGACTACGGGCCTGCTTGCAAGGAGCACGGAGCAAACTAATCCAGCACGATGTCTACCTGATCTAATAACGGATCTGGGCTTGTTCCGAGTTAAGGACCCATCAGACTCATACCGAATGGGTCGGACTCGTATCCGGTTGGGTGAAAGACTTACTCAAAAGACTCAGGTGAAACGGGTCGGACTCGTATCCGGTTGGGTGAAAGACTAACTCAAAGGACTCATATTGAATGGGTCGGACTCATCCTGTTGAGTGAAAGACCAACTCAACGGACTCATAGGCTACTAAACTCATAGGCTACTAGGCTACTTGACAAGCTTCAAAGAGATTTTTTTTTTTTAAACCATACGTTTTCCTAATTTAGATAGCAGTCACGTTGGCGACATCTCCGATGTTTGCATCCTTTTTAACATTAAAACATGTTCAATGTTCCGCCTGCTCTGCTCTGAGTCCGACCCATTCAATATGAGTCATTTGAGTTAGTCTTTCACTCAACCGGATACGAGTCCGACCCATTTCACGTGACTCCTTTGAGTAGTCTTTCACCCAACCGGATACGAGTCTGACCCATTTCACCTGAGTCATTTGAGTTAGTCTTTCACCCAACCGGATACGAGTCCGACCCATTTTATCTGAGTCATTTGAGTTAGTCTTTCACTCAACCGGATACGAGTCTGACCCATGAGTAGGCTACGCTCAGTCTATGGATCTGGATCTGTGTACAGCTCTGTCTACAGGAAGTTCTTATTCAACCACGCAGCTGGCAGCTCCGGGTCCGTATATCAATAGCTATGCTTAATCTAAGTAACTGTGCAGATGAAAAACGGATGTGTTAATGTTGTTATAGACCTACAGTTTGATGACATTCGTGCATTGTGTTAATAATGTCGTCCGTAGCAGCCAGAACCGAAAGATTCGGGTTAATTGAGACCACAGACTCTGGACTCATGAGTGAATTTAAGGATCCGGATCTTTGAATCCGATTGACTCAGATTGACTCAGATTCAATCACCACTACCCCTTGACATATCAGCCCCAGAAAAACACTCCTGTACACATTCTCTCTCTCTCTCTCTCTCTCTCTCTCACACACACACACACACACACACACACACACACACACACACACACACACACACACACACACACTGACCAGGGAGCCTGGGAAGGAGAGGGGTAACATCATCTCTAGAGGGTCCCCTGTCCTCATCAGCAGAGTTGGCATTAACACAACCACATCCAAGTACCTAAAATTGCTGTAAACTTCTCTGATCAACAGAACTTTAATCCCATTTCAGGTATAACTTCCCTCCACACAAGATCTTTTTTTTCTTTTTTCAAACTTGTTTTGTCTGTTGTTTTTTTTGTTTGATCTGTTGTCTTTCTTATTTTTCTGTTGTCTTGTCTGCTTGCCATATGTAAAGCGTCTGCGAGTATTAGAAAAGCGTTATAGAAAATATGAATATGAATTATTATTACAACATGGATGAAACTGGTGTGACAACGGTACAGACACCCAAGCAGATTGTCACAGAGAAAGGGAAGAAACAAGTGGGTTCAGTGACATCAGCTGAAAGAGGAGAGCTTGTCACTGTGGCCTGTGCAGTGAATGCCACAGGAAATGCCATTCCACCCATGTTTGTTTTCCCGCGTGTCCGTTTCAAATAGCAGTTTCTGAATGGATCACCAGGAGGATCCGTGGGTCATTCTACAAGGTCTGGATGGATGAATGAAGACGCCTTCATCATCTTCATGGAGCACTTCATCCGCCAAACCAACTGCTCCACCAATCATCCAGTACTGCTCATTCTGGGCAACCAGGAATCTCACATCTCACGGAAGGCAGTGACAACTGCTAAAGAAAATGGTGTTGTTATGCTTACCCTGCTACCTCACACCGCTTGCAACCTTTAGACAAAACCGTTTATTACTCATTGAAAACCTACTACAACAGTGCAATGGATGGATGAATGCGCATTCATCCTGGTAGAACCGTAACGATTTACGAGGTCTCAGAACTTGTAAACCAAGCACTCATGTCGGCAATGACACCCAGAAACATCACATCAGGTTTCAGAGTGACAGTCTTATTCCCATTTAACAAGGATATCTTCCCAGATGAAGATTATGCCCCATCAATGCTAACAGACAGGCCAAACCCAAAAGAGCCCTCCACCAGTGCTGCAGCTGACCTGTCTGGACCATCACATGAGGAGCCAATCCATGCCACCGGTCTTGAAGCAGGTCCAGACCCAGGGGAGCCCCCCACTCTTCCAGAACCAATTCCAGAGCAATCAAGTGACAAAGCTGGTCCTTCTGCCCATCCGGGTCATGTATCTCCAGAAGCCATTCTTCACTTGCCAAAAGCCGCAGCAAGAAGGCTCAGAATGAAAGGCAGAAGAAAAAAGCTCTCAAAGAATCCAAACCAAAAAAGAAAGTGGTTATCTCCAGTAGCTCAGAAGAGAGTGACATTGCCATTCCACTAAACGACACCACTGACTATGACAGTTCAGATGTCGAGAATGATGATGGTGATGACAAGGATCTGTCTGCTGGGAACTTTGTAACTGTTAAGTGCAAAACCAAATCCTACAATTACATTGGATTGGTTGAGAAGCTTGATGGTTCCGACATCAGTGCAAAATTTCTTAAGCAAAGTAGTAGGAGGTCTGTGGATGGAAGGCCTATCTTATGATGATAAAATGATGAAGGAGTCATTGCTAGAGAAGATACTACCCACACCACAAAAACTTGGTGGTACAGCGAGAAGGTAGCAGAAATGTATATTCCCCTGTAGCATTGACAAGTGGGATGTTTTGTAGTAGGCAAGATCTGTGAAGATAATTGCAGTAAATTTGGTCTTCATTTTAATACAATTTTGTTCTGAACCTGTGTTCATGTTAATTACCTTTAAAATAGAATCGCTTTTTTCCCCATTTGAACTCATCTTTGTTGTGATGTGTTCATGAAGCACTAGGAAGTGTTTAAGTAAATTGATCTTAAGGCCTAATGTGCTAATGTGGCGCAATAGGCAGGTAGAAAATCTGCCTTTAATGTTGCGAAATAATTTTAAATAAAACTGAAATGAGTCATTTTGTATTGAATTTGTCTAGCTTTTATATAGCATCACAGTTTCTGTGATGAAAATGTACTGTTTTACTTCAAAAATCAATGGGACAATTTACGCCAATGTTTTCTCTCTAAAGGCACAACTTACCCCGCACCGGGGGCAATTTGTCCCACAAGACCACTTTTTTTCAGAAAGCTAAATCTCTTAAATACTATAGTTCAGATCTGAAATTATGGTTCCCAGGGATGCACCACATCCTGAAATGTATGTACATATTTAAGTTGGAAGGATTACTGTCATGGCCTTGCTTTAAAGCCCCATTATGCAACAATTATACTTCAGGATTAGGGTTAGGATACGCAGTTTAACCTTAAAATAACAGCTTAAAAAAAATTGGGGCGATACAATGACTTTTAATATGGAGTATCGCCACCGTGCCATGGTGATAGCAGGGTCCATAGACATATAACTGCGTTCTGTAGTTTCGCCTGCGGCGTCCCGACACTCTGACTTGTTTACTATCTGCCGATCTAGTAAGTAGCTTATTTGCCGTCTTGCTTGGTCTTGTGTTGCACTTACTTGATATTTGACTGTGTTAGGACAGTCGTTGAGTAACTAGTTCGTCATAATGTCAAAGTCAGCACATTTCAAGAGATTTCGTTAGTTTTAGCTGCTAGCATACCTTTAGCGAATAGCTATTGATCCGTTGTGCTGCTTTAAAGTCATTTTAAGTAGAAACTGGCACATCTCTCCCCTACTGCCTCACAAAAGGGATTCTTGACCATGAAAAATATATACGAGCCTCCTCTTATCTGTCCGATCTGCCTGTATTGCTGTGACATTGTGACAGATGAGCTTTTAAGTGCATCAAAAGACTGAAAACTACAAATACAATCCTCATAGTGACAAGGCAGAGGGCTTATTCTGGAAAAATTACTTTGTTGCAGGCGACAGTGCCTGAATAATTTTGCTCGGTTTGTAAGGATGCAGAACACAAACTTGCAATTTCACTCCATTGAATCATCCTAATGCACCCTAAAGTTAGAACTGATGTATTTTGATTTATCTTTCTTGCCTTTAATTGGATAGGTCAGTGAAGAGACACAGGAAGTAAGTTGGACAGAGATTGGGAGTGGGATCTGGAAATGGAAGGCCCGTCCATGATAAGGTGGCTGCTGCTTACGCCACAGCTCCCCAGACCTGATACATTTTCATTTTCTGGGATTCAAATTAGCCCTAAAAATCAGTGTACAGTACCAGGATTCCTTTTCAGAATGGGGAACTGCTTCCACTTGAGCCTACAAGAGAGAGCAACGATACAAATATTAATCTCACACATTGCCACATCACCATGAAATATCACCATTTGCACAGATAATATTTTACTTAACTAATTTAATTTTAGGGAATTACAATGTCCTTCTGAATTTAAACAATACAACTTGCCGTATATTAAAGAAGCATTCCGGGTCAATTGCTATTTGCTAACGATATGCTAGTGGATAAAACGAAAGTTACGTATGTAACTACGGTTCTATGAATCCTGGATGACCGCTAGACGGTGCTTTCAAGCACTGGATGATCCATCTTGCGCACGCGCAGGTCGAGTGTCAATACCAACAGTCACCACCATGACCCCCGGATAGCCTATATCTTCCGGTGGAGTCAGGGGATCTGTTCCTACACAATCTTCTCGCAAGATCACAAGGATTCTGAGTGACGGAACGGTTTAGTGGTCATCCAGGATTCATGGAACCATAGTTACATACGTAACTTTCGTTCTATTTCATCCTTACTGACGCTAGACGGTGCTTTCAAGCACTGGATGACTCATACCAACAAAGTCATCAAGAACTCCAGCACTTACCTCACTGAGGAGAAGCAGCAGAGTCAGGCAACAGGACCACAACCACCACACGGATAGGGAGTGGCAACATGCACCCGGTAGAACCTGGAGAAGGTACTAGGTGACGTCCATGACGCTGCCTCGCAGATGTCTTCCAGGGGAACGCCCCGCAAGGCTGCCCAGGATGTCGAGACAGCTCTGGTGGAGTGGCACCTCACCCCGGATGGCAGGGGGTGCCTACTTCCTTTATACGCCTTGGTGATGGGACAGTCGCTGCTTGGACAGAGCAGAGCCCCTCATAGGGCCACCATAGCAGAGGAAAAGTTGATCCGACTGTCTAACACTTGCGGTCGCAGCAATATATGCCTTCAGAGCCCGCACAGGGCACAGCAACATCAGCCTGTCTTCCCCTTCAGGGGGAACAAGTTGCGCCTGGTGGATAGGGCGATTTAGGTTTGACTGCGTCAAGACCTTCGGGGGAAAAGGCAGAATTCAGCCACAGGGTAACCCCTGAGCCATCCGGACTCCACCTCAAACAGGAGTCAGTCAGGGACAGTGCGTTTAGACGATGCGATGGCGAGGAGAAAAGCCGTTTTGATAGAGACCAACTTTAGCTCTGCCTGGGCCAGGGGTTCAAAGGGGGGCAAACACAAGGCATCAAGCACAAGGTGCAGGTCCCATGCTGGGGTGCGCCGTGCTTGTGGGGGGCACAGCCGTAAAGTGAAAAAGGGACACCAACCTGTGGCTCCCCACTGTGTCATTATCCACCCGAGCATGTCGGGAGGATATAGCTGCCCCATCCAGGAGTGACTCTAGGACGCTTGCAATGCACGGGGTCCTCGCCCCTGTCCGAACACCACGCAGTAAACAGCTGCCACCTGGTCTCATACTGCGCCCGGGTATGGTATTACGGACAATGTCCGAACATTCTGTCAGCAGTGGGTTGGGCGCAGCGGCACCCCGCTGCAGAGCCTTCGCTGAAGTAGGAACCACGTCCTCCCTGGCCAGAAGGGGGCTACCAGCAGAAATCTGTGGCCCTGCTGGAGCACCCTCTGTAGAGTTGGAAAAACCAACAGGATTGGCGGGAACGCGTAGAGGAGACCCTCTGGCCAATCGTGGGCGAGAGCATCCTGGCCCAGAGGGCTGCTCCCCTCTGTCCAGGTGAACCAGAGTGGTCAGTGGGTGGATTCCTCTGTGGCAAAGAGATCCACCCCTGCCCTGCCAAAGTGTTGGCCTCCCAAGAAGGGCAGAAAAGCCTGCAATGCCCTTTGCACAGCCCGCAGCTCCAGAACATTGATATGCCCCGAGCGGTCCTGAGCAGGCTACTGCCCCTGAGCTGTCCGGCTCTGACACACAGCGCCCCACCCCGCGAGGGAGGCATCTGTGGTGATGATTTCCCGCCGGGACGCAATAGCGCCCATGGACATGCCCTGGAGGATAAACGATCTCTTCCTCCATGGAGCCAGAGCCAGGAGGCAACGGGGTGACACCCTGAGTCTCCTGGGCCGGTGCTGCTCGGCGTCCAGATGAAAGCTGTGAAGCCACCTCTGGAGGGGGACTAGCGACAGCAGGCCTAGAGGCACCACAGTAGCAGCTGCGGTCAACTCCACTTGAGGGTGCAGAAATTTCACGTAACGCAACTGTCTGCCTTCCTGAAACTGGGAAAGAAGGTGTAGGATGTCGTCCACCCGCCGTGATCTGTGATGGGACCAGGCAGCTCTTTGTGATATTCACCCTGAGGCCCAGACGCGTCGTGTCCAGGGCCACCTGAGACCGGGACAGGGCACAAAGGAGCCAGTCGTCCAGGTACGGCAAGATTTTCATGCCCTGCGACTGTAGGGGTGAGAGGGCTGCCGCCACACACCTGGTGAAGGCACGTGGGGAAAGGGAGAGGCCAAATGGGAGCACCCTGAACTGAAAGTGATGCCCCTGAAACACAAACCGCAGAAACCGTCTGTGGTGTGGCGCTATGGGTCCATGAAAGAAGGCATCCTTGAGGTCTACAGACGTAAACCACTCCCCCCTGGTTATTGTACGCAGAACCTCTGCCGTGCTCAGCATGCGGAACCTCAAGACCTTCAGGAACCTGTTGAGGCCCCTCAGGTCGAGGATGGGACGGAGTCTGACATCTTTCTTTGCCACTAGAAAGAAGGTCGAGTAGTACCCCCCGGGTTGTGTCAGGGAGTCTACCGGCTCAATGGCACCCTTGGCTGTCCAGGAGGGCGGACAGCAATAAGGGCCTGGGCTTATGCCGGGTTTTTTATGATGGTCATTTTGACCCAGCCATAGGCTGGGGGCCGGCGTCGGAACTGAAGTTGGTATCCGTGGGTTAAGGTGGAAAGCACCCACAGGTCCCTGATGGAAGCAGCCCAAGAACTGAGCTGCTGCTGGGGAAAAACGCCGACGGCCGGCCCCTGGGCCTCAGCGCCTGGCCCCCCCGCCCCTATGGGCTCTGGGGGGACGATGGGCTGCATACGAAGCGTGAGGTTGGCCCGAGGGCTGTCGCTCCGGATTCTGAAAGGCCCGCGCCTGCCGCTGAACAGGCTGTGGGCGTCCGCATCCGTAGTGACCCCTTGGGTGGGCCTGCTAGGAGAAGGCGGCATCCTCCTCCTAAGCCCAGAGAGCTCCTCCCGAGTCTTCCCCGCTTGGACAGACACCTTCAGGGCAGCGGATCCTAACAACTCCCCCGGTTCCACAGGCACAGTGAGGAGGGTCTTTTTACACGCCTCTGTGAAGGGAGACTGTGCCAGCCAAACCTGGTGGCGAGCCTGGACGAAGGTGGACATAACACGTGCCAATTCCATAGACATCAGCCCAAACGCCTGCAGAGAAGTGTCGCTCAGGCTGTGGACTGAAGGATCCACTTCGGCGTCCTGTAGGGATGCCGACAGGGCAAGGACTAGGTGGGACATAGAATTACCTATGCGCCCCATGCGTGCCATTGCACCATAGGCCTTCGAGAGGAGGCCATCTGTCACCCGACACTGAGGACGAGGACACCTCGCACTCGCACTCGGCCTCAGCGCCTCATCAGGCGAGACGATGAGGGCATCTATGGTTGGGTCAACCACCGGCATACCACCCAACCCGTGCCTGGGTGCGTCCTGCATGGCTGCCAGGGCCCGGCCATCGCTTGTAAGACGAGTGAGGGCTCTGGAATCCAGCATGCCTGTAACTCCCCCAAATACTCCTCTGATGGGGGTACGAGCAGTTTGGCAGGGGCTGGGCATAGTGGTCCCAATATAATGGGAACAATCAGAATAGGCAAGGTGCCAGGAGAGGGCGGCAGGAACCGCTGCCTTCACTGACAAATATTAACAGGCCAACAGTCACAAACCACACCTGTGCTGAGAGCGGGGATCAAGAGCACTGCCTTCACCAGGAGAAGGGAATGGCCACACTCAATAGGTTAATCAGTGCAGAATAGATGCCGGGAGAGGGAGGCAGGAACTTCTGCCTTCACCGTCAATATTTCCAGGCCAAACTACAAACCACACCTGTGCTGGGAGCGGGGAGCAAGAGCACTGCCTCCACCAGGAGAGGGTGGATGGCCACACACAATGAATTACACGGTGCTGAGCTGATGCCGGGAGAGGGAGGCAGGAACCGCTGCCCTCACCGACAAATATTTGCAGGGAGAAAAATATGAGGTGCAGTCGCCAATAACAATCGCCTTCTTTAATGAATCTGACTCAATTCAATTGAGGATTCAATTAAGTGTCAGGGCGCCGCAGGTGGGATGTGAAACCGGGTCGCTGGCGTGGTAAACCGGCGATTTACCCAGTGGGCTAGAAGCTAATGAGGACCCTATATACTGAGCGCTGGAAAAAGGAGCGAAGCGCGTCCTTTGCCAGCAGCTTAGAGTGTTGGGCCGACTACAACACCAGTAACGTAGTATTCGCAATAACACAATAATGAACAGTGGGAGAGGGGGCGGACACCCAGCCTTCACCACAATTATCAAACAAAAACTTTTTTAGCGGGCACTATCAACCGCAAGGCTGCCTATAACAATAGGGCAAGTAAACAACTAGCATGTACGCGCTAACGGCAACAGCTGGCTAGGCAATGTAACTTAACTGCCTAAGTTGTGGGAAGGGGCGCAGACGCTACCTACACCACAGTAATGCAACAGAATGAATTACGGCCTTGCATACCTATCGGCACGCGCAGGCGATGCCAATAGTTGCCACCAGCAATACAAGATTGAGAAAAGACCAAAGTACTTATCCAGTGAAGATCCGTGCGGCCTCTGGAGGGCGAGTAATATTCGCAGCTCCGACACAATGTCGCAAGGCCAACAGCACGGAACAGGATCAAGCACTTAAATTCCTTAGCTTCTTATTGTACACACCTATTACCTGCGAGCGAGAAGATGAAAGGAACAGATCCCCTGACTCCACCGGAAGATTTAGGCTATCCGGGGGTCACGGTGGTGACTGTTGGTATTGACACTCGACCTGCGCGTGCGCGAGATGGATCATCCAGTGCTTGTAAGCGCTGTCTAGCGGTCAGTAATGATGAAATAGAACTAACGAAATCTCTTTAAATGTGCTGACTTTGACATTATGACAAACTAGTTACTCACCAACTGTCCTAACACAGTCAAACATCAAGCAAGTGCAACACAAGACAAAGCAAGACGGCAAATAAGCTCCTTACTAGTTCGGCAGACAGTAGAAAGCCGGGCGGCGTCAGGCAATCTTACATTTAGCAGTTATAAGCCAATGGAGGCGATTCTCCATATTAAAAGTCATTGTAGCGCCCCAATTTTTTTTAAGCTGTTATTTTAAGGTAAAACTGCTTTACCTAATCCTGAAGTATAATTGTTGCATACTGTTACTTTAAGAGGAAGTTTAATTGTATTTTATTAATTTTTTTGCATGGCCTAATAAGATATAGACTAAACGTTACTGTAATCAATGACCCAACACAAAAAAATCAAAGACTAGATCACTCAGGATAAACTACAAGGAATAATATTGCTGGGGAACTACTATCTCGAGAGCACACCGACCTTGCTCGCTCCTCTATGCAGTAATGGGTAAAGAGAAACATACCATGAAAAGATGTCATTTACAACAGGACTCATTGCATCTCAAGAAAAAATAGCCATGAGAATCTGAGCCTTTTCTGCCTTCTTTTTACTCTGTTTCTTTTGTACAAACAAACACACTTTATTTGCATGCTCCACTTTGCTGTCTAGCAGCAACTTATGACCATAATGCTACCCTAAATTAGGTTAATTGCAGAGACGTAAGAAATCAGCTAACTGCTGATATTCGTTATCAGGCAATGTTTACTCAAACAAATAAATTCTAATAATGTCAAAGTCAGCTTATACTTCAATGAAACGAACAATACTCCCTCTCGGTTTGTCCACACTATCATCTCACCGTCTCAAACATTGCCGAGTGGATGCATGCACGGCCCCGGCATAAATAAATACAACTTAAGAAGAACAATAGTGTGTATGCAAGCACACTAACAATATATGCCAGCATTACTACATATATCTTCTCCCTTTCTCTCTCTCTCTCCTTCCATATCATATTGCTTTTGCCTATAATAACACTGATAAAATAGCCATATTGCCTACTGTTAAATCTACTGCCCAAATGCATCTCCCTATCTGTCTCTGAAATTGTTGTCTACTAACATAAATGTTCTCTCTCCCCTATAGCATGTTCCAATCGCTGATAGAAGTGGAACTATCGCTCCTCACCCCCACCACTCTGCACGTAGTCTCTCTACCTGGTCTACCTGGAGAAACCCTCGGCCAATCGCACCCACCGCCACTGCATTGCCGTACACCTACTCTACCCAATACCCTATGCTAGCATTTATATACAATATACATTATTGCCTCCACCGAAATGTTTCTCTGTCCCTACATCCCTGTAACAGTAACCCTATTGGCACAGTAATCTGGTCTTGCCTGTATCATGTATTTACCACCAGATGTATGTATACATTAGCCTGGTGACACCAGCCTACGTATTTCCGCCTGAATTGATTTCAAGCTCATACTCAGTCTGGCCCAACCCCATTGACAATCGTCTCCAGAACTCAAAATTTTGTAGGACCAATCAGCGAATAGTTCAGAGCTGTGACGCAAAACTCGCCTTGGAGGAAAAGACACGAAAAGCTATCGTAAAAGTTGTCTCAACTCTCGAGAACATCAGAAAATTAAAAGGAGAACAAGAGTATTTTCTTGTAAGTTTTATGATTGGAAAGGACGTCGTAGCTCTTCTCCCAACTGGCTTTGGGAAGAGTTTAATCTACCGAATGCTTACTAAACGTTGCTGATTGGTTAAGGGAACTCCAATGATTTTAAACCTCAAGATAAGCACCCGCCCATCTCGGAAACCAAAATGCATTGGGTTGGCCCAGACTGAAAGACGGAATGAAATGGAGTCACAGGCTGGTAATGGCCAGGCTATGTATACATATGTCCAGTGACCAAAAGCTGGCTGTGTATAACCCCTGTTGCTTCCTTTCCCCTTCTGCCACACAACCCTTCCCCCCGTCCCACCTTCCTGTCTCCACCCGGCCGACCTTAAGCAGATGGGTTCCCCCTTATGTGCCGTGGTTCTGCTTAAGGTTTCTTCCTGCCCAACAGGGAGTTTTTCCTTGCCCCAGTTGCCGTTGTGCATGCACTAAGGGGGTTCAGGCTCTGGGCTCTGTTAAGCGCCTAGAGGCAATTGTATTGTTATGGCGCTATACAAATAAAATTGAATTGAATTGAATGAATACAATGAAAACGTCTTTACTTGCTCAGAAAACTAATAAATGTATTTTCAGGTCAAATTTATACCAGGTTTTAAGTACTGAATATATTGTAATAAGTTGGTGGAACTGTTTGGGTTTACAGTGTAAGTTTTATTTTGAACTTTGGGTTTACAAAACCATGTCAGGGACGAGGCTGTATCACCTGCCCCCTGGAATGCTTAAGAATGGAGCTAACCTTTACAATTCAATTACTGATTTTTTTGGGGGGGGCCCAAATCCCAAAGGAGTGTATTTCAAATCAAACTTTCCCTTAAGGTTCCCATTATCTTTCCGGTAAAAATATCTGCAATAAAGTATTAAATGTTCGTTTGACCATCCTTTGTGGCATTACGGATAACACCCCATTCATATACTGTAGGTTGATAAGTGTCTGATCTGCCACAAATAGCTGTCCGGAGGCGTTGCTAAGATGGCTGCAAAGTGGCAAGACTCGCCTATAAGGATATAGCCCTTACTTCTGAGGATGACAAACCCATGCAAAGTACAATGAGGTCTGACATCATGCTGGCACTTTATCTCCAGTCTCCCACTCTGAATAATAGCTGGCCCTGACGTGCAGACATGAAGAAAGCCACTTGCCAAAAGCAGCAGAGACAGCAGGAGGTATCCTTAAGCCTGTTCACACAGGAGAGATTGTGTCTGGATATGTCTGAGTATGACATACAGTGTTGCATAATTGGGAGGGGGGGGGGGATACACAGGGACGTAGCAGTAGTCTTTGACTGCTCTAACACATGCCGATGCTCAAAATATTATTCAATCTATAAGTGAATATATGAAAGTAGTGTGTATGTGTGTGCGAAAGAGAGAAACTGCATTGGAAGGTATTAACAATGAGAACTTGAAATTCATAATATTATCAGAAAAAAATACTGTTGTAGGTACAATGGGTACCAGTCTCACATGGGCACCACCATAATATAGGAACCTTACCTTGTGAGCAGGCGCTAAGTTAATGTGGGTACGATCGTGCATAAATAGTGATACTGTCTTCACAAGGGCCGCCAAGACAACATTGGTACTATCCATTTTTGTTGGTGATCTCGCCCGATTGGACAGGCATCAACCATTCAACACCACAGCAGATCAAGTTAAACACATAGGGTGCCACACAAAGTGTACTGTCCTCCACAGAGGTCAAAATGAACATCAAACCTGACCGAACCATAAACCACGAATCAGTATCATAAATCAATGTAATATATAAGTCTCATAAAATATAATAAAACTGTCAATTTGTAACTCTAATTAATAATTAAATTTAAAAATAAAACCAAAGTGACCTTATTAATAGCAAGGCTGAAGGTCTTTAACATTTGTAAATGTGAGAAGGTGAATTCTCCCCCTCCTCACCATGGCAAAAAGGGATGGTGCCCTTTAAGACTTTTGGACTCCACCCCCATAATGTTGTATGGTGTATGTGATTTGAAAAGGAGGAGTGGAGGAGGTTCAGGGTGGCTGGCTTGAGACCAATGGAGTGGTCGGTAAGAACACACGATTCCAGTCAGGGTTCACAGTTCGGTTCTTTATTGGGAGTGTCCAGTGAGGATATGAGTAGGACTGTATGGATGTGTGTGTGTGAGGAAGGAAGGTTTTTGAGGTAGGAAGGTGTGTGAGGAAGGAAGGCATGTGAAAGGAAGGTGTGTGGTTTCTAGGAGGAAAGGAGCAATTAAATACAATCAGCTCCAAACCAGGCAGTGGCGATTTTAGCCTGAAATTTCTGGTGGGGCAAATTTTTATGACGTCATGTCACGTCACAAAAATAGAGGTAGCTGATTATTAAAACAGTAGGCCTACGTATACAGACCAGTCAGGTATACTATGGGTTGCATTTTGAGTGCCAGCAGGGAGCAGACATCCTATTTCAAATACATTTCACATGCTTTAGCGCTCAGCACGACACAAAGATGTTGCCTATAATAATAATAATAATAATAATATTGCATTATATTTTAAACGCACTCTTCGTTCCAAAGAATCTCAGAGCGCACTTTTATATAGCATTTAGGTAAAAAGATTAGACAAACACATAGCTTCAATGACTTGCATAATTTATTAAACAAAACTTTGTAAAAACAAAAAGACGATCTCCTTAAGCTCCAAAAAAAAAATAAAAAATAAGTTTTCACTCACCAATGCCGATCACTTAAAAAGGAAGTTGGTGTGACGGTTCTTTGCTTGAGTAAACCTCTCAATGACTTTGTTGTTCAAATCCAGCAGTCCATTAATGAACGAGTTTTCAATAGAAAGCATGGAGAGGGCGTTCAGTCTCTTCTGTCCCATCGTGTTCCTTGTGAAAGTCTTAATCCTTTTCAGCGTTGAAAAGTTCCTCTCAGACTCCGCAGACGTCATGGGTTTGTGATTATGATGCTGAGCAGAGTGCAGGTTTCAGACAAGGCCTCTTGCAGGTGGTTGCTGTGAATGGCCTTGAACAGCAACAGTGCAGATTTTCCTGTGTGCAGCTCAGTGTGTCCGTAAAAAAGAGTCAGCTCAGTTTGCAGCTTCCCCTTGTTCATAAGAGCTGTGGGCCAGAGCTTGATAGCACAGGCGAGTTGGGCCTCCGGGAATGACTTAACAAACTTTCGGAACAGTGTGCAGTCCACCAGTTGTGCGGCAATAAGATGGTCACTCTGTGAGAACCGGTCCTCCGCTTGCGCAATCATGGTATCACAGGCCTCCTTCATCACTGCAGGCGTATTTGTTTTCCTGCTCTTTGATGTGCCCGGCTCCTCACTGGCTTGGTACCAATCTCATCTGCTTTCTCTCTGATTTCTTTCACGTGCACTTTGAAATTCTCCACTGCACGATTCACCCCAGATGCATCGATCTCTCTTTTCTGCAGTATGCCATACAAAACATCCACTTCTGGCATAACTCTGGCAAAGAACTCCAGCAGCCAGAGAATCGTACGGTCCCACAGGTGCAGGGAGAGGCCGAATGCTTCGCTGATGGACACCTTGTCCCATCCTGGTTGAGTGCGAATGTTATCCAGACACTCCAGTATATCTTTGCGAGTTTCCCATACCACATTCACGGTCCTGCTTTTAAAATTCCATCGGGTGGCCGCGGGATCCGCCTGTCTGATGGCTCTGCCAGAGCAGCCGTTCTTTTCGGTGAGGTGGAGAAGAACATGGCAAATCCAGACAGATCAGCAAAGAACACCTTCAGCTCACTGATCCTGGATGCACATACTTGCTGCAGAGTTAGGTTCAGCTGGTGTGCGTAGCAATGTACAAATATTGCGTTTTTGTAGCTTTCCTTGATAAGTACTTGCACGCAGCCTACACTGCCACACATAACCGCTGCGCCGTCATAGGTTTGGGCTATGAGTTTGTCAGTCAGTCCCAGTGGCTCGAGGACATGTTTCATAGCAGTGGAAAGGCCAATGGCAATTTTGTCCTTCACTTCAATGAATTCAAGAAACTGCTCTGTGACGCTGCTGTCCACCATGTATCTCAAGACTATGGTCATTTGCGATTTGCATGAGGCATCAGTGGTCTCATCAGCCTGCACAGCTACAAACTGGGTGTCCCGCAATTGCTTGGCCACCTCACACTTCTACACCTCAAACATGCAATCCAGGAGTTTGTTCTGAATGGTGCTTGATGTCCCCTTGAACATAGGCTCCGAATCGTAGTGACGTCTCAGCCTGGTGTCGCCCTCGCACATCGTTTCAAAAATGCACCTAAAAATGCCTGGGTTTACAGAGTCGGCTGACTCATCGTAACCACGCAGACCCAGTTCACACTTCCCACACAGCTTTAGGCACGATATACGTCTCAACAGTACATATCGGTTTCCCTCCGCCTGCTTGTTGTGCTCCAAAATGCTCCACTGATAAGCACTATCTATCTGTGCCATGATGTTGACCCGTCCCAATAGTTTCAATTTCATGGCGCAATTGATATGACTTTTACTACTTTCATGTTTTACCGTTCTTTCCGCCAGATGCTTAAGGTCTTTATAGCCATCAGTGGTCCAAACTGAGGCCCAATCTCAATACTTCCTCTTGCCCCTTATCTTCCCCCTTACCCTTGAAGTTGCGCGTTCATGTGAGAGCTAGTGGTGTCTCAATACCCAATTTGATCAAGATTAGGGGAAAAGATTGAAGGCTGTATGGCCCTTGGTTTTAAGATGATCGGAGAGCTCACTTGCTCCTCCAAGGGCTATCCTAGAGCACACAGCGAAATCAGCTCGGGAATTTTCAAAAAAAACATGGCTGCTTGAAGCAAGGAATATTTTACATGAATAAAGCTATCTACACAACTTTTTATATGTTTATAATGACTCGGTTTGATCTGAAATGTGCTACACGAACGATGTATAGTATTGTAGGTCTTAATTGAAGCTTTCAAACGGTAGTTTTAGGTTATAATTAGCGCTCATACCACCACTACATTGGCTTATATGGTAGCTTGCCAGCTAGATGCTACATACACTACATGTAAGTATTTTTGGCTTATAATTAATTTAAAAATGACGACAGTCTTGTTTCGTGCTCTACACAGTTGTATACATATATATTTGCAACCATGTTCTTTATTGAAACTTTTTCTAAATCGCTAGTTTCATAGCTCATACAGTCACGCATGACGTTCCCGGAACCGAGTGGCGTCTCATTTCATAGGGGAAAGATTTCAGCCCTTGGCCCTTACACTTGCAAGTGCTAGGGTTAAGACAAAGACAAAGCAAAAGGGGCAAGGGGAAGAATCGAGATTCGGTCTGCGTTAGTCGTATTTCCAAAAAGAAGGCATGGAAAGCAAAACAGTGGTCTTTTTGTTTTTGCTCGCAGTGAGCCATGTCTTTCTTTCAAACCACTCCATCTTGAAAGTTCGGTTCATTTTGTCACCAGGCTGATTCAGGATGAAGTCGTCTGGTCTGTGTGGCCCCAACCGTTTTATTTCCAATTTTTCTTCCTGCGGCAATGTGCTGAATTGCACCCTCAACAAATAATCAACTTTATTCATTGTATTAAAAAACTCTTCCAAAGTTGTCGAAATTTAGCGATAGCTAACAAACCTGTAACTGGAATTGATCTCATACTCACTGTATGTTTTTTTTTCTTAGTCTCAGGGGAACAGTTCTCGCGGGTTTCGCATTATTCCAGTCTATATTACGTAGATTACGCAGTTTACGTCTAGGGGCAAATTTGAAATTGCCCCACGTCTCAATGTTAACTTTGGCCTGTGTGGTTCGCGCTCATTGGCGTTTCTATGGTAACGGTTGGGCAGCGTGGGTCTTTGCCCTCCCGGAAACCGGAAACGTTGCACAAAGCAAGCACCATATAGACATATAAACGTTCATTCAAGTCTATGGCAAGCACACAGGCAGAAAAACACACAAATCAAATTACTCCAAAACAAGACTATAATGCTTGTGAGTCAAGTTTATTTCACACAAATATTAACGCTACTTTGCATATAAAAATATATATATTAGTTTGCCACAAAGTAGGAATGGATTGAGCCTCCTGACTTACCCCCGGCAGCGTCCTGTGAGCAGAGTTCTCGTCCAGTTTTGGTCAAGCCGAAAGTAGTCCGGCAGGTTTGCTAGACCCAGCAAAATAAAACGTTTCTCTTCCCAAAACATTATGTGTTCAAAAGAGTGATATATTTGCATCCCAAAAACATGGTAGTGGAAAAAGTCACACCTCGTTATCACTTGGCCCTATTTTCAGTACGCGCGATACCGCAACCTCACAGCTAGGGCCAACCTGTTTGATTCACGAAAGTTGATTCGCGAAAGTTTGATTCGCCAAAGTTGCCTGAGAAAAACGTCCGTCACAGGAAAACATTGAAAACTGAGACAACATTTGATAAAATTGACATAAAGCTGAGTGTAAAAAAATGGTGAAGGCTTGCGACTATCCAGGTTGTGGCAACAAAGATGATGGTGAATCGACACTCAGTTTTCATCGTTTTCCTGTGACGGACGTTTCTCTCAGGCAACTTTGGCGAATCAAACTTTCGCGAATCAAACAGGTAGGCCCTAGCTGTGAGGTTGCGGTATCGCGCATACTGAAAATAGGGCCAAGTGATAACGAGGTGTGACTTTTTCCACTACCATGTTTTTGGGATGCAAATATATCACTCTTTTGAACACATAATGTTTTGGGAAGAGAAACGTTTTATTTTGCTGGGTCTAGCAAACCTGCCGGTCTACTTTCGGCTTGACCAAAACTGGACGAGAACTCTGCTCACAGGACGCTGCCGGGGGTAAGTCAGCGTGATTGCATGACACTGCTGATGGGGATGCCATACAGATTCATGTCAAAAATCCCGAACTATCCCTTTAACATGTTTTCTGTCTAGATGTGTGGACAGCGTTTGCCCTGTTTTATGCCTGTTTCTTTGTGCTTGTTATGTGCCTTGTCTTTGTGCCTTGTGATGTGTTTAGTTCATGTGTTTATTTTGAGTGGCTAGCTATGTACTTAGCTTTCGGCTAAGTGCCTGGGCCTAGTTTGGGGCCTGGCTTGGGCCTTAAGCAGGTGCCGGTATTTGGGCCTAATCGGCTAAGCAGGTGCCTAGGGTGCCACGCACTTGAGTGCCGGGCGGTACGGCCTGAATGTTTTTGTTTGTTTATTTTGGGGGCACTGTGTTGGGGTTTATAGCCCTTGTAAATAAATATATATATTTTTATACAACAACTACCATCTCCTGCACTGTTCTTCAACCCTTCACAACGCCGTCCAGTCGCCACATCCAAAAACAACGTGGGGTGATCGTCCGGTCCTTCACAGTAAAAAAAAAAGAAGAGTTTTCATGATGGGACTGTTTAATTTGGAGGGCTGCAACCATGGATGAGCTCTCGTCAGCGGGAAAACAAAATTCTTCTGTTAATGCATGACAGAGCTCGGTGTAATCATGTCTGATAGGGAAGGTTGTGACTGAATAAACTTGAGGGCCGCTTTAGAGCTGGTTTACCTTTCTTTCTTTGGATTGCATTGGATAAGTCAGTGAGATTGTGGTCAAAATCTCTAACGTTATTGTCGATGTTGGGATCAACAGAATGCAGCCCAAGGGGTGCATACCTGCCAACATTTGAGTAGCAAAATCCGGGAGATTTTGGCGGCGCTGGTGGTTGGGGAGTTTTGAGGGAAGCATGGATGGCAGAGGCGGGCAAATGTTAGTGTCACATGTCAGTCTAGTGAATTATGGTTGTGTATTGATTTGTGTAATCATGTGTGTGTTGTAATATTATTGTGTGGGTTGTGCTGTAACCAGTGAGCAAGGGGGGACTGTGTGGCAGAAACTCTTAATATGGACTAATAAGTTGATGGACTAATGGCCACAGAGTTTGTGATTGAACAGAGTTGATTGGGACACTGGCCCGAGGAATCCTTTTTATACAGGGTGATGGGAAAGGTAAGGGACTCGACTTTCCAGGGGACCCTGGGGCAATGACGCCGTCCAACCACGTCAGTGAGGAGGCAACATGGCCGACGACAGCAAGTTTGACTGCAACATCGTCCATGCAGTCCCAACATTGACCAAACACTTAACTCAACAGAATATGTTACCAAATGGCTACGTAGACTATGCCTTTAGACTCAACTATGCCGCAGGGACAGAGAAATAAATCCAATCTAGTGTCATACAATGGGGCCTTCCGTAAAGTGCAATACAAAGTGAGACAGAAAAGCACACTTCTATTGCCCCTCTGTCTAAAACACTTTTTTGCTGCTCATGTGTCTTTAAGCCCCCTCTCCCGATGATCCCAGTGTGCTCTGATTGGACAGCGAAGTGGGCAATAAGGATTGTGTTATTGTATCATATTGTAACAAAAAAGTCCTGGAATACCAACTTGGCGTTTCAGACATGACAAAAATGGTTTCTGTGGGAGAGAGTTGGCATGGACTTTGTACTTTTAACATAGACGTAAAGTTTGGCATTGAAAAAAAGGCTGACATGAAGAAACAAAGAAGAGATTGTCATTGAAAAAACATCAGAATAGACAGAAACATTTCAAAACATATTTTCAGTGCCCAAATGTACTTTCCATACAAGTGATTCAATGTCAATGTTCTATTTCTATGTTTTTCTATGTTCTACGTTCTTTGATCAATGCCAAACTTAAAGTCTGTGTTTTAGCTCCATACACAAAAAGCAGTGTAACACACTAAGACCACATTTACACATAGCCGGGTATTTACAGAAACGAATATTTATGCCCCTCCGTTTTCAAAAAAGTTTCTGTTTACATGAACCCGCATATACGCCCCCAAGCGCCATCATAACTATGCCAAACCTGTAGGTTTGCATAAGTAGGCTTATCCATTATATTGGCTATAAGTCCCAGATATTTAAGTGTATTTAAATCTGGGCTACTACAACAGGTAGACAAGATGGAATCGAAAACTCGTTGTCCACTGGTGGAAGTGCGGGGGATACCACTGTTAAAGCCAATAGTCACACACTGGGAAAGGGTTGAGATTCCGTTAGGCTATGAGGTTGAAAGAATGCAATTTATGTATAAATGAGCACTACCTTAACAGCATCCATGATCAGTAAGCAAACTAACTGTAAACATAAGACGCTCACATGACGTGATACATTTTTAGTCGCATACTGTGACGTTTGAGAAACTAAAACTCTGTTTGACCCAGTGCACACACAAACACAAAAACTGAGTTTTCAGAAATCTCCACTTAGGCCGTAGTTTTTAGAAATTATCGTTTTCCGTGATAAAACCTCAGTTTTTGTGTAAATGAAAGGCCAAACCGCATGAAAATATCTGCGTTTTCCCACCGTGTAAACGGGGTCTTAAGGAAAGGACCATATTTGAACACTGTGTGAGGGACCCCCAGGAATATTGACCCTGTGTGAAGGACCCCATGGTTGGGTGCTCTGGATGGGAGAAGCATGATTGGTGTATGCATGAGGGATGTCTGTGTGCGTGAAGCGCATGGGTGCACTTCCCAAAGGTGAGGGCAGTGTTACGATGTGATCGTCCCTGTAGATGAATGTGTGCTCTGGCTGTCATGCCATCGAGCCGGGCTCTTTAGTGTGGCGGTCAGAGCACATGTTTGGCACTCCATAAACCTGGGTTCAAGTCCGGGTGGAGTGACCAAGCTCTCCCTTCGCTACAGACACCATTTATACTCTGCATAGATCAGTTAAGGGTGAGCATTACAAACAGGCCCAAATAGATGAATACGGATTTCTGTCTGAGTTTCCTACAAGATATTAATTACAAACCACTAGGTAATACTCATCCCTTGTGAACAAATCTGAACACATTCATCAGTTCTAGATTGTTTAACACTAAACACTGCTTTTAATAGTCACTGACCATTTACTGTTTTTATGCTTCAGACACACAGCCCACTAATAGAACCGGCTCTAGTTCCAGTTCCTGTTCCTGCCCCTTCCTTTGTGTTTCCCTCAGGGTTCTATATATGACTGCCCTCTTTTCTAGATGATCTCATTCAACTCAAGGTATTAAAGTCATTAATTACTTTGTCTGAAGCTTCCCTAACTGCCAGTTTAATGGCTTCCATTTTTATTGAGTGACAAGTAGACTACTGCTCAGCCAGGGTGTCAGAGTGTGTTTTAATGGCTTGGCTATATAGAGGGATATGGTTCATATTCATAACTTTAAAGAGGTAAACTGTGTGACTGTCATAGAGAGGATTATTGATTAAAAGACGAAGAAGAAAGTTTTTTCACTAGAATGAGCATGCTCGTCATAACTGACACTACAGTCCATTTTCCTGATCCCCTGTGTGTTTTATTAGGAATTACAAAGCTGCTTGTGATGACACACAAGGAGTCTTCCCCACCGAGACACCCTAATTTTTCTTCAGGCTCAAAGAGTCACTCGTGCAATACTCTGCGGTATAGCTGCAAACTGAAGTCTGAAGATCTCCAATCCCTATGCTGTGGTTAAGCAGGCATCTCCCTGACTTGGCAATGGCCCTGCCTTTTAGTCTTGTTATACAAGACGTGAAAAAATAGATGTCCATTTATCAGCAGACTTGTTGATGTTGATCTGCACACTAACTTCCAGCTCATAGCCCCAGCTTGTCAGGGGCCAGCTCGTTAATTCAACAACATGTGGATTTGCAGAAGGAAAGAACAGTAATTGAAAGCTGCTCAAATGATTCCATCCTTCATATTAGGCCAATGTTATTACATTACATTTATCGAACTTAATGTATGGTCAAAGAGAGCTAGAAATCTGCCATAGCACCAAATAAACTTCATTTTTTTTGTTAAACATAAAAAAAAAAAAATACAACCGAGATATCCATTATTTCAGGTGTAAGTCTGTATATAATCTGTGCAGAAAACTACTGTTGAACACCATCCAGTTAGCCATCAAATTTCAGTTTTGAAATGGTTGTGTTGGATTACAATTTTGCTCAAGGTTAAACAAACAAATAATATATGTATTCCATCACATCACAAGTGATTTGGTTGGTTAGGCCTGCAGATAATGCAATGTTGTCATTATAAGACTGATGTGGAATGGTAAGGTCACCATTCTATGGCTAGTAACAAATAATGAGTGTTCAGTTTTTTTTTTAACCTCATTTCAGTGCACTGTATCAGTGTTTTTTTATCTGCTTTTGAGCCACCATAAAATGCTTGCCTGCCTCTCAAACAACCCTTTGCAGCCCCAGGAGTTCTTCTGGGCTAACTAGGCATCTTCTTCCCTTTTCAACTTCTTACCTGCATTGTGATGTTCTAATTAAACTGGACTGGCCCTCATGTTTATGCATCTGCCTACCTTATAGAGCACCATGGGGCGACCTCACTTGCATGCCAAATAGCTGAGTACCCTTCTTAGGGCAAAAAAGGCAGCTCTTCCATTGGAAGAATAACTCAGTGTCAGAGAGCTGTCACTCTAAACAGCTTACAAAGCCTGGGTATCAGCACAAATGGAAAGGACAGAGATATTTTTTGCTTTTCTAAATAAGATTTTTCTGTAGCAGCATTCATTTGACCCAATACGAATAATCTTTATACATGATAATGTATAGGATTGGTTAAGGTCTATGTGATATAACACAAATAAAAACATCAATGTAATACTGACTGTTGATTAAGACTCATCCAACGTAAAATTCCGTAATTCTCTTTGTCAAAGGAAACACTGCTTTGTTGGACAGAGTTACCATGGACAAATACAATTGCTTACTGACGGGAGATTGGGCTTGATCTCAAAGACAAAACATTCAGTATTGTGTCATTCAGGTCTCTGACAGTGCAGATTTCTCTCTGGAGGTGTCTTTTGCTGGGAAAACATCCAGTGGAATCCAGCTCTCCACTTCCATCAGTTATTTTGTGGTTAAATACAATCAAGTGGAATGGAAACCTCTTTCCATATCCATTGTGTCTGTTCAACCAATGTGCAAATGGGTCCTGTGTGCTTAACCTCTCTGTGTTAGCAGATAACTCCAATCTGTGCTAGCAGATGCCCTCGTTTAGCACACACATGGTGATAAGATGTTTAAAACCTGATAATCTCCTGTGATATTATGAGATTAAATCACCAGTAATCGAATTATCAGAAAGAGGACATTGTAAAAACAAGAGTGCAGGAACTTCCCTACATTATCTACGTGACAGCTCCAAAGGGGACAAACACACTAGTCTTTTTTTCTACAGGTTTCAGTCTCTTTGTGATTTGAATTAATTAAAAGTGGATTATTTCTACTGCATCTACTATTGGCTTTGCCAGCATTCAATAATTAGAACAAAGTTGAAATATGTTTTTTTTTGTTGTTGAAGTAATCAGAATTTATGGTTAATAATGATATACCATAGTCAATAATTCAATGCATTTTATATCTTGTTGTAATTGTGCTTTTATTTGGATTTAGGCTAGAATGTAAGCATTTCTGGTTGAATATTATGTTAGAGGGAGACTGAGCTAAGAGAGATGTGAAAGGTTTCTCACTTGTCCTTGATGGCCCTTGGCCTATGAATACAAGTCTCTGACATCTTAAAGCTGAGCCACAGCTCTAAAACCTATTTCCTCTGCGTAGCAAATGGCTCAGAGACTTTATGTCTCCAAGGCCTCATGAATACAGGTTGACACGCCTTACTCAGAGGGCATATAACTGACATTTTTTGAATGGCTGATTAGAAGATTCTTAGGTTGAGCTCTGTATGAGTGAACTTTGTTCTGCTCCTTGGTGAGCACCATTGTACAAGAATAAACCTGTTTCCTGAACTGATCATATCTCAGACGAGTCTCCAAATATATGGTACTATAAAATATTACCATCAAATATTACCATCATAGTAGACATCAAACACCTTGTGAGGAGAGAGAGAGAGTCCACTGACTCTTGTGCATCCCACAGGTATCTACATGTGTTGAGGTATGAGCCTGCAGCCTTGCATGTTAACAAGCCCCCTGAGGGCATCTGTCACTTTCCAAAATCACAGTACTCAAAGGTAAGACACAAACACATAATTCATTAGCATCACCAACTTTCATTTGTCTGGAAGGGCCGGCTATTTTATAAGCCTGTTTACGGAAAGTTGCGCATGCTTGTCTGCGGCTGGCATTAATGAACAGGAGCAAGAAAGCAGAGAAGTGATTGGATGGCTCTTTTCTTCACACAGAAGAAAAACTAATGGGACTTTAATTCTGAAGGAGCATCACTTTTCAAGATGGAGAGCATAATTAACTCCAAGGGATTGATCAGACATGGGCAGCAGCTTCTCTGAGCTTTGTTTTTCAATTCTTCCGAAACCAATTGATTAACTTTGAAGACAGGGGAAACACAGGACTTGAAATATGGCCTTCATTAAATCCCTAAACTGACTCAACCTCTGAGCCTCTAAGAAATTACATTCTTTTAGAGGTCTCTTTTTCTTCTGGCAGCAGTGTTTCAGTGATGAGTAGTACAGAAAATGTACTTTAATGTGTTCATCTGAACCAACATTAGAAGTCATTTAATTCCACATCCTGCATTACTGTACATTTTCACTAAAAGTTATCCAGAAGGTACAGTGACCCAATGGTGACTAAGACTTCAGATAGAACTAGAGATGCATTTTCACAAGAAAATACGCAGTGTGATTGCTCAACTGCAGCAAAGGACTGTTAACCCTTTCGCGGCAAACAACAGATTATACAACATAACGAGAAAATAAATCAATCTTCCAGTTTTCTTGGCGCTTATTCAAGCAATGCTTATTCTGATTGGGAAATGGTGCTGACATAGTTTGTGAAGAGTTAACATTGTATTTATGGTAAACTAGTTGGTCTGTTGCAGTGTAGGCTACTTATTATTTGACTAGGGTAGGATAGCATGTTTTAGGTAGGGCTAGCAGTAGTCCGCTCATCAGCAATTATTTCTTATATGTGCAACAATTCTCAAATAATGGAGATTCACTAGCATGTGTAGTTAGACCTAGGATCTATCTTAAAACCAAAGTTTATTTGAGCTAACGTTAACTTGCACATTGTAGCCTAATCTTAATCCCCATTGGTGATGTTTTTTCATTTATTTGAAAAATACAGCTGATGAGCAGTAATGTCTTTGGAAGGCTCAGTTTAATGGTGCAACTTGCCCCAGAACATGGCTCTACTCGCCTCGGAATATATTATTGCACTGCTGATTCCCTAGAATGGCAGTAGGGATGATGGAAATGGTCTGGGACAAACCACCTCTTTAAGGTGTTTGTTTTCCATGCCTGGGAAATACGATTTTATTACCTAGTTATTTCTTTGTTTAAAAAAATGTGTATGTTTCAGGGTCTGTCTTGTCATCTGTGTATTGTTTGATTTTTTTGTTTTGATATTATGAAAGTTATTAAAACATATATCATTGAACCCTCACTCTGTCTCTGAGCTGTTTGGCCAAACCCATATTTTGACGGCAACCTGAGGCTCGGCCCCTCACACATTTCAATGGGGAAAAAAGGGATGAAAAATGACAATAACAAAAGAACAACAGCGGGCAGTGCAACAATTTTCACAAGAGCACCACACATGATTAGGATGGAGATTTGAAGTGGTGTCAATATCTCAAAAGTGGCCTAAAAGATGGGTGTACAAAGGGAAAAAAAAAGATAAAGAAGACTTAAGAAGAACAATAGCATCAATTATACAATCACACTTTTTACAGTGGCACGGTCACTCAGTTTGTGAGGACGGCCTGATCTAGGCAGATTTACACATGTGCCATAATACATCCATTTCTTGATGATGGATTTAACAGAATTCCAGGGGATGTTTAGTGCCTTGGACATTTTTATGTATCCTTCCCCTGACTTATACTTTTCAACAACCTTTTCTCTGAGTTGCTTAGTGATCTTGGGTCTTCATGGTGTAACAATAGCCAGGAATACTGATTACTGAATGCTGACCAGTGAATGGACCTTCCAGACACAGGTGTCGTTATACTACAATCACTTGAGACACATTGACTGCACACTGATCCCCATTTCACTAATTGTGAGACTTCTAGCACCAATTGGCTGGACCTCTGTTGAATTAGGTCAGTCTATTTTAAAGGGGGTGAATACTTATGCAATCACTTATTTTCATTACATATTTTTAGTTAATTTACATAACTGTGTAGAAATCTGTTTTCACTTTGATATTAAAGAGGGCTTTTTGTGATTTTTTTTGTCCAAAAAGCAATCCTATATTGACCATGACTGATTTATAAAAGCAATAAAAGGGTAAAACATCCAAGGGGGAGAATACTTATGCAAGGCACTGTATATAGTAATATAGGCAATAGAAATAGGGAAGAAAAGAGGACAACCTGGCTTGATCTGTTCGACTCCAGTGCAGAGGAGGCTGACTGGTCAGGAGGATGCATTTCATTCTCCTTAGACCTGGTGCACTTCCAGGTTTAGAATAGGTGCTGGAATGATTATCAGAAAATATAAGAAGTTGGTTAGAACAGCTGAGTTCTCCAAATTCTCCTATCACTGCTCTCATATGTCATACCAGGCCTTATAATAGGATTGAGGAGGAGAGCTTTCTTAAAAGTCAAACTGCCACCCTCTACCTCTCTCAGCCACTGGAATTTAAATATGGGAAATTAAACTGAGCTCAAAATGTGAAAGGGGTACATTGAAAAACCGTTGGAGTCCAAATGTGTTTTCTTTTTAACTTAAGAAGAATTTCATGCTGATAAGTTTTAACCATAGTTCTTTGCTAACCTTTTGCCAGAGGAATAACAGGGCATGAGTCTCGACTGTGAAATTGTGAATATGAAAAAATTTGCCTCCAGCATGTACATGACACTGAATAAAAATTGAACACAGTTATGCTGACTATTTTGGTGTCAGGGGTTTCCCAATGACCTCTATATTTGGCAAGTCCTTTAATTCTTTCTCAGTTTCCCTATTCCTATCACTTAGTAGAATTTGAATTTTTCGGATTCTCTCCCCTCCCTTCCCTTTGGCCACCCGTATGAACATGAAGGTGTATTGATTTATTCTATGTATTATATGGATCAAGCATTGTTTCATCATGATGCTTCGCAGTAGCAAAGAGGACAACTGAAATTCACCTAATTTGCACAACAGAAAAAATGCTAGAGTGAAACGATACAATCATCATTGAAACTAGCCAGTGTTGAGCACGTTCACACCTCTCATGAACTAGTTCAAAGTTCAGTTCATACAAGTAAATATGAATCGTTCACGTTCATAGTTCACCAATTAAATTCTGAACTCGTCCAGAAAGGCACAGAAAGGTAAGATTTTTACTGTCGGAAACTTCATCAGATACACAGCCCTGTTGTTACATTTAAATAATGAATTATACAGGGAACTAACGGAATGCAACCTCTTAAGCAATGATATGCGACTGGCTTAATCTAAGATATACAAGAGCATGTAGGCTATACTAAATTAAAGACCGCTTAAAAGTTAGCAAAGGTAAACCCTGTAACACTCGTATTTGTACATGAGCAGTTTATGCTACGCGAGTTCACGAACAGTACCATCATGCTAGATTAATTAAGTGACAGTGCTCGTAACAATTATGAGCAAGCTAAACTATAACAAACACATAAAGACAAGGTAGGCTACAAAGTCAAACTTACAAATAGGCTATGGACGCACACAACTTCAACAAAGTGTAACATTCAATTATGTGAAAATATTCCCGAAGTTAACTGCCACTCCATCTAAATAAGCCGTGAAGAGAAATCAAAACACTATCACATGGCCAACGCAATTACCAAATATGGTCATTTACCGAAACATGCTCTGTCTTGGCAACTTAACAAATAATTACTATGGCCTTTTGAACGGGGACGGCTCAGTGTTCCGAAAGCCCAATATTCCGAAATATCAATATTCCGAAAAAAAGTCCCCCTGTCATACTTTAGAACTAGTTTAAGTTGCACAAAACACACACCGCATTTAATTTGCGCAGCGGAGCAGAGACGCTCACCGGGCTATCACGCATATCACTTTTCCTAGGCAATATTTGTTAATTTAGCCTGCTCTGGTTTTGAATATGGGGAACCATTCGTGCGAAGGAAATCACAGGCAGATTGTCGCAGGACATTACAAGCGCTGACAAGGCATGCATGCGTTGGTTATCATAGCCTACAAGTATTTTATCATCGCGATGCAAATGCCATGTGTGTATAATAATATTCTGAATTTAGAGTTCATGCTTGTGAAATTAATGCATTTAAATGTTTATGATTGTGTGTTCAATTCATTTGGATGTGCATTTGGGCTATAGTGGTTCACGTTGCTGTGCTCACAATTTCGGAACAGCGGGCTGTCGGAATAAGGGGCTTTCGGCACATTGCCATGGAACCTTTTTAACAGGTACTGAGCAATAACAGGTTGCAAGCATTCGATTTAGACAGCGTAAGAAGGAGAAGGAAAACATTCCGTAACGTTTTAGCTAGACCTCAGTTGCACCGGACCCAGATAATATGAACGTGTTCACCGTTCAAATTCATTATTTCTTATTAGGTTGCCTTCAGTTCATTGTTCTCATAAAAATGAACGTGTTCAATGAACGTGTTCAATGAACGCGTTCATGCACAACACTGAAACTAGCACATTAACTCACACAGTTCTGTCACAGGTGGGGGGCGCTGGTGTAACGTTCTCAGGTACAGACAAGGAGGAACCCAAAAGCACGTCAACAGACAGGGTGTATAGAAAGTATCTTTATATCGTTAGTCCAAAACAGGGTCAAAACCAGGAAATCAGTCCAGAGAATAAACAATCCAAACAAGGAGCAGGCAGAGTAGTCAGAGTCCGATGGACAGGTAGGCAGCGTCAAAACCGGGAGATCAGTCAGTCCAGCAGATAATCCGACAAGGGGCAGGCAGGGTAATCAGAATCCGATGGACAGGCAGGCAGGGTCAGAACCGGGAGATCAAAACAGCAAACAATCCGACAAGGGGCAGGCAGGGTCATCGTAATCCAGGAAACAGTCCAACGGTCTAAGCACAGGGTAATCAGAATATAGCAAACGTACAATCGCGGGAGAGCTTGGCAAAAAACACACAAGACAATCTGGCAAAGAACAAGTAAGAGTAGACAGGTATTAGTACACTGAAACTAATGAGGAGATGAGCTGCAGGTGCAGAGATGGGCGGAGAATACCAGGTGAGAGTAATGAGGTGATTGCCAGGCAAGAGGGTGTGGCCAGATCTGAAATGACAGGAGATGGTGAATAAACAGAAACATGAAATCAGATGAAAACAAACTAGAATTCAGGGGAATTCGTGACAGAACCCCCCCCTCTAGGGACGGCTCCAGAAGTACCACGCGGTTGTTCCGGATGCGACCGATGGAACTCCCTTATGAGGAGTGGATCCAGAATCCAGCGACTGGGAACCCATGAGCGTTCTTCAGGTCCATAACCCTCCCAGTCCACCAGGTATTGTATTCCCCTACCGCGTCACCGGGACTTGAGGAGGCGATGAACCGTGTAGGCGGGTGCTCCGTCTATGAGCCGGGGGGGTGGTGGGGCTCTGGAAGGAGGCTGAAGCGGACTCTCATTGACAGGTTTAACCTTGGACACATGGAACGTGGGGTGGACCTTCATAGACCTTGGCAGCCGGAGACGAACCGCTGCAGGGTTGATGACTCTAGAGATAGGGAAAGGACCCACGTAACGGGGAGCCAACTTCTTGGATTCCACTCTGAGAGGAAGGTCCGGTGTGGATAACCAGACCCGCTGCCCCGGAGTGTAACGGGGTGCGACGTCTGTTGGCGGACCGTTGGTAGCGGTCGGAGGAGTACGTCGACACCGCTGGATAAACGCCTGAACCGAGGGGACGCTGGCCTCACGCTCCTGCTCAGGGAAGAGTGGTGGTTGGTAACCACGTGAGCATTGGAAGGGAGAGAGACCAGTAGCTGAGCTTGGAAGGGTATTGTGGGCGTACTCAATCCACAGGAGTTGTTTCGACCACGTAGAGGGATTACGGGAGGCGAGACATCGTAGAGCCGTCTCCATCTCCTGGTTCATACGTTCCGCCTGACCATTGAATTGGGGATGAAACCCCGACGACAGGCTGACGGTAGCCCCCAACAAACTGCAAAACTCTGACCAAAAATGAGAGGTGAATTGTGGGCCTCGGTCAGAGACCACATCACAGGGAAGACCATGCAACCGAAAAACATTATGCAACATAACCTCGGCAGTCTCTTTGGCAGTGGGTAACTTGGGCAATGCGATGAGTTGTGCGGTCTTAGAAAATCGGTCAATGACCGTGAGTATGACTGTGTTACCGTCAGAGGGTGGTAGGCCGGTGACGAAATCCAGGGAGATGTGAGACCAGGGACGACGAGGAACTGGCAGAGGATGAAGTAAGCCTGAGGGAGCTTGGTGAGTACTCTTGTGTTGAGAGCAGATTTGGCAAGCAGCGACAAATCCCTTGGTGTCCTTCTCCATAGTAGTCCACCAGAAGCGTTGTCGTAGCAGTGCTAGGGTGCGTCTCACCCCGGGATGGCAAGCCAGGTGAGAAGAGAAGAGTGACCCGAAGACTGTCAGAGACAAACAGGCGGTTATTCGGACAAGCACTGGGAGCAGGATGCTCGGCATTGGAGCGCTTTACCTTCTCCTCCACCTCCCAGATTATGGCACCAATGACACGTGTCGCCGGAAGGATACCGTCGGGGTGGGAGGGAGAGGCTTCTGACTGGAATTGACGTGAAAGAGCATCGGGTTTGCCATTCTTAGATCCTGGTCTGTAGGAGAGTGAAAAAGCAAAACGGTTAAAGAAAAGAGCCCATCTAGCTTGACGAGAGTTAAGCCGCTTGGCCGTCCTAATATATTCTAAATTCTTGTGATCCGTCCAGACCACAAACGGCTCCTCCGCCCCTTCCAACCAGTGTCTCCACTCCTCTAAGGCCAGCTTCACAGCTAACAGCTCCCGGTTTCCCACATCATAGTTCCTCTCTGCTGGAGACAGCTTTCGAGAGAAAAAAGCACATGGGTGAACCTTCTGATCCTCAGCAGACCGCTGAGAAAGTATTCCCCCTACACCAGTGTCCGAAGCATCCACCTCCACAATGAACTGGCGAGAGGGATCAGGAAAAATCAGAATAGGGGCAGAGGTGAATCGTGCCTTCAACTCACCGAAAGCCCTCTCAGCCGTGGAGGACCACCGGTAGGGCACATTCTGGGAGGTGAGAGCGGTGAGGGGAGCTGCCCCTGAACTATAGTTCCGGATGAATCTCCTATAGAAATTAGAGAATCCCAAAAAGCATTGTAGCTCCTTGCGTGTAGCAGGGGTAGGCCAATCCGTGACAGCCGTGGTCTTTGCCGGGTCCATCCAGATGTTGCCAGCATTGACTATAAAGCCCAGAAAGGCTATTTCTGTGGTGTGGAACTCGCATTTCTCCGCTTTGACAAACAGCTGGTTCTCCAGGAGCCTCTGGAGGACTTGACGTACATGCACAACATGTTCCTGTTTAGACTTAGAAAAAATCAGAATGTCATCAAGATATACAAAAACACTTATGTTCAGCAGGTCTCGGAGAACATCATTCACCAACCCCTGGAAGACTTCAGGTGCATTGGTGAGGCCAAAAGGCATAACTAAATACTCATAGTGGCCACTAGGGGTGTTAAAGGCCGTCTTCCATTCATCCCCCTTCCTGATTCTTACCAGATGGTAGGCGTTGCGGAGATCGAGCTTAGAAAAAATAGTGGCCCCTTGCAAGAGCTCGAAAGCAGAGGAGATCAGTGGGAGAGGATATCTGTTCTTAACAGTGATGTCATTGAGTCCTCTGTAATCAATGCAGGGTCGCAGACTCTTGTCCTTCTTCCCCACGAAGAAAAACCTTGCCCCAGCCGGGGATGATGATGGCCGAATAAGTCCTGCCGCCAGGGAGTCGTTGATATATTTCTCCATCGTCCTGGTCTCTGGAGCAGAAAGAGAGAAGAGTCTGCCTCTAGGAGGAGATGTACCTGGGAGCAGGTCAATGGCACAATCATAAGGGCGATGCGGCGGCAAAGAGGTGGTCCAGATAATCCTCAGGGATGTCAGAAAGATCTGGAAACTCAGACATAACAGGTGGCAAAGCAGGTGACAGAGCAGATCTCAGACAGACAGCATGGCAATGGGCACTCCACTGTAGTATGGTCCCTGATGCCCAATCAATATGAGGATTATGCCTCCTAAGCCAAGGATATCCCAAAATGACAGGTTGTTGAGGAGCATGAATCAAATGGAATGAAAGTGTCTCGTGGTGATTACCGGATATGTTCATTTGCAGGGGAGTAGTTTGGTGTGTTACCTTGCAGAGAAGACGACCATCCAAAGCAGTGGCGTGGATAGGTGTTCCCAGCACCTCCCGACCGACTCCCAGCTGAGAAACAAAAGTCATGTCCAAAAGGTTGGCATCAGCACCAGAGTCAATCAGGACTGTGACAGTGTCTTTCTTCCCAGCACAGCTTAATTGTGCCTGAATCATAGGTCGAGAGGGACTTTCAAAAGTCATAGTTCGGCTCACTAGCGCCCTCTGGATGCCCTTAAGTGGACAAGATGAAACAATACGGCCTTCCTGGCCCCCTTCCATGCATCTATTCTGTTTCAGGCGGCGCTGTCGTTCAGTCACTGACAGCCAGGTTCGTCCGCGATGCATAGGCTCTGGAATGTCGCTATAAGCGGCAGTGTTAGTTTCTGAATTCAAAACAGAGAACGAGATGAATGGCTACGTGGCATTTGTGAGTATTCCGAAACCGATCCTCCGGCCTGTGTCAGCTTGAACAAGCCCCTTGCCTCTTCCACTCCTGGTGTCACGTGATCAAAAACTTTTTTGAGTTCAGCGGAAAACAACGCAACTGAAGTACAGGCGTAAGAACCCTTCTCCCATTCAGCGGTTCCCCAGTCTCTTGCTTTACCTGTGAGTAGCGCGATGATATATGCCACCCGGGACTTCTCCGTGGGAAAAGCAGATGCCTGGAGATCGAAGGCGAGAGCACACTGGACGAGGAATGTCCGGCAAGAGTGTGGAGCCCCGGAGTAACGCTCTGGAGGAGGCAGGCATGCATCAGAAGGATTACGAGGCGAAAAGCTGGCGGATGATGCATTAACACTTCGTTGGCCTGATAAGGACAGTCTCTGAAGCTGCTCCTGAATGGAGCTCATGCCCCTACTGTGGTTATCGGACATCTCCTGCAGGCTCTCCGTGATGGAGGTAAGTTGATCGTTGTGTTGTCGAATCGCACCAGCCTGTGCGTTAAACTCCCTTCGGAGTGCTTCCATGTCGGCTGGGTTCGTTTTGGCCAGATTGTACTGTAACGTTCTCAGGTACAGACAAGGAGGAACCCAAAAGCACGACAACAGACAGGGTGTATAGAAAGTATCTTTATATCGTTAGTCCAAAACAGGGTCAAAACCAGGAAATCAGTCCAGAGAATAAACAATCCAAACAAGGAGCAGGCAGAGTAGTCAGAGTCCGATGGACAGGTAGGCAGCGTCAAAACCGGGAGATCAGTCAGTCCAGCAGATAATCCGATAAGGGGCAGGCAGGGTAATCAGAATCCGATGGACAGGCAGGCAGGGTCAGAACCGGGAGATCAAAACAGCAAACAATCCGACAAGGGGCAGGCAGGGTCATCGTAATCCAGGAAACAGTCCAACGGTCTAAGCACAGGGTAATCAGAATATAGCAAACGTACAATCGCGGGAGAGCTTGGCAAAAAACACACAAGACAATCTGGCAAAGAACAAGTGAGAGTGGACATTAGTACACTGAAACTAATGAGGAGATGAGCTGCAGGTGCAGAGATGGGCGGAGAATACCAGGTGAGAGTAATGAGGTGATTGCCAGGCAAGAGGGTGTGGCCAGATCTGAAATGACAGGAGATGGTGAATAAACAGAAACATGAAATCAGATGAAAACAAACTAAAATTCAGGGGAATTCGTGACAGCTGGGGCCTCCACTTAATCTAAAACGTCACTCTGACTGAGGAGCAAACCCTATCCCCACCCCAAAGATGATGTCAGACTCCAGGAATCAAGATTTAAAAAGTTATTACTTTATTAAATATTTAAAAGGGGAAGTCTCTTAATGAGGGTGACGAGAGAGCCGGGGAATGGGGCAGTGAGGGCCTAGTCCGTGACACGGCTGTGGTCCTTCGTCTTTCCTACAGGGGGTCTGGGGCAGATGGTGCTAGCAGTCACTCGCCTCCTCCAGCAGGGGACCCTAGGCCGTGGAAGGCTAGCGGATGGTAAACAAAAGTTATAAGGCGAGCCGTGTATGTACCTAGGCTACTTGTAGCCAGGCACCCGGAACTGTAGTAGAACAACAGTGCAGGAACTTGGTGTAAACTTGTAACCATCACTCCAAATGAAAGGGTTACATCTCGGCTGTTGTTTACCTCTTAGGTACAGTGTGTTATTTTGATAGCGCTCCCATGAGAACCTTATTCTCAGGCGAGTGGTTCCTCTCCCACTGAATGCAGTCACTCCGTGACAGTTCTATTCAATTTGTCCTTGCATATATTGTATGTATTATATACTCAGTCCATTACTAGCCATGTGTCTAACTGGATTTATGGTTCATGGTGTTCTACCGAACTCTATTATGTCACTGCTGTTATTGCCTGTTCTTAAGGATAAGGCTGGTAAACTGAACAACAAAGACAACTATCGACCCATTGCATTAGCCAGTATCTTCTCTAAAGTGTTTGAGAGATTTCTTTTTGTCATGAAAAACAGTATATGAAGCTGCTAGCAAGAGGTGTCCCTAAACCTCTTGTGAGGATTTTGGTGTTCTGGTATGCCAATCAAACTTTTCATGTTAAATAGGACAATGTTGTGTCAGCTCCTTTCTCTGTTGGTAAGGAATTTGATCTCCCTTTTTGTTGAATGTTTATATGGACGACTTATCAAGGCAGCTCAATAAGACAAATGCAGGCTGTCTTGTAGGTGAATCTATTGTCAATCATCTGATGTATGCAGATGATTTGGTCTTACTCAGCCCATATAGTGCTGGGCTGCAACAGATGCTGAGGGTGTGCTCTCAGTATGGCGTAGACCATGATATAAAATATAATGCAAAGAAAAGCCACATTATGATAGCCTTAAGTAACCAGGATAGGATATTAACCTTCCCTACCTTTTATTTATCTGACAGTCCCCTTGGTGCTTGTGAGGAAATAAAATATCTGGGCCATGTCATTTCTGATGATTGGACAGATGACAACGATATATATCGACAGCGCTGTAAAATATATTCTCATCCAATATGTTATTAAGAACGTTTTCTATGTGCTCAGATTCAGTTAAAAGTTCCCTGTTTAGAACCTACATAACACCATTGTACACTGCTCATTTGTGGTCTAATTACAGGGAATGCAGTATACAGAGATTGAAAGTAGCTTACAATGATGCTTTTAGATTGGTGCTTCATGTGCCTAGGTTGCATAGTGCTAGTCAGTTGTTTGTGTATAAGCACGTACCAACTTGTGAGGCACTCTGGAGAAAATTGATGTATGGTTTCATGTATCGACTTGACAAGTCTGAGAACTGCATAGTAGAGGCTCTGGGCAACCCTCTAAAGAGCTGTTATCGATTTCCCTCAAACTTAAGACGACAACGGCACAAAAGTCTTCATACTTTTTAATGCACTGTATTATGTGTGTTGTGTCTTTTTGTTTTTCTCTATTTTTTATAATTGTATGTCTGTTATTTTATATGGAACTTGGCATCTGAAATAAAGATTTATATTATATTATTATTGAATCACATTATGCACAAACATGGTACAGCACTGCAGTGAAGACAGTGGTTGTGACGTCTTCTGAACACCATTTTTAAAGTGCCCATTTAAAATGTCAATGTGGCAACTGACTCTCAGACAAGTGTTGAAGGAGTCATCGGATGCCCATTTTTCCACAAGTTGACGTGGTTCCTTTTGTCAATAAAAGCTTGTGTCACTCACAGAAGATTGGATCTGCTTTCGTTGGCGTTGCTGTGCGATCACCCTTCTTGTACTTTGGGAAGTTCACTCTAAATAGTAACTCACCAGCTGATGTTCTTGCTTTGGGATTCCCAGCATTTTCGTGAAAGTGCAGGGCTGCCAAGTAGAGTCTTTGGGGGAAAATTAAACTTTGATATATGTTGAAGAGCTTGTGTGTATGTGTGTACATTATTATAACCCTCACCATTATCCTAGCCATGCATACAACATGGAGTAAAAGCAAATCAATCTCCCATTAGCAATTGTGGAAATCTATGCCATTAGATCTACTATCATACTGTTTCATAAGTTACATTTATTTGAATTCTGCAAAAGTTTAGATCAATTAACAGTGACATACTATGCATGCCTAATTGCATCCCTGCCAAATAATATACAGTGAAAAGGATTTTTTTTACTTGTGCTGGAACGTTTGCAAAACCCCGAACTGATCCACAGTGACAAATTGTTTTGGTAACTTCAGGTGAATCTCTAAATTCTTGAGAATGCTCTACCCATAAACGCTCTTAATCACACCATTCATGAACAAATAAGTGTCCCATCTAACATTTATGACCATGTCATTGTCGTGTCGCAAGGTATCAATGGGAAAGCTTATGGCTTTGAACCATATATGCCGTAGGCTATTAACACCTCCCACCATCCTTTCACAAACCATTTTCACAAGAAAATGTCTTTTGGATAAGACACTTGTAGAGTCTACAGCTCTACAAGTAAGCATACACCAATAAGCTAGCCTAAGGGATCACCGTAGCATACACAGCCAACAGAGAAAATATACTCAACACTGACCACATCATTAGTGATTGCATTGTTTCAGCTATACACCAATTGGCTCCGAAGCCAGGTCTTACAACCTAACATACATACCCACACACCGCAAAACATGCTTGTTTGACAAATTAGAGATCAAAGTAGAACACATTTCCCCAAACCAGTTCATGCTAACGACGATAACCCCTACACCCAGTCTCTCATTTCACTGTCTCTCAGTGTGGATACTAGAACATTCACCTGGCAGACCTTCAACTAACTAACAATGGAACTGTAGATCCTGCAGCAGATGGCTCTAATAATTTTCAGGAAATGAATGTCAGCGTATATCGATTGTAAGTTCTCACCTCAGCTGTCAGTGTTAGCTAGTGCTAAATAGGTTTTGTAAAATGACATAAAATACTGTAATTCAGTTTATATTCTACTGTGCACAGAGGTAGAGATTTAAGCAGAGGCTACTCAAATTTCCCTATGAACTGTTTTATATTACTTCCACTTTGTTTACATTTGTTTCAAAGTGTATACAAAAAATTTGGTTCACTTTACAATTCACAATTAGGGGAGAGTGGGGTGAGATGTGCCAGTTTTTACTTAAAGTGACTTTTAAGCAAGGCCATGACAGTAATGTTCCCAACTAAAATATGTACATATATTTCAGGATGTGGTGCATCCTTGGGAACAATCACTTTGGATCTGAAATATAGTATTTAAGAAATATAGCTTTCTGAAAAAAAAGTGGTGTCGTGGCACAACTTGCCCCCGGTGCGGGTAAGTTTTGCCATTAAAGAGAATACATTGGGGTAAATTGTGCCATTGATTATTGAAGTAAAACAGTATATTTGCATTTCAGAAACTGTGTTGCTATATAAAAGCTAGACAAATTCAATGCAAAATTACTCCTTTAAGGTTTATTTAAAGTTATTTTTCAACAACAAAAAGCTGATTTTCTACAAGCCTATTGCGCCACATGAGCACATCAAAGGTACACTTTTTTAAACAAGGCCTAGAGCTTCCTGAACACATCAGAACAAAGTTGAGTTGAGTCAATTATATTTTAAGGTTATTTACATGAACACATGTTCAGAACCAAATGAAATTCAAATGAAGACCAAATTGAATGCAATTCTCTATACAGATCACTGGCACAACTTAACCCAGGCCCTTTGGCACAAATCACCCCAAACCCACCTTTTTGGAAAAAATGCATCATCCAGCTGTTTCGAGCAAAAATCATAGTAGCTATATATACTCATAGTGTAGCTTACCAAAGCACTAAAACATGTGTGACATGTTTTCAAACTTGTCTAAACCTGTTTAGACACAGCAATCAAAAAACCGTGATCATATAAATTTGACTTTGGAAGGCAAAAAAAAAACAAAAAAAAAGTTTGTTTGAACTTAAATGTGCTTATCTCTCATGCAAAGAGGATCTCTTCTTTGCAGGATGAGTTAAATGGCTGACTCTTTAAAAATGTGTGGTCACTTGACCAATTTTTTCTGTGGTTCCCTAGAAATAAGGGGTGGCACAACTTCCCTGCTGGCACAAATCACCCCACTCTCCCCTATATATCAATTGTTTCTCTTTTGTTACAAAAAAAGCCAGAGAATACCCAGGTGTGATGATTCACACATAGTGATATTCCCTTGATTTCAACACTAATGTCACATCTTTCCTATAGCAAAGGCCTACAGTAGATCTATTTTTAAATGCACTTTATGGAAGATTCTTTTCAGACAATTGTATTGATTCAAAATAGTGATGTATCAGCAGGTTTGGCAGACATTTTCTTTTCCAGGTACACCACTTTTGTGTGAATCGCCACAAAGCTGTCCACTACCTACTATTTAAAAAAAAAAAAAATTCATTAATTTCACATTTAACCGTGACTTATTGTGGGACAATTTGGATCCATCAGCTGTCATCAATTGCGTTTAATTCCTGGTTTAAAATAAGATTAACACCAAATACACCACCAACACCAAATACAAACCGCACTGGAGTTCAGCTGAACCGTATCCCAGACCCCTGTTGTTGGGAGGACTCGGTGGGGTCTTTTGGTGTGCACCTGAGTCCAGAAAACATCTTTCAGCAGACCCTGGTCCTCTCCAAAACTCTGGCGAGAAAGGACCCTAAAGTAAGAGGGGAAGAAAATAGACATGATAAAATAATTGAATTAGGTTTGTTTTTATGTATACGTATATGTATATGTAAACATAATTTATAATGGAGGACAACAATGGTCCCAGCCATCAGTGTTGCAGGCTATGGTCCTACTATAGGAAGACCTTACATACACAGGAATGTCACTTCCTTCCATTCCTCTTGACTTGTTTGGAGAGATCTTTTCTTTTTTTGAATATAATGAGTAGTGAGCAAAATAAAAATCCCAGTTACCCTGATGTATTTAAAGCTGTTCATTAATGATTAAAACCTTTGACTGTTAGAGGAGAGAGGCATTATGGACACGTCGAGAGTTCTGTGGTGCCCAAAGACAGGGTGAATACTTATGAATATTTATGAATGGTAATTGTTTCAGTTGTGTTCTGTGACTGTTTTATTGAAGCTTAATTCAGAGGACAAAGTGCTTTTTTCCTCTCACTATGGTAGGGAAAGTATGGTCAGTATGGGAGCATTGATTTGACATTAAAATAATTATACTCCCTGCTGTTTTGCTGGCTTAACAACAAAGTCTCACTAGCACTGTAGCTAATGGTCAATTAACATGTTTACATGTTAGAGCTTGTAAAAATCTTTTTATTCATAGTGGGACACCCCATTTTCTGTGGGCAGCCTATTTCCACACATACCCAAGCTCATATTGTCAAGTTGTGCTCTAGACAGTACTTTGCTTAATCTTCGGGCAAGCAATGAACAATTTTGTTTTACCATTATCTTGATGGTAAAGAATACATTTCTCACCTAATCCTTGAGAAATAAAGAGCTGGAGTTTTGTGTACTCATTTTTTTCATACTCACATGAGAATATTCTGAGATCTTTTCATACTCACATGAGAACATAAGAAATGATTGATGTTATTTGTAAGGAGATTATTTGCCAGCGGTAGTGCTAGCCTCTATTGCACCGAAGAGGCAACAGCTTGAGATTTAGCTGCAGCGATTGTAGAAAAGAAGAAATCACCATTTGATTAATGGGAGTAACAGAAGGGCATATTGCCACAGCTGTGCTGGGGGGCCTCCCTCTGAACTTCATTCTATTCTCTACCTCCTAAAGCACACACACGCACACAAACACACCTACACGTATCTATATCTATAAACATAGATATAAATTAATACTTGGTAGAAAAACCCATAACTGTAATAACAGCCTTAAGTCTTTTGAAGTGAGACAGTAACATCTTTGCACAATGTTAGGCAGTGTTATTTTTATACCAATTCCTCTTGGTAGAATTTTTATAGATCGGTTGATCCGATGGCCGTCCTGAATTGTAGCGCCTCAGATCAGAGCCATTCTACAATATTCACTACTGGTTTTGAGTCAGTGTTGCTGTAGCTTTGTGTCCTAGGGAATCCCGTAGTTTACCCCTCTCATACATACAAACAAATTATGGAAGGCCAACAAGTTTGATATTTATGGAATGAACTCTGATAATGAAGTCTGATATGGGCCATTCTACCGAATTGGTGCAAAGTCACGTCGGAAATATTTCGAATTTTTTTATGTTTTATTCCCAAAACTTTGTCCGTACGTATATTGTACCATATCTAAAGTACAAATATCTAGTTAAAGAACAGTCCATTTTTATATTGTATTTTCAGAATGTGTTGGAATGTTTTTCCTCTTCCAAAAATTGTCACTACCGAAACATCACATTTACTATAGTAAAAAAGTATTATTATTGACCTGTTCAGATTGTGTTTCCTTCCCTTCTCTGAAGAGTATTTTTACAAATATTTCTTGAAGGTTTTCACAATGAAATCCATAAAAATGAAATTTTTACCAAAATTTCAAGTTCAATTTATCTGTTTCGGTAGTGACTGCACTGTTTCGGTAGGGACTGCACTGTTGGATGGATGTTCATTTCTCTCCCAAAATCTTCCAAAAGATGCTCTGGGCCGCCCTTTAGTCCACACAACACATTTATTTTAAAATTATGGGATTGAACTACTTACCATTTCATTTTGTCACTACCGAAATCATCTGGTCACTACCATATGTTTCGGTAGTGACTGTTTCGGTAGTGACAATTCTAGCTAACTTTAAGCATAAATAAAGAATTCTAGCAAGCACACAGCTTGCAAACTAATCTTTGAAGAGGTGTACACACATACAAACATAAAATTTAGCATGAAACCCCAAAAGGTTTACTTAATTGAAGAAAACATGCGTTTCGGTAGTGACAATTCTTAAGGTTACACGTCGATTTTCAGACTTTGGAACACATTTATATAAAAACTATGGGATTTAGCTACTTACCATTCAACCATGAGGGACAGGGATGCAGTGTCACTGCATGGTCAAAAATGCAGGGTCGTGGCTAAAACACAGGCTCAGCCAATGGACTAAAACTCTTGTGTTTCGGTAGTGACATGAAAACTAGGGACATGATTTTTTGAGTATAGTTAATTGATTTAAAAATTAAACCCACAATAAATCTAAATATTCCAAGTTCTGTTTCAACCCAATCATAAAGATCTTTGAAATTAAATCATTGAAAAAAATCTAAAAAAATTGAAAAGTGTTATTTAAAGGCATTGAAATTTAGATGTAAGGGTTGGGGACAGCTACTTCCCAATAGAAAGTACCCTATAAATGATGATTTTGTATATATTTAGCTTATCACTATCTCATTTAATGCATTGGGTTTATATAGACCATAATATTTTCTTAATAAATATCTATGCCTAAATACCTAATTGTTTTGTAAATAGTTTTTATTGTTGAGGGACTGCATATTACACGAATTCGGTAGAATGGCCCATATATATGCGATGAACTTCGGTAAATTAACTCTGATATACATATTAGAGTACATTTATTATACTATATAATATAATATGTTATAATATATACAGTATATACAACATTGTGTGATATTTATGGAATGAAAAATATTCATATGCATATAGAATTAACATTGATATATAAACAATGAAGTCTTACTATTTTGAGAGATAAGAGAGCACACGAATGAAATAAGGGAAACTGTGATGACTCTCATAAGGTAAAAAAAAGTGCCATTCACCTGAAAATGCCTACCATTAGAAATGATATTGAAATAGTAGAAACTGCTGTTTTCTAATGGGTTAGGATTCCTCTTGACTACTTCTTAGTTCTCCAAGACTAAGGTGCTTTTAGTACTTAAGTACTTTTAGCGCTAAGGGACTTTGTGAACTACTCTTAGTCAAAAAACATTAGTCCTGAAGTTAGGACTGACATGCCCAAGAGTTTCTCCTTAATTGGCAAGTTAGGGGCTTCTTTTAACCTGAAGATGCTTAGCTTTTTTAAGATAAAGGCCCCTTAAATATATGGAATGAATTCTGAGATATAGACAATGAAGTTTGATATATATACTGAGTTATCTCTGATATATACAGTGAAGTCTGATATTTGTGTAATTAACTCTTCTAGCCTATTATGGTTTGATTCTGCCACTGAAAAGAAACAGCTTCACCCTCCTTAAGGATGTTGCAGATTGCCTGCCTGATACATCCTTCTAAGTTTAAGAGTAAGGCATTAGCTCTTATATAAAATGTAAAACTAACAGTTAAGGTTTCGTATATTAACAATACAGGCCCCACTGTAGGAAATCAATGCATTAAAAGTCAGTACTTTTCATTACTATGATTCCAAACTCCAAACAGATTTCCAGAGAGATGTTCTGCCATTCTTCAGAGAGATATTTTCGTCTTTACTCGTTCTTTACTTGAGGGGTTGTGTTGCTCTACCTCAAAGGTGTTCCATTGGATCCAAGTCAGGCAACATTCTTACATAGGTCATAGTTTTTATAGCTTTTTTCATCTTTTGAAACTCGTGTGATTTCTGCAATGTGCTTTGAATCGTTATCAGGCTGGAATAGTCTTCTTCTGACAAGCTTCCAGAGCCTGGGAGTCTTATCAGCCAGTGTTTTGGTTTATCCAAAGGCAGTAATGGTGCAATCTATCAGTGGCGGTCCGTGCATTTCACGACTAGGCCTTCAGCGATGTCCTACACGATGTTAAACTGAGTGAATCCACCTCCTAATACCATCATTACGACGCCATGGCTCTCGAACCATTATATTTATACAGAAAGGCAGTATAAGTGAGCATTGCATCACCTTAACATAGTCGAGTACAACAGACTTTATTAATATTTCCGGAGCATTTAAAATCAATACACCCGTATTAACAATACATTAAGAGTAGTAAACTCTCAGCTATATGATCGCTTGGATATTACTGTCACAACTTAAAAATAAAAGGCGATTTTCAGGGATTAGTCTACAAAGTTTTATTAAGTTCACCGAAAGTAGCCTATGTGAGCTTTAACAAGTTTGTCCACTAAACATCGCATTGTCCCACCTGCAAAGCAGTTTCATTAAACTTCCCATCCTCACGATATCCAGTTTTTCTTGAAAGTTCCGTCTTGAAAATGGCGTTGTAATTGTATCAAAAACTGTAATTATCAAGTTGGTGTAAACTAGTTTATTTGAGTTGGTTAATGTAATTACATTTAGTCTTACCAATTGAAACAACTAGCATAATAAGCATTGAAACCGATGTACGTCGTTTTCGCATTAGGGGCCGATCACACAGGACGCGACTTTTAAAAGCGCGTCGCTAGCAAAACCATTGTTTTCCTATGGTACGGCGCGCCTTTCATGTGCGCCTTTTAAACGCCGCGCCTCGCGCCTTTCTGGCGGTTTAAAGGCGTGCCTAAAAGTTAAAATATTCTCAACTTTAAGCGCAAGGCGCGGAGTCGCACATTTTAGCAGTTTATAACTATGAGGAATTGTACAACTCCAGATGTAAGAATTATTCGAATTCTATACGATGGACACATGCGTGGACCTGCGTGAGCAACCAATTGGCCGTCTCTACACTATGCCTTTTATAAATGCCTTTAAAACAAATAGGCTAGCTGGCTAGCTAACTGTAGGCACCACTCCACAGGTGCATAGGCGCTTTTCCCCAGGCGCCTCTTGCCAACGTGCTTTCGATGCGACTGCGCTTATAAAAGTCGCGTCCTGTGTGATCGGGCCCTTAGCCAGCTAAACTGAGCGCTGAAGCACTGCACCGGTCTGCCTCAGTATCCAATCAAAGGACGTTTACGTGTCATGTTCAACGCGAGGAAATAAATCTTCCGGGCCTTCTAGAAGGCCCAATGTCGCCAACTCGAAATCTGATTGGTTGTCACAACTGTCTGTTTCAGTTCATTCAACTTAAATTAACTGAAACAGCCAGTTGTGATAACCAATCAGATGTACACGGGCCTTCAATGTGAATTCTGAAGGCCTCAGGGAAGATTTCTGTTCTCGGGGAATATTTCTTGGAGCGTGGCAACACATGATAGCTGAAATATGATTGGATGTAAGCTCTAACATAAATTAACAACGCTGGAAGCTATGAAATGAAGATAATGGACTATGGGGAATAATTTAATACATATTTATGAAAAGAAAATATTAAAATTAAGTGTATTTTATTACATTTATTTTCTGATGATGTTTAGGCCAGCAGAGAAGGCCTTGAAGGCCCTGACGGACCACCACTGCAATCTATAAATGTCATCTCCCTAACACCTTTACACTCATCCAGCCACATATCATCACAAGCCCACCTCCGTGCTTCACTGTTGGGATTATGCATTCACTGTGGTATATGTGGCCACTGCCAATACAGTCCTGGCGAGGATCACGTCAAACATGCTGGACCCTATCTGAGCTGAACTAATTTATCTTGACCTCATCTGATCAAAGAATGTGCTCTAATACTCATCAAGCTTTTTTTATGTTCGGAAGAATGAGCAAAGGTTTTTCCCTGGATGCTACCCATAGAGGTCGACGTCACGCAATGTACTTCACATTGTCTGAGCTGTCCCAGAAACTCTGATTTCCATTGATAACCCAATGAAGCACTTGCCCATCTGTTTTTCAGAGCTAGATTGTGCAAGTAGCGCACTGTCCGTGGCAACAATGTTTTTAGGAGAGCAGCCTCTTCAATGGCTTCGATTAGCGGCATTAATGGCATTCTATACCTTCTACTGCAACTGTGTTTCAATTGATTTTTAGTAGACTTTGTTACCGTCCTAGGTCCAAAATTGAGTTCTGGTGTTCACAGGTTATTTTTATTAACTATCTTCATGCAATTAGGCTAATTGGAAATCACAGGTGCCCTCAGTTAACATTATCACAGGTTTTGTAACTTGTGTGTCAGTGATCACAGGTGCTTTGAGTTTCTATTTTGAAGCCTGTATTTTCAATATAGTTTTTCAAAAGCATTTGTTCTTGATTGTTCATTAGAGGAAATACTCTACTTGTCAACTTAGAAATAATGCCGTTATTGAGAAGTGATACAATTTTAAATCATTTGACATTTAAGTTATATTGCACTGGGGTGTACTCACTTCTGGTGTATACTGTATATCTACAGTATTCTATGCACAAAGGGGAGAAAATCTCTGACATGTTGCTGTCTGAGTCCTTGACACAAGTTGGAAATAGGCTTTCCTATTTTTGTCCTTTTTGTTTCGGCTCACAGGTGGTGGTGGTGACTGTAGCCATGGTGAGTAAGATTGATACAGGCTCATTTGCAGCTCTCAGACCTGCTGCGATGGATCAACACTGAACCGATGCTTGGTGCAAACTGACAGATGAGACCTGGCTTCTGTGACCTATCAGGCATTGTTTTTTTCATACCAGCTCCAGCACTGCTGCCAAGGGCCACATCACCTCAGCTCAGCAGCGCTTCAAAGGAATTGTACAGGGAAAAACCTGAAATTGTCGTGCTGGGGATTGAGCCTTCCAGAAGATTGAAATGCTCAAAGCTAGTTTGGTCATGCATAGTCTTACTGAGTTGGTGCTGAGCATTCGTTAAAGTAAGTTCATCTTGATGGAGGAAGAAACCAAAATACACACAGAATGCAGGAGGAGACAAAAGAGGGAAAGGTTGGATAGTGTTAAACACTCCTGCACAACCCAATCCAATGCAAACTGCAATTTTGAGAATCTCTGATATCTTCCTAGTTGAAGAGTAAAGACAAATCTCTCCAGATGTATAGGATTCATATTTTTGCTTTGAAAAGAGGGAATTGTAGCCAGGGGTTGGAAACAGTAACAGTAGGAATGCAAATAACATTTCAAAGTATATGGACACACATTTGTACAGAAGATAACATCTCTACGGCACTCCATTCTATCTTAACTTTCCTGATAGGTCAGCACTCACATCACGACTCACACCTAGTCCTCTTCTGTACTTCCTTTTCAGGCACAGTGGTGTTCTTGTAAACACTACAATACGCCTAGCAAATACCCAGAAGACTAGGAGGTGGTCCACACACACACTCATAATCATCAATGAGGTTGGAGCAGAGCATGTGGACAGCTTCAAGTTTTCTGGTGTCCATATCTTTGAGGATCTCAATTAAACCTCAGCTGGAAGTCCTCCACCCAGAATCATAAGGTGCAACAATGCCTCACCATCCTGCAGAGGCTGCTCATCTGTATTCCAGGATGCTGGTGGACCTTTACCACTGTACCACTGAGAACATTATCACTTACTGCATCTCAGTGTGGTACAGCAACTTCTTCTCAGACCCAGTGGATCCCAGGAACCAGCTGCATACTATACAGCACATTTATCAGACGTAGGATGAAAGGCATCTGCCATATCAGGCATCTGCCGTTTCAGTACTTTGTGCTCTGACAGTACTTGTGAATGTAGCCAAGGTCGTTTCAGTGTTTCTTTCATGTGAGATACTGTACTTGTACTGTTCATACTATACTTAATTAGACTTGTTGAACTGATTTGCCCCATGATTCTCTAGGTTGATTATGACTCACAGCAGAAGGGATGATCTGAAATCCATGATTCCACCCATGTCTTGTGTTCCTTCTTTGAATCTATTTGGGGTCTTAATCAAGAATGAAACAAAAATGATTTTTTTTTTATGTGTTCTGTGCTGTGGCTGTCCTTAATAGCGATTCAAACAAACTGGTATCAATGTTCATGGTTTGTAAATGCCATTGGTTTTAGCTGAGAAAAGATGGTGCACCACTATCCACCCTACACTCCACAACAGCTCCTTGGCTTGACTGCTCTGCTCAGTAAGCACACTATGGCTAATTACTGTTCTGGCCTCAAAGGATGTACATACAAAATAGCTGCAGTCTCTTTGGGATCAATAGTAATTATGAAGAATATGAATACAGATGATTACTATGATGTAGACTCATTAATAGATAACATCACTGCACCAAAATGGAGTGAATTACTCTGTGGTGCCTAGGCACTGGCTGTCGCAATGCAACACTACTTCCAAGCAAGTAGTCACACCCAAGCTGAGGGGGTAAGTATTTAATTATTCAGAGATAGAGTCTGGAAAAATCTAGCATCAGTAATCAGATTTTGAGCAACAGTGTTGAACTGTGACTTTACATTTCCATGTCATCAGTAAACAGATGCTCCCAATGTTTCCAAGACTAGATTATAGATAGGGATTTGACTGTAAAGCCAGCCCAGGCAAAGACCCATGCACCCTAGAGCACCCTTACAATTAGCGCAGGAATCCTCTAAACAGCCTGTCAGAATGAATAAGTGACTGAAGTGGACTGGACGAATGTGAAATGCAAGATTAGCATTGCTCTTACATTATTTAACAGTAAAGTGCTCCCCTCACTAAAGACGTCCTCGTCTGGAGATGCAGGATATCGGTTATCTTCTTTCTTTTTTGTTTTCTCTTGGTAGAGTTTTTCCCCTAGTCAGACGATCTATCTCAACAGGGAGAGAGATCAGATATTTATTATCTTAAGACTAAAAGCATCTGCCTACAAGCTTTGACATTGAAGAGGAAAAAAACGAAATTAGATTTTGTCAGGTATTATCTGTTCCAGAGATGTATGGCAGCCCGAGGGGATTGCCAAGAGGGTAAACAACAGCAAAAAGAACAGGGAAAAAATAAACAACCCTCAGCAGTCTCTCATGAAAAATGACCCAGTAAGCTCAAATCTGGGGGGGGGGGGGGGTTGGGTGTATTTGACCACACAAAGAAAGAAAAGGATAAAGAACCATTTGAAGGCTTTACTAGGTGGTTTCCCCCTACTAACGTAAACATAAATAATGATTATTTACATATCTTAAACTGTATATAATTTACCACTGTTTTACTGGTTTCCTTATTGAAACAGAAATATAAATAAAATTCATAAAATCCCTTATAGATTTCAAACATATGCATCATCACATCTCAGATGTTTAAAGAAGCACCATCCCCACATTCTCATCGTCCCTCTTCTTACCCAGGCTCTGGGTAACTTCAAAGCCAATGACTCATGAAAGGAAAGTTTGGAGAGCAGGGAAATTTCTCCCTTCAGCTGTGTGCAGGGCCAAGCCAGTCAGTGAGCCTGTAAATATAGACTCTTGGAGGCGCTGAGGCGGGAGGAAGTGGGTTAAGGCAGTGACATGATGCATCTGAGACTGCATCAGAGGCAATTAAATGAGAAAGTGCAGAGAAATCCACACCTCTCAGAGATACCATGTGAGTCAAGATACCAGCAGACATGAAATACATTAGTCTCTGTGTGGGGGGGAAAGGAATCAGTACATTAAATCTTTCATCTTCAATTAAATCTTTTAATCACATTTTAGTGATTAAGTCTTTTAATCACATTTTAATAGAAATTGCCCACACAAAAATTCCAAAGGAAAAAAAATTCAAAAAGTATTTTGATAAATTGTACTCAGAAGGATACTGTTAATTGAAGTAAATAACACTGATGCGCAGGTAAAGACATGTCAACAGAGAGAGAAGGGATGGTAATAAAATTTAAGTCACGCTTGGCTACCTTCTGTCAGTTTGCAATTATGCAGCGCAAAATATGATAATTGGCTCAGTTTGAAAAGCCTGTTTTTCATGTTAGGATGCCAACTTTATGCCAACTACGTACAGAAAGCAATGTCCTCATGGAAATGGAGATAGAATACATTTTGTCATTACAATACAAGAGACTTGTGACGCAAATGCAAGTCACTGCTGTGCTTCTGGGAAGTCATTTGAAGAATAACACGTAATAACATAGGACCAGATATGTTATCTCCTGCAGTAAGCCTGTAACAGTAACTTGCCTAGAAACACTGCAATGAGAATATGGTAAAAATGTCTCACAATGCATTTTTGAGAAAGTAGCAGTCACAAATTTGTAAGGTTTACTATCTCTGTGATACTTAGCACTAAGGGAATCTTAATAAAACATGAATTTAATTCAGTATTAAAATGAACAGAGAATTAACAGCACATAATATTCGTTCCTGTTTTAATTGTTGAAGTAAATGGTGGGTTTATGATAAATGGTTAATAATGGTTCTAAATTAGAGCAGAGAAGAGATCCTTGATATGAACCACTATGCATTGAAATACACTAAATAATAAACTTGAGACTCTAATAGAATTTACTGTTCACTTAAATTTAAGACCCTTAATAATAAGCTTGAGACTCCATTAGAACTTACTGTTTACTTAAACTGAAGACTATCGTTTGTTAATATAAGTAAATTATGCGTTAGTTCAGGAGGACCTATTATGATCATTTTCATAATTTTCAATATCAATGTTTTGTTTTTTACTAGAATATATTTACATGTTTCAGTGTTACAAAACACATATTTTGTTCTCATACTGTACATCTCTATTACAGATTAACTCCCTCTGGCGTGTACTTTGGGCTTTGTAACTTTGCAGGCCGTTTACCTGCACAAAAAGCTATACAACAACACACCAAAGGAAAGGCGAAATACGGAAAAACGTTATAGGGCCTCTTTAAGAGAAATTAAATGTAAAGCAATTATGTTGTTTAAAATGAAGGGATAGTTCTGTGTGATTAAGGTGAGCTGCTTACTAGAAGTATTACATTAATTCAGTCCATCTTTGTGATGGTTGCTATGGTCACTGTCTTGATTTATTACCTGGAAGTACCACATAGAAACAGTTTACTCTCCAAGTATATCAGTAGAGCATGTCATGACTCTCACACAGAATATTTAGATTTATAAAGAAAACAAACTTCAGCAAGATTTGTTCTTACTGCCTTCACTGAAAAGCTGGGCTTATGCCATTATCTCCGTCATCTCCTCCAACACAGTAAACCTAATTTCTGTTTCTGCCATTTGAAGGAAGCAGTGGGTGCAAGGGGAATACCTTAACTTCCGTTTTATAAAATCAAGCCCCAGGGCTGCACCAGTGGCTGGATGCAAGCACTAATTTTGTGATACATTATTAACAAAAATCACAACATATCTCCATTCCTTTCATAAATCAGTAGATGCTCTAATGAAATCTACTGAATAAAATAACGAAGACCAACCTCTGATTTATGTAGTTGCTGCAGGGAGCTGCATACCCACTGTGGGTTACCACTTTTGAAGTAATCTCTGTGATGCAAAAATAATTATGCTGCAAAGAAAGAATGCCCCCCATGGGAATGAAGCTCAGTATCATCCCATGTGATCTGACAGGCCCCATAAATTGTTACTGGATCTTGACTAAGAGCATACAGTTGTTACAGGCATATGTCCCCCCTCCACATACACACCAGCCCTCATTACCTACTATGACCTGTAAGTAGCTATAGCATATACCCACATATAGCATATATGTACACTTGATCAATGTTTGAAAAAAAATAACCACTTTCTATATAATTGTGGTGAATCCAAAGGTGGACTAAACAACATTGCAAACATCGAATAATGCAAACTGTTGATGCAAAGTAGCAAACGCATGGTGCAGTGGCATAGCAGGAAACTATGGAGGTGGAAAAGTCAAGCAAAAAGTCAAGCAAAAGTGATGTTGGAATGAGACACTGAATAGATCACACAGTGAGTGGAACAAAGTGCCACAGCCTTCGGAACAATCCCAGACAAAGAGAAAATAACTGTAATGGACGCTAAAAGGATTTAGATGTGCTGTTGCATGCACAAACAGCACTGGACAAAAGAGAGTTTCAAAGTTGAGAAGGCGATATATTCGCCGACAGCATCTACTAAATAATGAATATCAGAATGTGAATGCCAGTATATATCAATTCAATTCAATTTAATGTAACTTATATGGCGCCAAAACAATGAAATGGCCTTAAGGCGCTTTACAGAGCCCAGTGGCTGTACCCCCTTAGTGCAAACAAAATGGCAAAAGAGGCAAAGAAAAACTGCCAGTTAATCAGGAAGAAACCTTAAGCAGAACCGTGGCATATCCACAGCGAATATAGTCTAAACTAGGAGGGGTAGAAAGAAAGAAAGTGAGCAACAATATGCGTAGGTAGATGTACTTCATGGATTCATGAGGGACAATGTTTCCACATCCATTAGCAAAGGTCACACTATAAGAGAGAAAATGTTGTTATTAGACATTAATTTCATAAACATATACATTTAGGTTTAAGCAATTAGCAATAGGTAATATGGCCACTTTATCACTGTCAATATAAGCATTAGCAATAGGATATAGAAGGAGAGGGAGAGAGAGAGGCTGCCTGGCCTGGGGTATGGGAATTGTATTTGATTAGTTTTGTTCAGTTGTGTATTCAAATTTTGGAGGACACTTCACTGAATTTCTCAGCAGGAAAAGAAAAGGTGATAAGGGAGAGTACTTTTGCTACCACAGACAAACACAGATTTCAACCTCAACCTCCCCATCTGATTTGCAGTCAATCCCTAGTGTAATTATGAACATTCTTTACTTTATTTGATTTCCAACACTTGACATGACTAGGTTGCTGTACCAAACATTAGCAGTAATTGACAAATTTGACACAAAAGACAAAGATATGGAGTTTGCAGGGTACAATGGCTTAATAACTAAAGAAACCGTGCTCACTGTTAATTTTGATAGTGTTATTGATCTTCTAAATTTTATGTTAATCCAAATTAATATAACACTATTTCTGCAGGATTAAAGACGTAATCTGTAGTAACTTGCACACCAAGTAGACAAAAATCCCAATTTTGGGGAAGATCAGTATAAAAGGGGTATATGATAGGGTCACTTTTTTTCAGTCATGCATTTTATAGAACCAACCTTTTTGTACCAACCATCATAAAGAGTTTAGTTTCCTCCACATAATTTAAGACTGGCAGAACTGTTACCACTGAACTCGCCAACTCCTACCTTAGACTTCTAGAAGAAAGATACCTAATGTTGTCCAGAAAGTACTCTGAAAATGATGAAATGTAACTCAACAGACATCCAAACTTCCAAACTCTGGCCTGAGGGGCAAATGGCATCTTCTCAAAGGACCTCTCTCTGATCCTCTCACACCAGAAGACTTAAATTGTTTGTATTCACAGCAACCCCCGTGCATTGAGCGCTATCAGATGCAACATGGTCACAGTTCAACCAATAACCATATCCTGCATTTCTGTAACACCTGTCAACTTGCTACAACCTTCCCCATTGTCACAAAGAGAACCTCAGGATGGTTGGGATTTCCAAGCTATGTCCAAACGTATATAAATGAAGGATATTCATGTTTGGTCTTGAACTGATCTTTGTAATGGAGGCAGCAGTCTGATCATGGTTTCATTCCAATCTGAAGTATCTGCTCATGGCTGTTTATGACTACAGTTTCCTTTGGAGCTGCATACCAATCAGCCTTCTGTAGGAACCTCTGACTGACCGCTAACTCTGGACAACAATTAAAGAGCTTTGCTGGGCCAAAGGCTGTTGCATAGAATGTGTTTGAAGTAGGGCTGGGCAAGTTAATGTGTTATTATCGCGTTAATTGATCAATTATTTAACACCGAAAATTATTTTATCGTGTGTTAACGCAGGTTTAATTTTTTTGCTCAAAGGCTTTTATTTTGTAAAAGTCTGCTGCGAAACCGGAAACGGATAAAACATAGATAAAGGCTAGATGTCTTGTCGTTGTGACATACCCCCCGTTCCAAAGGTCTTAAAATGCCTCCTTCCTATGGAATCAGATCAATGCCATAAATATTTTGTAATCTGTAATATAGATTTTGTATCTGTAATTTAGATTTTGTATCTGTGAAACCATCTACACTTTCAAAACCTATCTACAGATACGGATTTCAAAAACGAAATGTATCTACACTTTCAAAAACTATCTTCACTTTCAAAATCTATTTACAGATACGGATTTCAAATACAAAATGTATCTAGACTTTCAAAAACTATCTATGCTTTCAAAATCTATCTGCAGATATGGATTTCAGTTACGGATTTCAGTTACGCATTACCGATACGGAAACGGATACGGATTTCAAGTACGAGTTACGGATTTCTGTTACGAATTACAAAATCTTGTTGGCACTGTCTTTACTTCCTTTCTAAAGAGCCAATCAGCGCTTTTGGCAGATTTTCTAAAGCGCCAATCAACACATTGTATCCTGTACTGACTAGCCAATCAGCGCTAGCTTGCTGGGAAAGTTGAGTGAAACGGTGTATGCAGCAGTCATGGATCTGAGACCGAGAAATGGCACAAGTAAGAAGTCCTATATTTGGAGTTGTTAATAAAGTCATTGTAAAACGCACAATCATAGTCAGTGGTTTTCACTACACACTTCGTTCCACCTGTTTCAAAGATCCTTGACGTTGTATGGAAGATATTAGGATCTGCTTTGGTAGCTAACGAAAGCTAACGTTAGCATTTTCGTGACCGATCTCCTATTCACATTTAATTAAGTTAACCATGAACAGTATTCATATGACCCATTATCACGATGAGAACATTTAACAGACAGACTGCTATTGTCTTGTTCTCCAGACACATGCAAAGTGATGGTGGGGGTATACCGTTAAGTGCATATGCATCCTCAACAGCTGGATAATGATCAGCCTGATTTCACCTTGCAATGTCATTTTCGTTTCTTTTCATGGCACTTTGGGGTAGGCTATTTGTAACCATTTTCTGAAGTCCTTGAAAACGTTTTATTGTGTATTTTTTGTGGAAGCGAGTTTTCTAGCGTCTCAGTGGAAGAGATATATGAGGCAGCGAGCTGGAGTTCTCGCCACACTTTCATTAGTTTCTATTTGTTAGATGTGGCTGAGACCAATTTCTTAGTTACAATGCGTTCTGCAGCCAAGTGATCTCTGAATCGCCAGAGCCTATAAGATTAACTAAATAGTACAGGTGTTCATCAGCCCTTTGGGCCAGACATAAGGCACGCTTGTTTAACTTCCCCCACGGCGTTCGTACACCGAATTGTATTCAAACCGTGCAGGGGAGACCCCAGATCTCTCCCTAGGCTGAGCGGTGGCAGATTTAGGTTATAACTATTGAATAATGAGCGGGCCAGCAGTTGCCAGCAAGCTAGCGCTGATTGGCTAGTCAGTATAGGATACAATGTGTTGATTGGCGCTTTAGAAAATCTGCCAAAAGCGCTGATTGGCTCTTTAGAAAGGCTGTAAAAACAGTGCCAAAAAGATTTTGTAATTCGTAACAGAAATCCGTATCCCTATCCGTAATGCGTAACTGAAATCTGTATCTGCAGATAGATTTTGAAAGTGAAGATAGTTTTTGAAAATGTAGATCGTTTTTGAAAGTGTAGATAGTTTTTGAAAGTGTAGATATATTTCGTATTTGAAATCTGTATCTGTAAATACATTTTGAAAGTGAAGATAGTTTTTGAAAGTGTAGATACATTTCGTATTTGAAATCCGTATCTGTAGATAGGTTTTGAAAGTGTAGATGGTTTCACAGATACTAAATCTATGTTACAGATACAAAATCTATATTACAGATTACAAAATATTTATGGCATTGATCTGATTCCATACCTTCCTTCCTTCCTTCCTATCAAGAGAGCAAGGAGTGTCCCATTGTGCTTAAACCTTCAGTTCCGCTTTAGTCAGAGTCCTTGAAATACGTCACATAATGGTCGTTTTTCAAGAGAGGGTCTGAGCTTCCTTGATGCCCTAATGGCGGCATTTATTTCCCATAACTCTGTGCGCCATTCCCAACCGGAGCTTTTCGTTTTATTTCGAAAACAATGGCGGACATAATGGTTACGGTGGCTATGATAGCAGAGTCAGAAGACCACAAGGCTACAGACCGTAAATGTAAATATCAGCAGTAATTAAACAACTGTACTGATATTAAATGTACTAATAACATGCCATTCTCAAATTAAAGCCAGTGACATGAGTATTTTGGTGGTTATTCACGATGTATACCGACAGTTAGCATACCTAGCTAGCCTAGCTTGGTAGCATTACCATTGGTTCTGAATGGCAGTTATGCTAAGCAGCTGGCTATCCCGTTACAAAGGGCTATTTCACCACCCGGGAATAGCCCGTTGGTGCACTTTTAATCGGACACTTTTCGCTTGACTAGCGGGGGGAATTATGCCGTGATTGATTAACAAAGAATTGTCTGAATTCGTTAGGGAGGTATACGTTAGCCATGTCGATGTCAGTAGCTTATTATGATTGCTCGCTTGCTAACGACGTTATCAAGCAGATACGTACACACAGCTTGATGACGCCACATCCTCTCTGATTAGAGTGTACCGAATGTTGAAAATGAACGGTCTTTTGATCTCTCGTCTCCTGACTGGACATCGAGGAGTCGAGGAGTCAAGGAGTCAAGAGGAGGAGTCAAGAGAGCTCTCTTAGAATTGGAACGGGGGGATAGATAGACCTAGACTGCGTCAGCCAGTTGGCGAGGCTATAAACGTCGCCGCCATGTTGAATCGGGACCACCTGGCCGGTAAACTAACGCAAGAATGGTGGAGCTGCATTTTTTCTGGATAAAAAGCACGTTTACATTTCTCAACCGATTTCACTGAGTAATTTTTATATTCAAGGGTTTATGATTGACGTGAAGTTCCCCAAAAAGTTTTGTCTCCACGTTACTTGTAATCGCGATAGTAAGGCTATAATTGCTATAGACATATCAACATGTGCATATGTTTATGATAATCGCTGCTAGACGTTCACTTTTCTTGTGCTCCCACAGCTCGTGCACTTTGAAAATACTAAGAAGAATTCTAAACTATCGAAATCATGCATTTTTATCGATGCCCAGCCCTAGTTTGAGGATAAAACCCAGATATCTAGATAGCCTTCCTGTTCTTTTGCAACTCTCCTCTTAATCTATTTTCATGCTTTCTCATTGCTGCTGCTTCTCTTCTAGTTCTATTATTCTCTCCATCTTTTGACCCTCTCTCTGTCTCGCATCTCTCTTATTTGGGTTTATTTTGTTTGCATTTGATGCCTTCATGGTTTATCAGGTTAATTCGGTTATCCAACCTGTTCATTCAATTGTTATTTTTTACAGTTGTAAACATGTTACTTTCAGTTTGACTTATACTTGTAACATTTAAGGTTACCTACCGTTATTCATTAACCATTCATTTAACTCCTGCCAACACCATGCCATTTCTGTGCCACTAGCTTACAGTATATACTGCTTTAAGGGGGTCATTTTATCATTTTTCATGGATTCAGATTAATCGTACATTTATGCAATATTCACCACTCTATTGCCTTCATCTGTTCCATACATGTTACACACGCTAACGCCTTCAAGCCTGGTGTTTTCCCATCGATTTTGGTAACATTTTTGGCGGTCTTGCACCGGTGAACTCATTTGATTTGTATTCACCTCCACCTCTAGCAGGGAAAGCATGTTGTATTCATAAGGTGTAAGGCATGAAGCGCATGAATACATTAATGTGCATTCAGACATCACTAGATGCATTATCAATTAGGGTGTTTGGTTTCAGATACAGACTGTGACTCAGACTGTGACTGTATAATTTAACAGCAGTCCTTGATTACATCCTACCTAGTTTCTGGCATGTATTTAACACCATTACTGTCAAAGATACCTATGATACACTCTTTGGCAGATTGACTGGGGAATCTGCATAAATGAGCATTGGTGTTTCTCATGCAGCGCACACCACTGGAGGATAATATCCATGATGATTGATGTACTGGAGTCAAAGATGACTTTGTCAGACACTCTCAGTGGGCAGGCCTTTGCTTCTGGTGGTGGCTCTGTTGATGTGAGAGGTGGAGATCCACAGGCATGGTATATGGATATTGTGCTGCAGGACAGAAAGAAATAGCCTTTAGTCTCACTCTGGCATCAGACATGCTTTCAATCTGGTTGCAATCATAACAGCATGGACAAAAAACAAAAACACTGTGTACACAGGAGATTGGGGGGAAGGACCTTTTCCCTCAAATGCAAATCCCCATAAATGTTCTGTCCTTTCTTGATCATGATCAAATTCAACAAGTAAAGACCTGGGAGATATGAATATATTCTGCCACAAAACCACTGGTCAAATTATATTAAATCCACACCTTAGACAACTAAACTTTCAAATGCCACCATAGATATGCCAGCCAACGTTGTTTCTTGGATATGATGAAGTAATCACATGGTTTTCAGTCATGCCAGAGTGGTAATGAGAGCCCAACTCTTAAAATAGGCCTAGAGTAATTGTCTAAAATAATAACAATAATAATATATGATATGATGTTAATAAAAAAAACTTTATTTGTAAAAAAAAACCTTTAATACAAAGCAATGAAGCTCAAAGTGCTTAACAGCAAAGCAATTTTGTGCACAAAGAAATTACATGCACAGTAATCCACATAAAATTAGACATCAAAATAAACATAAAAACTGGGATAGAGTGCATAAAGATATATATGATAACATATTTGAAATATCTCCATCTACTCCTTCATATTCAATTTATCCCCAACTTTCTGTAACATTTCTGTCTTCTTTCAATTTATCCCCAACTTTCAAATGCCACCACAGATATGGCAGCCAACGTTGTTAGCAAATCTCACATACATTAGGCATTTGGCATCATATTATTGTTTTTGCATTTTACTGTATTATATGCCTTCATTCACTCTATAATATGCGATTGACCTCTTTTTTCATGTCAAAAGTCAATACTAAAATCCTGAAATAGTAGTGCACGTAAAGGAGTCGGGCCCAGGGCTAAGAGGAGCTCCAGTGTGGAATAGAATAGAGTTGGTTATGAAACCCATGAATCAGATCCTTAACAGGATTTTTTCGACTGAGACGTGGAACCACGTCTGTAATGCAAATGTGTCAAACCTTTTGTCAAAGGCTTTCCTTTCGCTTGTGCCTCCACAAAATAATATGATGATTCAATAAATGTATGTACTTTTTCATTGTGAGTCATATATTATTCTTACTCAATGATATACATCTGACAATCTACTGTTTGTTCTCCATGATATTCATGCATGTGACTTGTGAAATATCTCCTGATCAAATAGCACCTCTACTGGTTAGGCAACATAGCAGCATACACAAGAAAAGTAGTATTTCATGTTCATCCACATTTTGGGCTATAGTTATGTGCAGATACTATGCTATTTTGATGTATGAATATATGGCCCTTATGTTGCTGCACACAAAGAAAGATAAAGAGTAGCATTTCATTTTTTGGTGGAGAAAAGCATCAGATTATTGTAAAAACAATGCATCCTGCCTACAGGGTGTATTTGTGGTAGCGAGTGAGGTGTGTTGTAGGAAAATCAGTCGTGATCCTGGGGTTCAGCCACACAGAAAAAGGGTGAAAGCCAAGCGGATGTGGTTATTTGGGTTGTATTAGCAATCAACAAGAGCGGCAGCAGCCCTCTCGCCAGGCAGTAGTAATTGTTCAATCTTGTGATTGTTTAGCAGCTGCAATCCCCCAGGGGTTCAGAAAAAAGCCTTCACTCTCATATACACACTACCCATGCCAAGAAGGAGGAGGTTTGGCACGAAATCTGCGCTGGGAAGAAAACTACTCCATCTCAAGTACTAGGAGGGTTGAGAGAAGGCATATTAACAAGTGTAAATATTTTCCTTAGACACGACAAAACCCAAGGCTTTAAAAAAAAGTTTAACAGCAAAGACATAGCTAAATATACAGCTGTGCTCTGCTCTCTTTTGATTACTAACAGATCGCCATGCCAATTCGTGATGTTGATGCCGTATATCGTGCATGTGGCAAATACACACTCCTTAATCTTCTAACAGCTTTTCATACCCATGTGTGACACAAGTGAGTCTGCAAAGTTATGATAAAGTGAATTTGCACCCTGATCAGCATCCCTTTCTCTCTCCAGCATGTCTTTGGCATTGCAGCACGCACTGCAGTAAGAGATATGTTTACTTGACCCAATATCTTCCTTTGATATGTAAAAATATCATGCTCTCAAATGAGCATGATTTCATAATTCAGCACGCGGTACATTTTTTAAAGACTCCCTGTTCCATAGCTATTTGAAATCACTTGTTGTCAGATGCTGACCTACATATCTCAAAGATATTTCAACCTTTTTCACATGAATTCAAGGATTCAGTTACTCTCTCACATCTCTCTTATCTCTCTACCTCCTCTTTCTCTCTCTCTCTCTCTCTTCTCTTTCTCTCTCTCTCTCTCTCTCTCTGTTGCAGACTCCTTTCCTCTATACACAGAATGATTCAGTTTCTCTCTCTCATCTCTCTCTCTTCTCTCTCTATCTCCTCTCTCTCTATCTCTTTCTCTCTCTCTCTCTCTGTTGCAGACTCTTTTCCTCTATACGCAGAATGATGCAAGATGTGCCCACCTCGCCCTAAAGCAAACCTTTTCAAAACCCACTTCGATTCAGCCCACTTAAAAGCAGCATTATTGATCTGTTCCTGTGTGCAGGCTCCCTTGTGGCATGAGTCATGCAGTAGTCGGCCTTGGGTTTGCCACTGGGGATTGAGGGAGTCTGTCTGACAGACTTGACCTCTTTGGTGCTGGACCACACAGCTTTCTTCCCCTAGCTGCACTATGCTATTAAGGAAGGGAATGGAAAATATCTTAAGAAAACAAATAAATAATAAAATGTCACCTCACATCAGTCTTATTCGTGCAGCTTCTCCTGCTCTTACCACCACCACAAGATCACCCTGAGTTTCTGAGCAGCCTGCTCTATTTGACGAGTGAAGAAATGGATACGCACACACACACTTCTAAAGGTCATCAGCAAAGCTGAATAGGGCTAGAAGAAATTGCAGAAGTTGTGATCCTTGAGACTTTTTTAAGCTTTACCCACCTCAGCAAACCCTCTCAAACTCCACACGGTTTGGCATATCATTCATTTTGTAATCTTCAGACATAATCAAGTCTTAAGTCTAAATCCAACTTCCTTGATGCCTCACAGGACAGCCTTCACGAAACACATACATGAGAAGAAAAGAGATAAGGATGACCTCTTATTTTTTAACGTGCAGCTGGGCTTGTGCTGAAATGCAATGGGCCCAACAGCAATCCATCTCTGATACATTTCATTCCACAAGGACTGTACCAACAAGGATATTTAAATGTTATTTACATAATGTGTGGCAGGCACCTCAGTGACCTCAGACGAATGGAGCAATGGCAGACAGGCTTATGATAATTACACAATCAGTCAAGCCACAAAGGGAAACTCTAATTAAGGAGCCCCGACCCCTAGTGCCCTACCGGCTGCCCAGAGACGTCAATTCCAAATAAGTTGCCAGTGGCTTTATGATTTGTTTGGGGCTCTGGAGCCATGATGGAATGGCAGACTCTTTGTTGCTGTGAGTCGGCCTCGCCAGCATGTTGCACCTGGCATGAAAGAGGGTCTCTTTCATCCCCGCCTCCACAAATTGGTGGCTGCAGTCTCATTGAAAACCTAATCATGTAATTTTCCTCCTTGCTTTGGCAGCCTTGATAGCAGGCATCTGTAGGTCTACAGTCACAATGTGGAGGCATGGGGAAATGGTGGAGCACCTGGGGTTTATTGTCCCTCCCCCAGACTTGCCGATTTTAGACACAGGGCCACAAAAGCTGCACTCTGGGGTGCTGACAAATGGTTCTGTGACACAAACAAGTCAGCCAGGAGAGACCTTGAGCTGTTTTTCCAGACCATCTCTTGCCTCCCATTTCCAGTCAGAATTCTGAATGACGGCCTGCTTGTCATCATTTCAGGATGACTGAGGATTGGCTACTGTATGGTCTGTCATATCAATGTGTGATTATTAAAAGCAGTTACGGGGGTTCATCAGACATCAGCAATCAGAAATGAAACGTCTACCTCAACCCATTGCTCTATTGACGCTAGACAGATTAAACAGATATTCAGTAGGTCAAACTCTAATTTGCAGTAATTATTGATAATTTAATTTGGATGGAGATATCATTCTTGTGATTTACATTTTAATACAATGCACATGTTTTTCTTCTTCTTGTAAACAGTATTGGGAAAAGGTCATGTTTAATTAGACTTCAAGGCTTATCGTGCCTGCCCTCTACACAATTAAGCAATAAACTGTTCTGAGGCATCCTCTCAGCCCTAGTGACAATAACGTAATAGGCTAAGGTACGGGGGGGTCTTGGAGAACTAGAAGCGTCCCTTAACTGCCTGTCAGTAATAACCCCTAATCTGTCTGGACCAGCCCCCCTCATTTCCCTCTATGATCCTTTTTCTAATTGTTTCAATTAACCAAATCAGTTTCACCCCACATCATCACTGTTAACAAAAGCCATCATTGAATCCTGTCACAAACAGAAATAGGATAAACAGACAGTCATGCAGAGAAAGTCTACTAGTTTTTTTTTTTTTTTTTTTACATTAACATGCAGTAAACTGGCAATGGCCAGGTTCTTTCATTTCAATGGCAATAAGCACCAAACATAAAAACAGTGGAACACAAATCAAAAATAGATAAACATAATACAATAACAATACAATAACAATGCAAATATAAATTTGCAATTGTGCTTTAAAGGGGGTTACAGGCCTTGGGCTCTGGGAAAATGCTTTGAGTTGTCATCCAACATTTTAATGCGAATTGTGACCATTCTTTCAGGAAATGCTTGAAATGTACCACAATTTATCAAAGTCATATAAAACATCGATTCGCTAGAGGGGGTGGATTAATACTAGATTTGCATAGGGTACAGGGTCAATTTTCATAAAAACACTTCCAATATATGAATTAGTTGGATGGAAACTCAGATCATGTCTATTGGTAATGGCTCTATCTAAATCAAAACCAATTTAAACGAATTGAAGCATGGTCATAAAAATGCATGTCCAACTATGTGTAAAACTGTTACAAATCCTGATTGTGGAAAGATGTCTGTGAGGGGGAATCTACGTTTCATTGATGGCATTGATGTGCAAGATGGCTGTTCTCCTTCCAAAGGCTGTATTATAGTACACAGGTCAAATGTTCAATTCATTGTGCTATTGTTTGGGTACATCCAACAGCAGCCAATCCTCTTGCTGTCACATGCATGTACTCATACCCAACAATCTAAGCTAACCAGTAGCAACTGCCTAACCATCCTTAGCAGCATAAAGCAACAGCAACACACAACTGGTTGGTGACAGCCACAACACACGCTGCATGCTGTACCCTAGATCTGTAAATACCCTCCTACACAGTACACCACCATGTAATGTCTGCAGCCCACCTGCTAAAGACAACATGACTGCCCAACTGTAAAACGTGGGCAGCAGGATATAGCAACAATTACAAAGCTGTCCTTGTGAGCATTTCACTGGGTTTTTAAAGCAGGCACCTTCCTTCAACAGTGTTTTGTTGAATAAGGCCCACGACACCTCCAGAAGGCTCAACAGTGTTGTCTATTGTCCCAGACCCACTCCTCTCCATATTCATGTTGGGTTAGGACACATGCCACTACCAGAGACAAGATTTCACATCTTTGACATATCTCAGTGTCAAGATTTATTCACAACCTAAAGTAATCTGGATGCGCCACAACCACTGGCTTGCTTTTTCAGCAGCCCAAGACAAACTCCTTTAAAGCTCCTTTGATTAAACCCAAATCCAACAGTGTTGTGGTTGATTTAGCTACAAAGCCTCTAACACCTATCTCCATTGGTCTTGTGTGTGCTTGCCAATCTCGTTCCTTTACTTCCACTACCAGTTCCAAATACCTTAGCTTCTTCCTTTCAAATTCACCGTCCTCAATCGCATGTTCAAAAGGAATCGTTAACTCATTATAGTACACAAAATGCTCATACTCAGAATACAACTCCATGTCTGGTCTCAGTCACAACAATACTCGTTTATTCTCAAACAAAAAGGCAGATGATTTTAAAGCCTGATAATGTCCACCATGGGTTAGGCTAGTTTTACACCCAGACAGAATTTCACAAACTTAAATGGATCCTTGTAGAATGCAATCCTAGCTTGTTCCTTCTTCTTCCTTCTTCGCCTGAGGAACTCAGCCTTAACATAGCCAGTCTACTCTCTACCTCTAAACTAATACCTTCTATCTGTTCACCACCTGCTTGTTTCCATTGCTTCTTCAGCTGCCTCCTTTCATAAATCAGCCTTTCTATTTCAACCTGTCTCTTTACTTGGCTTGACCTTGCTTTTCCTTCCTAGCTTTCTGACCAACCGCCATAATTATAGATGACCTCACCCATGCAATTCACCTTTCAATCTTTCTTAAATTCCATTTAAATCATCACGGATGCAATTCCATTCCTTGACTTCAGAGGCCCCTCCATCCACATATACAAACCTGAAGAGCTTTCCCCAAACTGTCTGTATCCATGTGCATCCCCTTTCCTGTAGTGGAAGCCATGCCAAATCCACATGGTCTGTCAGTGAGTCAACTGCCTGCTCCTTAACTCAGATAAAACAGCTTGTAGGCCCTAAACAATTTAGGTAATCAGGTAATTGGTGTCATTATCAACCAAGACCTCCTACTTGACTAAAAAACTAGACGTAACGCAAAGCGTTACAAAATATGACCGCCGAACTGTTCAGTAGGTTTTAACACAGAATGAGTCATGGTTGTCAGTGTGTTTGTGTGTTTTTATGTGTTTTGTGTGTGTACATTGGTTTGTGTTTCATTTTTATGTATTAAAGGAATTATTTGTGATAGATTTTGATGATTTGGTAATGTTATGTTTTGTGTACTACTTTTTTGTGGATTGTTTTGGTATATTTTTCTTTTGCAATGTAGTTTGTTAAAACAGGTCACATAAAGAGGTGTGGAAACAAAGTGAAGTTTCCAACCACCAACAGGTGGCGCTATAGGTGATATAAGTCAGGCATATGTACGGGTTCGGGCCAGCAAGACATTTTCTCTGGATCAAACAATGTTCGCAAGAGTTATAAGAGACTTTGGGCCTGATTTACTAAGATTGCGACCGCTGCTTAATCTGCGGTCGCACATTAACGCACAGTGTTTTTGCGCATTTTCCGTGGTATTTATCAAACCAGATCTGCGCTGGGCAATCTGTGCTTACACCGCCCTTTAAAGGGCCTGATTTACTTATATTGATTTGCGAGCGCAGCTTAATCTGCGCCTTTGCCAGGCGCAAATTAACGCACGGTGTTTCCCCGCATTTTCTGTGATATTTATCAAGCCAGATTCTGTTTCGGTAAACGTGTTCGTGGATTGAAGGTGGGACTGTTTGCATGTGGGTGCGATCAATGGCTCCGATTACGTTCGGAAAGTTTAATTTCAGCTATCGTAGTGGGGAAATGTATATTGACTAGTGCGCTGTAGCAATGCGTCGAGCACCTGGGTGAATATTTGGCTGAGTGAAGGCTGAGATATACCAACTGCAGATGCTATAACTGTTTGAAATTATTCGGAGGCCAATATTTGCAAATGTTGCCAGAGGTTTAACACCTGATGGAATGGAATGTGATCGCTGGGTGGAGGGTTCGATGTCGTCTCTGATCTGGTCCAGCTCTTATAACTGCTGCCATATCAAAGTTTTCAGACTCAATGGAAATGCGCTTCCTGGTTAAGACGTGCTTTTATGAGGCGGAGAATTAGCCCGCAAATCAGAGACGTGCGCTCGCCAGGCAGTTTAGTAAATACCACGCAATACATCATTAGGCGCACTCCTCCCATTAAATAGCGCTTCACGCCCACGTTACCACCCACGTTTCCGTGCCATCCCACCTGTTGGCAGGTACACAACCTCAAAGCGTTAATATGCGACTCTACTCAAATGCGCCCCCTTAGTAAATACCGTTTTATGTTTACGACCACTATTTTACGCCAGAAATGGGCGCAATCCTGTTAGTAAATCAGGCCCTTTGTGTTTTGTGGCAAGCACTGGCAAGTTGGCAAAGTTTGAGGGTCTGCCACGCCCACACCTTCCGACTAATGAGAAAATCCAATATAACTTTTAGTCACCCATGGCTGAAGAGTAACCTGACCACATTTCAAGGCGTTACCATTCAATTTGTCGGAGGAGTTCGATCAGATGCGAGGTGTGAAAACGCCGTCAAAACGCATCTTCCACTCAAAATGGCCGACTTCCTGTGGACCTGCCACCCAAGCATGATGTAGACGTGTACCGAATTCCATCAAGCTACACCAAAATAACCCCAATGCACAGGGTTTTTTGCAATGTTCTAGGGGGCGCTACAGAGCCATTTTGCAAAAACTCTACCGAAGATGGACGGTTACATGCTTGATGTCCCTGGCAAATTTGGTAATTTTCCGAGCACTTTGACATATATTCGATTAAAACACCTAATTTTTGCTTTTTCATTTTTATCTAGGTGGCGCTATACATGTAATGACTGGTTATGGTATGAGTTGACATGGCCCCTTGTCACAAACATACAAGAACAATTTGGCCCTCCAAGGCCCTACGGTTCTCGGGATATTCGAAGAAAACTGTGTCGTGCCACCTACAGGCCAGTTGGTGTATAATCATAAATCAATTTATTGCATGCCCCCCCGTGAACGGAATTCCACGAAACTTAACGTGCAGTCAGAAAGTGTCATAATGATCCCACACCTCCGATTTCGTGCAGTTCTAACCTTGTCAACTTACAATTAAAATGTTTTACCACACTCGACACTTTTCATTTGTAACTAGGTGGCGCTATACATGAAATAAGTGGTAGTGGAATGGTTGACGTGGCCTCTTAAGACCACCATACAAAAAAAATGTGGTCCTCCTAAGCCCTACGGTTTTCGACTTATTCACAGAACAATGGTTCCACGCTCATCTAGTGGGGCTACATGCCCACCAAATTTGGTGCACCTCGGTGTTTCAGTGTCCCGGGAATCTTTGACAGAAAATCGACTGTCGCGCGGCGGTCATAATAAAACAGATCTCAAAGACATCATTTTGGCACAATATTGCCAAATTCAGAAAAGTCCTATCCCATCAAGATGCAGAAAAACAAATCCACACTTGTATTACGTCGCACCTAGATTACTGCTATGCTCTCCTGTCTGGGTATAGCAACAACTCAATAAAGAGCCTCCGGCTTATACAGAACTTAAAAATACTGTACTTGTATTGTACTTGCTTCTCTGCACTGGCTTCATGCTAAAAGTAGAATTGATTTCAAAGTACTCCTTCTAACATAAATGCCCTAAATGGCCTAGCTCCAAATTGCCTCAAGGAATTAGTTGTCCCCCTATTGCCAACCAAGATCACTTTGTTCCCAGAGCGCAGGTCTCCATGTAATTCCAGAAATATCAAAAAGCACAATAGGAGGCAGAGCCTTCAGGTATCGAGCCCCCCTCCTGTGGAATAATCTTCCTGCTTCCATTGAAGATGCAGACACCCTTTCCATATTCAAATTGAGACTAAAGACATTTCTCTTTAGTGCATCCCATATTCATGAATAATGCATAAAAAACCCGTCACCTGTCGTAACATTCTTCACTTCTACTTGCAGACCATGTTGTTGTGTTAAGCAGGAGTAGGACAGTGCGTGTTGTATTATGAAGGATTGCCTTTACGGATTCCAGTGTAAAGTCTTGATCTGATTTCTTCTCTGAAAGCCAGTGTAAGGTCTTGATCTGATTTCTTCTCTGAAAGCCAGTGTAAGGTCTTGATCTGATTTCTTCTCTGGAAGCCAGTGTAAGGTCTTGATCTGATTTCTTATCTGGAAGCCAGTGTAAGGTCTTGATCTGATTTCTTCCCTGTGTAGTAATATTAATCAGGGTCCTTTCTCCACTCTTCAAACCTACTGAGCCCTTCTCCTCCTCCTATCATATCTACCTTTCCATTTGTATCTGTTCTTTCCCCTCCCCATAGTTTACTTCGGGCATTAAAGTCATCTGATACGATTTAATATTCTCTAACATCTGACATGGATTGTAGTAACTAATGACCACTAACAATCTCTCCATAAGCCACACATGAACTGCAAGGTCAGCCCCTACATCCAGGATTCTATATTGAAGATCTCTTAATAAATGCTGCACACCCACCTCCTCCTGTTTCCGGCTATAAAAGTACTAGTTTCCTTTTGTACACTGTGATCTTATCATCTCTTTCATGTTTCCTATTGCTAACAGATGGCAGAGGCATACCAAATTCCCTTCTGTCCATAACATTTTGTCTATAGGACACCCTCTGCTCTACTCTCACCTTTTGCACTTCTATTGCTTGTGCCATTACTGCACGACCCTTAAAAGCTACATTGTGTGCTCCCCCGCAGTTACAACTGTGTGGCTCTGCATCCTTCCCACATTTCCTATAGTCGTGGTAACCTCTGAATTTAGCACATCTCCCTTTGCACCTTGAAGCCACATGTCCTCTGGCAATTGTAACATCTTAATGGTTTGGAAAGGCAAGCCTTCACAAAGTAGCTCATGAACCATATAAACACCCCTTTGGGAAGTACTTAACAATCACACTCTTTTAACACTGACTTTGTTTTCTTTCTTTTCGTTTCTAAATAAGTACAATCTGCTTGCTTTCATCACTACTGCTCCTCTTATAATGCCCTTAATCTCTTCTCTTTTTATCTCTAAGGCGCCCATGAAATCACCCCTCTATTTCCTACCCATTCTCCATGAACTTCCCTCTTATTTTAATATCCCTTTCCTTTTTGAGTTCATTAATATATCACATTTCAAGCAAGATCATTGCAGATCTCACAGCAGATTTTTAATAATGGAAGTGAATTTGGCCTACCATCTTAACTCCCCCTTCCTCCCTAAATTGCAAGATCCCTTTAAATCTTTCTTCATTCAATCTACGGCTCCCTTGAACTCCTTTGTAAAACAAACCTGGATTGCTGCTGCCACCTGCCATCCTTCTCCTTTCTGCTTTTTTAGAAAATAAATCAATCAGATCCATGTTTTCCTCTACCTCGTACGTTGTGTCTTGTTATAACCCTTAACACTGCTGATATTATCCTTCAAAAAAACATCTTTGCTCTTATGTCAGTATGTCATGACTTTCCCTTTTAAGTTTTTTATAAACCGCTGAAACATTTTAAAAGCCTTTCATCTGTCATTAACATTTATGAATCAGTCACCCCATAAAACCAATATTACAAGCTGATCACATAGACACAAAAAACAGTACTGGAAGACATAATTGGAGACAATATCCACCTGTCATCACTGTATTGATTAAGCATCATCTTGACAGACTCTGTTACATTAGGGGAGCTGTTGCAGCGGTTGTGATTGGCCTCAGGGAATAATGACATTATAAGGGTCATGGCTGCAGATATTGATCATTCTGTACACTTTTCCTGGTTTCATTTCCTAGTTTGTACATCATCAAGATCAGATGAACTTCCTAGGGAGCATGATGTGGGATAATTTTTGCAGTGGTTTTCAAATGATCATATACAATACAAAGGTGGCCCTATACACTGACTAAGAGTTGTTTTGTACAGAATATTTTGTATCAATGATTGTCAGTGTAGGATGTAGACAGCCGTTTCCACAGTGCCCTTTCACATAAAACCACACCAAATACACACTTAGACTCTCAAATTAATCTATTTTATGATTATTTCAGCAGTATAAAAAAATACACACAGTAGACTGACACTATTGTCTAGATCGCTGACTGGTTATTTGCACACAGTGATGTACACACAATGCAAATTCCCTTTCAGCACAGCAAAACAGCTCTCCTCTCCAGCCCACTATTCAATCATAGACCTTTGCATGGGCCCCTTGGCCTTGGGCCCTTTGACCCGTCATGATAGCAAGCCTGGCTGTATAGTAGTATAGTGTAGGACCAGACTGGGGCATTGCGTGACATTGGCAACCTAGGCGGTCACCCAGGGTGCAAAATGCCAGAGGGGAGCCACAGAAGCTGATTACGACTCTCAAGACAATTATAGACTAGTGGCACCCTTCTACTCAGCTCCTGAGCTATAGCCCATTTGTTTATCTGCTTCTCCGCTCTAGCAGGAATTCTTCCAATCGCTGGCTCCCCCCTCTCTCTCTGTTTATACAGTATATAAACTGGACAAAAAGGATTTGGAGTTTTAGTCAGGTATACAAGCACAATCATGCTGAGGGAACTCAATGCACATTACCACAAGGTATGATGAGTTACCACAAATGTACCTTAAAAACAGACTTAAAATCCATGAAATGAAAGTCATCCTCTGTATTTTATTGTGTACGCATGCACCCGCAATATGACGTCACTGCAATATGTGCAGGGTTGTGCTCTCTGAAATCCAGCAAAGAATTTGGCCGCCATCTTCTTCTTACCGACATTGTCAAGTAAATACATTTAAGTCTAATCTAGCTTGTTCATCTCTGGCAACGGCAATTAATCATGCAGTCTCTGTCTCAGACAACCCGTTACCACAACTGTTGATGCACATTTTCTAGTTTGTTCTGATTATGTGTGTGCTCACTGCTCCTTAGTACAGGATAGGTCAAATGCAGAGGTGGAACCTGAATGCTCACTGAAATTATGTGTGTGCTAATAAAGAACTAAACTTAACTCTCAATGATCAGGTTCTGTGCCTTTTCTCTGCCAGAGTGAAGAAAAACACTCTCTTTGACTACCATCCAAAAGGCTTCTGGCCCAGACAACATATCTGGTTGTTTGCAGAAGAACTCAAGGATTGTTGTCCCCAGGCACGTGCACAGACATTTTGGGGGGCAGGCGCTCAAAAAAAAAAAAGGGGCACCCATCGCCAAAATTATTTATGAAATTAAAAATAATAATGATAAATAAAAAAAACACAGAAGGATATTTTCAACTTATATATTAGTAGGGTAACTGATTCTCCCTCATTTGATTGGCTCGTTGATGGAATGTTTCAAGTTAAAAGGGAGTGGCTACTCTGAGCTGCTTGCTGAAGTTCCCTGTCCTTCTGCTTCTTGAGTCTGTCTTTTTTTGGGATTATGCTGCAAATGTTATGGATAATAATTTTACTGTTTTCTGAAGGTTAAAGCATAAGCAGCATTACACTAATTATGCTGTTCTCAACCTGTGTTTCCTCTTGGCAGGATGAGCTACAGCTAGCTTACATTTCCCTTATTTTACTCTTTTTCACCCTCTACAATTACTTTTCAGTTTGATCGTAAAACAGGCAAAACGAAGAGATACATAAATATCACGTTAAACAATGTGGGACAAGGATAGCATGACACCGAGAGCTAGCATTGTTTACCTGCTATTTTCTAATTCTCTTGACATTTATAAACTTAAATTCCACATACTTTTGAAATTGTCTAAACGGCATTTATACAACACAAAATATGCACTTTCAGACAAATAATGTCGAACGACAGCAAACAGCTGGACAATGCTTTGAAATCAAGTCAGTTGTTTGTTTATTTTTTTTAGGAAACGTCGGACCAGTTATGTTTTCAGACGTAATGTTTTCAGCGGCACTAATGTTGTTGTTAATTTATAACAAACAACGTTTGGGGGGTTGCACAAACACCGTCATTACCTGTTTGTCTGATGCTGCAGGTCAGTGAAGAAGTAGGCTGCAACTCAGCACTGATGTGGGGGATGAGGAAGGAGGGCCGCGGCGGGGGCTTGTGAGCACCGCAGAGCATAGGCATAGAATACTATTCTATGTCTATGCCGCGGAGCATGTCGGGACAAAATCCTCACAAGAACTCAAATAAATGCCCCCTCAGATATCAAAACACATTTGGGGAAATTGATGACAGACAGACTAATTTGCATTCTAAAAATATCGATGAATGAAAAAAAAATTGGGCTCCAGAAAAAAGGGCACTTTTTCTCAACCAGGGCACAAGGGCTGGTGCTTGATCACCACTAGGGGTCTATCTGTGCACGTGCCTGGTTGTCCCCACATGCTTCAAAGCCACCATCATTATACAAGTGACTTAGAAGTCATCCCTGTCCTGCCTCAACGACTGTCATCTTCTGCCACCATGAAGTGCTTTGAGAGACTAGTCATTCACCACATCAAATCCATACTGGCGCCTCTTTCAGTTACACTTAGCCCTCACACACCAGGACAGGAAGGACTCACATGTTAGAATGCTGTTCATAGATTTCAATTCAGTATTCAACACCATCATCCCTCAGCAGCCGATAAGGAAATTGGACCTGCTGGGCCTGAACACCTCATTCTGTAACTGGATACTGGACGTACTCAATGAGAGACCACAGTCAGTAAGGATTGGCAATAACACATAGAGCACCACCACACTTAGCATGGGGGTTTCCCAAGGATGCATGCTCAGCCCCAATACCAACCACTTCATCAAATATAACGATGACACAATTTTGACAATGAAGAATCAAACAACAGGAACGAGGTGAATCACATGGTGACATGGTGCAAAGAAAATTTAATAATTATGTGTACCGGTACACTATATCTACATAATTATTTATTACAATCAGGGCTTCATTTTATTAATTTAAGCGTGATCCTTCCAGAACAGGTTTTGGGACCATTTTGTTATTGAATGTCTGCCTTCTGGTACCTATTTGTGCAGATCCCGTATATAATAACAACAAAATAATAACATAAAATAAGATATGGGCCATTCTACCGAATTCGTGTAATATGCAGTCCCTCAACAATAAAAACTATTTACAAAACAATTAGGTATTTAGGCATAGATATTTAATAAGAAAATGTTATGGTCTATATAAACCCAATGCATTAAATGAGATAGTGATAAGCTAAATATATACAAAATCATCATTTATAGGGTACTTTCTATTGTGAAGTAGCTGTCCCCAACCCTGACATCTAAATTTCAATGCCTGTAAATAACACTTTTACATTTTTTTTTTGATTTTTTTCAATTATCTAATTTCAAAGATCTTTATGATTGGGTTTAAACATAACTCTGAATATTTAGATTTATTGTGGGTTTAATTTTTAAATAAATAAACTATACTCAAAAAATCATGTCCCCAGTTTTCATGTCCCTACCGAAACACAAGAGTTTTAGTCCATTGGCTGAGCCTGTGTTTTAGCCATGACCCTGCATTTTTGACCATGCAGTGACACTGCATCCCTGTCCCTCATGGTTGAATGGTAAGTAGCTAAATCCCATAGTTTTTATATAAATGTGTTCCAAAGTCTGAAAATCGACGTGTAACCTTAAGAATTGTCACTACCGAAACCCATGTTTTCTCCAATTAAGTAAACCTTTTGGGGTTTCATGCAAAATCTTATGTTTATTCAAAGATTTGTTTGCAAGCCGTGTACTTGCTAGAATTCTTTATTTATGCTTAAAGTTAGCTAGAATTGTCACTACCGAAACATATTGTAGTGACCTGATGATCTGATGACCCAATTCTGTAGAATGGCCCATATATAATCTAGCCCTCACATGCAAGAAACAATCTACTGTATTTCGAATTATGCTTGTCACTATCTAGATTGGTAAATAAACTATGTGTATTATTTAATGTTATCTACTTTGTCATTCTGTCATTTACCATTGAAAATACCAGCTAGGGTGACACCTAGCTTTTTCTGCAGCCAACATCTGCCACAAGCAACAGCAACCAATGCCTGTGAGTAACAATGGTGAATATCATGCATTCTGCAAGCTCTGTTACATCACCAATGATTTCAGCTCAAAGAGGCTTGAATGTTTTTTTTATCATGAAGCCTATGTGCTCATGCGTTCCAGATTATAATAGAATATACGGTGGTATAATCTGGTATACAGTGGTATAATTTGCCAGGTAGAGTTAGTGATCCTCTCATCTAATAAAAAAGACCTTTATGTCCTCTCAGATGATTTATAATCTTTGAGTTCTCTGTTGCAACTTTGACCAACATTTTATTAAAGATGATTCTGATTGAAAGGGAAGGCGGCAAGCAAAGCTATCCTCTACCCAACATATAACTTCCTAGTAAGTCATCACATCTTGAAACGGACTCTTCCGTGGCAATATCCAGGCAATTTCAAAGGTCTGGCCTGTTCCTGACAGCTTTACTTGGTGAACTGTGAAGGCATTAGCACTTGTAGAACAGACAGAGGGGGTCAGGAATGAAATTGAGTTGCCTGCAGAGTAACATTTCCATTGGCTTGAGACATCCCGGGAAAGCTCTGATAAGAGAGGTGAGTTTCACATTGCTAAGGTTTCAGTTTCTCACCCATTTCCTTGGAAGAGTTACCACCAATGAGGGAGGAAATCACTTCATGAATAGAGCAACAGAAAACAAACCTCTGTGAAGGTCTGCCTGAAATCTGATGACTTTACTTGCTAGTATCACATCATCTGTTTGGTTCCCAGCATGCTTTCTTGTCAAGCTTAGGAAAAACAACTAATGAAATAAAAACAAAATACAAGGATTATGCATCCACTCTAAAATGGACATTTGATCTCTGTAATGATCATGCAGAGGAACCCTTACACTAACCCTAACCCGAGTTTGGGATTCAGAATATATGCTTATTACAACATTTATTATTTGACTTGTTTATTTGTTTTACTATTAGGCTTTTATTTGGCCTACAGTGTGCCTCCTCTCCTCTCACAGGTCTGTCTTTAGAGCCGCCAAGGCATGAGGCATTTGTCTGTTTGTGCATGAAATCATACATTTTCATGAGCCCTCTGTTCACCTTCAAGTAAAGGCAGATGTGACTTTCTTCAGGCCAGTTCAAGATAAATAGCATAAAAAAAAATCATTCTTCTTTCTGAAACCCCCTACAACAAACAGCCACACTATATTTTGGGGGGTGGTGAAGAATGGCTAATGCCAAAAGAGACTCACAGTCTACTTGGGGGTGGTATGTGAAATTATTATTTTTTACCCAAGAGGTGTTCAGTGAGAAATGAAACTTTTGACAAGTGTAGTTCAGCTTTACAGAGAGGTGTCATTCATTGTTCCCGATACAAGCTCCTACTCTAGACAGCCTCTGTTCCTCTGGTCAGATTGTCATTGAAGTCCTATTTCAGCTTCCATTATTACAACAGAAGAGTAATCTTGTGTGAGTGATAGGCAATTGAGGCAGTCTTTTTTTGAAAGATGTTATCAGCTTTGCTCCTTAATCTAAAATCCTTCAATGCTTGGCAGTGAGAAGGAAAATACCAAAACCATTTGCACACACACACACACACACATACACATAGAGAGAGAGAGAGAGAGAGAGAGAGAGAGAGAGAATTGTTATGTGTAAAAATATTGCAGGAGCTTCATAGGTTAACACTTTGTGAAAGAGTTGTCTGTAAAGCATTAATATGTCAATGTTTTTAAGGTATGCATGCCCTTCTACAGCGCCACCTATAAGCATACAACATACATATAAATAAATATATAATTACTGAAATTATATAAAGCTATTTATGGATAGTTAGTGAAGTACATATCGAACCCCACAATCAGAATATGGCTCTGTTGTACAATTTACCGGACATGGTCACTGTCACTGTCAATGCCTGTCCCATGTCTTACAAAATGTGGTACTGTTTTGGTCATGCTAGCATGACTGCCTTAAAAGAGCATTCTGCAAAGACAGAATCAAAGAGGCAGATATTCACGCCAACCTGGTCATCACTGAGGAGTGTTTGTTTATTTGGTACTGTAAAATATTAGTTCAACCACCATGAGGGAAACACTCAGGGTCAGATTCAGCTGTATGCATTGCCATGGCAACATTAGGAACATTAATGAACAGACTTCACTATGTTAGTGTCCAATGCCATCATTAAAATAATAATAATTATTATTATGTGTAGTGAAAAAGAATGTCATACTCCTCACTGTGTCTTCATTTATCTTGACACTACATTAAGTAATGTAACAAAGTGTTTAGCAGAATCAGTGCTCCAACCTGAGTATGATTTAATAGGAAACAAAATCTTACCTGTGTCTCACTTTTTGTCGCACATTACTGAAGGCTGTAATGCCTGACATCTGTTTATTTCATATACTGTAGGCCTATATGGTTAAATAACTCAATGTTGATATGTCACGATTATTGTTAACTTTTACTTTTCACTACAGCACATTTCCAGGAACCACTTTGATATTTAAACTGTAGAGATAAGACGTGGCTCTCCTAGGTTTTAAACAAAGATGTAGGCTACATTTCGCAACAAGGTCAAACTACAGTGCGCCTCCCATATTGTTGGTCATACTTATCCAAACGAGGTGTCAGTCTGCTTTGGATTTTGAGTGTGGTAGCCTAAGAAATTATCCAAATGACATGGCGGGCGGACTGATCTTTGAGCATAACATTACACAATTGAAGAATGCTATGTTTGTAAATGTTTTGCTAACAAATGTTATCTACTGGCTTGGAGGCGGGGTGATGTGGTATTGCTTTAATGATTTTGTCTCCTCTGCTTCATTGAAATGAGTCTACCCTAGTTAGCAAGTGTAAGGGCCGGAAAAGCAAATACTAATAATCCACCACTGAATGATGGTGGAAGTAGCCGACTACGCCAGCCCAGCAGGGCAGTAATTAAACTGATGCCAAATACACAGGTTCGCGGTTTGTGGCTGGCTAAAATACACACACACAATAGGCAAGAATGTAGTAAATTACAATTTTAATACCACAGAGTAAAAGCAGATACACACATATCAATAAGGGACAGTGGGCAGTCCACTAGTCCCCAATAAATAGGTAAACACTGTATAAATATGAATAAATAACAATTGTTTAAATAGCAAGACTCAATGTTTGGCAACCATAAATACTGTTCATGTGATACCGAGGATAAGTCACCAATCTGGCAACACACAGGCTACTCACATACACCGGTAGCGTCAAAGACGTCAGAATAACAACACGATGCTCAGTTACAAATACATATTACAGATACCTCCGGAGGTCAAAGCCTGAACAGGCGAGGAAGCACAGGAACCCTGCGTGACTGGTGGAGGAACTCCCCAGGTGGAAAGCAAGCCTGTAGCAGAGCTGGCTGGAGAGGCACAATAGCCGCGGGGACGTTATCCCATAAACCAACACCACAAGCCGTAGCCACTCGAACGCAACCAGGCCGCTCTCGGATTCCGGTGCTCCCTTCACAAAGAACGTTTTATGGATGTGTTCCCGTCTGTATTAAATACAGCTTTCCATTACTTCCTGGATTCGCCGATTGGTGGAGCTAAAACGGAGGGGGAGGACAGCAATCAGTGGACAAATGATTAAGAGAGGGAGAAGACAAGGCAATGGGGCAGTCCTACTATATGTCACTAAACACCTGTGAAACACGGTAACAATTTACTTCCTGGTTATGTTTGTAAACACGATCACTGCACTCTTATATTATCACACAACAAACCGTAAAAACATCCACACCACTCGTGATAGAATGCACACGTGAACTTACAAGGGCTACCCATTACACAAGCTGCTGGCCCTGAACTCCCTTCCTCCTACTTTTAAATGAAAAAAATAACCTTCTGTTACACAATGTGGTCTCTGACTTCACAGTTTTTTTCCTCAGCTAAAGAGTTGATTTCACAACCCTGGTTCCACAGCTCCAACCCGCCATCATTGGCTCCGACACTTCGTTTTGCTGCTGCTTGCCAAGGTTGCCAAATCTCCTTCATGTAGTAGTAACACCATGTTCTATTCATCTGTTTTACCTGCTTTGCAACATCAAGGACCATGATGGCACTTGTCTTCAACAACAACATATATGCACATAGATGTATAAGCCTGTAATTCCAGTTCCTCAGCCTGACTCTCAGCTCTCCCCCTCAAGCTGCTCTCCCCTGCAAGGAGCCAATGCAGCAACCACAGCTCCTCTGCTGCTGTGTACCCATGGAGGTGATGTATCTGTTAAGGCCATTCACGCTAGCGGGGGCTCCTAACTGGAGTGTGCTGGTGGTTACCATGGTAACTTAACAAGTAAGCAACATTGCTGTCGTAGAATATCATCTATTTAGTCCCATTGGTAGTAATCCAGTCACTGAATATTTGCTTTAAAATAAAACTCTAGCCATTTTTCATGCCACCAACCCACCAATTTTACCCTGTCAATAGTTGCTTGACTCATTGAGAGGGGTATGAGACTATGAACATGAGTGACTGTTTTTGTCTCTCAGTGTGTGCATGAGGTTGCTGATGTGCATCTCCATATACCATAACTTCTATGAATACTTATACATTGATAGCTTGCTTCTTCACGTTTAATTAAAGTTATAATTGAGCTCACTGGCATGGTATGCAGGTTCATGGTGCCTCTTATACTGCCACTCTCCATGTAAAAAGGACTTTCACAATGCTATACAACCCTAGTGTCATTTGTCTTCGCCTGATTGCATAGGTATTCCTGTAAAAATGTGCCTTTATCTATTGAATGTATGTGTTAAATTTTTTTCTTTTCTCTCCACTTTACTTCTTCAAATTTGTATCCTTTGCCAGGCTGGCAACTCCCTCACTCTCAACAGCACTATGTAAGCACATTAAATTAAAAATAGAATTATGACCATTTCATTTCACAATTAGTATTAGTGAACATTTAACCTTTCTGTGTTTAAAAAAATATGAGTCTTCACCAGAATAGCGGCGTAGCATGTAGACAACCAGTAGAGACAGAGACACAACATTCCTTCTCTGACCAGACTCTATGTTTAACTCTAACCTCCACCATCACAACATCACTTCACCAAAGGAGTATTTGTTGTACGTGGTTTAGTGACAAACCTGGATAAGTTAACTCAGAGTAAGTTGTAAATATCCTAATAGCAGAGCCCTCTGACGTTGTTTTCCTAGGAGAATGAACCAATGGGGGTTATTTTATTAGGACGTTTACCACTTACTCTTAACGAGTTAACTTATCCAGGTTTTTTCAGTAAACCACGTACGACGATTACCCCCCTGATAGTAGGGTTATTTTTTTGGCTGCACCAACCTTGAACAGCACTCTGTCACCCTCCTCCATTTCCTTGGAAACCTTGGATGCGTTGAAGTACACACTTTCATGAAGCAGTGAGCAATAGAGAAGGTCACCACACTTTCTTAATGGATGGAGACTTGATTCTGCAAAAGTGAAAAAGTAGAACATTGTTGTTATTATTATTATTATTATTTTTTTTGTTATATAAAGTCCGCCAAGGAGGTACATTTTTCACCCCTGTCCATTTGTTTCTTTGTTCAGCATTACAGAAAAAAACTACTAGGTTGATTTTAATGAAAGGTGTAGTATGGGGCAATGAAGGAACCATTACATTTGGGAGCGGCACCAGGGCACCTGCATGAATTTAGTTTTGCTTTTGCTAGCGTTGTAAATATGGGATTAAAGGAGACAATTACATAAACAGTATGTCAAGAAGTGCCTTTTACCATCTAAGGAACATTGCACGGCTTCGCCCAGCGCTCACCCAGCAGAGTGCAGAAGTCCTTGTGAATGCATATGTGACATCCCGCCTCGACTACTGTAATTCCATCTTGTCTGGAATCCCAAATAAGCTACTCCACCGGCTCCAACTCATCCAGAATTCTGCGGCAAGGATGGTAACACGCTCTAAATCCACCAACCATGTTACACCATTGCTTATGCAACTGCACTGGCTTCCAGTAGCCTACCGAATTCACTTTAAAGTCCTGCTCCTGGCCTACAAGTCCCTACACAACAGTACCCCCACCTACCTCTCTGACCTCCTAGAATCTTACACTCCTGCCCGCTCACTGAGATCCTCCTCAGCAGGCCTACTGCATGTCCCTAAGGCGAACCTCAGCACCCTTGGAGAGAGGGCTTTCAGCTACATCGCCCCCAAGTTGTGGAATTCACTGTGAGACTACATCAGACACTGTAACTCAATTACTGACTTTAAAAGCAGACTTAAAACTAATTTCTTCAAGATAGCTTATGGACTGACTGACTAACTTTTATTTTCTTTATTTTTATTTATTTATATGAGATGATTGTAATTCTAACAACCTGTTTGTGAAGTGGCCTTGGGTGTCATGAAAGGCGCTTTAAATAAAATGTATTATTATTTGTATTATTAATTGGGCCTTGGTGGAGGGATGTGCTCTACTGAGTGCCATACTTTTTTATTTTATTATTATTACTACTATTAGTGTTGTTGTTGCTGCTGGTGGAGGTATGATTGATTATTGTTAATATGTTTTTATATTAAGCAGACATATCACAGAAAGATCATTATCTTGAAAGATTAGCTTGGAAGAGATGACTGCCATAACTGAATAGGAGTTTACTTTTGAACCATGTATTGAAATGGTCAATTCTCACATTTTGTTGCCTGAAATAATCAATGAGATACCACAGACATACACCCTTTGTTCTCTGATACTAAAGAAGAAATTAATTCCTTATCCTCAAGATCTAAGATGGGTGTAGACCTAGCTCTGTTTCTCAAGACCCCCCATGCTCCCTCCCTGTCTACCCAGGATTACTTTCACAGTATACTTGGGCAATAGCATCACTGTTGTTGCTGCCAAATTAGCCCGGCCAGCTTGCCAGACATTGATTGTACACTCAGCAGAAAGAAAGGAGGGTGAGAGAGGAGTTTGAGTGGCCTTATCAGGTCCAATCATCTTGGTCCAGAATAGGTTGTGTAGTTGAGAGAGTCTTTCAGGACAGATAGGCTACAGAAGACAGAGCTCTCAAAGACAAATACATTTTTTAAACTTTAATACTGTTTATCATTTAACCCACTTGAATAGTCATTCATAATTACATACATTTCTCATGTTGACATTCAGATTCAATTCTGGGCATTCTTCTCATGAACATTTCAGGAGTGTAAATAATCTCTTGACATGGGTATGTTTATATGACGACTTAGTCAAGTGATTGCCTTACCTGTAACTTGCACAAAGGTTTTCATTGGTGTCAAACAGTTGTCCGGCTATTTCCTCGATATTCATTTACAATGTTGCTCAATTTCCCAGTGTGGTTCCTGTTACAAAAGGGAATCTCTTCATTCTGTTCTGAATTCACAGTGACATGGATCAATTGTGTTGGAACTGGAAACAGCCAAGTTTCCTCTACTTCAAATGTAATGTTTTTTTTTTTATGCCACTGTTGCCTCACATTTTCATTGCTTTTGGTGCAAAATAAATAACTGAAAGACAAATTGATTTGAACATCAATGCAACAAAATAAATTAAAAAGATTCCAAACAATGGTTGCAATCACTACCTTTGGGGAAATTAATATGATTCAGTCCTACAAGAACTCCATGTTTTATCTCAGATCATTAACATTGAACACTAAACCGCGTAATACTGGTTCAAACTGAATAAGGTTGATACATCTGTTACATTATTGGTAGCTTCCCAATTTAATATCAGCATAGCAAGTAGTACATTTTGGTTGGTGGTTCTGTTACAAATTAATGCAATCAAATTGAGGCTGGAGGCCTGCAAAATGTTTTATAGTCTTATATTTTATAAGCACAAATTATATGTGTTTGTACCATTGAAACAACATTATTAAGGTATCAGGAAACTATATATTAATAACATACAAATAAATGCTGATTCCCTCAAGAAACATTTATTCATTTTAATAAGATACATTTCTTCGATATAAAGTTATGTGAAACTATCTTAATTTTGTGATTTATCAATAGCTCAGAAATGTTGAAATGTTGCACAACCATCAGAATTTGTAAATAAAAAGCTGTTTCATGTTTAAAGTTAATTTGTTATTTGTATTACTGAATGGAGGTCTGTTTAACTTTCATACCAGCTATGACGTCCTTATGTAATCACTTTACCACTTAAATTAAATGTACTTTATTCAGTGTACTTGTGAATGAATTGTATGTAATACTATGTACGTCTCTTCTAAGTAATCATTTTAAACATGACAATCATTTTAAACATGACACTTGCTTCTTTCACATAAAAATCAAACTAATTGAGGCAAATGTACACATATACGTCTGTGTTGATGACGTAGTGCAGTTCAGAAGAAGTTGAAATGAAGGACTGATTCGATCAACAGCTGGGCAGCTTAGGGAGTGATGGACAGCTAGCTACAGTTCTTCTAAATTATTTTCCTGAACAAACCAATCAGGTCCAGATGCATTGTTTAAAAACAAAATACCCCCATACCTACTCCACTTGGTCTTGCCTGTCAGAAATCTAGAATTCCATTTAATAATTAGGATTCTGAGCCTTCTCCTCCTATAAGCCACTGCCATCTCTCTTACCTGTGTACCTATGCCACCTTCAACACCTTCCCCGAGTTAACTCTACATCATCACTCTACTGGACTGCCCCCCTCAGCCTGCAGAGCATACCACCATAAACACACTGGTACCCCTCAAATCGAAAACCGCCTTTTCATCTCCTTCTTTGTTAGACTTACTATAAACTATTAATTGCCCTTCAATGAAACGTTGCTGCCAATTACTGCATGCAACGCTACCATACAAGATAACCTTTACAATAATCCCCAAATAAAATTATGCTATAAAAAAACCCAGTAATTAAACAAAACAGCCTTTGTCTCAAAATGTTACAGCTGTGAAATTACAAAAGTGAGTGAGTCAAAGTTCTGAAGTTCCACCAGACAACCAATGCTCTTGCAAATTATTGGATATTCTAGACTCTTAGAGTAAGGCCAGACTAAGCCGATTTTCATACTTTCCGGAACGTATTCGGGTTTAGTCAATCGCTGCCAGACAAAGCTGTGCTGCGCTGTTCTACGGCCACACACACCCATTGAAACTGGTGAATATGCTGTAGTACATATGCAAAGCCTGTTGGTGGCGCTGTGAAGGGTGCTACCGGAAATGGAGAAGAAGACTCGTAGAAGAACACGACAAGTTACAAATAGTTAAGTTGGTGACAGTTCAGTTTGTCGCCAAGTAGTTAACCATACTGTGCCTTATACATTTCCTATGCTTAAATCATCATTGTTCGACCTGTATGTGATACATTATGTGCATACCTAATGAAAGTAAGGGTTTTCATGAAGTTGCTACTGTGATAGATCGTGTGTATGAAATACCACATTTTGGGCTACCTTATAGTGCTATTAGTAGTGATTAGCACGCTAAGCGGAGATTTAGCTATGTTCTGTTCTTATGTTGATACGCTGTAATAAAGATGTGTTCAATCCTGCTAAGATTTCGACTGGATGAGATATGAATGAGATCCATGTTGCCTAGTGTAATGTCCACTATTATATGTATCTGGTAATATTAGTTGTGTAATTCAGTGCAGTGTAAATTAGTCCCCATAAAGAAGACTGCTTTGGTAACTCAGTGAATAAAACGTGCCCTTCTTAGATCGTTGTTTGCCAGCCATAAACAGAACAGAAGACTTACATTTTTTTGTTTTTATTGCGATTGGGAAGATGTACGTGACTACTCGACAGCTTCCAGCGTTCACGTGGGATAATTACGTCATCAGATTCGCGGATTCAAACCCGATTTGCGGCCAGACAGGCCCTGATAGCAGGGTAGATTGCAACCTTCCCACTCTGGAGAGGGGATTCTAACCTTGACGGAAAGTAACGCTCCAAATGGCAGATTTATCTGGCCGGGAGGCCAGTTTGTCAAGTTATTTTCCGCAAAAGTATGAAAATCCGCTTAGTCTGGCCTGCCCTTTAGCCTGTCACAGAGTGTGGAGCAACAGACGTGAGAAGTGATGACCTGTCAAAGTAAAGGAGCTGATTTATTTTGGGCATCAGTTGTCAAGGCGGGTGTGTATTCTGTCACATACCAGTGAAGGCAATCCTGATATTAGTTGTGTGAAACAGATGCAGGTTGAGATAAAACACAGTTGTAACAGAACTATACTGATGAAAACTGAACACAAAGGGACATTCACTTTTCAGTGAACTAGCAGCTGTGAGGCAAGTTGCATTTACATTTAGTCATTTAGCAGACGCTTTAATCCAAAGTGACGTACAAGGGAGAGAACAGTCAAGCTACGAGCATTAGAGCCCTGGTGTAACAATAAATACTACTTTACACAAGTAATAAACTGTCCAGATTTTGGTACAACCGGCATGTTATCATGTAATACTGCTGCTATGTCATCTTCCAGAAAGATTTGTGTCTTATGTTGTCTGTGTTTAAACCCTTGGTGTATCGAGTATGTCTTATATTATCTGTGTTTAAACATTAAATAAAACATTTGTTCAATTGACTTTGTCACAGTGTGATGCCAACATCATAGATCTTAAATACTTCATTTTCATAACATGATTGTCAAAGAACAAAACCCATACATTGATTCTCTGCTGACAGTCTCTCTGTGAAAGGACTGAGACAAACAATGCTTATCTGCAGTGGATTGTGAGCATGGCCCAGATTCATCATGTAACGCCACATTAGCTTTCTCAATTGGTCTCAATGTTCCAATATCCACACTGTCACCCTGAAGATGGCTTCAGCAAGGAATATCCAATTATTGGCATGAAGACAGTTAAAAGCAAGAAGAAGCCACTTACAGGCAAGAAATACAGCTTTTGTCTGCAGGACAATAATTGTATTTCTTTTCACCGTAAATACCCAGGTACGTAAAATCGATACAAGAGGACCCAATAACAATCAATCTCTGGCTCTGCAGCCTGATTACCATACTTCTTACCCTCAGGCTTTTATTACAGCAGGATCCATGTTAGAAATTCTCACTACAGTGCTGCCTGCTCAATCAATGTGCTATGTATTTGTTGCGTTAAAACAATCCTACGCAGGCTGACGAGAATCAGCATGCTTGTATTTCAAAAAATCTGTATGTGTAAGAGGGATGGGAAATAAGACCTTTCAGAGGAGGCCGAATGGGACACATCTGTAGGAAGAATGGTAATAATAAAAGGTATTTTGAGGTGAGGAAACACACATTTCAAGTGGAGATTAAACTAGAAGTAAAGTTTCAGCATGGTTTACAGAGTGTGCAGGGGGAAATGCCTTTGTCTTTGTCATTTCACAATGCCTTTTTAATGCTTTTTCATTGAAGAACCTAGAGGCCTGACAAGCCAGCTGACTAGCCTTCTGGTTAAGTATTCAGCATGTCAGTCCAAACAAAGAAGGTCCCTTTCTAGTTGGTTCCACTCCAGTGGCCATTGATCCACAGGGACCGGCCCATACGCTCGCTTGAGCAGCCCTGTGCATGGGTGACGCCACTGATGAGAACGCCAGAGGACAAGCCACCTCAGCATAAATAAATAAAAAGGTTCTATTTTTTTTTAAAGTTTGCATTAAATTTTAAAACATGCTCAAAGCCAGAAAAGGCCAATAGTAAATTTAAGAAAAGTGAAATATCTTGGTCCTTTGAGAAGAGCTGAGTTTTGTTGAGATTTTCTGTGGCGATTCTACATTGGTGATGCTTAAAAGGTCTGTGAAGCATAAGGACAAGGGGGACATGCAAAGATAGAATATTGAGAACAGAGCACGAGGGAAACTGAGAAGAAAGGAAAGCAAAGCATTGAAAATTGGATTTTGACATCAGTGGGATCAGTGATTTTGACATCAATGGGATCACTGATTTCACTGGGAAACAGGAACATGAGACCTTGTGTCAGCACATTGTATGATACAAGGAGTACAGTGGTGAGGCACAACCATACACCGAGCCAAATACCAAAGCACAACTTAGCCCAACATCTAGCTGTCCGTATTCCTCTGTGTTGTAGGGAAGAGTTGTATATTCTGTCTCTCTGGAAGCTCTTTCATGGCCAAAAAGACATGACTTCCCGGTCAGCGCACAACCTCCCTCAGTGCCCCTCTGGGCCCACACCTCTGCTGATTAGCAGGCAATAAAAAGATTGTGTGTGAAAACACCTCACATGATTTGACGTTTATGACACTAGGATGTCATATGATGTATTATGAAATTCAGTAAATCACACTAAATTGAACTAAGGAAGCTTAGCTGTTTTTAAAAACAATTCTTTGTTCAGATGATGGTTCTGTGGATTTATTCGCCATTTCAACACCATTACACCTAACCATCCTCATGGTTATATGGATATTTATGATACAAACTGATATGTGTGAAAGACATGTTGTTGCCCTCGACACACTTCAGTTGTTAGAAGGAAATCACGCCTAAAGCTATTAGTGGTGCAGCTTTCAATGGAGTAATATCCTATGATAAAGTACCTGACCTGAGAAGTGTCTTAAACTGAGAAAACCATACTCTCTGAAATGGTTCCTTGACATAATTGAAAATCCATTTACTTCCGTTGATGGAGGCTTTTAGCACATGAGTGCACTTAGTCATGTATGAGGTATTGATTAGGCATAAGGGAAAATTGGATATAATATAAAAGCAGCATCAGAAGCTTGTACATGCTAGTGAAAACGACAGCTTCAAATGCTGATGTGTTACCAGTTTTTAATTGATTCTCAACAGTTTGTTGAAGCCTATAATGACAAAATTAACATTATAAAGGTAATTGGTTTACACCACAAGGAATACGTAGGGTGTTAATGCAACGTGACTCTGGATTCCATATTCTTCTGTTCATGGGTTTCTCATTCCAGAATCGATTCTACCTGCCCATAACGCATAACATCAGGGGGCCTCAGTCAGTGAGAGGTGATTCAAACGAAAATACTCTTCGCAAGCATACTGCGTGATCATACATGGGACATGTGTGTCATTATTAGTTAAACATCAATGGCAACAATTTTTTTTCTTGAAAATGTACACAATAAAAGTAAAGCCGTTAGAAGTAAACTATTTTTCCTCTTGCCTTGTTTACTTAGTCTTTGCAAGCTTAAATCAGAGCACCAACAATGCCTGAAACATAATCAATATAAGTGGCTAAAGCTGCCAGTAACTGACACAGATCTTGCTTTGTGGTTAGATCAGTACAGATTTTCTCAGTTCCCTCTGTGCTCTAATGTACATGAATCTCTAATTCAAATCTAGAAATCCCCTGGAATGGTATTCATGAGTTGGGGGAAGGGTGGAAGGAAGGGAAATGATGCATTAACCTAATCTGATAACCTAACTTGATATGGTAGGGTCCACTGCATCTGCACCAGATCACTACCATATTAATTCAGGTACAATCTGGGACAACACCCCTAAGTGCAGTATTATAACCTTAAAGCAGGCAATTTAGACACATAAAAAAATGTCTTCCAGTCAAACACATGTTCACAAGCTTTCATTCAGGCCTAACCATGGGAAGTTACATTCAAATGCATCATTCATACATTCAAGTCCTGTCTTATATTCCAAATGCCTCTTAGACAGATACATGCACAAACTCATGGATAAACAGACACATGCACAAACAGATATACTTTTATTTACAGACAAAAAGACTGCACACATATCGTCATTGCCAATGTATCCTGTTCTTTCTGATTCTACCTGCAAAGCCACACACACAGGGGATCCGTAGAGGTTTGTGAGTGATCTCACAGGGGGATTGTAAACATGCAGAGGAGGAGGAGGAGGAGGTGTTGCTGTTCCACTCCTCCCCCAAGCCACCTGAGGGCTATTAGAGAGCATCACGGCAGTCATGGATCACAGCCTCCTCACACTTCCCAGTGTCACCCAAGCAGATCCTTCACCCACCCACACACTCGCCCAGATACACTCATACCCTGTCACCATGTACACCCATACACATACACTGTCCCTTCTCTGTTACACACACATACATCTGCTCATCCATAATCAATGTTTTTAGACAAATTTTGTTTCTGTTCATTACTGGTTTTACCACCCCCCCCCCCCCCCCCCCCCCAAACACACCCATACACGCAGCCATACACTGTCATACACACACACACACACACACACACAAACACACACACACACTCACACACACACACACAAAGCATAAATTAGCTGCTGTCTCGACCTTGGCCCCAGAAGCAGGCCATCACTCTCTGTCAATCTGAACACAATTTCTAAACGATTCTTACCACTGCTGGAACCTTGAAGCAGGATGGGCCACAGGGGCCGGTGATGGAGAGGAGGTGGGTAGAAAGTAGGAGGAGGAGAAGAGAGAAGAGGAGGCAAGAAGAGCTAAATCAGCAACTTAAGAGTGTTTCCAGGAGACAAGACAAAGGAGCCTGCCGCCAGGGCCTCTCCGATTATCTTCCATAGTGAAGGCACTCTGCCCATTAGCACTGGCCTGGGTTACTTCGTGGCTCATAATGGGAATAATGACTGGAGAATGCTGCGTCTAAAGTAATAACACCATAAAATCTGTTGCTACGGGCAAAGACAGGGGTTTGCAAATTATACTAAGCTTCCCCTCAAACTACATTTAGATCAGGCACACTCAGCCCATCAATGTCTAAAAAAATAGTTTGTGGATTTTGAGAAAGAGGGAAAGCTTATTACCTTTTTGGAAAAAAAGAACTTGCAGGATGCATGGGTGTGTCTACTGCTCAAGGCAAAGTAAGCAGTTTTCAGGAAATAAACGTCTTTGCAGTATACTTCTAACCGCCCAAAGCCAGTGCAGTTCCAGAAGGTGTCAACCAAGTATCCAAGAAAAGTGTGGGAACAATGATCAAAATGAACAATTATGACAATAGGGTTTGGCATACCACTGATTTTCTCAGTTACCGAAATTGGCATCTCTAATTTAACATACAACACAGAGGGGCTATATGCCTCTGTTTAAGCACATCAAAGCCACTCCATACAATCAAATGACATCTGTTCAGCAATACAAGAATTTAAGCATAAATATAAGATGTTTTATATATTACTGCATCACTCACTTTGGACTCATTTCTGCTGAATGTTTTGTTTCCAAATGCAACTGTGGCGCTTTAAAGGACAATGGACTGACCAACTGTGATGCTTTAAAGGACAGTGGACTGACCTACTGTGATGCTTTAAAGGACAGTGAACTGACCTACTGTGATGCTTTAAAGGACAGTGGACTGACCTACTTTGATGCTTTAAAGGACAGTGAACTGACCTATTGTGATGATTTAAAGGACAGTGGACTGACCTACTGTAGGAGGTAAGAGAAGATACTGGGAGAAGGCACCATCAGTTGACTTTCTGTCAGGGGATTCCCAACATTTATTCAGTTTTCATTGCATGTTTAGTATATTTTCTGTATAAACGTATTTCCACTGTGACATTCTGGGATAAATCCAATATAATATTATGAAAATCATGGAATTTCAACTCACAGGATACAATTGTATTTTCCATAATTTTCACAATGTAGCATCCTATGAGTGAATTCACTATTTCAGATGGTTCAAGGTTCAGATGTGCAAAATGTCTTTCTCATTTTCATTTGTCTGTATTTGTGCACAGTTAATGGAAGCCATTTGTATAGCAGAGATGTGCAAAGACTTATCAGTAGGGAAAACAATAACAACAGAGGCATCTGTTTGACTACCACAAGGCAGCGAACATAAATAACACAACACACCCTCTTACACAAGTGCTTTACGTAACATACGTGTTGTATTGTTATACAGTCAAGAGGTAGAACAGCCAAGACTGATGCCTATATATGTAAATGTTTACCGAACGTAGGCGAGCTGTACAAGGTGATTTCTTTCTCTCTCATTTATCAGCATGTAGCACTGTTGCAGAACTGATGGAACTAAACAGCTTTCTAGCAAAGAGATGTGATGCTTGGAGTGCGGTTGCCTGCTTCCTCCCACACGCTATACATTTCAAGGTTTCGTGCATAAACAGGATCAAATTCCCAACAGCCTTTAAAGGAAACGCTGCACAATTTTAGCACCTCCGGTTTGTCTGGATTACAGTAGACCTGATAGGATGGCCATGGCTGGAGCAGGCGTTTGAGAATCTCTGTGTCCAATTCCCACAGGGATGAGTGGTACGCTGCCAACGGAAGCACCACAGCACCACCTGCTGTTTCTGGTCAACACACATTAGGACCAGTGTTAAGTGTCACTTTTGCAATATTATTTGCTTATGAGAATGAAAAGCAATGCCAGGGGTGTACAGGTACAAAGGATGGTCTGGACTTTGCATTGAAAAAAACTGTTTTAAAGCCTTGCTGGTGGGCTTCGTATGAACTCTAACCTGTCTGTGGATTTGTCATTCTAGCAAAACCTTAGTGTGTTTCAAATAAAACAAGACAGGAAAAAAAACATGTGTATGGGTAAATATGCTGCTTCCATACCTACACATTAGTTTGTTGTTGTGGATAAAAGCATCTGATAAATACATAACCATGCCATTGGGGTGTATCCCAGAGTTGTTGAACGGTAAACTAACAGACTGGTAAATCCTGTGGTGAGGCCGTCCTTTACAGCTAAATAGCCAGGGTTTTACATGCAGGCCCATGTCAATCAATACTCACTCAGCAGTTATCACTGGGCCTGTCAATCTTCTTCACAGCCAATCATCTAGCTGTAGCTGACCAGGGTCAATGGAATGTTTTGATTTTATTAGTCATCCATCAGATTTGTTTAATTCAACAGTAATACAAGACAGATCAATAAGACTGTAGCAACATATGTCTTTGCAAATGAAGGTTAGAGGTCTAAAGCAGTCAATACAGGTAGGATGGAAGAGAGTAATTGAGCCTTTTGCATGAACCTGTTGAGGCATATAGGTTATGTTAGATGGCCTTCATGCTCATATGCTTCATGCTCATGCTTATAAAAACAAAATGCCCCATGGTCATTGTTTGAGATCAATACTGAATAATACCATCAAAGAACACAAGCTATATGGTTCTGCAGCATCTGTATATAGATTTTATAACACTCTAAATATCAAAGAACACAAGCTATATGGTTCTGCACCATCTGTATATACCGGTAGATTATATAAATTAGTAAATATCAAAGAACACAAGCTGTATGGTTCTGCACCATTTGTATATAGCTTATATAATGCACTAAATATTAAAGAACACAAGCTATATGGTTCTCTACCACTTAGGCCACTTAAGCAGACACAGTATGTTTTTCCCGTCTCAACAACACTAATCTGCTTTAACACTGTGAGATGAGAGGCAATAAAGGCGGTTATGATGTGGTCAGCCAGTGATACTTTCCCATAAAAGAAACCACTTAAGATGGCTTGAGCCCAAAGTGGTGAAGGCTAATCGTTCTCCTCTCTCCCTGGAGAAGCTCAGCATAGCTGTACACCACAACTCCGCAAATGGAGGGAAGGCAGCATCAAAGAGCTCTGCTGGCATTGTGTAGTGGTCAGACCCTTTTATACATGAGATGGCTTCTGAAAGATGGGTCCACCACTACCCTGAGGCAACCTATTATCAGTGAACCCTTCAAAATCCTTTGGGTTGAATAAACCTTGAATATGGGATTAGGATTGAAACATTGAACCAATTAAGCAGCATATTCAGTTGTACAGACTTAATTTTTGAGCATTTGAATGATCTGCAACCTTCTGCTACTTTCTGCAGACTAATGAACATGCATTTAATGCATTTACAATGTTGTGCAAGGCAACCTTCTGCCATAAATGTTAGCTATTCCTGTTCAATATGGATAACACCTGAAGTAGTGGATTGTATTGAAACATGCATGAAACCTAGCTAGTAGTAAGTCACTGCAGAGTATTACATTTGGAATGCAAGTTCTGTTGTTTATATGGGAGGCATTTTTCCCTTTGATTTCAGATGTCAAGACCTCCAGAGAAGACCGAGAAGGACAGTCTAACAATAGGATTGAGATTTAATTTACCATAATTTTCTCTCAGCGATTACGCTAGGCATGTTATCAAAGTCAACGGAGTCCTCTCCAATTCTGTCAAGAGACCATTTATAATAAATAAATCACTGAATGGATACTGGACAAAAAGGGATTTAAAAATAGTTCGGTCTCAGTGTCTGATCCGATGCATCCCATGAACCAAAAGCAGCACAGGCATACTGACACAGAGTTCAAGAAGTGCTTGTGACAGGCAGAACGATTTATTTCAATCCTTCAAGATATATCTGTAAGCTAATAAAGTGACTTTATGTACCATACACCAAACAAACATGCCTGTAATGCTAATCAAATGTGTATGATACAGTGCTATATTACTTTTCAGTTGATAGTCAATATTTTATTTTGTGGTTTTAACTGCCTGTGTTGTATAGTAGATAATTAGGAATGAAGCTGATAAAGCCCAATAAATCAAATGGATCTGAGTATGTTTGGATGTGGATATACAAGCAATATCCTCCACCAAAAGGTAATCCCTGCCTTATATGTCTTGTTTGTCTAGCTCTGTATCTCCAGAAAATTCCCCTTTTTCTCTCTGTGTGACTGCTCTACTGCTCTATATTGTACAGAAGCTGTGAATACCATGTGATTTACAATGATGCTGTGTTGTGGGACAGAAACATTTCAACATTACAGAAGCCCTGAAATGTGATAGAAAAAGATTGAAAACATGTCTAAAATGTAATCTTGTTATTTCAAGATATTAAGTCGTTACTTCAAGATACCATCTTGTTATTTCAAGATATATCGTGGTAATTTTAAGATAATATCCCAACATGTCTTAATTTCTCATTATTTAGAAATAACAACATTAAATTGTTACTTCAAGATAAAATCTTGGAATAGCAAGATACTAAGTCATAATTTCAAGATATTTCTAAACAACAAGATATTAAGTCGTCATTTTAAGATATTTCAAAATAAGAGATAATGGATTTTATGTAGGAAGGGATATATAAACAAATGTCTTCTTATTTTGGTTTATATCCATGATTTGTTCCTATTTTGTTAGTACCCATTGATTTCACCAAAGATTTCTCATTTTTGATGTTCTTTCAGCTGACAGCACAAAGAAACACAATGCATACCTACAAAATCACACAATGCATACATACAATATAATTTAATCAAATTTCGATAATTACTATATGTCTTAAAATAAGTATAATGATTAGTGATGGAACTGCAAAATAGCTATTCTACTGTTAAACTGTATCATTTATATCTAACATATATTGTTGTTTCCTGCTCTGATTGGCTGTTGCATAGTTGTTATTGTGTGAAAATATACTAAATGCTCATATAGGGGACTGATGGATCTGGAAATATTAACTCCTTATTTTGTATCTGCAACTCATTTTGGATGTGTACTCTGTCTGTCTCACTGAGGACCTGATTTACTAACATTGCGACCGCAGCTTTATCTGCACCTTTGCCAAGGCGCAATATACCGCATTGCCTTTTTCGCCGCATTATCTGTGGTATTTATCAAACCAGATTCACGCTGGGCAATCTGTGCTTACTCCGCCCTTCAGGGCCTTATTTACTAACATTGCGACTGCAGCTTAATCTGCGCCTTTGCCAAGGCGCATATTAACGCACGTTGTTTTTCCGCATTTTCCGTGGTATTTATCAAACAAGATCCTTTAGTGTTATTAAGCGCACCGTTAAAAGACGGCAGAAATCGCCTGCATGTTACTGCCACCATGGAGATTCGAGGAAGAGAAAACGAAGGTTCAGCGAAGAGGAGATAGATATATTGGTTCTCGTTCGCTCAATCACTGAACCTGATTCAATGTGCGCGTGGTTATATTGTTGCTCTGCCCGCCATCACCTACAGCGAGATGTTTAAAAGAACGCGATTATAAAGAATATGCTATTGGTGGCATTAATGCATAAACTGTCTAATATAACAATATAGATGTGTACATGGCGAGATTTATAATTTCTACAAGGGACATGGGTTCACTACAATATATCCCCACTGAAACAAATACATTTACCAAGTAGCCAGGCCTCTTCAAAATCCCTGTTGCTCAATCTTGGAAAGATGGCACTATTCCGGAAGATAAAACTGTCATGGACAGATCCAGGGTATTTGGCTACCACGTTAGTGATGGTCATGTTGGCATCACATATGACCTGGACATTCATTGAATATGTGTGCTTTCTGTTTCGGTAAATGTGTTCGTGGATTGAAGGTGGGACTGTTTTGGATGTGGGTGAAATCAATGGCTCCGATTACGTTGGGAAAGTTTGCAATTTCAAGAAAGTCCTGTTTGATGTCTGTAATTTCGGCTATGGTAGTGGGAAAATGTATGTATTGACCAGTACGCCGTAGCAATGCATCGAGTACCTGGGTGAATATTTAGCTGAGTGAAGGCTGAGATATACCAACTGCTTCAGGAAGCGTGGGGTGTAATTTCTACAGATTACCTCAACAAATTAACAGCTAGAATGCCAAAGGTCTACAATGCTGTATTTGCTGCAAATGGACCCTTTTTTGACGAAGGCAAAGTTTGAAGAACAAAATTAATATTTCAAATAAAAATCATTATTTCCAACCTTGTCAATGTCTTGATTATATTTTCTATTAATTTTGCAACTCATTTGATAAATACAAGTGTGAGTTTTCATTGAAAACATGAAATTGTCTGGGTGACCCCAAACTTTTGAACGGTATGTATATTCCATTATACTGTAGTTTTAGAGAAAAAACTACATAGGAGAGAATACCTCTGCCTGCTAAAGGCAACCGTACACAGACGCTAAAATTAGGTCTCAAGCTGCCCGAGCCCACTCTTCCAGGCCACGTTGCACTATGGGTAGGACCATGTAGTTTTGTTTAGCAAATCAGTTCTTAATTGTGTGGTTGCGTACGGAAAGGGCAGGCAGGGCACTCTCTTGGGCTGTGCTGCTGTGTGTTAGAATTGTCAATGATTGACGGTGTTTTTTTGTAGCTGTGCTACTGAGTAAGTAGCCTGTGTGCACTGGTAGTAGGGATGGACATATTAAGAGGCTGCCAAAGCTTGTTTACTTCACATCAATGGCAGGTTTGATGGATTTTTTAATTATTCGCACAGCAGATTGATACATGATTAATATACAGTACTGTGCAAAAGTTTTAGGCAGGTGTGAAAAAATGCTGTAAACTAAGAATGCTTTCAAAAATGGAAGTGTTAACAGTTTATTTCCATCAATTCTTCATAAATTAACTAAATGCAGTGAAGGAACAGAAGAAAATTCTAAATTAAATCAATATTTGGTGTGACCACCCTTTGCCTTCAAAATAGCATCAATTCTTCCAGATACACTTGCGCAGTTTTTGAAGGAACTCGGCTGGTAAATTGTTCCAAACATCTTGGAGAACTAACCACAGATCTTCTGTGGATGTAGGCTTCCTAAAACTCTTCTGTCTCTTCATGTAAACCCAGACAGACTCGATGATGTAGAGATCAGGGCTCTGTGGGGGTCATACCATCACTTGCAGGACTTTCTGTTCTTCTTTAAGCTGAAGATAGTTGCTAATGACATTGGCTGTATGTTTGGGGTTATGTTCCTGCTGCAGAATACATTTGGTGCCAATCATACGCCTCCCTGATGGTATTTCATGATGGATTAGTATCTGCCTGTATTTCTCAGCATTGAGGACACCATTCATCCTGACCAAATTTCCAACTCCACTTGCAGAAATGCTAGCCTGGCCATTACCAGCCTGTGACTCCATTTCATTCCGTCTTTCAGTCTGGGCCAACCCAATGCATTTTGGTTTCCGAGATCGGCGGGTGCTTATCTTGAGGTTTAAAATCATTGGAGTTCCCTTAACCAATCAGCAACGTTTAGTAAGCATTCGGTAGATTAAACTCTTCCCAAAGCCAGTTGGGAGAAGAGCTACGACGTCCTTTCCAATCATAAAACTTACAAGAAAATACTCTTGTTCTCCTTTTAATTTTCTGATGTTCTCGAGAGTTGAGACAACTTTTCCGATAGCGTTTCGTGTCTTTTCCTCCAAGGCGAGTTTTGCGTCACAGCTCTGAACTGTTCGCTGATTGGTCCTGCAAAATTTTGAGTTCTGGAGACCAGTGGCGGTTCTACATGGAATAACGCCCCGGGCGTGACCCCCCCCCCCCCCCCCCCCCCCCCGGATATTTGTTTTCATATAAATATATATATATATAACTTTTTTATTATTATAACTAAATAAATGCACAAATTGCACAAATCTCTTTATAGAACTTTGAATAACATACTTAAGGGAATCAATGGGAATAAACATGCCCTTACATGCCCTTACTGCCTACAAATATCTGTCATTAGACGCTATATTAACCTATCTTTCAGGGAGGAACAATTAGCTGCTTGGTTACTGCCTAGAATTCTATGCATGCCACACTTCAACTTATGACTGGTAAACTATAATTTGTCACGAAATAGAGTTGTAGCAAATGTCAAACGTTCCGTCTTTGAAACTGCCTAGAGAAGATATGAACATTCCGTTGGCTAATTACACGGCCCAACGTCAACCCAACTGATGGAAATAAATAATAACTGAACGTGTGACAGTTTTGTTGCAAAGCACAATCTTATCGTGAAATTAGATCTCGTGTTTGTTGAGTTAAAACCGAACTATTGTTGTATAATCATGGGCAGTAGAATAGCAGGCTAAGAGTAATACCACCAATTAACATTAGCCCTTCATCATGACATGGATACCGTAATCATACAGAGAGAACATAGTGGCATACCTTTATGTTTTGCTCGTTTCTCCTCTTCTTCTTTACTTTCGAAATAGGGCGCCTGACGGTTTTGGCCATTACCTATCCATCTTTGTGCTTATTTTGCACTCGACAATCAACACATTCCTCATCCCCTGTCACTCGTACAGAAGTTAAAGGCACCCAGTGCAACTTTATGTAAACATTCAATGAAAAATAAACATTCAATTTCTAGTCTTTTTTACACGTAGTAAGTTTCAATAACTCCATACCATTACATATCGACATTCAAGGAGCAAAGATGAGACGTCGTTGTGTGGTGAGAACTGATAGAAAATCGTAAACAACAACAATCGCTGGTGGGGAGAAGCCATTTTTCCATTGACTGGAAGCCTGCTTTATTTATTGCAGGTAAAAAAAAATAAAGAAAATGGCGGCGATTGTTGTTGTTATCGATTTTCTATCAGTTCTCACCACACAACGACGTCTCATCTTTGCTGCTTGAATGTCGGTATGTAATGGTATGGAGTTATTGAAACTTACTACGTGTAAAAAAGACTAGAAATTGAATGTTCATTTTTAAGCCTCGAAAGTTGCACTGGGTGCCTTTAAGACTAAACCAATTCACCTTGCCCTTGGTGACACATAATCGTTCAGTATTACCTATTTGTATAAGCCATTTCACACAATTCAGAAAAACAAAAAACCGTGCAGGAATTATAGGCCTGTAATTATAATATTATGAATGTGCGTTTTTTGCAAGAAAGTCGAGGTGTGACTGACCTAAGCCCACTAATTGTATTAGAGTATTGCTATAGCCTACAGTGGATCCCCCCGTCCCCCCACTTGTCCGTTCCAGTTGGGATACCCATACTTTTCCCCCGCGCTCACTCCCCTTCCCCCTTTTCATACACGGCACCTTCTTAGCAAGCAGGGGCGCAAGCAATGGCGCCTGCAGCTGCAGGGGGCGCCAATTTGCCAATTCTCCACACAGTGATATGATAATAGAAAACCGCTTCGTGGCCCAGATTATTATTTATTTATTTATTTGGTCGTGCCGCCCCCCACGTGACTTGAAAAAGTGCCGCCCCGGTCGACCGCCCGGGTCGCCCGTGTCTAAAACCGCCACTGCTGGAGACGATTGTCAATGGGGTTGGGCCAGACCAGGGCCGTGCAGAGACCTTTGGAGGGGCAGGTGCTCAAAGTTAAAAAGGGGGCACATGTAGCACGGATTTGTTAAAATGTATTTATCTAGGCCTTTTCTATAGCCTATGTCCACTGGTGTGACGGTCATTTCCACCAGTGTGACGCTGAGTTCATTTCACACTATAGGACAGTGTTATCACAAGGGATTGGTTTATACCCCCAGACACATTACAGTGTCTCCACAGCTGCCAACACACACACACACACACACACACACACACACACACACACACACACACACACACACACACACACATACACACACACACATACATCCATTTCACAAACAGGTGCATACTCATTAGGTTTTAAATGAGCGGGGGAACTATATGGGAACAAGGCCTTTAAACTATAATTTTACAGGCAGCAAGTACTGTAGACAGCTGTGTTTCACTGTGAGTATGAAAGTTGTCAAAAGGGTGCAATGTTTATAGCCAATGTGGGTCCATTTCAACATACAATTTTCAATGAGTGAGATGGATGGAGAGAGAGGGAGGGAGTGAGAGATGGAGATAGTGAGAGAGGGAATGAGACAGATGGAGAGAGAGAGAGGGGGGGGGGGGGGGGGAGATCCTGCTCAAAACGGATTGCCTGCACTCAAATACACTGTTGCTTGCAAAATTGCCGTGTTTCAGTTTAAGTTGTCGCACTCAAATACACTGTTGCTATCAGAAATTCCCTGTGTTTCATTTTAAGTTCTCGCACTCGTTCTGCTCAAAGACTTCTGCTCGCTCTCGCTATCTGGCCCTCTCTCTCTCTCTCTGATTGATAAGAAAATAACGTTACCAAACTTCGCCAACCAATACAAAATCATGACGTGAAATGAACGAAAATGCTCTCAGATTTAAAGATCCCGCTCTATATTAAACGATACAAACTTCATACGTTGAAAAGTTTATTTACGGGAGTTAGTCAACTATTTTTGGCTCATATTTGCATGCAGTCATTTAGCAGACGCTTTTGTTCAAAGCGACGTACAAGAGAGAGGCATATAAGTCCCTATAGCAAACTTTACACCGAGTTATTCCCGAGTCATCATGGCCCATTTGGCATCACAAGGCTACTCGGCTTACCTAGAAAACGGGAGCTGTAGAGAAACTTATCCGAGGCGTCGGTCAGCAGAGCAAGTCAGGGCAGAGAGAGGGCACGTTGTGGATCATGTGACCGACCAAGGTAGATCTAAAATATTATCATTTCGTTAAATGTATTATTATTTTGGGCCGCACAGACGGACTTTTCACACACAAATTAAAAATAAATAATAATAATAATAATAATAATAAAAACACTCTGACAAAAGGGCACTTTGGGCATCAAGGGCAAAAGGGGCAGGTGCTCAAGCCCCCTTAGCCCCCCCCTCTGCACGTGCCTGGGCCAGACTGAGTATGAGCTTGAAATCAATTCAGGCGGAAATACGTAGGCTGGTGTCACCAGGCTACAGAAATGCAGCCCCAAACTGGAAAGGAACCTCCACCATGCTTCACTGTTGCCTGCAGACCCTCATTATTGTACCTCTCTCCAGCCCTTCGGCAAACAAACTGCCTTCTTCTACAGCCAAATATTTCTAATTTTGACTCATCAGTCCAGAGCACCTTCTGCCATGTTTCTGCACCCCAGTTTCTATGTTTTCGTGCTTAGTTCAGTCACTTGGCCTTGTTTCCTTGTCGGGGTAGAGCTTTTTGGCTGCAACTCTTCCATGAAGACCACTTCTGGCCAGACTTTCCTGGACAGTAAATGTCTGTACCTGGGTACCACTGGTTTCTGCCAGTTCTGAGCTGATGCCACTGCTTGAAATCTTCCGATTTCGAAGGTAAATAAACTTGATGTGTTTTTCATCAGCTGCATTAAGTTTCCTTGGCTGACCACTGCGTCTACGATCCTCAACGTCTTCTTCAAAAGAGCTTGAACTGCACATTTTGAAACCCCTGTCTGCTTTGAAATCTTTGTCTGGGAGAGACCCTGCTGATGCAGTATAACTATGTTGTGTCTTGTTGCTGTGCTCAGTCTTACCATGTAAATGGATACAAAATAAATATTTATTGTTTACATTTTTCAAAGCATTCTTAGTTCATAGCATTTTTTCACACCTGCCTAAAACTTTTGCACAGTACTGTACATTTACCACAAAGCATGTAATTATATAGATAGATTTTTTTTAATGACTTGACAATAATATTTAATTATTTCAAGATAAGTCGTTCCTTTAAGATAGTATCTTGTTATTTTATTTAATCGTAATTTCAAGATAATGTCTCAAAATAACAAGATATTAAGTTAGTTAGAGAGTAGCTTGTTGTTTTGAGATTATGACTTAAAATAACCATATCATCTTGAAATAACGATACTATCTTGAAACCCACAACTCATTATCTCAAAATTATGAAATAACGACTTAATATCGTGAAATGCCTATATAAAACATTTTCAGTAAGTAGGGAATATATCACGAGATTCAGGGCTTCCATTATATTGAGTTGAATCACAGTACATACTACGTAATACAGGTTCAGGCAGGAAACACAGCATCTGCATGTAAACAATTCAAATCCTATGACATCTACTGCCATCTATATCCCTCCCTATCATCTATGCCAGTACATTCCACTCTGCCAACATGGACACTACTTACCAATCAATACAACTATTTCCATATTGTGGAATCTATGAGTGGTTAGTGCTGCATAATCATTAGACAGAGGGGGATTTGTACAGTATATGACTGATGCATTTTTCAACCCCTGTTTACTTCTTTTCTAGTAACCTGCTAGAGGAGCTTTAGCATGCCATAGTGGTGGCTCTATGGAAATGCATCAACTGTTATTGGCAATGCAAAACAGTTCTCCACTTGAACCCCTTCAATTTGTGACAAAACTACACACAATTTCAAACACAAAATGAATCACTGTTTGCTTGAACATAAATTGACCTGCTAAGTAATGTAAAGCTTTACTCTACTCTGCCCTATGTGAATTAAATTACTTAGTAAAACAGATACATCCAATAGAGCTTCAAAAACAATTAATGGTAGTGTAGTGAATACCTGTAGTGACATCTGACACATTTGATTTGTTATTTCAACAGTACCTAACAGAGGCAGAATCACCACACCACAAAGAGGATCACAACATTTTAGTACAGATCTATGCTTTTTATCCTTGAATAGAAACACTCCCATTGGAAGTCTTACACTGTTCGGCATTTTTAACCCTAAATGCATACTGCATGATCCATGATCCAAATAACTTTTCTGGCAGACTTCCAGAATGAATCATAACGCTAAAGACCTCTGCTGGAACAAGACTACCCTCTATGGCCCCTACCCTTTGAGGACAGAACAGCCATGGAAATGCATTTCAGTGCAGATATATGCTTAATCTCTGTTTGGGACACTTGACCAGTGTCTCAGGTACATATAGTTATGCTTTCAATTTGAATTACAGTTTACCATATTATGACCCTGAGCGACAGTAAAATGATGTGTGAGAGAGGGATATAAGGCCCTTATAAGCCACTAGGTGGCAGACTTGCTTTGTTTATTTCTTATCAAGATAATGTTTGCACATCAGGCATTATTAGATGGACATTTGAGTTTCAGATTAAGACAGAACAGACATTCAGAATATTAGTAAAATGTAAAAATGATTTGTCTGTTTTATCTGATAAAGATGGATGTAGGTACGGTTAACTCAGTTAATGTGTTGATTGGATGATGCTATTTTCCATTCCTGACCAATGTATGACGTGCAGGTTAAGTGAAAATACGGTTTGATTAATAACAAAGTAAGCATTACTGTAGCTGCTCTCTGAAGAGCTACACCTTGAGTTACTACTGCAGCTGACACGGGCTGGTTACACAGTTGTATGTGGATACGACCATGGAGCAGGGTGGCTGCTCTGCTATAAATACATCTTTGTCCAATCGGCTCTTGCCAAGGGCAAGATTACTGTGCAGCAACCTCTCTCTTTCTTTGCCTTTTGTCCCTCTCGTCTTTCCTCTTTCTATTTCTGCAGGTAATCTATAAAAGTCCCAAGTGAGCTGGGCTGCGGGTCCACTTTCTGTGCCGCTGATCAATGGCAACAGAGAATGGAAGAATGGGTTCTCTTTCTTTTATGTTTATCTGAACCATAGCATAGCCCTGGGCCTTCCCATATATAGAGCGATGAAATACAATGTCTTGACATACAGTGTCATGGCAGCATGTACTGTATGTTATATACAATAACGGATGAATCATGCTGCAATTAGGAGTCTAAATATTTCTGAAGCACTTTATCCATTTACTAACGTCAAATGAGTTTGTCCTGACAAATAAACTACAGCAAAATAACAACAGAACTTGTGCTTTGGATAAATAATTTAATACCATTACACTTTCAATATATGCGCATTCTCACTAACAGTAAAGAAAAAAGAAAGCAACAAGCCGTCCTTTTCCTTCAACCAAAAACATATAGTGAAGAAGGTAAAACAATATAAACAGTCCAATGTCAATATATTGCTTTGTGCAACCTAAAATTCCCTTAGCTGACACGGTGGGAGCCTGAGAATGGGAACCCTTTCTGGATTAAATTAAAATTCACAGAAAAAAGTATTCACCACACCAAATTAATTCATCATCATTTCTCTCTCTCACACAAACACACACACGCGATTCCCAAATTAATTTTCATGCAGTCCCCATGCCAAAGCCATACTACACTAGAACACATCAGTGACAGTCAAACCCTAGTTGCCCTCTGCTTCTGCTAATGACTCTCCTGCTGAACATAGCCCCGGGCGTCTTCATGAAGAGCACTAGGTTTATTTGGTGCATAAAAAAAAACTGGTGCTTAACCAGAATCCCCAAAGCCAGACAAGGTCATTTGTATATGTGTGTTTGCATGTTTGTCTATGGATGTGTGTGTTTCACTAATAAACCTATAGTTTATATACTGTGCACCTCCTCTCTCTTCGGTGGGGTGATGGTCCACACCCAGAACAAGCCTTAGGTCTGAAGTGCACATGTGTGGCATCACTACTGTGGCAAATATTTCATCAGTATCAGTAAAACATTAAAACTGTTTGCAGTGTTTTGGGAGCAAAGGGTGGGATCTTATGTTTGACCTAAATTTAACTGTACTGGATTCCAGTTAGAATGTATGTCAGAGTATAAAGACTCAAGGAAAATCCCAAAAAACCTAAAACATTATTCAACACTATTACTAAATCCTGAAGATCAATGAGCACCAAACTGGCAAAGGAAGAAGCCGCTCCAGCTCTGCTTCAGCTGGGAAGACAAACATGACATGCATTTCTGCAACATGAAACTGACGATTGACATTGGAGACACTGATGAATGTGGGCGCTATGTGAATTCACATAATCTTATAATGAGCTGGGGCTGTTCCTCACAGACAGCCATTTGTCAGACACACAGTCAAGAGGTGAGTGGGCGGTGATCATATATTTGACATAGTGGACAGTGTTGCTCCACCGGGAGCCATCCCTTAGCATATATGGCTGTATTTTTGTGTTTTTTTAGAAAGAGAACTTTGTTGAGTCAAAAGTATAATGATGAAGTAACGACTGTATGATGTCAGGAGCTGCGGTGGGTGACATGACCCCACACTGGAGAGGAGAAAACAAGAGTATGGTGGCCTACTGACTGCTGTGCCAGCCGGATCCCATTCAGTAGTGTCTGTTTAGAGGGCTTCCTCTTCAAGGCCTTCCACCCATGACCTACAACCCATGGATTCCAAGAAAGGGGAACCTTGCAGCGACTAGGATGCCCCTCTCCACCTGGATGTGGGGTTACTGCACAGGTATGACACTTGAGACAGCCATGCTTACAAAGTGTCTTCGTACATCGGTATGGGAAGGGAAAGAGTATGAATTTGCACACAGGAAATGGCACTCACAGGTCGTCCACTGAGAATTAACCAGGTCCATGTCCGCTTCTGAGAAAAATGCAATTGAAAATCTAAAATCAAATAACCACCCTTTTATTAGATGTATTTTCATATTTTATTTTATATAATTTTTATAAATAATATAATACTTTTGCACCAAAATATATTATTTTCTATTATTTGGTGCAAAACTAATTTGTGGACGTGTCAGGTAGACCTTGTTAATTCTCGGTTGAAAAGGTGTTTCCACTGTTACCATCACAGAGGTTTTTGATTCCCTCCACCCAGGTGAAAACGAGATCACAGATGGTCATCATCTTTGTTTGTCAGAGGACCTTTTCAGGAAAAGAATGCGGTTTGCAAGTGACTGAAGAGGGTGTGGATATGAGAAAGTGGTTATATGAGGTCTTTGGAGGTATGTGCTGTGCTGTGTAGTAAGTGCTTAGAAGCAGCTGTAGTTTATTGTGAGTGTGCATGAGTGTTTGTGAGTGTGTGTGTGTGTGTGTGTGTGTGTGTGTGTTTGAATCCACATGCATGTGTGCATCTTGTGTTTGTCTGGATGCTAAGACCCCGCTGGCTTGATATAATCCTCCACACCCAGGATGGTAGCCTTGCAGAAGAAGCAGTCCTTGTTGTTCATCAGATGCTGATTGATGCAGGCTCTGGATAAAGAAAGAAAGGGTGAGAGTGCTTAGAGAAACACTGACAGCTGATCATGTAGATAGATTTACTCAATACATTTAATCAAACTTAATCAGCACTTGGCAGACTAAACGTAATGTTTTAAAACAAGCGATTGAATATTGTCTCCGGGCAGTTAACAAATCATTAAATGTTATTACTGAATTCCAAAATCAAAGGGAAAAAAACTTGAAGTGCACATGAAACAATAGATGTAGTTAGCATAATGTACAAGCTGGATTCTCCCTATATAATTCAGTCCAGTATTGAGATAAAATGCTACAACCAGCAACCACAAAACGGCACAATGTAATTTCATTCCATGGGGCAAGCCTCTGCATCAAAGTAAACCACTTCTTATCACCACTGACAGGCTTATAATGTTTTATAATGTTACAATGTTAGGATCCCGACAGAGATATACCTGTGTATGTTTACCTCAATAACTGTTAAGAAATACATTTTGTACAGAAACAAACTTAAACTACAGAAACAGTTTTTACAATGTCCTACAGTACTTTACAGTCATAGAGGGAAACAGGGCCCAGGTTGAAAAATCCTGAAGTGTCCCTTAAAATCAGCTCATATTAGGTACATTTTTTTTTTTAAAAGCACCCACACAGATTTTTTGGTCTTGTACAGTACACCCTCTTAGCAAACTTCAACTTCAGCTATGAAGATTTTCATACGACTATGTAACAATAAATAATGATGATATAAGTAATGACTGAAACAGTTCATTTAATCTGCAGTGCAAGAGCTTGATTCATCCAAAATGTAAAGTTGTGCCTTGTGTTTTAGGATGACTTGATGTGTTTTAATGTGTTTGATGGCCCCCGTGGATTCTTCCGAGCTCAATTAGAATTGTGTCCTCTGTTGTGCTCATTTGAATACTTTACATGGACTCCTCCAGTACTGTACATACTGTAACCCCTACTGCCATGCACCGGATGACATTAAGAATTAATGATTAGTCCACAATACATCACAGATTTTCTACGGCAGTGTGCTGTTTTTTTGTGGGCAGTTCACAATTATCAAGAAAGGTCAATTGTGTGATTAACAGAATTAATTATTAGAGTACAGTATGTTGTAGTAGCAGACAGTGTCAGAGATCCTACAATCAGGCTAAATGGAACCATATTAAAAAAGGAAAAGATGTTATTATTTGAGCAGAGTAGAGAAAGCGGTTGCCTGGCATGAAATATCAAGCCTAACTGTAGTTTAGGCAGGCCACGGTAGTCAGCCTACTACATAGCTCATCAGCTGATGCTGTTGATTAACCAGCACCAACTACAATCACTCTTTGACATAAGATGGTCCATTTTAAGCCAGTCCTCAGTCATTACAAATGTGCTTGCTGAGCTTGCTAAGCAAACACCCGCCACAATTCCTCTTGTTATTCTAAACGAAAGTACTGTGTCCTCCCTGAGTGGGTCATCTTCAATTAAAGGTTAGTACTGTGTGTCCACCCTGAGTTGGTCAATCAATTCAAGCTGCATGACGAGAGCATACTTAAAAACATGAAGGACCCATCATGCAGTGCAAGGGTAGGCATTTGTCTGATTTTTGGTTTATCAATCTACCACTGGGAGAGCAGTAGCGTGTGTCCATGCCTGCATATGTATCTGTATGTTTGAGTGTGTGTGTCACTGAGAGAGATAACTCACTTGCAAGACTTGTGTGAGCAGGGCTTGAAGATGGCAGAGATCGAGTGTGCATAGCAGATGGGACACAGGTCCTCCTCACTGGTGGGCTGTGTGACCAGACAATCAAAAATACAACATTAAACAGAAAACACACAAACTGAAACAGAGAAGAAACTGGGATACTTTGAGGTCATCCCAGTCATAATCACCATACTCTGTGTGTTTGCATCTGTGGGGTGGCATAACCCTACAGTTATGGGGTGAAATCTCAAATTCAAATAATATTACAATTGACATTAGTTTTCTTATGTCATTGTGAAATAAAAAAAGATCCCAAATAACTGGATAACACAGGCAGTTCATTGCCTCAGTATCCTGCAGCTTCAGGGACTCAGTGCTGTATTCACAAAGCATTTTATCTTTCCATTACGTGTGCTTGTAAGTTACACAAAAAGTGTTGCAATGAAATGTCTCTCTTTAATGCTATTAACTAAGCTGCTGACACCAACTTTTACAGAGGAAAAGAGAGAACTCCTTAGCTAAGAGAGACTCTGTTACTAAGGCAAAGCGAGAACTCCTTAGCTAAGAGAGACTCTGTTGGAGCAGTGAGAACTCTTAAGCTAAGAAAGACTCTGTTGCCATGGCTGGCGTCGAGTCTCATGAACGGGTTTGCTTTCAATGTCTTCAGTGATTGGTTGAAGAGTGATAGGTTTGTGACCATAAAATCTATAGGTAAAAAAATATCAAATATTAAATACCTAAATAAAGTTGTATTACTTAGGTGTGATATAAATGGCACACACAGGAAGGTTTGACTGGAACTGCCATAATATTATACAAAAGTGAAAGTTAACACTTTATCATCTGTTCTATCTGTTCCTGCCACAGGAGCAAATTGGGGTCAAAGTCCAGCCTGGTATAACCAGACTTAAATTCACGTTGTGAAGAAGGTCTGGCCATGCTCCATTGGATATTGTTTCATTGTCATAGTCATTGCATCCTTAAAAAGCCACATTTGAAACTATTGGATCAGCCTTCAACCAGTCAGCATCGACCACTATGTGGCTGCTGTACTTACTAAGACTTTACTACTATTTGACTATACTATACCAACGAGTTAATATATTAGGGCTTTCCCAAACCCTGTTGGCAGTAAGGCAACAATGTTTTGCAAACGATGAATAATATTACACATTCCTCTTGCTCCGGCTTTCATTCTTTGGCGTTTGCCAGCATTGTTGCCAGCACTGCATTGTCCCGGTGCCACAGAAGGGACGCCCCAGCGCCCTCAATGACTACAGGCCAGTTGCTCTGACGTCACACGTCATGAAGAGCTTTGAGAGACTGGGCTTGCAACACATCAAGCCCCTGGTGAATGATTTCCTGGACCTCCTGCAGTTCGCATATCAGGCAAACATTGGTGTGGATGATGCAATCATTTATATGCTACACAGAGCCTACACACACCTGGATAAGCCGCGCAGCACTTTGAGAGTCATGTTCTATGACTTCTCCAGCGCTTTCATCACCATCCAGCCACCTCGGCTAGCTGAGATCCTCTCAGTGATGCAGGTGGACCATGGCCTGGTGGCCTGAATAATGGACTACCTCACCAGCAGACCACAATACGTTAGACTGCAGGGCAGGCTGTTGGATGGGCTGGTGAGCAGCACCGGTGCCCCCCAAGGAACTGTACTGCCACCTTTCCTGTTCACCCTCTACCCTCCTACACCTCGACTTCCATTTCAATTCAAGTACATGCCACCTACAGAAGTTTTCCGATGACTCCTCCATCGTCAGCTGTATCACGGACGAAAACGAGGAGGAGTACAGAGCTCTGGCAGAGAGTTTTGTAGGGTGGTGTGACACCAATCACCTCCAGCTCAACATCAGGAAGACCAAAGAGCTGGTGGTGGATTACCGGCGGAGCAAGAAGAGGGCCCCAACCCCTATCACAATCCGAGGGGAGCAGGTTGACAACTACAAGTTCCTGGGTGAACATATTAACAACAAACTGGACTGGACTGACAACACTGAGGCCTTTTACAGGAAGTGGCAGAGCAACTTATTCTTCCTGAGGCGGCTCAGGTCCTTTAAAGTTTGCAATAGGCTGCTGCAGATGTTTTACCAATCTGTAGTAGCCAGTGTCATCTTCTTTGGCGTGGTGTGTTGGGGGGGTAACATCAACACAAGGGATGCAAACAAGATCAACAAGCTGGTGAGGAAGGCTGGCTCAGTGATGGGAATAAAACTCGACAACCTGGAAGCAGATGCGGAGGAGAGGACGAGGAGGAAGCTGGATGCTATCCTGAGGAACCCCTCCCATCCCCTCTATGACGAGCTTCAGCAGACGGGGAGCACTTTCAGCAACAGACTGATCCCTCCTCGTCACACCACAAAGCGCCTTGGCCAGTCCTTTGTGCCAGTAGCCATCAGACTCCACAACCAACACAACCAAACATTTAGTTTTATGTAATGCACTATGTTGTCTATTTATTTGATCTATTAATTTTATTTTATTTCTTTTTCAATTTTTTTTTTTTTTTATGTTTATGTATATACTTGAATCCTATTTCTACTACCTTGCTGCCTTGACAATTGAATTTCCCTCACAGGATTAATAAAAGTTTTTTTTTTTTTTTTTTTAAGTTTATGTACTACTGCTTGTATCACTTCATTTAGCTCTAGCATTGCTACTACTGTTTGTATCGCTTCATTTAGCTCTAGCGCTGCTATTACTGTTTGTATCGCTTAATTTAGCTCTAGCGCTGCAGCCATTATTGTAACTACAATATTCACACGTCATCACACTTAGCTACTCACACAAGATTCTGATTAGTAGGCCCCTTAGTTTCCAGACTATAATCCCAGCTAGGATAATTAGGAGTTTCTGGGCAAAACTATGGAAAAACATGTTGCGTTGTATGTTGCATAACTGGGGGGAAAAGCGCACATTTTTTTTGTGGTGCAATTTTTCCACTTCTTATAAGAAGGTGTAATCTGGCTTGAACCTTTCATATGCTGATAGGGGACACTTCCCGAAACAAGGGCAGCACTTGTCAACTCACCACATTTTCTAACTACATTGCCATGTTAAAAGTATAAACAATTTATTTTCTTTGCCTCTGTATGCCTTGCCATCGCTTTCCCTTCATTCCTTTTCTTATGTATAGCTGCTTCAGCATGGAATTTGCAAGTCACTGTTTGTGCTGTGTTCTCCGGCAAAGTTACATCTGCCCCAGAGTGTTTTGTTCTCGTTCAAGTGTGTGGCCTCATGTCCTTGTGCTCTACTCAAAGACATCCCAATTGTAGAGACGGGTGGATAAGGTTTCTGTTTGCTTCCTGTCTGAATCTGGAAGAAATTCTGCACCCTCTTCAGCTCTATATATTGCTACTGCATTTCTTCTGCCCAGTCTCTGTTCTGCAATGCTGCAGCAAACCCCAACTCTCCAAAATTATCACTTTCTTCCTATACACTATAAATCAGTTGGCTCATACATGAAGTGTGTGTTTGTCACTGTGTGTAAACATGTAGAGCAGTAATGTTTGGAAGTGATTAGGTATTTAGTTAGATTTTCATTTTCAATGTTCACTATTTATTTTATGAGGTCTACTAGATTAGATTTACATGCAATGTTCCAAAACCACATAATGTTTCTCATACAGTGTCTGTGGGAAAGAGTTACTCCCTCTGGCATTTACTTTGGGCTTTGGAACTTAGCAGACAAAAAGCTATATAACTCACTAAAGGAAAGGAAAGGAAAGGAAAAAAAGCAAAAACAAAAAAGCTATTCATTCCTGTTAACTGTACGTTTAGATGTACCCATCTTAACATTCTGAGGGCTGGGACGACGCGTCGACGTCATCGATTACGTCAACGCAAAATATTTCGCGCCGATGCATTATTTGAAAAAAAAAAAAAAAAGTTTAATTAACGGTTTGATTAAAATGAAGATGGCTGCGCCAGAGAATGCCTTGAATGTCAGTGGCTCCTCCGAGCTAAATCCAAAGTCAAAGTCAAAGTCACGCAATCGTTCCTCAAAAGTGTGGGAATATTTCAGTTTAAAAGGAAGCAATTATGTTACCTGCCGTCTCTGCAAGATGGAAATGGCGTTCCATTCAAGCACAACTGCAATGCACCAGCACCTGAAAAGGCGCCACCCGGGAGCAGAGTTTGGAGATGATAAAACAGCACCGTAAATTCTTTTCAACTTCCCACTTTGCACTCGATGTTGGAGTAGGCTATAACCAAGGCCGAATTAACCATTAGGGCAACTGGGCACTTGCCCAGGGCCCATGACATCAAAGGGGCCCTTGACAACGTTGTTGACAAATATCACGTTATGAACGCAGTCCTGGCAGCGCATGGTGATGTCTGTTGTGCCTCCGTTGGTATAGCATAAAACGTGAGTTGTATTAAAACATAGCATGTGTAATGTGTAGCTATTTCATTCCGTTTGTTAACCTTTCCTGCTGTCTGTCTCTTGGAGTCTGTCTCGTAGTTGGAGATTGCAGGGGAGTAAAATGCTCCACGGGCGAAGTAGATTAGGCTACATGTTTTTAACTTCTGTGTTAATTTCCTTTCCGTTACGTGGTTAGTAAATACAGACAGCAGGTTGTTTTTAAGCAAAATCCTGCTTAAAACAAGCAAATTTGGCTGCCAGTGCGTTAAGCAAATTTGGCTTGTTAGGATTTCTTAAAATAAGTAATATTTGCTTGAAATAGGCAAAAATAACCTTACCAAGAAAGCACTAGGTTAGTACAATTTAGCTAGAAACCAACTAGATTTTTTCATCTCAATATAAGAGTAATAACACTAGGTTAGAAAAGCATTTTTGCAGTGCAGAGGGGAGAGAACACTGGATCACTGCTACACCTTGATCAAAGATGGATATAAAGCCAAGTCCCTTCCTCCTTTCGGCAAATCAGACCATGCCGCAGTATTCCTCATGCCAAGGTATCAACAGAAACTGAAACGTGAGCCTCCAGCTATGCGTGAGGTGACGCTATGGTCAGAGGAGTCTGAGGACATGCTTCAGTCTGCACTGATCAACTTGCTCCTGTATTCACAGTAATATTCAACCTCTCTTTGGCTCAGTCAACTGTACCAACTTGTTTTAAAAAAATCAACAATTGTTCCTGTTCCAAAGAATTCCCATCCTGCTGGCCTGAATGACTACCGTCCTGTTGCTCTGACATCTATAGCCATGAAATGCTTTGAAAGGTTGGTCAAAAATTACATCTCCTCCTCATTGCCTCTAAATCTAGATCCCTTGCAGTTTGCATATCGGACTAATAGATCAACTGATGATGCCATTAATTGTATACTGCACACTGCATTAGCCCACCTTGACAACAGGGCAGGGAATTATGTGAGAATGCTGTTTATAGATTTTAGGTCAGCATTTAATACGATCGAACCTGTGAAACTACTCACTAAGCTGGATAATCTTGGACTGCATCCATCTCTGTGTAAATGGATTTTCAACTTCTTGACTGGTAGACCCCAGGCCGTGCGGGTGGGTAGTTACACCTCTTCATCCCTTACCCTCAATACAGGAGCGCCTCAAGGATGTGTTTTAAGTCCATTGTTGTATTCCCTCTACACATATGATTGCACAGCAGTACATGACTCTAACATCATTGTCAAGTTTGCTGATGACACAGCAGTAGTTGGTCTCATTTCAAAGAACAACGAGCAGGCTTACATGAGTGAAGTAGACACACTATCCTACTGGTGCAAGGAAAACAATCTCCCTTTTAAATGTAAACAAGACCAAAGAGATGATCATAGATTTCAGACGTGATCAGCACAAGATTTACCAACCTCTTATGATCAATGACACTCAGGTGGAAAGGGTAGAGAGTTTTAAATATCTTGGTGTCCATATTACTGAGGACCTGACTTGGACCAAGCATATACATTCATTGGTGGGAAAGGGGCATCAGCGTCTGTTCCACCTCAGACGCCTCAAGTACTTTAAGTTATCTCAACAGCTATTGAAGAACTTTTATAGAACCACCATCGAAAGTATTGTCACCGGGAATATAACAGCTTGGTACGGGAACAGCACTGCATTAGACCGTAAAGCCCTAAAGAGAGTGGTGAGATCAGCTGAACGAACCGTTATGAGTGCCCTACCCAACCTAGAAGACATTTATACCAAGAGATGTAAGTCAAGAGCAAGGAACATTATCAAGGATCCCAGTCACCCCAACAATTGCCTCTTCTCCATCATGCGGTCTGGGAAGCGTTACCGCTGCCTCAAGGCCAGTACTGAAAGAATGCGGAAAAGTTTTTACCCCCAGGCTGTCAGGATTCTAAATGAGGATTGTGGTCGGAGCACCAACACATAGCCTTAACACTTTGCACTTTGGACAGTTCTTTCTTTCCTTCTTCTTTTATTTATTAATTTGCACAGTTTTGGAGTCAGTGGAACAAGCATTTCACTACATTTATAGGCTACCTATATATGTATGTGACAAATAAAAATACTTTGATACTTTGATACCTTGATACTGGTTAACACTGTAACAGCACATAAATCTTTGTCGCTGCATCCAAACTATGCGTCACCATTCTCCATCCCTGTACGTGCTCTTCTTAAAGGAGCCGCACCATTTTACTAAACGTTCTTGCAATGTCAATCATTTCATTTAAATATACTTATTGGCGTTATTGTGCACGCTTGTGCGTTTAACAGCGCTTGTTTGTGTGTGAGAGCATTTAACTGTTGATGCCCCAGTTTAATAAAGCCAGGCTATTCATAAAGAAACGTACGTCAATGTGGCATTAGTACTATGAACAGTAGAAAGAATCCTGAAATCTTATTTATGGCTTTAACTCATCAATTATTAACTTTCCTTAATTATTCTTCTATACATCTATACTAGACTTCTCTTGTAACAAATACTTTCTCAAGACGTATATTGTGTTTCTTTGGTGTTGGTTTATTACTATATTTATTTAAATGTATGTGTGTGTGTGCTTTATGTTTTCAGGGAGAAGAAGAATAGTGTGGAGAACTACTTTTGCAAGAAAAACTCAACCCCCTGCACCCCCCAGGAGGCTGCCATACTTACTGACAGCATCTTAAACATGATTGTGAAAGACATGAGGCCGATTGCTGTGGTTGAGGGCGAGGGATTCAAAGAAATGTTGACCACCTTTGAATCAGGTTACACTCTGCCCTGCAGGCGCCATTTCACAAGTATGATGGAGAGGAAGTACGAAACTTCAGTGGAGAAAGTTAAAAAGAGACTTAAAATGGCCACATCCAAAATCTCCCTTAGCACTGATGCCTGGACCAGTATGGTTACAGAAGCCTACTTGGGGGTAACTTGTCATTTTATTGATGACAGTTGGGATCTTGTCTCCATCAATTTGACAACAATGCCAGTTGAAGAACGCCACACAGCAGAAAACATTGCCTCCTGGCTGGAGGATGTGGCAGAAAAATTTGAAATTCCATTTAAGAATGTCCTTGCTATTGTCCATGACAATGCACGTAACATTGTGGCAGCTCTCAGAATCCTGGAAGAGAGGTTTGGGGTGGTATCCCATCGGTGTGCTGGGCATACACTCCAGCTGGTCATCAACCATGCAATGAACAACCCTGTGATTGACGAGGCACTCTCAGCTACACAGTGCCTTTTGAAGCACATCAAGAAAAGTGAACCAGCTACCACTAAGCTAAAGCAAAAGCAAAAACAGATGGGAACAGTTGAGCATAAACTTATACAGGATGTAGCCGTCAGATGGAACAGTTCATTCTACATGATCGAACGTCTTTTAGAGCAGCGATGGCCAGTGGTTGCAACGCTATCAGATCCAGAAATCACACAGCGTGGAAAACACTATCTTGACCTGAAAAGTGATCAATGGATGCTTCTGGAGGACCTGGTAGAGATGCTCATACCCTATGAGCAAGCCACAGTTTTCCTTAGTGGTCAGTCTTATGTCACAGCATCTGTTCTGCCCCCCCTGCTGAATGGTCTCCTGAAATCCACACGAAAGAAAGCATTCGATTCTCAAGCCATGACCTTTTTCCAGACCAAAGCAGATTGTCAAGGTGGCAGGAGGTGTTTGCATTTCAAGAGGATGGGGAAAATGTGTCCCTCATTGCTGCTGCACTTGATCCTCGTTTTCGGAAATTGAAGTTCCTTCCATCAGATGTGGCTCTCAAACTACAATTACAAATACAGACTGTTGCTCTTGATATGAGAAGGAACCAGAGATTGTTACAGGCAGCTGTGGGGCAGGGAGAATCAGCAAGCTCCCCACCAAAGAAGAAGTCCTCCTGCTCTTTGTTGGATACTTTGTTGGGCACAGATTCTGAGGAGGAAGCTGGCGATCAAGAAGACATGGAGGATAATGATGGGGACAGTGAGACAGCCAGGAAAGAGGTGCTCTCGTATTTTGGGGAAACCCCTGTCCCAAGGGATAGTAACCCCCTTACATGGTGGAAGGAGAATGCCACAAGGTTCCCCAACCTGGCTGCTGTAGCCAAATTGTATTTGTCCATACCTGCCACATCAACGCCATCTGAAAGGCTTTTTTCAGTGGCTGGAAACATTGTAACCAAGAAAAGGGCAAGCCTGACTCCTGAGCATGTTGAAATGCTTTTTTTTATTGAAAGCTACCTCTGACTGAATGCGTTATTTTGTTCATCCTTATTCAATTTTCAATTTTATTTTGGAATTAAAGGGCAAGCCTGACTCCTGAGCATGTTGGAATGCTTACGTTCCTCCACACAAAAATAAGCTGGTTCTTTGTCTTTAAACATGTATTCTGTTTTTGAGTGTTACAGACAACATTTTTATGACCTGGTTAGGTGATTTTCTTCAATTTTCTTTTTTCTTTTGGAATTTTGAAGAGCAATAAACAAACACATATTGCAATGTCAAGGGATTCATGTTTTTTTCCCCAGATGTAGAAATCAACAAGTATAGTAAATTGCTATTAGTGAATTAATGGGGAGATAATCGATAATCGAATCGAACTGAAAAAATGAATCGTTAGATTAATCGATGCATCGAAAAAATAATCGCTAGATTAATCGTTTAAAAAATAATCGTTTATCCCAGCCCTAATTCTGAGTAAGACTTGTTTAAACACAAAAAAACAAGCATGTATAATGTATTTAAGTTTCTTTGAGAACTTTGAAAAGCGCTATATAAATGTGCTGCATTATTATTATTATGATGCAACAAAATGGCCTTTATAGCCTTTAATTCAACATAATCCTACTTACAGCCTGTGCACAGAATGAACCTTACACTACAGGTACCATGCTGAGCTGCAAAACATTAGCAGGAGATGAGGTTGTTCCTGATTGATGGCCAATACAATAATGAAAGCAATGATGGTGAGCGCTCCAAGGATTCAGTCATGGCACTCAGCCTCTCTCTTTGCCATCAACAGAACACTTTTTAGGCTATTTTTTCAATCGGATCTTCATGTATTCATGTGCTGCAAATGATGTGATTGAATGTATGTGTTCAGTAAGCCCATTCATGTAATTCATCCAGTTTGTTATACACATTGCATGTTATTCAAATGGAATTATTATAAAAGCACATATGTTGTGAGAGGTAACTGATGCGAAACAGACATTTGTTTCAAGAGATTTCCAGACCTAGAATTATAACATTTAACTTTTGTGTGGACATCAAATCAGATTTAGAGTACATATGCCACTATAAAAAAAAAAAAAATTCCTTCAGGCATCTTGATAATGTAAGAGTGGTGAGCAGCCCATTGTGTGTGTCTGATGACAGCACAGCAGCATTGGATGTGTTGCTCTATCAGCTGATGAGCTCATTCCTCCTTTTCAAACTCTCTGGAACTGCTGTCGGGTTTCTTTGTGTATCAATCCATCAATTTCCTCCACCTCTGATTGCTGTGCACAGATTGATGTCCTTGCTGCCTACAGTTTAATGCTGCTGCCTGTCCACTCCCGTTAATGGACCAGCAGCTTGGGAAGACTGCTGTGTCAGCACCATTCCCTGACATACTCCCTCCCTTCCAGCCCTTTGTGTGGCTCTCAAAGCCACTTCCTGGCAACAGAGGGCACTCAGTGGCTTTCCACAGCAGGAGATGACCATCGAGATACTGAGCTCCCCAGAGATTTAAAATGTGTCATTTCCAGAGATAGCATCCCAAGAACTAAGGGTAGAATGATATTTACCAGGAGACCAAAAGTGTTAAAAGGGCTTTACCTATGGCACTGTGCATCCAGGAGGAGCCCAATACCGCTTTGATGAGCTATGGTTGGAAAATAAATAAATACCTACGGCACCAAATCAATGACTTTCTTTAAAGCATCATCTTATGTTCCTCACTTTCTCATAATTATGTTTTCAAAAGACAACAATTGTATACAACTGTGCTATATCATATACTGGTAGTATGGTGTTTTCAGACTCTCACCCACGTGAGCTCTACTGACAGGCCATTACACAACAAAACTACTGATCCTCACACACACTCCCCTGTCAAGCACACAGCTTTCAAAAACTCTTTACTCTATTTTCTCCATCCTGGCAGTAGGCAGCCGTTCCCAGCAGAAATTGACCAGATCTATGTCAAATGAAGAACAAGCCACAGACAACACAGTACGATGTCGTTTCATATCCTTCCTGGGTGGCAACCTTAGTAATATAAAACTAGGATCTACAAGTCCCATGTAGGGGACAGAGTATCTGAATTAGATGAATCATCAAAGGTCTGAAGATGCAAAGTATATATAAGTAGGATTCCACAATTTGTGGCTGGCTAATATCCACTGAAAACGACAAGTAGCTGTCAAATAACAAAATAACTAGTAGCTGCCTAATATCCAATAGTAGCTGCCTCATATCCACTGAATATAATGCATATATTTCAATATTCCTGCGGCCAGTAGGACCACTGTATAACCAATACATTATAGTACTGATTGTTTACAATGCATACTGTTTGGGGAAAAGCCAAGCCAGCACAATACTGATTTCACTGTTGCACACATGGCATGTTTCTGAGATATACACTTAACATTTTCATTAGCAATCTTAGTCTTTGGGCATATTGTTTGAAATAATATCAATCTTAGTCTTTGGGCTAAATATAGTTTGAAAAAATATCAAGATGGTATATTTGCAGCTTGTCCTGGGGCTTGATATTTGACCAGAGAGAAGACTACGCTGAGATATAGGAGTCTTGTTGTTTATCTTCAAATACACCTTATATTCCAGACACATCATAAAAACGTGACATCATACTCACTGCTGTACTGGCTGCTGCCTGCTTAGATTCCTCTGTAAGAAAAGCCAACATCTGTTCCACCTTCAGTTCCTCTTCTGCACTGATGTAGTCAGTGTCTAGAAAATGAAACACACAAAAAAACACAAAATGTTTGTCAGCAAGCCCTTGACTGAAACAAAGGCCAAATCCCAAGACTAAACGCACTGTCAGACACAGACCGGAATATAATGAATGAGCTGGCAGCACATATTCCTGATGCCTCTCATCAACTATCATCATAACAATGAAAACAGGGGATAAACCTTTGTCCTCAATAAGCGGACGGGTAGGGCAAACAACCCTTCAGTTACAGGGGGTAAGATGAGGATGGGCTTAGAAACATAATAGATACCGATTCCATTATCAAGGCATCTTTTCAAGAGCAATGCCAAAAGGGCAGCCCAGAGACCACCACTGATTTATACACTGCAGGCCCTTCACTGTACCGTAAAAAAATAGCCTTCCGTCTTTCATCTCATTTTCACATCAATGGTAAGAAAAGTAAAAAAAAAATATGTGTGCATATAAAAGCTCATATTGTATTTACACTGTATTTTTTCTTCTCGCATAACCTCCTTGAAGCTGGCAGCCAAGGCTTGAGGCTAGGCTAAATAATTGGATTGGCATGGCCGTAGGGAAGGATCCACTTCTGTTAGAGCTCATCATCATGCTGCCGGGCTGGGAGAGCAAGGCTGATAATTACTGCTCCCTGAGAGGCGCTCCTCAGCCGTCACAACCCACCCAGCACCCATCCTCTTCTCTCAATTCCTCCAGCTGTTATTCCCTGTGTAATTTCACGCTTGTCTAGTCCCAAAGCTGCCAAATGTGCCTTGACACTGGACTCATCTCAGTCACAACTAGTGATTCTGCTGGTTGATTAGAGACGCTAGAGGCTGACGATGTGTGGGGAAATCTTGAATGATCTGTTTATGGATAAGAGATTTCCCTCAATCTGGGAGCAGTGACACGTCATGCCTACACAGGGATCTTTCTGGTTGGAGACCCATCTACCAAGAGCGGAATTAGAAGCTACAGCATAGGACAGCGTGTTACTGTGTTTCTTATTAGCATTCGAATAAACCTCAACTAGGGACAGTTCCTTCTATATTTCTATTTTGAATCTCTCTTTCATCTGGCAAAACACTGCAGCATATTGCTGATGACAACTCCAAGTCAGTTGTGTCAGTTGAGAGGACAGAGCCCTTGGTACATAATCTCATGAGGCATGCAATGGAATGTCCTGTATTTCTTTCAGTTAATTTCTATTTTTCCCGAGCTGAACTAAAGGCTCTTCATCTGCTGTCTGAGCCCGGACAGATGGGTCCAATCACACATATTCATTAAGTGTTTGCCGATTTGTCAGCCCATGACAAATTTAAAACAGCATTGTCAGCATCCTTTTAAAATTAATGAATGAGGGTGTGTCAGTGGTTCTGGCCTTGGGACCTACAATTTCCTATGGTCATTAGGTCGCGACCCACTTTTTTTTACATTGAAGAGAACCTATTTTATTTCTCTAAAATAACACTGCACATATGATATTACATTGGCATTTGCATTAAAACATTCGATAATTGGCAAAATACTCAAACATTTCATCCATTTAGATTTGGTATCATACAGTATGAACTGTATGTGAACACTGCAAATAATATGAGGTGGGCCTACTGCTTTTTACATTGACCAGATTTACAATAAAAAGACCAAAACAGGCTGTTTTAACAATTCAGCAAATGAGGCCTAGGCTGTTTTAGGGTCATACATGAGAGAACTTGGGAAAATATTACTGCACCTATGATATTGGCATTTTCATTTAAATATCCATCGGAAAAATACTCTTAACATCATATCCATTTAGATTTGACATATGAACTGGATATGAACACTGCAAATAAAATGAGATGGACCTACCTCCTTTTACAATGACCAAATTTACAATGAAACTTGAACAGGAAGTTTTAACAATGAGCATATCAGGCCTAGGCTGTTTTAGGATAATAAATGAGAGAACTGGGGATGCTTTTTGGATCTGATAAGAGACTCAAAATCAGGCACTATGGTAGACGGAGCTACACGTAAATCATGTTCAGTGTCCAACCTTTTTCTTTGCTTGGACTTGAGCTGGACCAGAGTGGAGAATCCACTTTCACAGAGATAACTAGTGCTGATGGGCAGTAAGATTTTAATTGCACGTATAGCCAAGGAGGAATACTCAGCTGTGACACTGCTGCACAGAATTGAGAGAGGCTAACTTCTCCAAATTTCTTTTTCAGCGTCTGGTCGCATGACAGCTCAATTAGCTGATTCTCTTCATTACATGGCAATGCAACGCTTTTGAGGTCGATGCCAACGGGATCGGCATCCACTGTTCATCTTCACTCGATGTCTCTGGGAAGTAATTATGAAACCGCGACTGCAGTTTCCAGAGGTGCGCCGTAATGCTGCTCTTCAGGGCATTTTTGTCCGTGACAGTGTCCAGCTGAAGTATTTCATGGTGGCCGTTGGGAAACATGTCCAGCCTGTCTTTGGACACTCTGTTAGACAGGGGTGTACTCACTTCTGTTGTGTACTGTAGTATAATTTACATGATATTCTTCAAAACAGTCAAGAACAAAAAGTCAACCTTGGGGGGTCTACTGAAATTTTGGAAGGTTGTGCTCCCTCCCTTTATGTTGTCATTCTCCCACACTCTGCACAGATATCAAGGATCAGGAGAGTTCCCAAACCATGAAAACATTTATTACCTTCTGGACCACATCTGTTTCAAATTCACTACCCCTAAATGATCAACTTGAGAATGGCTCTCTGACAGTCCCCTATGTCTCCTGCATGGTAGTAATTACTGTAATGTAGACATATAATGCACCTGTATAATGAACACTGTAAGCAGGATGCTTCAGTTGCTTATAATACCTGTTTGCTGTGATATTTATAGCTTTTTACGCTCTATTGTTGATTCGCTAAATAATCCTGTTAATCACATACAATGTTGATATAGTTATGAACCCATTCAAAAATCGTAACTATAGCAAGCTATACTCAAAAAACTGTTCATGGGTACAGTGGGGAAAATAAGTATTTTAACCCCTACCGATTTCGCAAGTTTGGCCACTTGCAAAGAAATGTGTGATCTAGAATTGTATTGGTAGGTGTATTTTAACAGTCAGAAACAGAATATCAGCATTTTATAACATTTATGACTTTATTTGCATTTGATGCAAAACATAAGTATTTGAACCCCCAAGCAAACAACAAGAATTCTGGCTCACAATGACCAGTTATATGCCGAAGAAGCACACAGATTAGTCCTCAATAGGTCTAACAAGGTACACCTGATCTCAACTGGTGACGTTTATAAAAGAAACCTGTCCAAAGAATCATACTTCACACCTTTAACCTCACCACCATGGGCAAGACCAAAGAGTTGTCCAAGGACGTCAGAGATAAGATTGTAGACCTGCACAAGGCTGGAATGGGCTACAAAACCATTGGCAAGCAGCTTGGTGAGAAGCAGACAACTATTGGTGCAATTATGTGTAAATTGAAGCAACACCAAACAAATGTTAATCGCTCTAGGTCTGGGGCTCCGTGCAAGATATCCCCTCGTGCGGTATCAGTGATCATTCGAAAGGTGCGGAATAACCCCAGAACTACACAGTTCTTGTGAATAGTCTCAAGGCAGCTGGGACCACAGTCACCAAGAAAACCATTGGCAACACACCACGCCGTAATTTTTTGAAGTACTGCAGCACTCGCAAGGTCCCCCTGCTCAAGGAAGCGCATGTACAGGGCCATCTGAAGTTTGCCATTGTCCACTTGAATGATTCTAAGGAGGATTGGGAGACAGAATGTGGTCAGATGATACCAAAATCAAGCTCTTTGGCATCAACTCGCCGTGTTTGACAGGGGGGGGGGATGCTGAATATGACCCCAAGAGTACATCATACCCACCATCAAGCATGGAGGTGAAAACATTATGATTTGGGGCTGTTTCTCTGCCAAAAGTACAGGACGGCTCAACCGCATCAAGGGGACTATGGATGGGGCCATGTAATGTGGAATATTGGGCTTGAACCTCATTCCCTCACTCCCTCCCATTGAAAACGCAACCTTAAAGATTTGGAGAGGATCTGCAAAGAGGAGTGGACCAAAATCCCTCCTGAGATGTGTGTATACCTGGTGACCAACTACAAGAAACGTCTGACGTCTGTGCTTGCCAACAAGGGTTATTCCACCAAGTACTAAGTCATTTTTGTCAGTCAGTTTTGCTAGGGGTTCAAATACTTATTTTTTGCATCAAATGCAAATAAAGTAATAAATGTTATAAAATACATTTTTCTGGATTTTTTTGTTGATATTCTGTTTCTCACTGTTATACACCTACCATTACAATTATAGATCACACATGTCGTTGCAAGTGGCCAAACTTGTGAAATCGCCAGGGGTTCAAATACTTATTTTCCCCACTGTATGTATGTATGTAATGTTGGTGAAGGGGGTGGGGGGAGAGAGGTGAAAGGGAAGGAGAGGGTGTGAAAAGAGGTGTGATGGAGAAATGGATCAGAAGAATCTAATTAAGACCTGTGAGCTTTGTTCAAGACTTGAAGCTAAGGGCCAGTTTACACGAACGCTGGATTGCCTGAATCTGGAGAGAAATATCTCCATTTACACGGACAGGGCGGATTAGGTCACTGAATCTGCATACTTTTGAATCGGGGTTCAGAGAGTGTGCAGATTCGAAGCAGCACATTTTCTAATCTGAGACTTTATAACAGCAACAACATAAACTAAATAATATGGCGTGGCGCCATCGCGAGTGGCAGCCTGTTTTGGTATCACCGTTTCCCTACTTTCCCCCCCCCTCTTTTCGCGACTCACATTATTACACTGTGCTTAGTTGTTTGAACTGGGATAGTGCGCTGCTCTACCTACATGTGGATAGTTTTTCGTGGTCTTACTTAGCCAGTTGGATGTCATTTTTGAGACCAGCCTGAACATCAGACACGACCGGCATTTTTTAATAACTGAATTGGTTGCCATGGAGCAGTGAGTGTGGCAGCCTGTTTTAGCAGCTCTCCAGCTTAAAAAAAATAAGGATTCCTATTCCTATTACCTTGCTGCTATTACACCTGAATTTCCCTAACAGTATTAAAACAAGTTTATCTATCTATCTATCTAAATCGATGTTGTTAGGAAAGGGATGACATTAACAAGCCACACTTTAATCTATTACTGTTTAATCTATTTGCATCACACCATTGTTTCAAAACTGGTTTTTAAAAGTGTCAGCAATAGCCTATATGAGCAAATCTGACGTGAAAAGATTTTTTATCACAGATGGAAGTTTCAAAACAGATACTAACAATGTAAGATGTACGATTCCCAGATGAGAAAACTTTCACGAATGCCAGAATTGTCCCACGAACTTCGTAAGTTGAAACTTTACAATAGTTATGAATTATTAGTTTATTTACTATATCAGTATGCTACTTATGCATGCATATCCCAATTGACCGTTCCTGAAACTACTCCCTAAAATTAGCTTGTCCAATCCTACCTTATCAACCGCTACTACAAGAAGAGGGTCCGACAACTTTGAGGTCTGAGCAGCATTGTGAAACGGGTTCCTACGGGACTTGTAATTTTTTTTTTTTTTTCCGCATTTCCAAAACCCAAAACACAGCAGGAAAGGTGCCGGTTGTGGATTGTGTGGATGTGCAAACGGTCAATAGGCTACCAAGACAAATGATACAGTGGGGAAAATAAGTATTTGAACCCCTGGCGATTTCACAAGTTTGGTCACTTGCAAAGAAATGTGTGATCTATAATTGTAATGGTAGGTGTATATTAACAGTGAGAAACAGAATATCAACAAAAAAATCCAGAAAAATGCATTTTATAACATTTATGACTTTATTTGCATTTGATGCAAAAAATAAGTATTTGAACCCCTAGCAAAACTGACTGACAAAAATGACTTAGTACTTGGTGGAATAACCCTTGTTGGCAAGCACAGACGTCAGACGTTTCTTGTAGTTGGTCTCCAGGTTTACACACATCTCAGGAGCGATTTTGGTCCACTCCTCTTTGCAGATCCTCTCCAAATCTTTAAGGTTGCGTTTTCAATGGGAGGGAATGAGGGAATGAGGTTCAAGCCCAATATTCCTTGGCAGAGAAACAGCCCCAAAGCATAATGTTTCCACCTCCATGCTTGATGGTGGGTATGATGTACTCTTGGGGTCATATTCAGCATCCCCCCCTGTCAAACACGGCAAGTCGAGTTGATGCCAAAGAGCTTGATTTTGGTATCATATGACCACATTCTGTCTCCCAATCCTCCTTAGAATCATTCAAGTGTGCAATGGCAAACCTCAGATGGCCCTGTACATGCGCTTCCTTGAGCAGGGGGACCTTGCGAGTGCTGCAGTACTTCAAAAAATTACGGCGTGGTGTGTTGCCAATGGTTTTCTTGGTGACTGTGGTCCCAGCTGCCTTGAGATCATTCACAAGCTCCCCCTGTGTAGTTCTGGGGTTATTCTGCACCTTTCGAATGATCACTGATACCGCACGAGGGGATATCTTGCATGGAGCACCAATAGTTGTCTGCTTCTCACCAAGCTGCTTGCCGGTGGTTTTGTAGCCCATTCAAGCCTTGTGCAGGTCTACAATGTTATCTCTGACGTCCTTGGACAACTCTTTGGTCTTGCCCATGGTGGTGAGGTTAAAGGTGTAAAGTATGATTCTTTGGACAGGTTTCTTTTATAAACGTCACCTGTTGAGATCAGGTGTACCTTGTTAGACCTAATGAGGACTAAACTGTGTGCTTCTTGGGCACATAACTGGTCATTGTGAGCCAGCATTCTTGCTGTTTGCTTGGGGGTTCAAATACTTATTTTTTGCATCTAATGCAAATAAAATCATAAATGTTATAAAATGCAGTTTTCTGAATTGTTTTGTTGATATTCTGTTTCTCACTGTTAAAATACACCTACCAATACAATTCTAGATCACACATTTCTTTGCAAGTGGCCAAACTTGGGAAATCAGTAGGGCTTCAAATACTTATTTTCCCCACTGTATAGGTAGGCTACCCTCAAGGTCTGAATTTAACATCCACCAAGTGCCACATGTGTGTGTGCATTTGATGTCTACGTTTCAGAAGCCTTTTTCATTATTATATCAGCATTGATGGCTGAGCACCAGTAAGATGAATGTTACGTTAGCTGTAGTCCTGTCAGACAACGATAGCTGCTTGCGTAACCTACTAATTAGCGTTAACGTTATTTCAGAGGTAAGCACGTGAAGGTCAAAGCCCTCAACAATAGCCTACATTTGTTGTTAGTGATGAAATTGCCATGAAATTGGAAGCAGTTGTAAACCATGAAACATCCAGGATCCACACCATTCGCATTGTGGTTTCTCGTGCTCAATACAAAATATAATTATTTTTCGCTTAACCTTCAATCTGCTCTGCCCACTGATTTTATTATAATGTGTTACTATGCAGATTAAATGTAGGCTATGCAGCTAGGCTATACGTTGCTAGTTGGATCTCTACTCTTGTCTTTTGTCACTTTATATGCATGCTCCATGTCTTCTTCTCCATTTTTTTCAGTTATCTGAACCCCCGTTACAGCGCCACCAACAGGCCTGGGAGATATACTACAGCAGATTCAATCTGATCCACTCCGTTCATGTAAATGCAAATTTTTCTGACAGGGCTCTGGGATCACGTGATACAAAAAAGTACCGGATCCAAAAATTACTCTGGTTTCAGTCAATTTAGGGTTAGTGTAAACGTGGCTTAAACCTTGGGACCATGGAGATCTTTGGTCCACATAGGAACAGAGAAGCCGGAATGTATCCCCTCCTCCACAAAGAGGACACGTTTTGCCATGTGTACCCCAGCCATACTTTATCCCACAGGTCAAAAGCTCCTCAGCACACATTATTTTTTATCACTGAATTTTTAGAATAGCACTTCTGTGTTTTTGAGGTTCAGTGTGATATTTCATGTGGATTCTGGTAGACTGATGAATGCTTTGCAGGTCCCTAAGACTCCATGGAAAAAAAACTTTTCATCTAGGCTTCTCCTATATAGAAAACATTTGTGGCTAGCACCATGTATACCATAGTTATGCCAACCTTTGGCTGCTGTCCAAATGTGATGGGGGTTGATTTTTAATTGCATGTCAGCCTAACCCCAGTGTTAACTCAGTAATTGCCAGGCCTCTCTATGGGTACAAAGGCATACAGAGCAGGGGCAGAGCTATAATGAGTAACCTACTCAAGGCTGAACAGAAAGCTAAAAAGATGTCCATAATCAGGTGTATGGAACGTAGGGGCTTTACCCATAGCAACCATCCATTTAGATCTAGCAACAGTAGTTTTTGCTGTCACTGTATAAAAAAGACTCAATACGTGGCAAAAGTAATTCTACAAACATGTTTTAGGGACACAAACTTGGACATTATATCCAGAGATGAATAAATGTCAGTTTAGGAAACATGGTATGGTTATATAGAATGGGGTATCTTAGATGGTGGCAGTTTGAGGTACATTATTTTTGTCTATCTGAATGGTCATGGTCCTCCGGGATTCCTTGCACAATACACAACTTCTGTATATCAATCCTACCGGAACTTCATTAAATAACATGGGGGATTAAAAATGTTATCAGATTACTGCATTAAACAAGCATGGGGGAGAGCACTATAAGAATACTGCATTCTAGCATCTTCTGGAAGAAGAGGTGGCTGAGACACTGCAGCAGAAGGACATGGTCTGATATATAAATAAGTCAGAGGTTCTGGTATCACGTCATTGATTTTTCTATCCCATTACAAGCACTGTTTTGCTGTAATTTGTAATTTGAGAAAGAAAGATAAGAAAGAAAGAAAGAAAGGAAGAAAGGAGAAGCGACAAGGAGCATAAAGAAACGACATAGAACTTTCTAGAATCCATTTACTGTGTGTGTGTGTTTATGTCTGTGTGTTTGTCTGTTGGAGAGCCATTGTTAAGGTGTGAGAAGAAGAGAAAAAGAGGAAAGACAACATGCATCCAAAAGCTTCTCTGTGTATGTCTTTTCATTGGGGATTGAAGGACCTTGTGTTATGTTTACAGAAGCTCTTTTCAGCTACAATATACCCTTCGTGGTTGTAAGTGAGGCTTCCCAATAAAATATTCATGCTTAAACACATGAAAGAGGGTTATGTTTCAGTCTGATTGTCTTGGCCCCTGAACGAAAAAATACTCAAAGCTAAGAAGGGTGAAGGTTTATCCTTCCACAGAACCTGTAACCTAGAAGACTACACTTCAGACTAAATCTGAGCTCATGAAAATCATAAAGGATAGATTTATTTGGGAAGTGGTTCTGGACATTATCGTTAGGTAAATAACATACAGAATTTACTTCCTCATGACACAAGAATACAATTATTCTTGAGAATAAATTCACAAACATCTGACAGTTTGGTATTCCCTGTCACCAGCTCTCAACTCATAAAATGATACTGTAGGTACACTTGGGATTTCACAGATACATTCATTCATTGTTTGCAGTCTAAACAATAGACTGGCGCTATTAATGTTTTGTGCAAGAGTGGCAAAAGTGTAGCCTGGATACCAGCCTGAACTCCGCCCACAATTTTTTTGGTCTGGGAGATTCAGTCTGGACTTGAGCTAGTTGGGAGAGATTAAACGTTTCAGAAAATTTGAAAAAGCAATCTAAACCAATCAAATTGTAAGGGCGGGCCGTATACGTTGATGGACAGATGACCTGATGATAGATAGAATATACATCGAACAAAGATGGCGCCGAGCTTAGTGGGACATATTTGATATGATTTAAGCTATCTACACGACTTTTTTTATGTCTACATTGACTCGGTTAGTTGTGTATGTGCAACACGAATGTTGCCGAGGATAGTAGCTCTTAACTGAAGCACTCTAGACCTTTACTGATAGGTTATGCTAACGCGTAGACAAAAAAAACATTGAAACAAATGGTAGCTTCTAGCCTTGAGTGCTAATTAAGTAACGTGAGCAGGCATATCTCAACAGATATTGACAGCGCATTCATTTTGAAAGAGGAACAGAGAAACGCGATCAAGGCATTTGTCGATTGAAAAGATGTTCAGGGTTAGGGTTAGGGCTAACCCTAGATGGATCAGGTAAAAGTTTAATCTATCAGATGGTAATACTACGTTGCTCTGATTGGTTCTAGGTATCCAATTCAGCGAAGAGGCATTTTCTTTCCTGGTTCGTTGAAACACGCCCCATAATCACAGCCCAATGGTTCAGTATCAGACTCATATTCTGACTAGAATTATGAGTATGACATCGTCAGGCTAGCAAAAGTGAGTTAAGACCTATAAACTGTGCCACAGGGAAATTACAATTGTTACTCAAGTTAGTAAAATGCGCCACAACTTGAGGTTATAAAATTCCTTGGACATCGAAACTAAATAAATAAACAAACAAACAAATGAATAAATACATAAAGATGTCTAAAGATCATAGTTAGTGTGCTTGCCCGTAGGGTCAGCACACTATTGTTCTTCTTAAGTTTTCTTTATTCTCCTTTCTGCCGTGTTTTTCTTGCGACGCATCAGGCCTCGCCCGATTGAGATAGAGACGCCGTTCAAACACCGAAACGTCAAACAGGAAACCTCTTTTTCATCACCTTTTTTCCCCATAGACTCTGTGGCTTTGTGACATCATAATAGTGTCTTTGAACTGGCTTGCAGCTGTGCTTCACTGACACCTGCCCCAATTGACCCTTCGCTAAGCCACACCCCAAAACCGCCCCAGCCCAATCGTAGTTTAGCAACGGGTAACTAAGCGCGGAGGACCTGACAAGCTTTTGGCAAAGTGAAGATTCCGAAGCAAGCTAATGTTAGCAAGCGAGCTAACTCATCTCAGTATTGCTTGCATATAATTACGGTCCTTTGTTCACAATGCACATATTTTAACGTAAAATGAGACTATAAGATACATATCTACTGTTCGCGTTTGACATACTGTTGAATGTATTTTGGCACTTTGTTAAGTGTCCAACATGAGGACAAGCTAATGTAATTAAGCTAGCGGATAGTTAACTCATCTCAGTATTGCTTGCAAATGATTACGGTTCTTTGTTTAGAATGCATACATTTTAACGTAAAATAAAATGGTAAGAGACAAGATGCAGACTCGCTTTTTACATACTGTAAATGACGGCCGACACACGACTTCCCCAATCCGATTGCTGCTCTCCCTGTGTCAGTTCCTACGTGGGAGCATCAGGGGGGTTGCCGGAGGTTTCAATATGTATTTCCCCATTGTCTGTCTTCGCGCAGATATCATGTATGTATCCCTCAAAAGCATACTGAAGCCCCTTTTGCCTCGTTCTTTCAGAGATCTCCCCTGAACTCCAGAAATTAGTAATTATGTCTCTGCGGACGTCAGATAACGGCACTTATCATTGAGATTGATATGCCAGGTACGAAAGCTTGTCAGGCGTAGCAACAGTAGTTAAGGTGGGCAGGGCTTAGCGAAGGGTCAATTCCAAGGCACTTGTTCTCTCTGTCATGGCCGCAACAGAGCAAGCACACTCTCGCAGTTCGTTCACGAAACGCATTCTAGTTTAACTTGTCTCTGTAGCAAGCAACTAGCCAAAACTGTGTTTAAAATGCTGCTAGCCCTTCTTCTACTTTTAATGTATGTTATGTATGTTAATGTTATATGTTATATGTTTTATTGTTATAGTGTTACAGAGTTATATGTTGTTCTTGAAATTGCTGTATGTTAATATTATATGTTATATGTTTTATTGTTATAGTGTTATAGAGTTATATTAGTCTGGGAAGTCCCGCCCCACTTCTTCCGGCCAAATTGATTTTGCCTCTGCACTGGGTCTGGCCAACTTTGGATAGCCGTTCATTTCAAGATTTCCAGAATCCTTGGAGCCAATCACAAACTGGCTTTTGGCTACCTGGCGCGCCATTGGCGGATTTAAACTTACCACGGCTACGTTACAAAATCTACTGCACGGAGAGTTTTTAAACATTGGACATGGTGGCCACCGAAGTACCGCAAAACTTCGATAAGGCAAGTTTTCTTTGAAAACAGAACAGAAACTTGCCCTGGAACAATTCATACAGAAAAAATATGTGTTTGCTTTATTACCGATCGTTGTATCGTTGTATAGTATCGTTGGTCTGATTGGTTAAAGGCGTGTCCAATTACGTGAGTGAAGTGGATCGCTAATGAGTAGTTGGCCAGACTAACTGAGCAAATGAAATGCAGTGAAGGGGCAGGGAATTCCCAGACAAGAGTTATATGTTATTTTTTGGTAAATGTTACTTGTTATCTGTATGACGTCTACTGCGTATATGATGATGCTGGCCAAGTCTTAAGAATTTTGCTGTGCTGAAGCAATTTGGCTTTCCTATCATCTTATTATAGGCACCACAGTGTCCTGTAAGTCCTTACATGTTATAAGTCGTTACTTTCAGTTTATTTTTTACCATTTCAAATATAACTCTGCTTTGTTACGTTTTCCTAGAGCGACATGACTACCAAGGTCCCAAATGAGCCCCACCTTCCCATAAAAAACATGAGCCTGCAGTATAGCCCAGCAAGATGCCCCCTGGCCACAGGAAAGAGGTGTACTCACAGGCATGCAGAGAGAAGTGCTTGCGGTCAGTCCCAGTTCCAGTTGGTGTTGCAGTTGCACTGGCTTCCCCCTCCCCAAGCAGGTGCTGGATGGAGTGAAGCTGAAAACAGGGGTCTGATAGGAGAACGGATGCTGCCCTTGCGACTCTGAAAAACAGTGACAACATTTGTATTAGTGTCATCCTTTTTATATGATATGTATTTACATTTTTGGAATGTAACCCAATATCTCTCACTAACTCCACCAACTCAATAACTCCGGATTATAACTGAACAGACCAATAAGTAAAGGAAATTCGAGAACAATCAATTCATCATAATTAACCCAAAAATCCCTTAACACATTTTGAAAATCATCTAGAAGATCAGATTTTGAAATAAGGTGAATATGAAGTTGACAGTAAGAGATGGGCTGGGTATTTCCCTGAGCCTATTTGAGTGTTGTTCTATCCACTGTCTGTGAGAGTGGCAGAAGCCAAGAGATAATTTCACTGGTGCCAAGATATTTACTGGGACAGAACATATCAGTGTGTCTATCCAAGAGAGGAATATCTGCTATCAGTCTGCTTACAATGACTCTTCTGAAGATGTTCACCCTTGCATCAACCTCTTGTGAGATAAGTATAAAAAATGAACACAACACAAAATTATTTGTTATTCATCCTAATAATTTAAACCAGCCGCAGCCCTGAGAGTAACAGCATATAAATGGCATGGTTAGCCCTTTTAATGACCAAGATAGAACCACAAAGTAGTGAAATTACGCTGAAAATAGTTTAGGGATCATTAAGCTTAATCTTATGTGCAAGAGTGATTTTACATCAGTCTCAAGCACAAACAGACAATCTTGAAAAGGTAACCAGATGATGCCACCTTTAGAAGCAGTGTCTTCAAAACTACTTTGATGCAAGCAAAATATGTGTGTGTGTGTGTGTGTGTGTGTGTGTCCAACACTGGCCCTAAGACTTTTTTAATGCTTAGAAAATCTACACTGGTACAGGAGTCATTTTTAATAATTGAACAGGGAACAGAACAGAGAATCCTGTGACACCTCAGTGACACTAACTCTGCAAGGTGACAGCCAAGAAAATCCTGTCACAATTTTTTCCTGATATTTCCTTTCCATGTTTAAAAATAGGAGCAGTAAAATGAAGAAAACAACTTTTTCCGACCTCCATTTTTCGGTAAATGGCATGTCTCTTGATGTACTTTGTCATGGTGTTTGTCATCTTCCAAATTATCTGCACAGTGCAGATAAAAAGATTTTTGTGCAACTGAACAGGAACAATGATGTTTCTCATCTCAACATACAGATCTTTCTTGCTTTTGCACTAGAACATCTTCATGTTTCTTTAGTCACTAAATCTATTTAGGCCAATATATTGGACCAAAAACATTTAAAATAGCCCTGAGGTGTGTATTTGTTGCCAATCACCATTCCCAGTCTGGACACTGAAGATTCTGGAGTCCGGGGCCGCTCAGCCACTTTTGGACATTATTATACTATCTCTCCGTAAAAAAAGAAACAACTATGATGCAGCAAGTGCTCTAAATCTCAGCCAGAGATAAATAAATAGACATTGATAATGTTGGAAACGAGTCCTATCTCCGTTCCTGGCCACAGCCTTCTGTGGTTTACCCCTGTTTTATCTCAGCTCAGTCCAATTCTTTGTTTTAAGCTTGCTTTTCTTCAATGGTCTTCTTCTGCTAACTTCTCTTTGTCATGTTAGCTGTAGTAGGCAAATGAGGGATGGGCAGTTTTTTCATTGCTGGTGGGTGATAATCTGCCATTGTTGACATGATTATCCACCATCTGCCATTGTTTGTATGACAAAAAGTTATTTTTACACAGGTTACCTACTACAGCGTTAAGGTGTTTGGATCACACAGAAGAAAATTGTCAGATGCAGAACAACTCCATGCTGAAGGAGTGCTTGACACCACCTGTCAAGTCTGGTGGAAGAGATATGATTGGGGTGCATTGGTGCATGTTAAGTGGGAAATTTGTACAGAGTAACATTTTTGGTGGTGGGCTATAACTCAATTCTACATTGTCATGTTGCACGCTGTGACAGCACTTGCCTTGAACCAATTTATCCTACAAGCGGACAATGACCCCAAAGCACTGCTCCAAGACCCTTTTTAAGGAAAACTCTGTCAAGCTGTATAGCTGCAAACTTAGGAGCGGTGAGAAGAAACTGCCAAAACTGATCTATTTTTTTCAAATGGTTAAATACAGTGTATTTCGTCTGAGGAATTACAGCCTGTCTATCCTCACTGAAATCACCCTCCATTTCATATGGGTAATTTCCCCTTCATTCATGATACTGTAACAGTGGTATTTCAAATGACAGCAGAGCCTTCTGAGAAAGTTATATATGATGGTGAGCTATTGTTTGCATTGTGCAGACTGGAGAAAATAGCAGCCCTTGGCGATGGCCCTCAGCACTAGATCAGAAGATCAGAAGTAATATTTTATGACAGCAGTCAGGGCATCAGACATCATGTCCACAGGGAAATAAAATTCAGTCAACATTGATACACACTCCACCATCAAAAATGCATGACAAAAAGTAATATGGGCAAACCTTTATTAATTTTTGTATAAAATAGTCACATGAACAGAACATCACATATTCTAACTGAGCAGAAATAATATACATCATGTAATACACTGATGACACACTCATATCATAAGACCTTCTTGAATACCAATCTTTTAAACATTATCACTATAATGCTATACTTTTTACATAGTTTGATTCGTCACTGGGACCCAATTAAAAGAGTTGGAGTGAGACCACTTTGATTTTCACAACCACCTTGTATTGCCTTAAAGGCTTGCCCTACCTCTCTATTTCCCCTTGGTTCTAAACCTGATAGTTAGCAGTCAACAGTGAAACAGGCATGTTGCACAACAAGAAAAAATGTCTGACAAATCAGCGCATGACAAAATCACTGATGTACGTCAAGGCAAAACAAATGCATGAAGAGTAAGCTATCGTGGAGCAAAAGGATGGAGCAAGAAAAACATGAGGTTTTCACAAGCCCTCCCTTCCACAACCCTGAGCTCTGACCAATCACTGCTCTGAGGGAGGGGTCAGAGAGGGAGGAGGATGTCAGAGCGAGTGTGAGAGAAGCACAAACAGAAAGAGCGAGTGTGTGAGAAAAGCAGAAAGAGAAAGAGCAGGTGAGAGAGAGAGAGAGAGAGGAGATGTATACATGAGAAAGAAAAGACAGAGGAAAGAGAGAGATCAATAAGGAGGGACACAGCTGAGTAAAGCTGCAAAGCAAATTCAATCATGTGACAACAGAGGCAAAAAGGAGAGAAGAAAGGAGTGACTCTGAGCAAATTGGAAAATGAAAGCATCACCCTTGAGTTGGGAAAGTACCAGAAGCAGAGGGAAGAAGGATGGAGAAACAGACTCAATTGCACTTGGATGTGAAGGGGAGCTCTGAAGATCCATCATAACACCACCCAAGAAGAATGCAACTTAAGTGTTGGGATCTTTGATGGAGATCGTGACGAGCACTTAGCAGAAACATGGGGGATGGATGTCCCGAGCTAAGGGGAAAAGCTGACAATCTGCCGGTAAATGTATGTGACTGCACTTGGATGACAATCCTCTGCCCAGAGCCCTTACCGTTGACCAAAGGGCATTACCAGATATGCAAACTAACAAAACCACGGGAAAGTGGCACACATAAAAAAAATTAAAAGACAATGCATTTCGATTCTTGACTGTTAAGATAGAAAACTGGGTGTTGCAGAAAACACGGGAGGCCAACTTCAGAAAAGCATCCTGACTCTCAGGCAGCACTTCAAGTGTTTTAATTTCAAGCAACTGAAGAAAAGCGGATCTCACTGTCACATACTGGAAATATCATGCAGGGCCCAACCGATGCTGTTCTCAATTGGGACATCTACTGTATCTTTTCATACTATTGGTAAGTAATATTTTTGATTTTTGATTTTTTAAACATTGATTTTGCTTGCATGTTCTAAAACACTTTCAAACTAAAGGATAAAAAGATGAATTTCTCCATTCTTTCTCAGATATCTTATCTTCATAAAGCACCGGTGGAAGGCACCTATTATTGAAATGATGTGATCAATTAGCTAATTGAATGGCTATGTTCTCATAGTCCTCCTCTTCTCTTCATTGCAGCTCTCCCAGCAGAATAAGCTTTTTCAACTACTTCAAACTGCTACACAGGGTGCTCTCTCCAGAAACTGGCATCTGATTCTTAAAAGGCACTGGGATGTGTTCAGACATTGTAGATTTTCTTTTTGTGAGAAAATTCTGTCTAATTTGCAAAACATTCCTACCAGTATACTGCAAGCATCATGTTGTGGGCTTGGGGTGTGGTCATAACCTTGCTGCTGGGCTCAGTTCCACTGCAACTGGCTGGAGGCAGCTGTCCTTCGGAGTGTTTGTGCGCTTCTGATATCCTCAGCTGTAGCTCCCTCGGCTTGAAGCAACTGCCTGCCACACTGCCCTCAACAGCTGCCACAGTCGACTTTAACCACAATCAACTGTTACAGCTTGAAGAAGGCAGCTTTGCAGGACTGCCTCGTCTGGATTCACTACAACTGGCCCACAACCGACTTTTAAAGCTGGCAAGAGGAACCTTCCGAAATGCTAGCAGCCTGAGGCACCTGGACCTGTCATCCAACCTCCTACAAGTTGTGGAGCTGCACTACTTCCAAGAGTTGGTCGGGATGGAAGAGCTACTTCTCTTCAACAACCGCATCACCCAAGTGGAGAGTTTAGCTGGGCTTAGCAACCTGCGCAAAGCCTACCTGAGCCACAACCTCCTCACAGACTTCCCCTTTTTTTCAATACAGGAGCACAGCCACCCTTTCCTGAGCACACTGGACCTCTCCTCCAATCGCATGCCTAAACTACCATTGGAGGACATCTGGGCCTTACCGATAGCAGTGCAGAGTGGCCTCTTTCTGCACAACAACACACTGATCTGTGAGTGCTCCATGTACAGTCTATTCCTGCACTGGGAGCAGCGGGGCTTTGCCCCAGCTCGGGAATACCACCAAGACCACACCTGTCTGTTGTATGGAGAACGAAGAGCTTCAGTACGATTCTTCCAGCATAGACGCTTCTTTGAAAACTGCACTCTGCGCATGCCACAGGTGGGAGAGAGAGACAACAGCCTGCTGGCCTACGTCGGTGATTCAATCACACTTGAGTGCCAGACTTCACTGCAAGGGCAGCACATGAGATACTTCTGGGTTTCGCCCCACCAGGAGTACATCGCACCCCCAGGCAACAATGGCTCACTGCACATGCATGCAAATGGGAGTCTGGAACTCATCTCCGCACAGGTGAAAGATTCTGGAGTATACTGGTGTATTGCCCTGAACCATCTGCGCAATGAGACACGAGAGGTGAATGTGACAGTGGTGCCGCGGCACGAGGAGTATGAGCCCTTCAATACCGGCTTCACCACCCTGCTGGGCTGCGTGGTGACCTTGATTCTTGTCCTCATGTACCTTTACCTGACACCCTGTCACTGCTGGTGCCGTAAGCAGCCCCCCACCACTCCCAGCCCGGCCAATGAGTGCAGTGCGCAGACATCCATCCTGACACCCACGCCCCCCACCACCACTGAGGGACCCGGCCGTAAGGTCAGTAATATCAAGCACGTGGTGTTTCGGGAGCCTGTCAGGGAGGTGCAGAATGGGCGGCTGCACATAAAACCTAAGGTGCGTCACGATGCAGAGTCTGTGACCTCTGTTTTTTCGGACACACTCATCATGCCGTAGCCTCCCTCCTGCCCGTACACCCACCGCTCCCCTCACCCAAACCCCAGCCTGACGACTGAGTGGTGCCCTCCACCAGGGCAGCCAGCCTTACAGCCTCTGAGAACAGGGCAAAATACTGCAAACCCTAGATAAGTGGGGTAGAAGAAATAAAGAAAGGAGTGAGAGAGGATATTTTATGATACCAGAGTAAGACGTACAGAGGCAAGACAGAGTGCCTCATATAAGTACCTGCAAACACTAAGACTAAAGGGTGGCCTCTCCTTTAGTACCTTTAGCTTTGAATGCCTTCTTAAGAAATATACATAATCCAGTGCATTATACAGAAGCACCTTTTCCTTTTCACAAAAATCCCAGTCGTTTCAGAGACCTACAAATGCTGTTGTATATGTATATATGTTCAGTGGAGACCTACAGATGCTGTTGTATATTTATTTATACATGTTCAGCAGAGAACTTTTCAGTGGAAAAGGACACACCAACGACAACTGTGACCAATTATGGATTCCATTCCCACTGTGACTCACAGCACATTTTTTTTTATTTTACTAGCTACTTCATTTAGATAAAATGGGGGTTGGGGGATAGAGGAGGAATTGTGCTTTGTATGCACTCTAAGACAGAAAAGGGTAATTGAAATGTCTCCTTTTGATGTTTGCCCATCTTGAGGTGTTGACTTGACTTATTGACTAATATCAGCAGGGAAATGGATATTGACCAAATGACAAGAACACATCTTTCATGGACAATAACAGCTTGACAACTGAAGGGGTGGAACAGACAGATCACTTCCATCTTGTAACCTTCCCACCATGCCATCATTCAACCCTTCTTTTCCCTTCATTAACACCTTCCCTTTTCCCCTTTACCTATGCCCTAATAAACCATTCTGCTTAAACATCTCAGGTAAACGTCTGCTTGTTATTGTGAGACAGAGGGGAAACAAAACAAAACATTGAATCTGTGTGCATGTGTGTGGTAGTAGTAGTAGTAGTAGTAAGGTCTAAGGGGGATAGAGTGAACTTTCTTAATAAACATTTTTGATGCTGTGTTTTCTGATAACCTGCCCAGTGGTGCAATGAAACAAGATAATGTTAATAAACAGATACATTACTAATAATCAGAATCTACCTCTATAACTAACAACTACAAATGATGCTTAACATCCATATGATGTGTTTATGCATGATTCCAACATCCAGCACAATTAACCTCATTGATAATGATCCATGCAGTCGATAACTGTCCAAAAGTGGCACATTTCCTGGAAAAATATTTCATCATGTCCTACGACCAAAACTATTTGATCAAGGTGATGAGCTTCTTAATGTGATCATCTAAGATAGTGGACAGACATGAGATCCAGACACACAGACACACAGACTCTATTTATGTTAAAGTGAAAACTCAAAGGAAACCCAGAATGGACAGGGTTCTACGCACAAAAGGATAGAGTGAAGCAGGACATTGTTGGACAGGCGGTCATGTGATGCACAAAAAAATCTCTTAATGATTCATATGCACAGCTGCGGCAAGTGCAATGACACACACATTCTGACCTGAAATGCAGCATGTCATTGTAAACAGTCCTGATGTGTGCATGTGGGATAGACATGCCAGATAATACATGTTCTACAAACACTTATCAGCATAATGGAATTGTTCAATTATATGTGGGCCACACAAAAGTCAGCTCTACCCACTAACGTAACGGTGGCATGATATAGAGCTGTGCAGTGAATAAACTTCATGCCACGACACTTTAAGATTACAGTTACACAATGGCAACAAAATACTTATAAAGCAAAATGTACAAATATACAGGTGTCAGCTTTGAGGTTGCATCTCAACACTATGGTCCTACTTACAGTAACTTTTTGTTCACAAATCAAAATTCATCCCCTTTCATCATTACACTAAATTTCAGTTTTTGTTGTCAATGCACAACCAGTCAACACTAAATGCATTTTAACTGGACTGATTGCGTCACAGTGTCAATAGAAAGAGAGAAAGAAACAGAAAGACACTTTGTTTTACCATTACCAACATATACTGACATAATATTATCATCTAAATTGGCTCAACATCATTTAGCCCAACTCAGCTGCAAGAAAACTGGGTATCATGATTGAAGGCCATCTTAGTTTCTCCTTGTATGTGGCCTCTGCCTGGCCTCTTTTTGCTACTTTTTATGGACTACTGACACCCTTCTTCTAACAGGCTTTCCTGCATGCATGATGATGATGCAGATGATCCAGAAAACGATGGCACGTCTGTTTTTTGATCAGCCAAAGAAGACATCCCCCAACCACCCCTCTGCTGATCACTCTTCACTGGCTCCCTGTAGTAGCTTGAATTCAACCCAAATCTCTTACCTCACGTGACTACAGAGATGGTAATGGATCTAGACTATTCATTCTGTCATTGCAATCAACTGCCCCTCTGGACCAGTTTGTTCTTTTGAGGAACAATGGTTGTGTCTACCTTCTCGGTCATTCAGATCTTGGCTGGACCGGTTTATTCAGATCTACTGCCCCTCTGGACCAGTTTGTTCTTCTGAGGAACAATGGCTGTGTCTACCTTCTCTGTCATTTAGATCTACTGCCCCTTTGGACCAGTTCATTCAGGTCTACTGCCCCTCTGAACCAGTTCATTCAGATCTACTGCCCCTCTGGATCAGTTTTTTCTTCTGAGGAACAATGGCTGTCCACCTTCTTTTCAGATCAAGAGATCACACTACACACCGGCCACTCATTTGTAATACCTTGGTAGTGGAATGACCTAGCCCTTTTTGCCTGTTCTTTTCAAATAAATGCTTTGTTTTTTTTCAAAAATCATTTAGAGGCTGATCTCGAAAGCCGATCTGTTATGCCAATGTATTTGTTATATTCCCCTAAGCATATGTTACAAACATTTAAGATAGTAGCCAGTGTATGATGTTGTATAGGTTATTAAATATTAAATAATTAAATTATAATATATTATTGATATTGTTGTGTGCACTCTGCATTTATTTTGTTATTGTTAAAGTTCTACATTTTTAATAACATTTCTTATGTTGCTTTGTATTAATGCTGCTAAATACTCAACCATAACCTTATCATTTCATACTTTCAAGCCACAACTCAAACTAGCTTTGCATACATATTGTATGTTGTCTGCATTTCCCTTCTGTCCAGCACATTAATGTATTACTGAATTATCATCATTAACACAGTTGGTTATTCTGCAGACCAGTGTTTCTAGAGAAACTGTATCCACTGTAGGCACTGAAGCAGTTTAAAAATTGTCAGCCTTATTCAACTTCATGAGTTCTGATTTGCCCATATCTGACCCAATGCATCTCTCAGCCATTTGAGTTGAATAGAAAACAATCATCCAAAATAATGCAAATGCTATTGCATTAAAGCAAAAGGGTTTTTCAGTCAAAGAAAAAGATATCTTCTTTTGTATATCTAATAATAATGCTAAACTAAAGATCAACGCTGAAAACATCGATTTATTATCAAAAGCAATAAATGTTATAATGATAATTTGATAATAAATAAATACAATCTGCTGTAATCCAAACATACTGTATATCTGCAAAATATATTTATACATTGTGTGATATGTACACACACACACACACACACACACACACACACACACACACACACACACACACACACACACACACACACACACAGACAGACAGACAGACAGACTGGAATACACCCTAAATCAACTCAAAGAAATGCGGAAGCTAAAACGGAGTAACTAGTTTTTTTTAACAGTATAAACACCATAGACACAAAATGATCAAGGCAATACCAATGGTCAATCATTTTTCTCCATCAAATGAGATACAAATTGAAGGAAACAATAAGTTCTATCAATAAGATATTATGAGTTTTTTTGGAAATATCAATATTGAAAATTTGCTTTCATTAAAGAATTGTGTAGCAATTACAAGTTTTGCTGCATTACAGTTTAACTGCATCCCTAAAAAGGTCTTACATAGGTCCATCACTTTGGGTCACGGTCTTGTTGTGAGATAAAATCTGATGATCAAGAGAAATGTGAGGCACCTGAGCTAAGTGTAGCAAAGCATCTGAATACTTGTGTCAATGACATATTTCAGTTTTTCCTTTTTAATAAATTTCTTAAATAAAAAATTAAAAATAGAAAATCCTGTTTTCGCCTTGTCATAATGGGATACTGAGTGTAGATTGATTACACACTAATTATTTAAATGATTTAAGCACAATGCTGCAACAAAATGTGAAAAAAGTTAAAGGCTCTAAAAACACCTTCTGAACACAATGCAAATAAATGTATATAAGTAAGATATTATTCCTGAGGGAGGATAAAATATATGTTTGGCAGTGTGGGGTGGAGTCCTGAGTGAGTTGATGTTAATTGGCTGGCTTTGCTAATGAGATTGCAGTATGCCTTGTAAACAGAGCCACTGCAGCATTCATCTGTCAATTTTGACTGACACGTCACCAGTAATGCAGGCAACTAATTAAATTGACAGCCCATTTGAAGACTGTTTGCTTACTAGTAAGGCAACTGAACGTGAAGGGATAAATCACCAAGACATGTGAGGACAAAGAAGGATATCCAATCTGATCCAAACTAAGAGAGTGGTTACTGAACATAAACATCAGAACTGGATGAGCTGCGTGTTACTGTTGCGTGTTAGTTACCTCAGCATATGACTGAACCAGGATGCCCTGGGGTTGGAGTATGAGCTGGAGGAGGAATTGGAATGCACTTGGAAATGCTCTGCTGGGAAACCCTGGGTCCAGTATTCATGTGGATGGCATGGGAATAACTTCCCCGATGGCAGTGGCCTAATTAATAGGATAATGCACCCTGTCACACTGCACAGATTGTTTAGGAATAGTTCTGGGAAAGTGAAAAATTCAAAACAACCGGTAACACTGCAGCCTCACTCACAGGATCATTAATATGATTGTTTCATATCAAACATGCATTGTAAAGCCAATATGTACATCTAAAAAGTAAACTTCATGCTTAATTCAAGGATGCTTAATTCAAGTAAAAAAAACACCTGCCATACTATTTGAGAGAATGCAGAAGACCCCTTGGTTGAGATCTATTGTATGACTTGTACGACTATCTGTTAGCTAAAAACTTCCTCTGATTCCAAATGGGAAAAGCACAAAGCTTCTATGAGAGCACCATTTCCCTAGTCAAAGGCAGTGAAATATTGGTTTTAATAACATGAACACTGTTGTACTATAACTGACACTATGTAAAACATTGCCTTATCTATAATAAATCAGCATACTGTGTGTGCACCATGTGTTTTCCATGGTTACACTCACAGATTTTGCACTGTATGTACAGATAATGCAGCTTCTTGTTAATGCTAATTCAAATCCATTCACTCAGGTTGTGCTAAAGGGGTGCTGTGACCTCTCTGTCCCACTCTGGTAATTCTGGAAGAGGTGTTGAGCATGACATACACCTTAAATGGTGGAGTTTCTGTCATAACTTCGATTACAACAGTATTTCAGTATACACCTTCCCTCTCTACCTTTAAGAAGATCTTAAAGACCCAACTCTTCAGAGAGCACCTCCATTCCTAACTTGCACTTCTTCTTGTACTTAACTTGCACTTACAGCAGTTACATTCCTACACTTTTTAAATATTTTTTATGTAAAATAGTATTTATTGTTACACCAGATCTTTATTGCTCGTAGCTTGATTGTTCTCTCCTTTGTACGTCGCTTTGGATAAAGGCGCCTGCTAAATGACTTAATGTAAATGTGTTTCGGAGAAACATCCCCTGGACATCCTGACCTGCTGTGATCACCAGCAACATCTTTTAGACTGGATTTGGACACAGCTTGTGTCACCAAATCCCTACTTGTGATCGTTTTGTGATCATTTGAAAAGAGTAGACTAAGGTACACTGATGAAATCTGACGAGAGCTTTGGACTATTTCTCCTCCCCTTCTGTTTCTTCTTTCCCTCTAAAGATATTATTTCCCAGGCAGACAACCACCAATCACTGCCCTGTCCCTGATCTATGATCGACCACCAATCACTGCCGTGTCCCTGATCTATGGACTACCCCCTCGTCTCTCCAGCAACCTGCGAGGACAGCACAGCAGTCATGACTCCTGCTGACTATAAATACACAGCATTCAGGAACTAATTTTTCTGCCCACAGCAAGCATTCAGCTCTCAACCCTCTCCACAATAACCCACAGCAGGACATATGCCATTCAAACTCATGGGACTTTTGAATAACATGCTGTCATTTTGACATAGCAGTGCATGTAAATATAATATTATGGCTACTTAGTGAAGGAAAGGTCAAATTAGAGTGCAGATTGAACTCCAGACTAATGGTAATACCTGTTCTTCTCCAAGCCTCAACATTAGGCATGAGCATTAACATGTTTTAGCTGGAAAATCAATGCAAAGTATGACCATGACTGTGAAGGACTATGAGAATGGATTAACAATAAAACAGTCTACATTTGTGTCATAGCATATTGTTTCATGGGAGCTAACCACAAGCTAACCAATGAAAACCATAACTGTGGACACTATTTCATTTCCTCATTCTTTTAAATGTCTGATGCTAAATATTATATTAATATAAACATACCTGGATGTGCATAACATGAAAATGAATCACAATGTTACAAGATATTTTGAACTTGCCATGCTCAAAAAAAGGAAACGTTATGTAGTTTCATTTGGCAAGCTTGGCATTATCAATATCTCTTTTTTTCCGTAAAGCTATTGATATTGATAATCTATTATTTACACATGTTTTAATGTTTACACGTTTCTGTAAATGTTCAGCCTGAAAAACAAGGAAATCTTTATTGCGTATATCATTCTTTATTATCCTTTTATTCATAAAAAATAAAAATCTATACCGGGAACATCTGGTGGGGTCGACATAGATTGTCAGTGACGGAGTATATGATGTGACTTTTCCACCACACCTTTGGCTCTTTGGTGTCGTAACATGGCTTAGCTGCACAGTTATAGACCGGAAGACAAGGGTGGGAAGTGTGGTGACTGCTCTCCTCCTTCCCACCTCAATGAGCACTTTTAATAAAACACTACTTAGGCCATAAATAATCAGTGGCAGAGATGAGGCAGAAAGGAACCTTCTCTTGCTTCAATGGACAAAAACTGACCTCAGGCCACACACAATAGGGTGAAGTGTAGTGTCCCCCAACCAACCTCTTTCTCCTCCTCAAAACCCACGAAGCAAACCACATTGGGTCCAAATCTTATTAGTGGAGCACTGCCAGCTGCAACAGATGCCTTTTAGACAGCAGTAATGGAGGCAAATTGATTTCTGCAACTGCTACAGGAGTGCCCATGCAGGAGACTCCAAGAAAACCACCACACTCCATCTGTGCCAGACTGACAGTGTTAATATTGATGCCTTTGTTGCCGAGATCGCTCCTTCATGAGGCATAATCAGGAAAAAAAGGCCCCTCCAGTCTGTTTTGCCTGGCAGTCTTGTTCGCATGTTGTATCTAACAAAGGAACCGATGTGAAGAATGGCCTGTCTGTAAGAAGACAGTGGTAGTGGATCAGCAGATTTGCAATTCATCTCTGCACATCTGTCTCCTTGTTTTTAGACAGATGTATTTTTCCTCCAGCATAAACCAGAAATGAGGTGTTAAGCAAACTGCTCCAAGAATACCAACCTATGCAAATCCAGCAGGCATCCAGTTAATTATCTGGATCATTTCACCCCCTTGTTTCAGCCCCCCCCGGCAGGCACTCTGCCCACCTTAAAGTCCAGCCGCTGTTCCTATTGGCATGCTAGTATTAGCTGTCCCCACCAAATCAGTGTGTGGCAAAGGGCTCTTGAGGGCTGGTTCAAGCCATCAGCTGGCACTGCTCCCAAAAAGCTCTTTTCCAGGGAAGCAATTATAGGCAAGCAGTGAGGGGAAGTAAAGGCCTTTTGAGGGATCCCTAGGCTCTTGCTCGCTTTCCCCCTGCTGACCATATTAATGATCTCCCCTCCCAGGATGACAATTAGAGCTCAGCAACCCCACCTACCACTTATGCATCCATCCATCCATTATGTCCCTTGGCAGTGTCAGGCCATGCACTGCTTAAAAAAAAAAAAAAAAAAGAATAGATGGATATGAGGATATGTGGAAATTCCTGACCACAGTGATTGAAACATGTACCATCTAGCTTTCTATTTCCTTTAGGTGTCACTAAGCTGCAAATCACAAATATAATGCTCACACCCCCTACAGACCATGAGCAGGAGCATGCATGCATGCATGCATTCCCATCCAATATCCTTTCAGGCATAGAAAAGTACTCAGCCTAATGTATGGGCATTTACACTGTTGATGCACAAGGCCCTAGTTTGCTTGATGATTGCAGCATCTTTAAATTTTAAACAGTGAATGTGTATTGCCAAAAGCACTACCCACCCAATATTTACTATTTTAAACAGCAAAGCATTTAAAATACCATATGCCTACACTAACAGGTAGATATTCCTTGTGTGATAGTTAGAAATATTTACATTAACTTTTTTGTTTAACATTTACACTTTTCCCCCAGCTTCCCCAGTTACAAAACTACACAATGTCTGATTGCCCTTAGAATACAAAACTTGGCAACATCATCCAAAAAAAACAAACAGCTGTGCTCCAAGTTCATCAAACCTTAAGGCCTTCCTGGCTTCCTCCGCTACCGCACTCATTCTCTCACCCATGTGGAAAGTGCAACTGAGTAACACATCTGATAAATGATCAACTGTTTACATGTCACTTGCGGCACAAGGCATAAATCAGGTCATGTCACCCATTCATCAGTCACAGTCATCTCAACCATTACAAATAAAAAATACAGCACTCACTAGCATACTCAGGGTTTGTTCATGCAACCGAACTTTGCTAATTCATTAGTACTTTCCTGACACATTTGCATTTAACCAGACAAACTAATCGAACAGTCTAACAATTTTCTTATTGCTGTCAAGGAAGTGTCTATTGCAATACGTACTGTTATTGTTTTATCGTCCAGGCCTATGTTTACAGTGGACCTTATATTCAACCTCATGTTCGGCCTCACAAACTCTGGCTCCTAGTAGCACTTACTGTGCAGCTTCTTGCTCCAATTTAGAACTTCTGTGCAAACACTGAAAAGATGGCCACCTGCATTTTGAAATACTCTGCCATCAGTGCCATAACATACTTCTAACCCACATTACTAATTTCCCTTGTCTCCCAGACCTGCTCACACCACATATTCAGACCCCTGGCTCACTGACATCCTCCAAGAGCAATGCTCTATACTGAAGGAGATGAAAGTGGCCAAAGTTTCAGAGCAGTCTTAAGCCCTTCTCTGACTTCTACCCTTGCTACGTACCTCACTGCCCACCATTACGCTTTACCTACAAAGTGGTACCCATCAGCGACCAATTCTCCTCACCAAGTGGAGATATTCCGTTTATCCCGGCTAACAACATATCACTCCCCTCTTACAGAGAAGCTTCTGGAATCTTTAACCATAAACACCAGATCCCCTCCATCCTTCTACACCTGCAGTCATCTCAACCGTTACAAATGATAAATACAGCACTCACTATAGGCAGCCAAAACATTTAACAGGTCTGCCTATATATATATAAATGAGGAAAAAAAAATCTTCTTCGACATTCAGAAAGTCTACTCTATATATATATGGGCCATTCTACCGAATTGGTGCAAAGTCAGGTCGGAAATATTTTGATTTTTTTTATGTTTTATTCCCAAAACTTTGTCCGTATGTATATTGTACCATATCTAAAGTACACTTATCTAGTAAAAGAACAGTCAATTTTTATATTGTATTTTCAGAATGTGTTGGAATGTTTTTCCTCTTCCAAAAATTGTCACTACCGAAACATCACATTTACTATAGTAAAAAAGTATTATTATTGACCTGTTCAGATTGTGTTTCCTTCCCTTCTCTGAAGAGTATTTTTACAAATATTTCTTGAAGGTTTTCACAATGAAATCCATAAAAATGAATTTTTTATCAAATTTTCAAGTTCAATTTATACAATTCATCAAAATCTAAGTGCAATATTTCTTTGTAAAATGCAAAATACTGATCATATTGATTCCAGAGTTGTTAATTGATGAAATTGAACATACATTAATCCAATCAGTATCATAACATTTTAGTTGATTACTCAATATACTTAATTTTTTACAAAACATCCTGTGTTTCGATAGTGCTGCACTGTTTCGGTAGTGACATCCAGTGTTTCGGTAGTGACTGCACTGTTGGATGGATGTTCATTTCTCTCCCAAAATCTTCCAAAAGGTGCTCTGGGCCGCCCTTTAGTCCACACAACACATTTATTTAAAAATTATGGGATTGAACTACTTACCATTTCATTTTGTCACTACTGAAATCATCAGGTCACTACCATATGTTTCGGTAGTGACTGTTTCGGTAGTGACAATTCTAGCTAACTTTAAGCATAAATAAAGAATTCTAACAAGCACACGGCATGCAAACACATCTTTGAAGAGGTGAACACACATACAAACATAAGATTTTCCATGAAACCCCAAAAGGTTTACTTAATTGAAGAAAACATGCGTTTCGGTAGTGACAATTCTTAAGGTTACACGTCGATTTTCAGACTTTGGAACACATTTATATAAAAACTATGGGATTTAGCTACTTACCATTCAACCATGAGGGTCAGAGATGCAGTGTCACTGCATGGTCAAAAATGCAGAGTCGTGGCTAAAACACAGGCTCAGCCAATGGACTAAAACTCTTGTGTTTCGGTAGTGACATGAAAACTAGGGACATGATTTTTTTGAGTATAGAAAATTGATTTAAAAATTAAACCCACAATAAATCTAAATATTCCAAGTCCTGTTTCAACCCAATCATAAAGATCTTTGAAATTAAATCATTGAAAAAAATCTAAAAAAATTGAAAAGTGTTATTTAAAGGCATTGAAATTTAGATGTCAGGGTTGGGGACAGCTACTTCCCAATAGAAAGTACCCTATAAATGATGATTTTGTATATATTTAGCTTATCACTATCTCATGTAATGCATTGGGTTTATATAGACCATAACATTTTCTAATTAAATATCTATGCCTAAATACCTAATTGTTTTGTAAATAGTTTTTATTGTTGAGGGACTGCATATTACACGAATTCGGTAGAATGGCCCATATACACAGTGGGGGCCAAAATTATTAGAACACCTGACAGATCTGAGAATAATTACCTTTTTTTGCCTCCAAAACATGATTTAATTTCATAATGTTCATGAAACATGCAGATGGCTGTTCTGAGCACAACAAATATCAGATGAAGTGAGTCCTACTGTTTTTATCCACTTTTAACTTTAATATGTGGTACGCCCACCTTTTGCAGCAATTACAGCAGCACATCTCTCTGGCATAGAGTCAATATATTTCTTGAGAACTTCAACACAAATGTTATCCCAGGCCTTCTGCAACTCAAGCCAAAGGCTTTCCTTGGAATGTCCAATAGATCTGTCGAGTTTATTTTCCAACTTGCCCCGAATTTGCTTGATGGGTTTGAAGTCCAGACTTTGAGAGGGCCGGTCCATCATTTTCAATGTTCCAGCAGATTCCTTGTCGCCAGTAGATCCGGCAATAGTTAAAATAATGTTTAGGGTCATTGTCCTCTTGGAAAATAAATCCAGGCTCAATAAGATGTCTCCAAGAAGGAACTCTGTGCCTCACCAGAATGTTGTGGTATACTTTTGTATCCATGATGCCATCAATTTAGCCAAAGTCACCTGTTCCTGAGGCTTAAATTGCACCTCACACTATAATACTACCCCCTCCTTGTAAACTGTTGGCAAGAGACACTAATTTTTATATCTCTCCCCCTCACTTCGTGGAACATCCACGCTTTGCTTTTTGCCAAACTATTCAAACCTGGACTCATCAGTACACAACACTTAAACCAATCTTTCTTTGTCCATTTCTTGTGTTCTTTTACAAAATGCAGGCGTTACACTCAATTGTTCTCTTTCAGTAATGTTTCTTTGCTGCTATTCTGCCAAAAAGTCCTTCTTCTCCCAGTTTTCGACAGTTCTTGAAGACACTGTTGCACCATTAGTCATTGAGATGTTGATCTCGTCACACAGTTCTTGTAAAGTCTTTCTTCGGTCCTGAAGACTGAGAATTTTGAGATGCTTCCTTGTGTGTTTGAGAGTTTCTTTTTGAAACCTCTCCCCTTTTGGTTCTGGTGCCATGGTGGTCTAAAGTGTACTTTACAGTGCTTGGACTGCATCTCAAGTCCTTGGCTATGCAGCAGTAACTCTAGCCAGGATAAAAAAAAAAGCCTTTATTCGAACCCGTTGCTCATTTGTTAGCTCCTTCTTCACCTTAGCCATGTTCAAAGAGCATCATGTGCTTCAAGACTGCTTCTAGAGGCTTTGGATCTATTCCATTTGGTGGTGTGGCCTCAGTGACAAAACCCTCATGTAGCCAATCACTTAATGAGCAGGATAGGCCTTCTACATTCAAAAGAATCGCCGAGCTGTGTCCTAAGACTCTTGCATCACCATCCATTTAACCACAATAACACCTGACAATGATTACACAAGTAATTTGGCTTCTTCTGTGCAGGAACATGATTGTGTGAATTTGACAGTGAAATAGGCCTAGCTTGTTTTTGTACGGAAAATGACCTAAATCTCATTATGATGGCTCTATTCTATGGTTTATAGAGCATAATGATGACTTTGTAGATATTTCATTAGTTTTTAAGGTATTTTAATGGCCAATTCAACAAAAACAACTGAAAACTCTTAAATATGTTCAGTGTTCTAATAATTTTGGCCACCACTGTATATATATATATATATATATATACACCATGGAAAGTCGTTAAGGAGATGGAATGGAATGGAAAATGGCTTTTTTGTAATTGAGACATGAGGATGGGCAGAGCTACAACTTGCACTGCAGTGAGCCAGCAGGGGCCCAAGACCTGTGGTTGCTTCAGTGTTCAGAGACAATGTGCTCTCCGTGGTTTTTACAGTCATTGGTATTTATCATTCACTACAGACCACACCTCCAAACAGATATTGTATTGTAATGTAACCAACTTCTATGGTCAAACTGTACAATTCTCCTCTTATCCTCATGTTCCCGACAACAAATGTTGCACAAACACTTGAACTTGGCTAATAAAACAGTTTGAGAGATGGTCAGACGTTACAAATATATGAAATGACAAATATACCAGGTCACAACTTTCATTGAAGAGGATACATAAACAGAGCAGTTTTCACTAGGGCTGAACGATTAATTGCATTTGCGATAAAATCACAATATGATAAAATAGGATTTTCTAACCGCAACATGCGCAATTACAACGTGGTCTAAAAATTAAAACATTAAAACAATTCTTAAGATGGTTCATTTTGCACACAGTGTTAAAAAAGTGCATGCCTTGTGTTTATACTTACAATGACTTTGTTTAAATTATTTAATGCACAGTGGCAAAGCCACCGATTTGTTGTTCTTGTTGAGCAGTGATGAGCAGGTTAATAAAAATGCAAAATGTGGGAAAGAATATTTTACACTAAATGTATCTAATATTGTGTTGGTCATATTGAAATCATTCATTACGTTTTGTTGGGGAAAAAAGGAGGATAAAATTTAAAAATTGCATATTAAATCGCAATATTGGGTGGGGGGGATTCGCAATTAGATTATTTTCCCAAATCGTTCAGCCCTAGTTTTCACACTGGTCTTGCATTTCTTGTGATCACCCACACACATCAGCAGACAGACCATTGTTCTCTTTCCAACATATCGCACACACAGAGAAAGAGAGAGCGAGAGAGGGAGAGAGAGAGAGAGAGAGTGAGAGTGAGAGTGAGTGAGAGAGAAAGAGAGACTTCCTGCCTTACGGCTAACCACATCCTTCACACTGGCAAGGAATAGGTGATACTTGAGTCACAGACAAGAGTTTATGTTTTTAAGCTAATTTTGAAAAACCCAAAGTGCGGAAGTGATGTCACAGATCTCTCTCTGTGTAGAACAGCGCACTAACGCTAATTTGTTTGGGAACGACTAACCTTGGCAGCTCCAATAGGACCCCACGGAAAGTCAAGACTGCACACACAGAAACAAACATACCCACACTCAAGGGACCCAATCCTGTATTATACCAGGCTATCTCTAGGCTGCAGTAGGCTAGCAGGTGAGTAACTCTGTGGTGCATGAACCCACTGAGCAAAAACTCACATGCACATGAACACAAATATGAATGCTGGAATAATGAGTAGTTTTCCCTGAGCAGCAAACCTACTGATTGTTACGGTTACACCAGGAAACTGTTACGAAACACAGTTTATGCAAAGCATTGTTGGACCATCTCCCAAGGCAAGGTAGCACTGTCCATCTTAGACTACAAGTGATCCAGTGCTGCACCAAACGATACAATTGTAGCTGCACTTTTTCTGCCATTATTTTGCAATTAGCTAGCTAGCGTTAGCAATATGCCTTGTGGAGAACTCTGGCCACACACATAAATTCACGGGCAGAGTGTGCGCAGGGATGCAGGCAGGTGCAGAAGAAAAGGCCTTTTACAGCCCAAAGAGTCTTTTTTATCTGTAGAGCGTTTTATTTATTCATTGCTGCCAGGATGAAAAGAGAATTTCAAGAAATATAACAAAAAATGCTTCTAAAATAAATCGCCTACTCTGCCTATAAACAGACTCTCAGACTGAAACAGGGCTTATCGTCTGTTCAGGCAGCTGGAAACTGGGGAAGTTTTCTTTTCTGAACGTCCCACTTCTAAATTGAGAGCGTTCACATAAGGACAAGCAATAAACAAGGAAGTGACTATTTTGTGCTGCTGCAGTTTTTCCACTTTATCCACTTGCAGAATGCATCTGTTTACAGCTTACACATTTTTTTTTACTATACTTATGTCTTATGTATGCATTGCGTGCCAGCCTATTAACCTGTAATATACAAATGCCATCATTACTTTCACCCTCAATAAAAGACTTAAAGGAAGCTGAAGCTGCAGTATTACAGCCGGCTCTTCAGATGAATTGGTTGATGCTTCTAAAACACAACTTTTTAAAAAATGGCATAGATGCTGAATGAGATTGTAGCCAGGATTATGCCACGTCTTGTTTTTTTGAGCCACTACAGTGTTTAATTGTATCAATCAGCTGGTGAGAAATGTTCTGCTGCTTCACCTGGTGTGTCTTGAGGCAGCTTGATGAAAGTACCATAATACTGTGTTTGTCATACATTACAGTTCAATGCTGAATTGATACTATTGTAATTGACAATTGATACTACTGATACTCTGGCTTTATACAACTCACTCAAAGTGATTCTTTCAACGGCTTACCTGACAGGTTTGTGGTTTTCAGATGGTGGATTTTGAGAGAGAGTCTGTTTTATGCAGTATGTTGTGATGCAGCCTCTAAGTCTTTATTATTGACCTGAAGGCTCTTTGTCCGAATATTGGAGCATTCTCATGAACCCCTTCTTCAAAATGTATGCGTTCAAATGACCAAATCACTTCTGGGCTACACAATCTTGATGCTGCGCTGTGAAAAGCTTTTCGTACATTATCCTAAATTCTAAACTCTTGCTTTAAACACACTGATATTGTGTATTCTTGTGTTGGTTATTTCACAAATGTTTGTCTAGCTCCGGCATGTGTACCTTTGCTGTGAATGTAGCTGTTTGCAGACAGTAAATGAGTGCTTGGAATAAACATTTTCATATAAACTCTTTATACTTTTGCAAGGCACTTTATGTATGAAGAAAACATCCTCTCCCACTTACCCCTGTCTGTCGCCCTCCACTAAGATGCGCACCAGGATGCCTGTAACTGCTACAAGTATAGGGTAGTGGTCCACACTCTCCAGTCCTACACAAACACACGTAGGCACAAACAGACACACAATATGAATAATATTATCAATATTAATACATATATACACACACACACACACACACACACACACACACACGCACTGTATATAAATGTAACTTGATCGTTATACAGGACTAACACATGCCCTAATCACCATGTCATAGCCCAATTACAACAACAAAACAAGTGCCAATGCAGTTATTTGCAAATAGTTTCAGGGAGCCAACAGGCAGATGAGGTATGTCCTTGTCCATTTACCATGAAAAGTTCTGATGGAAAGAATATGGCAGTGGGTTGAAAGTTTACCTGGTAGACGCAGATTGACCACGCGGTCAAAGAGATTCCTTTCAGCAGTCACACGGTTCAGCACCTGGTTCAGCAGCTGCAGAGAGGACAGGGGGAAATTCTTTTCAATTAGACATTTAAAAACTAAAACCTAATCTAAACTTCTATAGCTTTTTAGTGGTGAGTTAAAATGCGCGCATAAAACATTAATTATTTGACATTTACTTGATCCAGAAATGTTCACGCCATTGAAATCTTATTGTAAATAGCTTCCAAAGCAGGTGTACGTGGACTTGATGTAAGATATGTTTTAGAGTTTGGGAATAAATGAATCCCTTGGCAAATGAGGCACAAATTGGCTTGGTGCTGCAGCTACAGACAGATTATTTTGTTGATTTTCCCCTTGTGCATGGGGGGAGAGCTAAGGCTGGGTGGTCTATTGTAAATATTGATATATTCAATGCTATTTTATTGAAGATGAGCATATTATTAACATCGAGTATAGGCAACGCAGGTTACCATCTGTGTGCGTATAAAAACAGACCACATTTTAACAGGGAAGAATGCTGCAGCTCTCTTTCTCTCTCTCTCTCTCTCTCTGTCTCTCTCTCTCTCTCTCTCTCTCTCTCTCGTCAGTGGGGGTGATCACAAGAAGTGCAGGACCACTGTGAAAACTGCTCTGTTTATGCATCCTCTTCAATGACTTTCAGTTTCAGACCTTCTTTTTCTTCTTCTTCTCCTCTCTCACACACACACACACACACACACACACACACACACACACACACAGCCTCTGTGACTACCAGGGGGAATGGAAATGGGGGGGGGGGGGGGGGGGGGGTTCTTTATCCAATTACTTTTTGGTTTCTGTGATTGTCAGTAGGGGTGTAAAAAAGAATCGTTTTGCATCGATGCATCGATCCAACAGCCGACGATACGATGCATCGACACGTCCACAAGAGTATCGATTTAAAAAAAAAAAAAAAAAAAAAAGTTTTTTACTTTTTGTTGCTAGTGCACTTTGATGAGTATTTTTATTTTATAGTGAATGAAGTAGGCCAACAGGGGTATTTTTTGTTACCATTTGCTGATACTAGTGCACATTTGCACTCATTGCTCTGATTTTGTGGAGCATTGGCATTTTAAATTGAATTAACTACAGGCCTATTTTTTGTTACCGTTTGCTGCTAGTGCACTTTTCACTGATTTTGTTGAGTATTGTTATTCTATAGTGAATGTGGTATAGGCCTATTTTTGTTACTTAACACTTTGTACTTTGTACAGTACTTTTTGATGCAAGGCCTTTCAGAATCTATAACAGGGGCATTATTATTTTTCAGTGAATGAGGTTGTCAAAGGCCTAGGTGGAGTACAACTTTTCTACTTCTGTTATTGGCTGTTGTTTCTCAAATAAAATGCATAACGATATAACAGCTTTCATTGATTTATTTCAAATCTGAAACATTGTCTAGCCTGTAAGGTAAAAAAAAGAAAAAATTAATCGAATCGAATCGAATCGTATCGTATCGTGGTGTATTCATGAGTATCGAAAATAATCGAATCGTTGGGTCAGGAAATCGATACTGAATCGAATCGCCATGATGGGTGTGATTTACACCCCTAATTGTCAGACACATTATAGTGACCAGACAATCACATTTTGATCAAATGGGATTTGGTCATCTGGTGCCGTTGCAGTAATAATCTTATTCTGTTGGAGGCTGTGACTGTAATAGCCTAGGTTGTAGCGAGTTAGTAACAATAAACTACTAATTTCCAAGGTCCTTCTCATCTCAAAATGTGCGTTTAAACCATATTTCTCCAGAGGTGATTTCACCCCCAACAAATGTTCGGGTCACATCACACAGTATCCTACACTGCCCTCACGGTTGCAAGTTAATGAGATTTATTTCCTAAAACCGGCTTCACTTAGTTTCTTTCAACGTGTATGATTGATAAGCAGAAAAGTTTGACATGTTCTGATTTCATCAAATTGGAGTATCTTCATTTCAAGCAAGATGCTGTTGCAAAGCCCACACTATGGCAGATGGGTAGGGTTTAGTTGCCCACCCTATATATCCAAATGCCCACCAAAGGATGACATCCTGATAACACCACTGCTTATTAATATTTCAAGGTAATAAAATCATAAGGTCATTCCAGCATTGGACTTTCAGGGCCTGGCTGCTAAGCCAAACCATTTAAAAAATTAAGAAAACAATAATAGTATTTCTACTTAGTTACTGTACTGAAGTACATTTGAACGTATCTGTACTTTACTTAAGTAAAAATAATAGTGCATACTTTTTACTTTTACTCCGTTACATTTCGGAGCTATTATCTATACTTTTACTTCGCTACATTTCTACAATATATGTTGTTACTCGTTACATTTTATGAACACAGTTTTGCCAAAATGTTGCCTAAACAAAAACATGGATTGCGTTGTTACAGACAGCCTGACAGACGGTCTAATCATTCAACATGGATCCAGAGGTAGCCTTGACTGAGCCCTCTGATATGAGCCACCCTTGGCCTTATTTAAAAGACATGTTCAAGTTCAGAGGCCCCAAGAATGACTCGTGGAGGTTTCAGTGTGTTTCCTGTCTACCTCAAAAAAGGAGTTGCTAGCCTTCAAAAATTTGCCTTCAAATTTGGAGAAACAGGTCAAGTTATGCGGTTATTTAACGTAGTGGTAAGATAAAGCTGGTAGTTTAGCAATAGTCAAGCTAACCTGAAGATTTGCCTATTTTATTGACTGGTTATTGCCCGGCATGCAAACTTAATGCCTAGTCTTGGGTTACTCAATATGTTTTTTTTCCTTTTCCACAATCAATAGAGCATAAAACTGCATATACCAGTTTAACAACTCCATTTGTTTTTCATGTTTCATATTTCCATTTTTTACACATTTACATTAAATAAAAGATTAAAATATATAACATTGTGTCTTCATTGGTTTGGCTTAATGGTATTAACTTTGCAAATAATCCCTGGTAGATAACTTGTCATCCGCAGACTTTTAAGATAGAGTGTGAACAGTATCACAGACAGTAGGCCCAATAAGTACACCAACCTATCCAATTAACAAATGTTGTTGCTTATAATTATTACTAGTAGTGACATCTGTAGAGGCATTTATTTAGCCTGGATACCAGACCGAACTTAGCCCCGCCCACAACATTTGAGGTCTGGAAGTTCGGTCTGGCACTGCTCCGTTGGGGAGAAATTATCAGAAGGCAGGATTCTGCCGGACCAATCAAATTGTCAGGGCGGGCTTTATACGATGATGGACAGATGATCAACCGTAACGTTATCAACTATGTCACCAACCCTTGGGTTGAGTTCGTATTTAACAAACATGGCTGCCGCTGGAGAGCTAAGATTTGGGGATTCAAATCTGTTTTAGAAGACATTGACAGCGCATTCATTTTGAAAGAGGAACAGAGACATGCTATCAAGGTATTTGTCGATCGGAAAAATTTGCCGTCCTTCCTACGGGATCCGGTTAAAGTTTAATGTACAAGCTGGCCCCGATGGTCATACTACGTTGCTCTAACTGGTTCTAGGTAGGGCTGGGCGATATGGGTAAAAAATTATCACGATAGATATTTATATTTTCATTCGATAACGATATAAGACGATATTAATTAAGTCTGTTTCATCTGCTTCAGACAAGAACGCCAGTGCAAACCAAAGGTTTCAATGTTTCTTTTTTATTGTAAACTCCCAACATTTCTCAACTTCAAAACAAATCAAAAGTGGAAATATACAGTAATCTTTCCAAGTAAACAAACTGATGTCTGATAATAACCGGTTCGTCCGGTTGAGTTTAAGAACATCAGCTAAATGTGTGTAATGCGAAAATACGATGATAAACCAATTAAGAGGAGCCAGCCCTGGCTGTGGAGCAATCCGGGGGGTGGGGTTATCCCCTCAATACAAGTCTAGGCTACGAGATTCAGCCCTAACGCAAGAAGTTCCGATCATTTGAACGACAGCAAGAAAATAACATTTGCGAATAAAGTGCACAATGGAAACATAGGACATTCGTGTTTTACTACTCAAAGCATTCCAGGGATTGAGTTACAGTGGCAAGTTAGCGATCAAAGCAACAGGTAGATCACCTCCCAAAATCAGAGCAACAGTAGATTACAGCACAGCTGGCTAATAAGTGGTAACGTTAGCTACCAATGGAGTTGAATGAATGGTGTGCTAACGGTCACATATTAGAACGTAACGTAAATGTAAAACCAGTTATCTCACACTGTGATAAATATGTTTAAGTGACCACCGTTTAATTTCCCTAAACTGTTGGTTCGTTGTAAGTTAAAAATTAATACATTGCTAGCGGGCGTGGTGTAGCGTGTGGAAATAGTGCTGACAGGACTAGAGAGCTAGCCAGCTAGTAGGCTATCTAGTCACTTGTTTGTAGACGCTTTAGCTGCACAGTCTACATTCTGACCTAACCATAGACAACGCCGCGATTTAAGACTTTTTAATGCCCCGTGGCCAACCTGAATTTCTCCGCAACTTCCTGCTGTATCACAGAAACTAAATGGACTGCTGTTCCTAATTATTCTCTATCGACATTATTGATATTATTGAAAACGAATTAATGTTACGATAGCTTTATCGAGGAAAGTCATTATCGCGATAATTATTTTTATCGTTTTATCGCCCAGCCCTAGTTCTAGGTATATCCAATTGAGCGAAGAGGCATTTAGTTTGAAACATGCCCCATAATCACAGCCCAATGGAACAGTATCAGACTCATATTCTGACTAGAATTATGAGTATGACATCCTCAGGCTAGAATTTATTACCAGTAGCTAGTTTCTTTATCAAAATGGCACAGCCTAGACATTGAGAGACAACCCATTGCGATTGTCAACTCAATATTTTTTTTTTGACTCATAAAGCCTACTGTGTGCGGTTTTCTCATGTGTTCCAGATTATGTAAGGGATAATGTATTGTCCGGAGGTCATTAGCCAAAAATAAATCCCGACCGGGTGAACAACACCACGACGTGCAGCAGGAATTAATGTATGGAAGAACGTTGGGATGGCCCGTTCAAATCAACGGTACTTTTTGGAACATTCGGAAGAGCCGTATAATAAATAATTATAATAGCGTTAGGGCTGTATAATCTGTCATTTGCTGGGCCATGGTTAGTTATCCTCTGCTTCTGTTAAGCAATTGCAATTTGCATTTTCTGGTGGAAATGCATCTCTAGTTAACATTTCCCCAACAATCCCAAAAACTCACCTGAGCTAATCGTCGCAGCAACAGTTCAGCTGAGGGGCGGGACCAGTCAAGAAATATCTCTGGCACCAAAGTGACTGTCATCTCCAGCACACGCAGCAGGCTGACAGACAGGTCAAAGCAGGTGGCACAGACCTGGGTGGAAGTGGAGAGAGGAAGGGAGTGAGGCCGACAGAGATCAACGTTAAAAAAGATGACTAGTGGAAAGGTCAAGGAGGTAGGACATATTCAGGTGAAGAGAGAAATACAACCACTTTTGAAGAGGGAAGAGAAATAGACACAAAGATTAAGTAGAAAATTACATGAAATTGAAGTTAGAAGGACACTGAAGGACAGGTTAAGGTAGGCCAAGGGGAGAGAGAGAGAGAGAGAGAGAGAGAGAGAGAGAGAGAGAGAGAGAGAGAGAGAGAGAGAGAGAGAGAGAGAGAGAGAGAGAGAGAGAGACGATGTGGGAGGAAGATTGATGGAGACATGGGGGATTAAATAGATCATTTTACAGGTTTGAAAGCAGAGAGAAAAGAAGGCAAATGAAGACTGAAAGAAAGAAAGAAAAAGACTGATGAAGAGTAACTGTAAGAGGGAGGTAAAGAACAGCATGATGGATAGGGCAACACATGTGGCACAAACCTTCAGCTGCCGAGTGTCCACGAAGTTTCGCTCTGGTCTCTCAGCGGCCTGCTGAATCTGACGATGAAAAGATACAACTTAAGCGTCTGCACAACACACAATCTGTGACAACTCTTCATGACCCTAGAGGTACACGAACAACAACATGAAGTAAGATACCAAAATTATACCCTTTTTGAACAATGAAACCTTTGAACAAAGTCTTGCCAGAGTTACAAGATTAGAGGCTTAGAAATTAGAAAATATCTAAAATGTTTTTTTAGTGCAGGTTTATCAAACTCATGATTTTCAATAGTGAGCTTAATGTAAATCATAACAACATAAAAGCTACCATAAAGGCATATAAGTGATGGAAAGGCTAATTCAGTCCACATCTGGTCGTTCAAAGAGCAGGTAACCTTTCATGATCACAGCATAAGCCATAAACACCTTTCTCATGTACACTTGGAAGACACACACAAACACGCGCACGCACGCACACACACACGTTCGTAAGCACTCTCATACTGTTGTTAGTTAGCACACACACACACACACACACACACACACACACACACACACACATCATACACACATCATACACACCTACTCTTAATATCTGAAGGAGAGAGAGTTTACACAGTCTTGCTGTCACTTCATTTAGGTACTTTTTAAAGAAATATTCGATTTGTCAGTGAATTTATCGGAAGAAAAAAAATGAAAAGGTTTATGTCAGGCTATCGTCACATCTGTGAGATGATCAGAATCAAACTGATCTAAGTTTACTCTTCATCACTAACAATGAGACAGAATCCAAAAGGTTAAAATGTGATTGCATATCTTAAAATGTATTAAAGTTTGTTCAAAGAAACCTCATTAAGCCTTTTTTATTTGAGAGACCCTTTTTAAGCATGTATGTATAATTTCCTTCTTTAAGGATGTATGTATAATTAGTAGTGCTGTCAGTTTCATGCGTTATTAACGGCGTTAACGCAAGCCCATCTTAACGCCGTTAATTTTTTTATCACGCGTTTAACGCGTTGTAAAAAAAACAAGATTAACGTTTTTTAGATTAACGTTCTTTTTGCTCTCCCAAACTGTGTAGTAGGCTAACTTTACGTTTGAGTGAATGGTGAGCGCGATATGGCGAAATGGATGATAAAAAGCTTCTGAATAGAAAGTTTACCTTTAAAAGTTGTGTTGTGCAAAAAAAGCGAGCTTCACTGTTGTCTGAAAATGTCAACAGGCAGCTGGCTGAAAGCACAGAAGTAGTAGGCCTACCTTTTATTGGTAACCTTACTGCTACGGTTCATTGTTTTTGAAATAAGAGGCCTGACTTCTATGTTCACAGCAAACTTGAAAATATTAAGCCATGGTTTAACTGCACTATAGGCTGAGTCCTTGTTTATCTGAAATGTGGACTTTATCATTTTATTTTGTACCGCCCTGTTTGGCAATGTTGTTTTTCAATAAAATAAAACATTGCATAAAGCAAGCCAATCCAATTTTCCATGTTGATAAGAGCATTAAAAAAATTGCGATTAATAAAATTGCGATTCATCGCGATTCATTTTGAGTTAACTATGACAAAAATGCGATTACATTTTTTAATCGTTTGACATCACTAATAATTAGTGACCACACACACACACCCACTCACCTCCTGGATCATGCCGATGAACTCGGAGAAGGCCCAGTTGAGCTGGTTGAGAACACTGTTCAGGAAGCTGGCAGCCATGTCCTTATCATGCCTCAACAACTCCGCCATATGCCTCTGCAGCAGAAGTGATGGACAGGGCTCTGAGCCAATCACAGGAGAGAAGCAGTCAATCAACACATTTCTAATATTTGGCTATATATATATAATAGCTGCCAATAGATATGTGTTTAAAAAATCAGATTCAATCCAAGATTCCAAGATTGCCGTGGCACTCAATGACAGTATTTCAAGAAACAAAAGGAACACATATGTTTATTGCACATCTACAGATATGTATGAGAAAAGGAGAGGGAGTGATGTAAAAGGTGCCTTCGACATTGTGCCATTGCCTCTGACATGGTAGCTGGAGGCACAACACCCTTGAGAAACTACGCAATTTAGCCCCTGCAGCCTTCACAAATAGCTTTCCCTGAAACTTACAAAGGCTGCCTATCTCCGTCTGCCACGGTGGCAGCAGTAATTTAATACCTTTCCCTGGAGCGCATGGGATTTGCACTGCACAAGCCAATAGGAGCAATAACACCACAGTAAGGTCTGTACACACTAAATCCCCACATAAAGGCCACTTACAAAGGCTAATTATTTACCATTACTACATTTCTACCCATCACACTAAGCTCAACCTTTGCATTTAATTAGATGACGGCCATTGCAATATACATCATCTCTCCTCTGGTAGCGGTAGCTGAAAAGACAGCGGGGGAGCAGATAAAAGACAGAGAGAGAGAGAGAGAGAGAGAGAGAGAGAGAGAGAGAGAGAGAGAGACAGAGACAGAGACAGAGAGACAGAGACACACAGAGAGAAAGAGAGACAGAGAGACACACACACACAGAGAGACAGATAGAGAGAGAGAGACACACAGAAAGAGCTAGAGAGAGAGAGAGACACAGAGAGAGATAGAGAGAGAGACACACAGAGAGACAGAGAGAGACACACACACACACAGACAGAGAGAGGGAGAGAGAGAGAGAGAGAGAGAGAGAGAGATTGTTTGTCCACTGACGGGTAGAAAGAAGTGATGAAGTGGAAAAGTAGAAGTGTCCTCTACTTCACTCAGGGTCACAAGCAGCTAATAATTATGTCATACTTCATAGCATTTCAGTTTCAACCATGTTCAAAGGAGTAACGAGACAGAAGATGAACAGTGGGTTCCTGTTCAATCCACACATGGGTTGGGCTAATGCAGTACAGAGAAAAGTTATGATCTAACAGAGAATGAATCATCTGTAACAGATACTCAGGGAGAGGAACATTTACATATTCACCAACCAAATGCGGGCATCAGACAACGATAATACATCATCTCAACCACTGTAATACAGATTACTATAAGCACAGCTAAGCTGCAATCAAGCCAATGTCATTATGAAGCATGGCTTTCAGTGACAAATATTGTGTGTAAGGCCCCACAAGAAAAACATCATGAGTGCCTCCCGGAAAGGAAGGGTGTCTGCAGAGGGAGGCCAAAAAGCACATTTTGTGTTGTGTTTTCATTCTCGTTAAAACTGCTCAAAGGTTACAGAAAACCTGGTAAATTTGGAGGGACTCACTCAATACAGAGGCAGAGGAGCTCTTTTTCTGTTTTAAATTCAGACAAGAAATGACTGACCAGTAGAATCAGGAGGAGAGGCACAGTGGAGGTCAGGGGTCAACACACACACACACACACACACACACACAGAAACAGAAACAGACGCAGGGACAAAGAATCTAAAACAAAGTATGTTAATATGATGATCATACATGCAAATGAGCTCCCAAAACACCCGCACGCGCACATTCAAACACACACGCGCGCACCAGCACACCGGACTCAAACACAAGAGCACACACACACTCAAAACACAGACAGTCCTAAGTGTGCCAGTAAATTAGGGGAGGCAATCAGATTCTCTGTTATTCCAAAAGCTCTTTTACTAACAACTGAATAAGCATCAGGAAATTTCAAGTTGCATAGCTGTAAGTGGCGATCATCGGGGTCCAAACAGTAAGAGCAAAGTACCCCAAGAGGCAAAGGGTTGAAGGATTTGACAGATTCAACAGGTTTAAGACGACATTTTAGGAAATTGGCCCAAATATAAGAATACAGGATTTTTTAACATGTAGTTAATGAGATATTGCAATGTGACAGTTGTATGAAAAATGCATTTATTTAATTTATGAAATGTGGCATAAATCTAAAGATTATGTTTGTTTTGAAGGGTGTTAGTTTGGTTACATTCAATTTTGATGGACGTGTACCTTTGAAATGGATGGGCAGATCATAATTTTTGTCAGGATGGTCTAGAGATGATGTACACCAAATGAACAATCTGATTGACATTTTTTTGACATATTTTCATGAAAAGCGGCCTTTTACACCGGTAAATACTGACTGCTTGAATTGAATTGGCAGTTGTCTGCCATTTTGATGAGCCAACTGGCACTTGAAGAACATTTTCATGTTAAGTGTCCCTTGAGATATTGACATTTCGTTTGCAACACACCTTCTAGACCTAATTTAGCTTAATTTGGCATGTGTCCAAATAATTGTGTAGTATTTACCAAGTTTGGGTACGCTTGGACCTTTACATCAGAAGATATTGGCTGTAGTCATTATACACATATTATATATGTAAATTGACAAACAGATTGAACGATTAAAATACCTTTGATAATTGTTTGTCAGCACTGTGTGTGATATATATTACGTTTTGTAAAGTGCCTCTGATTAGTTCTTTTTACTTTCTTTGTTTTTGTTTTTGTTTTTGTTAAGGAGAATAACCCTGCTGTCCTGACCTCTTTCCAGATAGGATACAAGTTAATGTGCTTTTCCTTCTGTTCTATATATATATTAAAAAAAAATGTTCATTACAATCCCAGGATTACATACCTGGCTGCAGATAAATAATTATTGAGTAGTAATAATTACTAAGCACACAATAACAGCCTAGTTGCATTTTCTAAATGATCACTTACAACAGCTACTACATAATGTGGGATTGGGCTCATCAGAAAGGAGACAAGAGAGACAAGGAAAGAACAGACAGGGGAAACTTACTTTGAAAGCTAGCAATGGACAAATCTCCTGAAAGGCATGCAAATGAGAACGAACAAATGGGAAAGAATTAATAGTCGGGGGAAAAGAAAACCAGAGGAACAAACTCATGAAAACAAAGAAACAAACACACACACACAACACACATAGAAACACAGATTTTACTGAATGTGTGAACTAATCACTGACTGTGGTGTTTAAAAAAAAAATGACAATTTGAATGACCGAACGCTGTTTAGCAGTTAGATGCATTCATTAGTTAGATGCATTGTTCCTCACTTGCTTGACACTCACCTATACATGCATGAATATTCTGTGACTGACTGGACAGTGGGATCACACAACAAACAGTATGTAAACCATGTTGTGAATGTGTGTTGTGATTTTATTCCAAATAACTAGAGAATGAGAATGTGTAGAATGCTCTCATGATCACTGAAATAAATACCTTTTAAAATTGGCAGGCAGAATGTTTTTAATCAGTCAAATCAATGCCAGTCTCTAATCAAAGTTGAGTTGTGTTGCTACGAATATGTTTACCTGGGATCTGAAGTATGAGTGTTTGTGTATGTCATGTATGGTACACATGAAGTTAGCCATTATATTCACCCCACTAGGGTCTGCTTTACTGTCTTTATACAGCACATGTATAAACAACAGGGATTGTACCAAAGTGCTTTCCAGCCAACGTTCATCAATTTCTAAAAAAAAAAAATGAACAAGAGTAGAATAATATAATAAGACATTATAAGGACTACAGACTAAAACATATGAAACATATAAAATATACAGGATATATAAAAGCGATAAATGTGAAAGACAAGCACATACGTTGTGTGCCTACTAGGAAAAATAACTCTCCATATCAAACCATAAAGCAGCGTTTGTCTACCATTTTCTCACCACGCTCGCTCACCACAGACAGTTTATAGCTACTTCTAATCGAGAATATGTCTGATAAGATATTCCAAATGACACTGGTGTTGTCAGTCCTCGATCTTGATTATGATTTGACTGGTTATGAAAAACATACATACTACTACATAGGCGACAGGCTCAAGGGGATTTCCCGAACCTGTGTTGAGAGCTGGTGATAAAATAAATCTACTATTTAAATGTTTTTGCTGAACAGCTAATCAGCGTTATCTCTCTCACTGACAGGCTCTGCAGACGATTAAATAGGCTCAATCGGCTGAAAGGCCGTCGACAGGAGTCCAACTAGTGCCAAAGGTGTGGGGCACAGCTGCAGCATTTTGGACCAATTTTAACTTGATGCTTGGCTCATGCTTAAGTATAGTGCAATAGTCCAGTCTGGAAGTTATAAAAGCATGGACCACCTTCTCAAACCTTCTCTTTTTGGGATGTGGAATTTCATTTAATAATGTTGTGATGTCTTCTGGGGAATGTGTTTATGTATTGGCATATGTAGATGAATCAAATGTTCTGTAAGTGAAGTTACAGTACTGAGCAATGTGTTTGGAGTGCCGGTCAGTAACAGAAAATAAATCCCAACAGGACGAACAGGACCCCAATGCGCAGCGGAGTGAAGTCAAGACACAGGTTCGGGATGAAGTAAAAATAAGCCATTCATTGGGTAAATAGAAGAGGGTGAATTTAAACAAATATTGGTTAAACCAATATGAGGAGGCTTATACCAAAACATGCTACTGCGAAGTGTCGAAAGAGGCCAAAAGTGGCCGCTGTATAGGTAAAACAGATATAACATACAACGTTTAATCCAATGAATTGAAAAATACCTATTGCATTAAGATGTAAAGGTTAAACCATATTGGATGGTTCAGTGAAGACACAGTGAAGAGCACTTTAAAAAAGTAATGAAGTTAGTTACCTTTCCCACATTTGACTCCCATTTCAGAAACTACCAGTCTTCTAAACCAATAAACCGAGGTCATTTACTGAATCAGCACTAAATATGAGAGAATACTGAATAAGAAAGCTCCCTAGGCTTCCAAACATTTCTAACACACTGAAGGACCGCTTGTGCACACGCAGGACGGGTATATCTTTTCATAAATAAAAGCAGCAATCAAGTAGCTTAAGATTGAATGATTCTTTAATGTAATGTTCTGTAAGAGACAAGCCAAACCATGTCAGAGGAAAACATGGTGCAATTTGTTGTAGCGACATCTTATATCTTTATATCTTTTATATGCCATTAATAGCTTTTATATGCCATTAATAATGAGCCTAAAATTGACCATTCACACAAATGTGTATTAGCTACTATATATTGATTGGCCATAGGTAATAGGGCTGTGCAAAAAAATCGATTCACATTCGTATCGCGATTCAAGTGCTCCCGATTCAGAATCGATTGATAGAATTCCAAAAATCGATTCATATTTAAAAAATAAATAAATAAATACATAAATAAATAAATAAATATTATTATTATTATTTTTTTTTTGTCTGAAAATGTCAACAGGCAGCTGTCTGAAAGCACAGAAGTAGTAGGCTTACCTTTTATTGGTAACCTTACTGTTACGGTTCATTGTTTTTGAAATAAGAGGCCTGACTTCTATGTTCACAGCAAACTTGAAAAAAGAAAATATTAAGCCATGGTTTAACTGCACTATAGGCTGAGTCTGAAATGTGCACTTTATAATTTTATTTTGTACCGCCCTGTTTGGCAATGTTATTTTTCAATAAAATAAAACATTGGATAAAGCAAGCCAATCCACTTTTCCATGATAAGAGCATTAAAATAAAATTTGCGATTAATTCATTTGCGATTAATCGCGATTCAATATTTTAATCGTTTGACAGCACTAACATTTACATACTGTGAATCAATTTTTTTTAATCGAGAATCGTTTTTGAATCGAATCGTGAGCCTAAAAATCGGTATAGAATCGAATCGTGACATTTTCTGAATCGTGCACCCCTAATAGGTAACTATTCTGTTGAGCAAGCCTAATGGATCTTTAGGAGATGTGAGCCAAAGTAGCAAAGTATAAGTATAACAAATTTGAGCTTAGTTCCTACGATATAATAATAATAATTGTCAGATTTTAATGGCACACAATGTTGGAATGCTGGAATATTGGAATGGAATGTATCAGTTGCAGCGCTCCCATGGACAAAATTCAGTGTCCGAAAAATGTGGTATCAACGTGTCAGATTTTGTGAACTTTGACAACTTTGACTTCAAGATATTAGCTAGTGAAGCAGTAGATGTTTGCTTTAATTTTGACCACAGGTAGCATTATAGAAGTAGTATTGTATATTGATGCATCACTTTGACCACAGGCAGAATAATAGATGTTGTATTGTATATGGGTGCATTACAGATGTGCATCTTCATCACTGAGGGCGATGCCATACACATATCGATGCATTGCCAACAATCCCATACATTAACCAAACCTTTCACTAATTAACTTCGACCTGAGTCTTCCCACTGAGTGCCTTTGACCACACCTTTATGTCTTTCTCTGAAGTGTCCCTTTTTTGTGCACATGTGTGCCTAGGTTCCACCAGCCATTTTGTCCCTCGAACTAGTGCCCTAGTCCGTGATGGAGTGAGTAAGTATAGCTGTATATGTGATTGAGTTAGTAATTATAGCTGTATATGTGGAGTAACTAAGTATAGCTGTATATGTGATGGAGTGAGTAAGTATAGCTATATCTGTGATGGAGTGAGTAAGTATAGCTGTATATGTGATGAAGTAAGTAAGTATAACTGTATTTGTGATGGAGTGAGTAAGTATAGCTGTAAAATTAGCTGTATGAGTGGGTCTACTTACTTTGAAGGCTGGGCAGTGTTGCATCCTCAGGTTTGGTTTTAAGTAGATGAGGCAACCGGGTGTACCTGTAGCCAAACCCACAACCCTGAACAAGAAAAAAACTGATTACCGCTAAGTCTCTTGTGTCCGCTACCAGTATAGTCAAGTACTATGGTTAATAATCACATGAACATTATGATAGCCAAATGATAGAGCACCTATAAACTAAAAACACCAACAGTTTTCAACCTCACAGGCTCCATAGTGTATATAGTACATTTTCGCTGTTACACATTGAACCATCAGCTCCACAAGCAGCTGAAACTGGAGGAAAGGCTTTGACACAAAAAAAGCATTAGATAAACTCTCCTGGACAAAGTTCCATTAACCAGCCACTAAGCTAACTTTATGAGAGGAAAGCACACAGCAAGGATGCATTTTTCAGTTAATCTCTTTCTCGGAATGTGATGCTTTTATAGAGATAGAAAATGACTGCCTATAGACTACCTCTATAGTTCTTGCATAATGGAGCAATGCTTTGGATATTTGACTCATAGTATAAAAATGGCAATTTGATTTGTTCTGGGCTTTACAAAGTTCCTTCTCTGTGAAACAAACACCTCAATTTAGATTGGATTAGAAACTTTTTCCAATCATTTTACAACCAATGTATGTTTCCTTTTCCTGTTTTCTTATGAGGATCGGTTTTCTTTTCCTTCGTGTTCTGTGAAGGGTGTGGTGCACACCTTTGCACAATATATTCATTGTTTGATCATGTTTTGTTTGGACTAGCCGTCATGTCTTAGAACAATAATAACCTGATGCAGTTTTGAAGACAGCTCTTTCAGACTGACCATTTTTAGACCATAATCAAGTCCACAACTGCTGATGCTCCAGATACATAAATAGTCCAAAGAAGGCAGACGCATCCTTAAACAGCACAACAGTCTTCAAACATACAAACCGAATTGCAAAAGGGTTCTCTAATGATGTATTAGCGTTTATAAAACAATTGGGTTCTATCGCGTTATTTAGCTGTTTCTGATTGGACGAGAGACGTTCCATGAGTTGGATTATCCGTCAACATACCAACTCGGACTTTTCACAGCTAATAATAAATCACTCCGCGATGAAACATTCTTTAGAGCATTGATGATAACCATTATTTCAAAATTCTTATAATTCCGAACCAAGACGTTGACAATGGAACAATTTTTTGTTGCGGAGAAACAATGGCGAAATAAACCATTTTTAATCAATAACTTCGTGTTGAAATGTTAATTTGTTGACTGTAGAATTGTTTTATAAAAGCAATATAGCACTCGTGGGAGTGGGGTGTTGTTGCCTATGTCACTCGGCCCCCAGCCTCGGTGGCTACGGCCGAACACCACCCGTGGGATTATCCCTTACCTTCCCCACTCCCAATCGTACTATATTGCTTAATTAAAACATGCTAATTTAGAATTGTGCCTTAAACAGAAAATACATTTTGAATGAAATATATGTACACTATATTTCTGATAAATTTTAGGTTATTAAAATAAATCTTTCAAACAAGGATATCCCTCAGTGATTCCACACTTTTGAATGGCAGTGTACACACATTTGTTTCACCTCAGTGGGATATTCTATAGAGAAAGAGGTGTGGGCAGGGTGAAATTAAGGAGAAAATGAGAGTGGTTAAAATTCTCTTTTTTTCTCCATTCCCTCACATTGGGGGAAAGAACAGAGCAAGACTATAGAGGAAGAAAGAGAGAATGTCACCTTCCAGAAGCGCACCAGGATCCAGTTGGTCTGAGCCCAGGGCCTCTGCTCATAAGGAGCCAGCAGATTCCTCATCATGGCCACGCGTCTGTGGGAAGTGCACACACGTCAAATGGCTCGTATAATATATATCACATGCAGATACTGGCTCCATCAGCAACAGGTAACATCAATCCATTTTCTTTGAGTAACTGGCTTACAACCAAGAGAGGTAGAAATGACAGTTAAGACTGCAGTCGGCATGTTCTCCACAGTTCTATTCCTGGTGCAAAAGAACCTTGCTCTCAAAACTCACTGATTCTCTGGGATTCGCTCCACAGCCCTGAGGGATTGAGGGTAGCACACATAGCTGGCTAGGGCCTGCATGAGGGAGTCTTTGATGTCTGGAGAGAGAAAAAAAAGCAACAAATATTTTTGTGTTTGACTAGTAAATATAAGCATTCCTGTACAGTGTTTTATTTTTATACCCACTTTATACCCCACCACAGAGACAGAGAAGGGGGATCATAGCATGATCGGGCAAGACATTTACCTGGACAGATCACTGGAATTACCTGCAGCAGGTTATTCCATAAACGTTAAAAGCAGAGGCCCAACACACACGGGCAGACTCATTTAGGCCTGGGCTCCATAAATCCCTCAATTCTGTCAGATTTAATCATACTGGTGTCTGTAATAAGTCTGGTTTGAAAAGTCTGGAATTTAAGTGTAAGAAAACAGCAGCAGGTAGCTAATTGCTCTACCTTCACAGCAGCTGTGATTTATATTATTTCTCCAGATTCTAACTGGCTGCTGTAAATAATATGGCTCAAAAATCATGTATTGTAAAATGTCCTTGAGTAACAACTGAATCATACATAACAGCATCCTATAGCCCCTTAGGACATACTCACCTGTCCCCACTATGCGTGGATCTGCAAAGTGCTTCGCAAGAATAGCAGCAAGCTGAGTGAGTGTTTCCTCATAGCCTGTAACAAGACCCCCCCCCCCCAAAAAAAAAATACGCAAAAAAAACACACAATTATTCGGTAGTAAAACTGTTATATAGAAGCAATATGAGACTCATGTTTGTGGGGTTGGTAAAGGATATATGTTTGATTTCCTCTAACTTGCACAAGTGGATGTACAGTGGGGAAAATAAGTATTTGATCCCCTGGCGATTTCACAAGTTTGGCCACTTGCAAAGAAATGTGTGATCTATAATTGTAATGGTAGGTGTATATTAACAGTAACAAACAGAATATCAGAAAAATGCATTTTATAACATTTATGACTTTATTTGCATTTGATGCAAAAAATAAGTATTTGAACCCCTTGCAAAACTGAATGACAAAAATGACTTAATACTTGGTGGAATAACCCTTGTTGGCAAGCACAGACTTCAGATGTTTCTTGTAGTTGGTCACCAGGTTTACACACATCTCAGGAGGGATTTTGGTCCACTCCTCTTTGCAGATCCTCTCCAAATCTTTAAGGTTGCGTTTTCAATGTGAGGGAATGAGGTTCAAGCCCAATATTCCACGTTACATGGCCCCATCTATAGTCCCCTTGATGCGGTGGAGTCGTCCTGTACCCTTGGCAGAGAAACAGCCCCAAAGCATAATGTTTCCACCTCCATGCTTGATGGTGGGTATGATGTACTCTTGGGGTCATATTCAGCATCCCCCCCCCTGTCAAACATGGCAAGTCGAGTTGATGCCAAAGAGCTTGATTTTGGTATCATCTGACCACATTCTGTCTCCCAATCCTCCTTAGAATCATTCAAGTGTGCAATGGCAAACTTCAGATGGCCCTGTACATGCGCTTCCTTGAGCAGGGGGACCTTGCCAATGGTTTTCTGAGTGACTGTGGTCCCAGCTGCCTTGAGATCATTCACAAGCTCCCCTTGTGTAGTTCTGGGGTTATTCTGCACCTTTCGAATGATCACTGATACCGCACGAGGGGATATCTTGCATGGAGCCCCAGACCTAGAGCGATTAACATTTGTTTGGTGTTGCTTCCATTTACGAATAATCGCACCAATAGTTGTCTGCTTCTCACCAAGCTGCTTGCCAATAGTTTTGTAACCCATTCCAGCCTTGTGCAGGTCTACAATCTTATCTCTGACGTCCTTGGACAACTCTTTGGTCTTGCCCATGGTGGTGAGGTTGAAGGTGTGAGGTATGATTCTTTGGACAGGTTTCTTTTATAAACGTCACCAGTTGAGATCAGGTGTACCTTGTTAGACCTAATGAGGACTAATCTGTGTGCTTCTTGGCCACATAACTGTCATTGTGAGCCAGAATTCTTGCTGTTTGCTTGGGGGTTCAAATACTTATTTTTTGCATCAAATGCAAATAAAGTCATAAATGTTATAAAATGCAGTTTTCTGAATTTTTTTGTTGATATTTTGTTTCTCACTGTTAAAATACACCTACCATTACAATTATAGATCACACATTGGCCAAACTTGCGAAGTGGCCAAACTTGCGAAATCGGTAGGGGTTCAAATACTTATTTCCCCCACTGTATATATGATGCATTTTGCATATTTGAAGAAGATTAAAGGTTTTTGGTGGTGTTCTTTTTATGTTTCTAGGACACAAAAACGTGCAGAGCTTTAAAGGCATATCTCACTGTTGGGAAATATACCTTTAAGGGTTTGAATGGCCGAATCACAGCCATGGGGATATCCTTTACTCACCCCAAAAACAAGTGCCATATTGCTTAAATATCTATCTAAAGTAACCTTATCACTTCACATATGATGGTTACTTGAAGCGGTCATAGGCGATTAAACGAGAGAGAGAGAGAGAGAGAGAGAGAGAACTGACCTGGTAGCTCGTCCATGCTGTTGGCTGGGCTAAAGTAGTTTTTGAGGGCGCTGTAGCTGTTCATGGCCACATTGAGGTAGAACTCAGGGTTGAAGGCAAACAGAGAGCCGGTGTTGTCAGCATGCTCAATCGTGCAAATACACACACGAAGCAGCCAGTACACATCCAACATTTTCTCCTGAAACACACAGTTCAGAGCACATTGATTGAAATGTATGTCATTATTATTTGTTATATTCATAGATAGATAGATAGATAGATAGATAGATACTTTATTAATCCCGTGGGGAAATTCTGGAAATTCATGGTCTTATCTGTGGTACACAACTCCACTGTTGGTATTATTTTCTACATTTAGAAATGATTCTTCTTGTTGCACTACAGCTACACAATTGACCAGACTTTAATAGCGGTCGTTATTAATACCTCCGTCATTAGGGAAGGCTAATATGAAAATTAAATTAGCCGCTAGGTTATGCTGTGAAATGTTGCTATTGTTGTTTTACTATTGTTACAATACACTTTTTATGAAACAGTAGACAAAGCTGTTTTAGGTTCCAACCTCTCTCCTATTCACCTACCTGCATACAGCCATTGGCACTTAGCCTTGGATTCATCAGTAAAACCTTTTTTTTTAGGTGATCCACTGTGAAATGCTGTTATGTCTTAGCCTGCCCCAAGTGTCTGGCATTGTTTCCCCATCCTGAGAAATGGTTAAGAGACTGCTACTTGGCCTTTGAGACCACATTTTTTTGACAGAACTTTTGGTGCATCCTAGTAAATGATGTATCCATGATTAAGTTCCTTTCCCCTCAGCCTGATGTACTGATCTTCTGATGGGATAGTCTGTCTGACCGTACTATACAATTGACTGCAAGGTGTTTTAGAGTGTCATGTATTGCCCCCTTAGACACTTTTAGGTACAGAAAAGTTGAGGCATAGTCATATTTATAAAAGATGAAAAATGGCTGCAAGCCTCTAATGAGTAGATGAAGTCCACATAAGTCATCTGAACGTGTGCTTCAGTGGAGGGGATAAAACCCCAAGAAATGTGTTCACACCTTTGTGGAAAAGGTCAAATGTCACAAATGTGTTTAATTTCATTTTGATTGCTTACCTACAAAAAGTGAAAGATCTAAAAACAGTCCCTCTAGGAATTTGCAATTACGCAAATTCACACAAATTGAAGGATTTCCCTCTCTAATTTCCACACAGAGAAAAAAAAAAGATTTTTTGCATTATTCATGATTGCCATCTGCAATGTCTCAGCATGAAAATGGAAACTCAGCATGAACTCTGCAACAGCATCCAATCAAGATCCATATAGCCCATCCATCATCATTATCACTCATAACTCTCACAACAATTATTATCTCCATGGAACATCATCTTTGTGAATGCGGATCAGAGTCTTTTACCAAGGTATATTCATTGAAAAAGACCCATGCCTATTTATATTTAGGCATATTTAGGTTTTGAGGGACAGAGAGCACACTACTCGTTCTGACTTCTCTGGCTCTAACAAAAAAAACATACAAATAGCACTCAGCAGAACACGGTGTAGAGTAAATTGTACAACACCTTAGAATAGATGGTGGCATTGATCCAGGCCAGCCTTCGACTCAGGTGGTTCAGCTTCTCAGCAAAAACCTTCTGGCTCTTCACTAGCTCATCCAGTATGTCTGCTCTCTGCAAGTAATGTCAAACCTTCTTAAACGTATGATCATGGTACTCACAATACTTCATAAAGACTCAAAACCAAAAAAAAAATATATATATATATTATTTAGTTTATTCAATTATTAATATGAGCATTCATAAATATGAGCATTCATATGAATGTACAGTGGTGCGAAGTAATAGTACTAAAACAACGTCCAATAACATGCCTATACCGCATACATGTCAAATAGATTTATATAATTATGGTAAATAAACAGTAATGGCATATATCAGTTGAGGTAGCTTGCATAAAGCTAACACAATTTAAAATGTCAGCGGAACTATTGAAAATATTGTGTAATTTGAATATGACCTGAACAGGATGATATGTTAAACACTGTTTTTGGCCCAGGTCTACTGGCCCTAGTATCTTTATTCTCTGTGTACAAAGTGTCTAGATCCCATAGCTGGGTTTGTGTAAAGTAGAAAAGTGCTTACCCTGCTGGGGCATCTGGCTATCTTCTCCTCTGTGTCTTTGAGGGCCACAGCATACTCATGCACATCATCTGACACCACCACCATCTGAGGACCACCACAACACACATCCTCACATGAGTTCAGATCATTCACTCTGGATGTGCTAAGAGAAAGCAACATAAGAACTGAACTGGCCAAAAGAATCAGTGAACAGAACCATATAATCAGTAAGGGAGTGAGAGTGCAGGTCTCATATCATCAGTAAGGGAGTGAGAGTGCAGGTCTCATATCATCAGTAAGGGAGTGAGAGTGCAGGTCTCATATCATCAGTAAGGGAGTGAGAGTGCAGGTCTCATATCATCAGTAGGGGAGTGTGAGTGCAGGTCTCATAGCATCAGTAAGGGAGTGAGGGTGAAGGTCTGCCTACTGACCAGGAGAACCGGCAGCCCTTACTTGAAGTGTACTATTTCTGAGGAACACTGACCACAACAAAAAAAAATTGGTGCTTCCTGAATGCATCACTAGTAAAACAAACATGGATTGATCACTGTGCTAATAACAAAGAGAGTGTGTGCTCACAATAAAAATGAGGCTCAGTGTTAACACACTGTAAGTACCAATTGCAAGATTTGCCGTGGTAAAATGCATAGGTTGATGGTCACAAGCAAAGCAACACGGCCTGAGGTGAGGGCAAATGCCGTGTCAGCAGAACATCAGTCGGGAAGGAAACCCTTTGCAGTATTAAAAGTAACCACCCAGCACAGCCTTAAAATCACTCTCTGTGACATTGGCTGCTGGATGGTATTGATTGCATGGGCAAATTCAGGAAAGTACAAGGACATCAGGGAGTCAGACTCAGAGCCTTACCATTAATGGGCTGCCACTACAGAGGTGCATTAATCAGTTTGTGTTGTTGATTACCTACTGGATAGGATTGAGTCCCATATTTTCTCATGAGGCAGTGTATTTGCGGGAGGGATGGATCTCTCCAAAATAGAATTCATACTGCGAACAAAATTTAATGAATTGTTTTGGATAATCAGAAATAGAGATGCTCTATGGCTAAAAGGGAAGTCGTCCAAGAGGAAGGGGGTGGGATATTTTGTATCTGTATATTGCCAAACAGGAGCTCGAGTCGGTATTGCAGTTGCAGATATTTTGCAAATGTTTTTCTCTACAGTTAGGAAACAAACAGTCACCAATGTCCCAGACTCCCTGGTATCACACTTACCTCTTTGTTTAGTGATAAGGTCCTAATAAACACGAACATAGAAGCTGTGTAAACAGAGAGCTCAGAGCTCGGTCATGTTTTCGAGTGGCCAAATAAATAGGCTGCTGTCAATAAGACACCTGCCCTCTGCTCAGCATGTTTCTACAGGCCCTGTCCATTTGACCCATCTCTCTAGTGTGCACCCCTCTCCACTATCTCATTTTCTCTGGCTTTTTCTCTTTTTGAAGGAAACAAGATGACACTTCTAATGACAATCCCGCTTACCTTGCCAAGCTGTTGATGGACACTTAAATTGTACATCATCACAATCCCATCCAAGATCTCTAGAAGGGACTTCTCTGTGATTGGATGATCTGGCTCTTCCAGTGGTCGCCCCAGCAACAAACCGTCGTTACCATGGTTTCCCTCAACTGGAGGGGGAAGGGAGCAAGTAAGAGAACGAAGGGTGTGGGGCATGGGGCATTATTCTCGGGCCATGCGTCATCATCACAACACAGAATGCTTAATAAACAGTATTCTACTATTCTATGGGTATTCAGATTTCCATACGGATTTATTCTACTGATCCTTACATTTCTCTAACATCATCTCTTCTAATATGTTACATTTTTTATATTAAAACACACACACACACACTCTTGAGGACTTCAATTATTGCATTTGTGTATCATACACCACAGAACAGCCAACATATTACAAATATTCTGTATGATGATAAAAAAAAAAATTTAAGTCCATAGAAAACACTCACTGTCTTCCTCAGTCCTTTGTTCCACGGCTAACGTTCGAACCTTGACCTTCTCAGGGGGGGCAAGGGGTCGGCGTGGGGTCATGAGGCTTACAGCGGCTGTGCTGAGAAAGCGATTAGCACGGCCAAGAGTGGGCGAGCTCAGCCAGCTGGGCCGCACAGGGGTACCTCCAGTCGCAGCTGCTCCAAGCGGCCTCTACATGAGACCGCAGTAGTCAGAATTAACTGTTCTGACTTTACAGTCATCCCTTCTCAATCCTACTTATATTTAAAAGGATTGTTAGTTATAAAGAAGAATAAAACTAAATTAGTTGCTTCAGGTTAACGCTGTGAGAGGTGGATGTAAATGGTGCTAGTAGTGTTGAAGTATTAGAGTTTGTGGCTCCTTTGAAGTACTAGGGTGAGTGTTACACTTCCAATCCCACAGCAGCAGCAGCAGCTCACTGATGCTTGGTCCTCACCTGGGCAGCTCCACTCTCTTCATCCTCATCTAGGTCATCCATAGACGAAGGCAGAATCTCAGAGGGGTCAATGATGATGTTTGCCTTGGAGGCCAGGTCATCTGAAGGAGATTAAACATGAGATAACATCCTCCAGACTACACTGATCCATCATCTAGTTTACCGTCATTGAACTGGTTTGTCCAGGCCAATTTGGAATCGATCATGCTTAAAGGTGTAAGGTGCACCACCTAAATAAGGGGTTCTCAGTATGCCTTCATGCTTAGTATAAAGAAGTTGAAGCAAATAAATGTGCCTAAATTGTTACGTAGCTTTCATTGCAAAAATAAATAAACAAACAATGAAAACTGCTATACCAAGATACAATACATTGTTTTGGATGATTTAAAGTAACAGTCAATCAACATGTAAGAAAATGCCCTAAACTCTCTGAGCAGATTTCTATCTTGACAGTAAATTGAAAAACCAAAAAAAGTGCAGGGATAAGTGCAAATGTACCAAATGCTATCCATTTTTGTGGTGCATACAAACATTTTAAAATGAAGACAACAGAAGTTTGTGTTTGTCTTTCTAATTGGTACTGATCCTATGACCCTGAAGACAGCCCTAGAAGTAACACACTAATACATTAACTCCAAAGCGCTAACTCCCTGACCATCGCTAGATATGGACATTCATTATTGGGATTCAAGACATCAGAGAAACTGAACAGGACTAAATTGTGTTTACTGAGAGCGTTAGGTACTGCCATAAATCCACAGCTCTATAAACATCAAAATGTGCCCCATTCATAAATCCATTGAATTTACATATGTCCAGAACTATTGCCACAACAGGAGGGTACTATCCAGTCATGGCACACTGCCCCTGCCTGATTCTGTACAAGACACTTTGAACTGGCAGTCAGGTGCAAATGTGTGCTTCATACTGAAAACGATACCTCTTGAGACTAAGGATTTAACTAAGACAGCAAGCAAGACCTTCAAGACTGGCTGATAAGTATTTCATAAATGAAGTCCTAGCACATGTCATGTGAAGGCCTAATCAGGAGCACCAGAGAAATACAATCTCATCGCTAAATCTATGAATACTTCCCATCAGCTAAATCTATGCAGACTTCCCATCGGCTAAACTTATGCAGACTTCCCATTGGCTAAATCTATGCAGACTCTTCATTGGCTAAATCTATGCAGACTTCCCATTGGCTAAATCTATGCTGACTTCCCATCAGATAAATCAATGCAGACTTCCCATTGGCTAAATCTATGTAGACTTCCCATCGGCTAACTCTAGACAAACACACCACCAGGCACACAACAAAAGCCCGGTCTGAAAAAAAATGTAATGTCTCTCCCTTCCCTCTTTTCAATCACTCAGGGCTTGACTTTGCACTTGCCGTTTCAATTGTGCCTGCTGCTATAGTTGTTGTTGTTGTTGTTGTCGTCCCACAGAGGAAAACTACCTTCAGAGGGATCAATTCCCATCTGCATTTGTACTGGTCTATGCTCCAACAGACTGGATTTTATTCCTGTCAACGCTGCCATTTTTGTGAGGACACTAATCATCCTCCACACTGCCCTCCCATTTCTGCAGGCTGGACACAGTTCACAAATATTTCAATCTACAACAAATGACTCAGATTAAAGCTTGCAATAGCCATTGATGGCAATAACACAATTCTGATGGTGCCAGCAGAGAGCATCTAGGTATAACACTGGATGTGCACAATGCCCAAAACAAAGCACTATTATTTGATAAGGCCAAAGTGAAACTCCAATTCACTACCATAGTCATTGGAATTTGTAACATGGTCATTCAGATGTCAGTTGTGCTTAAATGTGCCCGCCTGGTAATCAATAGCCTTTAGGTTTTCCTAAAAGGTAACTGCTTTTTATACACAGCTTATAGTAAAAATCACACGGATGTCCTTCCCCCTCTAGTGGACATAAAGAAAATAGCACCAGCCATAGCAGTGGCAAATGATGTGCAAAATTCATACCTTGAAAATGCACCTCTCTCTCAAGTACATCTGGAAGGAAGTGTGAAAAGAACCTCTCCAAGACACTTCAACATGTTCAAGGGGCACCCCATGGAAACGGCTGATATGTGTGAGAAACCTCATCTCTTTTCCTGAATGACTAGTTAGCTTTATGCTATGCACATGCTATGCTGAAATCTCTTGGGGGGGTTGAGAGGGCCATTTACACACCTTTCAGAGTCTTCTTCAGATGAGACAGAAGCCCTCCCAGCCTCTGTAGATCAAAGTAGTCCACTTTTCCATTGTAGAACAGCTGAGGTGGGACATAGCCCTCTATAGAGCAGGTTATGGATGCAGAATGAGAGAAAAAAAAGATATGCATTACAAAACATGAGCAGGCATTTTTGTCCAAATTGTAAAGAATTTGTACAAATGTAAAGAGGATGGAATTGTCCATAAACTGTCAATTTGACTATGACACAACTTCATTCCCAGGCTCATTCCCCTGTGCCATCATGAACCGGAGTGTAACATACACTGAGGTAGACAAAATATGACGTTTATTGACTCATTAATGAAATACCAAACCCTATAAAGATCCAGATGTTGTTAAAAAAAGAATCATGTGCAATACAATGTAATAGTTGTATGTTGTGGGATTTTAGTTTATAACACAACACATTGAAAATCCCAATTGTAACAGACTGAATTCTAACAACTAACAACAGCATTGAATGGAGTGAAATGGGATTAACAAACTGATTTTCTATTGATCACCCACACACATAAATGAACACTAAGGTTTAGCTGAGCTAGGTTGAAATCATGGGTAATTTATTAACTGCGGACAACTGTGTTATATAAGCAACAGTCCACTTAAGGCAAGTGACATATTGAAGAAAGGTCAATACAAAGGATGTTTAAGGTACTCCACTTTGGAATGAAAGTAACAATGCTATCACTGCCTCTTGTGTACTGATTACTGTTACTGATTATGTCAGCTTTATTGAATAGTGCTAATGAGCCTCTGTTTCTAGGGAAGGAGGTGTACATACTGTGATTGGTCTGGAGTGTCTCTGGCTTACCCTCACTGCTTACAGTCCCCCCGTTCTTCCTCTTCCCCTCATCCCAACAGCTTCTGACAGCTGTGATGAGCCGATGCAGAAAACACACCATGTACTCAGGAGGACACAACACTGTTGGGTTCTGAGAGAGAGAATGGTTTTAATCATCTGCATGACACACCAAATAAGTACCAACTAGGTAACAGACCCATGAAGAAGGCATATCCCATTTCGAAGACTCAATGCAAGGCTAGCTGCATGTGCTAGCACCCTCAGACCGTGTGTTAATGACAGCTAACTTTTGGGACAGAAAACTGTGTAAATATGAATGTTAATGGTTGACACCAATAGTGCAAACTTACCGCTCTGTTGCTGGCATTCTCTTGAAGAAACTTCCGGAATTTGTTCAAGAATATATATCTAGATGCTTGCCCCTAAAAGACCAATAGCATTAAATAGTGTGATAATTAGAGTGATCCTGGAATCGAGCACTTGTATAGAGCACTTGTATAGATGTTCTTCATGCAAAAAAAACTGAAAATAGCATGAGTGAGAGGAGACCATTATGTTGATGCCAAGTTCTACATATTGATGTAGTGTGGCCCACATGTTGAAAGGTAAGCGGTGTGTCTTGTATGGTCAGTCTTTTAGTGAATGTGAGACAGACATACCGTCCCTTTGTCCTTGTTGTTCAACATGAGCCTCAGGATCTGCACCTGCAGCTCCTCCACCACTAAGGGCACAAAACAAAACCAGTACAGTCAGTAGAGACATGCCCACAAGCACATAGTACAACCACAGGCAGTAGTATAGTGTCTGTGTATGGGATCAGTGTGTGAGAGTGTGTGTGTGTGTGGGGGGGGGGGGGGGGGGTATGCATGTATGGGATGAGTGCAAGTGTGTGCGTGTGCGTGTGCCTGTATCTGTATCTGTATCTGTATCTGTGCAGGTGTTGGGATGAATGGATAGGCCCTCACACACTCACCTTCAATCCTCTTCTTGAGCCTCTGGCAGCCGCGCTCATACGCTCTTCTCCTGAGTCTCTCGTCTGCAGTCTCCTCCCTCACCTCATGCTCATCTCTTCCCTTCACACAAACACACACACAGTGCACTGAAAACTCACACATCATCCACCTGACCAGAACCATACAGAATTAACATGAAGATTAGGTCACTTAACTGAATGGACAAATTCAATTCATCTCATTCAGAGTCTAATTCATTTAAGATTAACATCCTCACCCTTCAGATAATGGAGCAGAATGTCACAGTAATAAACATAAAGAGATGTGCAGAGCAGGCATTAGCATGCAGCGCCATCCTGGCTAATAGCTTGTAGTTAAAAAGAGTTTGTTTTAATTTGTTTGGACATCAGACAGGCAGCCAAAGGCAAACAGATATAACTTCCGCTAAAAACATCCATGTCCTCTGTCTGCCACAGATACATGTAGCCACCTTTCATTCCATTTCGGTTACCAATGTTCTTTTTCAAACTTGTTGCTTAAGATTTTAAGCTACTGGATATGCCATCCAACCAGTCATACGCTTATTATAAGCACTGTCCCTGAATTATGCTTTTTAGGAGGTGCTTCTTTTAAAGATAGGCTCTGCGTGTTTATTATTGCTGCGCTCCAGACACAGAATTCTAGATAAATGGGACACCACTAAAAGTCAGAGTTCCTACTTGAAATTTTCCAGTTGCAACTTTAGAGTTGCCTGGAACACAGCATTAGTTTGCAGAAAATAAAGAAAACATACACACACTAACAGATGGCCATTATAAACTAATATAGATGTTGAATTCAGTGAATTCCCTTAATTAGTAGATCATTGATATCATTTCTCACCAGTCGTCTAAACTACAACTTAATTATGACAGTTGTGGGTCTAGGCAAGCATGTAAGCCATAAGGCTAAAACCCAAGGGTGCCAGCATCGGACGCTGTCTCTTAAGGTAATGAAGTGAGGTTTACTCTCTGCACAGCTCCTTACTGGTTGGCTACTGTACACTGACAACATACATTTTGCAATACTTGAACAAAAACAATCTATAACATTTTTTTAAAAATCCAAGAAATTTGGCAAACAAGATGGAATCTCAATCTGAGATCTGTGACTCCGTGGTAGCTGTGTTACTGTACATTTCAAAGGCCTCACCTCTTTGTCAAAGCGCGTGGGCCACCATGTGGTAGGGATGAGCTCCTCCAGGCCAGCCTCCTTCACCCTAAGTGGTGTTTTAATATAGAAGAACACAACGGAGCGCAACACATCAAACGTAGCATCGGCTAAGGAAACACACCGGAGAGTACATCAACCCACATACAGTCTTTTGCTGAATGTTTTAGGATTTGTATCATTTCTTGAGAATGTCTTTTTAAGAACAGTTTCCTTTCTCTCTGCAGAGGGCATGCTCTTATTCATCAACAGTTCAATGAGTGTGATGGATACTGGGCTAAAAATGTCTTGTGATGTCACTGGTGGTGGTGCTAAATAAAGCACAATGCCATCTTTGAAGGGGTGTCATGGGAGCACAATGTAAGCTAACACGTAATTGATGTTGGAGTGTCAAAAGGATATAAGACATTATTGAGCAGATATTTCCTGGACTTCTCATGGCGTAGGATGGCTGTGGTCAAACGCAAGTAGTGAATCTGAAAAAAGAAACAGCAAAAAGAGCTTGAATTAAAATCATGAACTTCATCAAAAAAATTGAAAACTGTAATCTGATGGTCATTATGTTTTTATTCAGGTTTTGATGCCAATATGTTTAAAAAAAATTGCGTGCTAAAATGAATACTTTTCACGTTTGACGGAAATTAAAAAGTATTGAAAAATCTTGATAATGAAATACTGTAATCGGACGTAACATTTCAAAGACAACAGATTTGACACAGCAGGTACAGTACAATCCCCACTGCATTAGGCTATTGGATGAGTATTTTCACATCTCGCCAAGATGTCTGCAATCTGTGAGCAGCTCAGTTTTGCCTTCAAATGATAAACTTGACATAGGTTGTATAAAATTGATATTTTGATTTAGCAATATTGCAAACTGACTTAAAATACTAAATTTAAAACATGAATACACTTCACAAACCTTTAAATGAATGTGGCTGTTGTGTTAACATATTTACTAGTGCTGTCAAACGATTAATCGCATTTGTCATAGTTAACTCATAATTATTTTATCTATTCTAAATGTCCCTTCAATTTTTGATTTTTTTTTCCATCATTTCTATTTTATTTTTATGCTCTTATCAACATGGAAAAGTGGATTGGCTTGCTTTATGTAATGTTTTATTTGATTGAAAAACAACATTGCCAAACAGGGCGGTACAAAATAAAATGATAAAGTCCACATTTCAGATAAACAAGGACTCAGCCTATAGTGCAGTTAAACCATGGCTTAATATTTTCTATTTTTCAAGTTTGCTGTGAACATAGAAGTCAGGCCTCTTATTTCAAAAACAATGAACCGTAACAGTCAGGTTACCAATACAAGGTAAGCCTACTTCTTCTGTGCTTTCAGCCAGCTGCCTGTTGATATTTTCAGACAACAGTGAAGCTCGCTTCTTTTGCACAACACAACTTTTAAAGGTAAACTTTCTATTCAGAAGCTTTTTATCGTCCATTTCGCTGTATTGCGCTCACCATTCAGTCAAACGTAATGTTAGCCTACTACACAGTTTGCGAGGCCAAAAAGGTTTTTTTTTGTTTTAACATTGCGTTAATCTCGCGATAAAACAATTGACAGCGTTAAAATGGGTTTGCGTTAACACCGTTAATAACGTGTTAAACTGACAGCACTAATGTTTACTTGAAACCAGTTGATCTAAAAACAATTCAATATTTTTTCTTAGTGATTTAGTGAAATGTAGTTAAGATTTCAGCTTGATCCAAAAGGTATGGACAGTCAATAAGAAGTACATAAAATGAGCTGAAGATAAAATCAATGCAAAAATGAATTTTAAAAGTGCAGTTTTGACTGTGCATGGCTGCATTAATTGAATGGCAAGTTTTTTTTTTATTTCATCTAAATCCCTAACCTGACCAGCCAAACTCTAGGTATGTTGGCTTGGACAGATCCATAAGGTTACATCTGTGACATCCCCACACACACACATATATACACATTCACACAAATGCACGTCAGTGTAAATTATTTCTGTACTGCATTTTGCTTATTCCAATTTCCTGCATCTTAGCCCTGCACATGCCCAAAGTAGTATGTTTATATGTTTTATGTCCTTTGCACCAACCGCACCAATTTCATTTCCTGTATGTGTAAATATACTTGGCCATTAAAAATAATTCTGATGTGCCTTTCCATGTTCCTACATGTTTGAAAAAATATGGTGTTGGGTGTAAATATTTTCTATGTCTTTGATACATTGTGTCTGTCTGTTGTGGCACACCTCTGTGGCTTTAACTAACCTGTCAAACAGGCTTTCAGGATGTCAGAGGTTTAAACTCACTCTGTCAAGCCATTGCATTCAGAGCGGGTGCATTGAGACTGAAAACTGGGCCAGCTCACCTGGAAACCCAGGTCAGGGATGATGGGAGAGAACCGATAGGCCCGAAGGAGTGACATCATCAGCTGTTTCAGGCACTCGTTCACTTCATAGTCCTGAAATGGGTGAAAAGCAGACAAAAGGAGTAAATATAAGACATTTATATTGTTTTTAAAAAGTATCTTTAACTCTTTATTTAACGTGACATTATGCAGGTTTTTTTAAGTTTGTTTAAGTATGGTTTTGTCAGTAGCACGTTTTTCGAAATTCATTTTGATGGTATATGGTCATGTGAGGGCGAGACAAAACCCCTAGTCATTCTGGTTCTGCATTATGTATACTGAACAAAAATATAAATGCAACATGGGTCAATCTCAAAGGTTTCACTATTTTACAGTTTATTTGGGAAATGTACACTCCGGCTAACTAAGCACAGAATCAGAGAAAAATTAGATAGCATTGAGAATTTACATTATCTTTTATTTCAATTATTAAACATATTATTATACATGTTACATTTTTGTTCAGTATAGTTTTATACTCCAGGATGGAAAACTGTATGAATATATCCACAGCATGATGTTGCGAATTGTATTGTAGAAAGTCTGCAACCTTTTATCAGTGCCAATTGTGTTATAGCATGCTAGCAAGTCAGACATCTCACTAGTGATAGAAAAACGTAATATAATGCCTCTTGTAATCATGGGTGTAGGTGTAATCTTTGATCCTGGTAAAAGGTTGTTGAAGCAATGGTGTTGACCAGATAGAATAGTGTATGATTCCAATGGTGTTGATCAGATAGAATAGTGTATGATTCCAGTGGTGTTGATCAGATAGAATAGTGTATAGTCCCAGATAGAACAGTGTATGGTTCCAGATAGAATAGAGTATGTTATGTGTGTTATGTTATGTTTGGTACATATGATGAGATTGTACTCTGCTTGCTTGCTCAATGTGTCTTCAAGCCAAGGCTTCAGGTTTATGTCAATGTCATTATCACATTTGTATGATAAATTAGAGATCCAATACAAAATGTATTAAATTGTATCTCCTTTTTTCCCCCACTGTCTACAAATCTGTCAGAATATCACAAGAATAATTTTGGGGGGTAAGAATGACAATACATCCAGATGGACACCAGATTGCACTTTATCAGTTTGTTTATAATGAATCAGCCCGTTTTTAATTACGTTCAGAAACGCAATAACTTATTAATGAATCATATCCTCGAAATATGATCTACTACTGACACTTGTAAAGCCGTCAATAGTACAATCAAGACTAACAAGTTTAGACTTTGAAGTTATACACTGAAGTAGAAACTACATGGTACACAGTAAAATAGGCAGTAGAGTGATCACTATGACGTGGGAGCAGTACCTCCATGAGCAGCCAGAAAAGGTCCAGGAGTTGCTGTATGAGAGGGTGTTCATCCACTGAACCCCCACCTTCCAAGATAGTCAACAGGAAGTTCATCAACACGTCCTCCACTAGATACACTTTACACTGAAAAGAAAATTACATTTAGTCCATATAACATTAGGTCACACGCAACCAATTTCTTACCAAACTGATATTCCATCTCAATACAGTTCTTGCCCTGCCTTATCTTTAGTTCAAATCTGAACACAGCCCCAAAAAAATACATAGCCACATTCAATTTAAATGCAAACAATATTGTTAGTTTGAAGTTTCTAAGCATGTATTTAAGCTGACACACTTCATCTCCATGAATGTGTGAGTGAAGAGCATCTGACCCTTAACTGCTCTGCAACTAACCAACGAAAATGTAGCACCTTTGATAAATTCATGACTTGCGCTGTACTTTGACTACAAATTTGAGATAGGACATAGTATAGATATACATTAAAAACCTCACTTAATTGGACAGAGGTTTGCATACCTTTTAATTTAGATGAGAGTGATTGATTGACTACAAGGTCAGTTTTGAGGCAAAAAATTAAGAGCGAATCGCCTGAGCCATGCGTCATATAACTAGACCATATTTCCCGATAACGCAAAAAATAAACTTGTGTGCTGTTTGCAACAGTCGAAAACAAACCCCTCTTCACAGTTGACAACTGAACTTCTCTCTAAGAAAGACGCTATATACAGATAATAATCCAGACACTTCCATACTGAACAAATACTGGTCCATATCCAACCCAGCAGTTTAACAGCCTTCATAATGACAAATGGCTATTTCAACAACTTTTAGTCAGGTTACCATGCTCACCACAGCACGGAAACAGCTCTCATTAAGGTTTTAAACAGCATACACCTTAATACTGATATAAATCCTAGTCCCAGTGTAATTGGACCATATTTCAGCTTTTGACACTGTTGATCATAATATATTGCTACACAGACTGAAAGTATGGGTTGGATTTTCAGATACAGTTGGAGCTGGCTCAGATCTTAAATGCATTGTTGCCATTGGAGACTATACAGCAACACATGCATTCTCGACCGGTGGCATCCCCCAAAGGTTGATCTTAGGGCCTTTATTATTCAAACATTGACATAGTTTTGCTTGGATCAGTCATTAAAGACAATAAGATCCTTTATCATAGCATAAGATCCTTTATCAAAGTTTGCATGTGTGTTCATCATATGGGTTTGTGAGCCAAAACATGAATTTTTTTCTCTGTGTATGTGCTTAAAAGTGTACCTTCTGTGTGTGAGCAAAAGCAGGGGCTGATAAGAAGAACTAGTAGTCCTTCTTGTCTGCCTTGCTGATGCATTAGGTTGCAAAAAGTATAGCAAGATGACCTTGGATGTGGGAGACCCACCACGTGGTTATCTCTAGTGCTTCGGCGTCAGAGAACACTAACTTAATTTCATATAAACCTTTTGTGATAGGTTTAACTTTGCTTTAACTTTGCTTCAGTCTGGGAGTGAGCCCGGGCTCTCTTTCTCTCATCCTCCAGGATGAGTGGGAGCCTGTGTCTCTCTCCTGTCTGCCAAGACATTAGTGCGCCTGACGAGCTTGCTGTTGTTGTTGAATACAATTATGCTGATACACAACTCTGGAGTCCAAGATAACTTGAGTGAATTTTCACCTAACAAAATACTTCATGCTATTTTTTCCAGCAGGGTTGACTGCAATGGTCTTTTCACAGGCCTTCCTAAAATGACCATCAAATAGCTTCAGCTGCTAGACTTCTTATGAAAACAAAATTAACTAAACACATTACTCCAGTACTTTTAAGTAGGTGACAGAACTGACTTTAAAGCAATGCTGCTTGTTTATAAATCCCTAAATGGGGCAGGACCAAACTAGCACTCATATTTTTCAGCAGTAAACACCTGCTAGACCACTCAGATCACTGGAGATAAATCTGTCAGCAATACCCACAAATCCAATTTCCAAGTCCAATTTCATTATTTCATTCAATAACATGCATGCTAAATATGCTATAGGGACTACAGGTTTTCACAGGTCCTCTTTAACCTGAAAACCCGAGATCCGACCTGAGACACGCTCGTGTCCAGGTCTGTGCCTACCTGACACTGTCAACATTTCTTAACTTCATTTTATATAAACCTTTTGTGATGTGTTTAACTTTGCTTCTCTCTCGTCTGCTGCAGTCTGGGAGTGAGCCCGGGCTCTCTTTCACTCATCCTCCATGAGGGTGAGCATGTGTCTCTCTCTTGTCTGCTAAGACATGGGTGCCCCTGACGGGCTTGTTGTTGTTAATTAAAATGATGCTGATACACAACTCTGGAGTTGGAGGTTACTTGAGTGAATTTTCACCTAACAAAATACTTCATGCTTTTATTTCCAGCAGTGGAAAAGGTCTTTTAACAGGCCTTCCTTTAAAAGACCATCAAATAGCTTCGGCCTGTTTAAAATTCAGCTGCTAGAGTTCTTATGAAATCCAAATGAACTAAACCAAATGAACTAAACCTATTACTCCAGTACTTTTAAGTAGGTGACAGAACTGACTTTAAAGCACGGCTGCTTGTTTATATATCCCTAAATGGGGCAGGACCAAAATAGCACTCATATTTTTCAGCAGTAAACACCGGCTAGACCTCTCAGATCACTGGAGAGAAATCTGTCAGTAATACCCACTATTGAGTCCAATTTCATTAATTCATTCATTCATTCATTCATTCATTCAATAACATTCATTCTAAACAGGTCCTCTTAAACCATAAACTCCGAGATCCAACCTGAGACACGCTCGTGTTCAGGTCTGTGCCTACCTGACACCGTCAACATTTCAAACACATTTGGGTTTGGGGTAATTACATCACTTATTACTTTTACAGAGCAACCTTACAAGACCTGAATTTTAAACAGGCTGATCTAACTTTCATTGTAAACGGGAGTTAAAGCCCACTTTATGCTTAGTTTTTTTTTTTTTAAATGTTGTTGTGATGCTCAAATGTATGCATACGGTCACCTCATTTTCACTCCCTCTGCTAATAGGATGGAGTCGACAACAGCAATGTACTGTACCTCCAAAATGTATCTCCAGCTAAATGCTACATGGTTATGGATAATTGACCCTGTCCAGGTGTTTCACATACCATCAGTGGAGCAAAGTGGTTAAAAATGTGGGCGAGGGTGACCAGAACTGTTGGCTCTCCATGAAGCTTCCAACATGCGCTGTCTTTTTGAACAACCTTCTCCTCCTGCAGACAAATACATAAAAAGGGCTTACATTTAGAGTGCAGTCCAGTAGGACATACTTGTACCAAAATTGACATGCAGTGCAGAAGAACTTCTGATTTGAGCTCCAATGGAATTGAGCCAAAGATCCAAATGTCTGCAAGACAAGAAAATGACTTCCCTCATGAAGCTTATCAAGAAAGAAGAAATGTCACTACACATTTCTTGCTCTATGTATGATAGCAGATGGGAATACCCTAAGCAGCGTCAGAAAGATTGTACATGGAAAAGTCCATATAAGCAAAGGGTTGGTGTTTAGAGTAAGGTGTTCAAGATATCCTTGCCTACGGTGGGGAATAAGCAATATGCTTTTTGTATGGCAGTATTGTATATCATGCTTTAAATGGTTGATTTCGCATCAGTGGTGACAGACATCATTACAATTGTGCCTATGGTGGTCATGTAACCATGGCAACTGAAAGATGTACCTGGATATCAATAGTTGTGGACAGCACGGTTTTCATGTAGCCCAGCAGCCTATTGGCTTTGAGAAGGTCAGCAGTAGGAGGATCCTGCAGTGGTCTGTAGCCCTCCACAGGATATGTGGACACCAGCCTTGTCAAGGAAGCAATCTCAGAAACACTCATCATTTCTTGATGGATTTGAGCGATTAATGTACCACATAGGGGCTACTTGTCTTAGTTGAACATGGTAATCTGGACCTACATTAAGTAGAAGCTGCCCAGGGGACACATGTATAACATTTGTACCCACATACAAATGGTCTTCTGCGTCTTCTAATCCAAAAATCGATATTTGTGGGTAGGTTACTCAACTCATAGATGAGCCCTCTGGTCTACATGTTTAGGACCATGTAGAACACTTGTATTAACAAGTAACTGATAATAAGGTAAGTGTTACAAATACTTCAAATCAGTCCAGTAAGTTGAATTAACTGAAATACCCAACCCCATCCCATTTCTCTTTCAACCACACATACACCTATTTAGGCAAAAATTCTTAAACGTTTGTCAGGATATCTGAGGGGGCGGCTCCCAAAATTGAATGCCACTGACTCTTTGAAGGAAAGACTGATGGCAGGAAAGTATGCTATGCCGGGACCCATCTTAATGTTACTGAAGGCTGTACCCAGGGACTGACCATTTCTGACGGAGAAAAGAAAGACAACAACGGACAGAAAGAGACAGAAACTGTTAGTTGAGAAAAGACAACAAAATGATGTTTCTGATATAGAATATCCCCCAAAAATGACACTTACAGACAAAATGTTATGGTGCCTTCATCCAAGTCTATCATACAGCTGACAATGTCTCCTGCCGCCCATGACTGCAAAAGCAAAATATCAGCGTTGATTAGCACAGCTGCCGGAGAGCTTTCTGAGTAGAACAAACGTCCTGGAACATATAACAACATTCTCACCTTGCCATAGTTTGTAGTGGTGACATTCCACTTGCGCACCCTGTTCCCATCATAAGCATATGAGTCAGGTGTATCTCCAACACCCTCCTGAAGAAACAAAAGAAAAAGTCTGTGAGCACACAGCACAACTAATAATCTCCTACAGACAGGATATCACTCGCCCATCTCAATTCATCCACACAGTTCAAATGGATGTTTTTATTAAACGCTCAAGGTCTAGGCTCTAGGACCAGAAAAAGTATGCCCAATTCCACACCAACACTGACACGCCTGAGAATTGAGAACTGAGAATAACCTATTGCTCTTCAAAGACCTAGATCCAGCATCTGAATACTCTATCTGAAATTCATTTTCAGATTAGAGAACTTTGTTTACAAGGGACAATACCTCCTGATTGAACCTGCAGTTGAGCGTGCACCAACCGATCTGCATCAGACCTTGGGATGAGATAAGCACCTCATACACCCACTTCCCTGCACAAAATAGGTAAACACAGGATTACAGATGAATGACAAGGTTGTTACAAAATAAAGCAGTTCATGATCAGAACAAGAGGCAAGGAGGGGAACAAATAACACCAAGAAAGGATGCTACTAGACAACACAATGGGGCAAATTTGTAAAAAAAAAAAACGACCATAATGTTTACCATAAAGCCTCGGAATCAGAGTAATGCCAATGAATTGTATTGCCCTCTTTTACTGTTTATGCAACTCCCAAAATGTCCACTTATTTTCTTCATCTGCATATTGCGGTAGTGAGGCATACAACAGTAATGTGATAGTGAAATTAAGTCTTGAAATAAATTGATAGTAAATTTTGCTATAGCTTGATTTTTTCAATGTTTTCACTTTCACAAACCTACTTAGGATGGGTGTCCATCACGCATCAATAACGCTGTAATCTATACAATGACTTTTGAATAATTGGCTTGTTTTATAAGGGATAGACTTGCTTTTGATCTGATGCCTTTTTTCACATATCAATGGTTAGAATGCTTAAATTAAAGGAAGACCTTAATCTAATTGTATATACAGTGCCACTTGAAAGTATGTGAACCCCTTGAGCACTTAAGAGTTTTCTGTTGTTTTACCACGATTTTTCATTTTTTTCATCACCAATTTTCCCTAGATGAAATGTCAGGTTTATGTTTATCATTTGCATGTACTTGTTTAGAGGGAATTGTTTGAGTAGCCAAAAAACTACATGAAACATGGAAATAGTGTATTTTCAAAAGTAAGTGAACCCCCAGCTGCATTGGTGAAGTCAAGCTGGAAACAAGATTCGGTGAAACATATTTGGATGCTTAATTAGTCAATTAAGCAAACCAATCAATTAAGACATCCTTAGGAAAAGGGTTGGGCATCACAGATTAAAAGAGAGAGGAAACCAACCAAACCACTGTAGTGCCAAGGTGTACCCACACAGATCAACAATGCCGAAAGGAAACGAGATATCCGAGAACATCAGGAAGAAGGTTCTGACAGCCCATCAGTCTTGGGAAAGCTATAAGACCATTACCAAAAGATTCCAGCTCCATCCATCCATCCAAGACAAATCATTTAGAAATGTAGGGCATTCAACATGACCGCATCTCTGCCTAGAAGTGGACGCCCATCAAGACCATCACCAAGAAGCACCATAAGAAGAATAAATCAGGTAAAAGTCAACCCACACATCACCTCTAAAGAGTTTCAGACCTCTCTGGCAGCATCTGGGGTAAATGTACATGCGTCTACAATCAGACGAAAATTGAATAGACATGACATCCATGATCGGGTTGCTAGAAGGAAGCCTCTGCTCTCAAGAAAGAACAAAACTGCCCGTTTCAAATTTGCTCGAGAGCACTTGGATAAGTCAAAGGCCTTCTGGAAGTCCCTTCTTTGGACAGATGAGTCGGAGATAGAATTATTTGGTCACGATCAAAACAAACAATTTTCGTCTGATTGTAGACCCATGTACATTTACCCCAGATGCTGCCAGAGAGGTCCGAAACTCTTTAGAGGTGATGTGTGGGTTGACTTTTACCTGATTTATATAGACTGATGGGCTGTCAGAACCTTCTTCCTGATGTTCTCGGATATCTCGTTTCCTCTCGGCACTGCAGTGGCACTGCAGTGGTTTGGTTGGTTTCCTCTCTCTTTTAATCTGTGATGCCCAAACCTTTTCCTAAGGATGTCTCAGTTGATTGGTTTTCTTATTTGACTAATTAAGCACCCAAATATGTTTCACCGAATCTGTTACCTGCATGACTTTACCAATGCAGCTGGGGGTTCACTTACTTTTGAAAATACACTAATTCCATGTTTCATGTAGTTTTTTGGCTACTTAAACAATTCCCTCTAAACAAGTACATGCAAATGATAAACATAAACCTGACATTTCATCTATGGAAAATTGGTGATAAAAAAATGAAAAATCATGGTAAAACAACAAAAAACGCTTAAGTGCTCAAGGGGTTCACATACTTTCAAGTGGCACTGTATAATCAACTGTAGGCCTATGTCACTAGAGCATGCAGTTTCCTCGTACATCTTCACAGAGAAATATGCACTCTAGGCATAGATTTACAGAACCACATGAAACACAGGTTATAATTTGAACCCTGGGTCTTGGTGTGCTCGGTACTTCATTTAAGATCATCTCTCATAGACAATCTCTCCCAAATCTGGTTTTGTTGTTTAAAGTTTCCGGAGGTTTATTCCATTAAATGATCCCTTTAAAACAAGAGGCTCAGACGCCAACACCATTTTATAACCTTTTCTGTCAGATTACACGGATCATTAATATATATAACTTCATTAGCTTGGCGATTTCTATTAGTTATTAGTTAAACACATTTGCAGTGATTACTGCCACGTTGGTGATGAATTCAAGTTTAGTGTGCCAATGTTTCAGTGTGCCAATGCAGATTTACAGGCAGGTTTTGTGAATTAACCCCCAATGGTAGAGTGCAGTAAGTGAGTCATAGAATTACCTTTGAATACACAAGTGGTAGCTCTGATGGAGCTGAAATTGCTGTGGCCAATAACCTTTAGTTCAAATGGGAGGAGAGATATAAATTAGCTATTTAAAGCTTTTAAAACACAATAAAGAAAAAACATTTCATCAACAGAGCAACTCAACAATACTTAACAAAATACATGCAAATAATGTGTTTGAAACAATTTAACAGGAGGTATTTCATACCACAGATTTGATCAATCTTGCTTCAAGATCTCTACAAAGAACAATTTGTTCCTACCCCAAGGAGATCATCATCAACAAAGAGGAGGCCTTCAAAGCCACTAGTGTGGTCCAACACCACCGTCGGGGGACCAAGACGTCCGTCAACTGCCTGATCTTGAAGGACAAGGGGAGAGATACATAAGCAACAGGAAAAGAGCAGATTATTTAAGGTCATTATTTTAGGTGCTTTTTGCCACAGGGTTTAGGAAATAAGTCTGATTGAAGCCCCTCAAATACCAATGAAGCTGTGAACAAATATTGTATGAACTCACAGATCACAATACAATTTTCATTTTCTTCACATACAAAGAGGTATTTGTACTGTGACAATTTTTTCCACTACTTTTTTCAGCTCACATCTGGGAATATCAAACAAGTGCAGGTCTAATAACGTTGGCGCTTGGGACAATGAGTGCACATCGCACAGACATGTCATCACAGATATCAGAGGTCTTGTACAGTCCATGCTTTAGTAGTTTGGAACAATTTTAGTGTGCAGGATCAACAGCATATTTGGCAGGCGCTTATAATGTCTTTTTCTCACACATTTGACCTAGAGGTAATCTCTGTCAATGTGAGCAAACCTGTGTTATGGGTAACACATATCCTATCAGGCTTTAAACAAATAAGTAGTTTGTAGTTTGGTTTAAAAGGTTTAACCCCTTGAAAGACTCAAGCATATGGGAAGAGGTAGTCGAATTTGTCAAACGTAATGAACTAAGTGCTCAGGGGGCAGGCGGTAAACGAATGCCATCCACATATTGTACTCTAGACAATGGCAAAAGAAGAAATGACGAAAGATCTCTTTTCTTGGGCAAAACAGAATGCAGAAAGATTGCATTCAGGTTGGTCCTAGTGTTCAAATCCATCAACATAAACATAGCATGTAGCTCGCAACCCCTCATATCTTATGCATTCCCCATTCACATAGGTTTCGCGCCTCAGGTTCTTTCTCTTTATGTATAGATATACTGACGATATGGTATATCCCAAAGACAGTGTCCAGTAGCCTTGTGTTACACAAATGAATACCTTTATATGTCCACTCTCTTTGACCCAGTGCTCAACATTTACCATTTCAGCAAAGATGTAAGCTATATTTATTTTTCATTTCAGTACCTAAGTGATCTAAGTGAGCCTCTTTTTTTAGAGGCTCAAACTGACCGATTATTAAGATAAGTCAGTTCAAGGGGATGTGGCTCGGGCATTTTCAAACATGTCTGACAAGATACAATTACTGTTCAAAGAATGTAATTGTTTTGAACAAGCGAAGAAGCACTATGGCTTATTCTCTGTACAAGCGCTCCTGGTGAACACTGTACACAACCTGGGGCGACATTGCCATCTTCTTACATTGTATTCTCGTTTTAATGCATTCAGATTAAAGGGATTGCTCAACAAAGCTATTGGTCGGCTTAACCAAATCTTTCTGTCACTAACTTCTGTCTGGCTCTGCCCACTCAGTGCCTTTGATACCATATTTTACCTCTCTCTCTGAACAATCTCCTTTTTTGTGCTAGGATGCACATGCGCTGCCATTACAACCAGCCATTTTAGCCCTCTAAGTAAGACCCCAGGTATTTCCAAACATGTGTGCAGAGTAATCAAACAGGTTTATGGCCCATTGTGAACATGCAGGAGTGTTAGGGCAGGTTCAGATTACATGCATTCACTGGCTAAGATAGAAACAAACTTATGATGTTCTACAGGAATATTCCTTTTATCAGATCACAAACATGTTGGGGTGATGATCTGGATGTGAGGCAAGTGCCTGTGCAGGCATGGGCACATTTCTGAACAAGAAGCTGACCTCTGCTATCCTCGGTGAGCTCGTCCTCTGTCAGCAGGTGCTCCAAGTGGGCCTCCAGGTCCTGGAAGGTTAAAGTTTTCCTACAGAGCAGAACCATTTCATTAGTCATAGTCACATGACCATGACATTAGCACCTAGGCAAGCTCATATTATATCTATCACACATATAAACATCCACACAGACAACTCTAAGGTCAAGCTCATATTATATCTATCACACATATATACATACACACAGACAACTCTAAGGTTAAGCTCATATTCTATCTATCACACCTATAAACATCCACACAGACAACTTTAAGGTCAAGCTCATACTCTATCCATCACACATATAAACACCCGCACAGACAACTCTAAGGTCAAAAGAAAAAGGAGGTAATGGTAGACAGGGGAAGGGTTACACTGCTGCTCCTCTAACTTCTGCCCATATTCAGGGTGAAATAATAATTTAAAAGGCTGCCTCTGACCCAATCAGATCAACAAACACTGCTTCATCATATCTTTCTGATGTGTGTAAAGAAGGAGGTATCTAGAGCAGTTAAAAATACTTCAGTGAACTGGGTTAGAGTACAGCTAGCTGAGGTGTCAACCATGGCCAACATCAACAGCTCATCTTACCTTTGGCTTACTCACACACTATGTATAGAGCAGAGAGAAACATGACTCTACTTAAGAATTGGGTGTGGACTATAGAGACTTGAGTATAAGAATGGAGGAGCACTGTCTTGTCCAACTCCATACCAAAATATGTTTTCCTTCCAAAGTGACAGATGACACTGCAATTCCTGTGCTGTGCATATTTAATTACTCTCTTTTATTAACTCCCTACAATGTCTTGCACATTCAAATTGGTATTCTTGTGATGGTCAATCACCAGACCTGAGAGGATATTGTTTAAGCTTTTAACATTTGAAGTAGCAAAAAAAAGCAAAAACAATAAATGTATTTAACATATATGTTTCTTTTACATCACAACCATGGTTCCTGGAAGAGGACTTGAATACTCGTCGTAAACTACTGTTTATTCATAATTTGTCAATATGTTATTTGGCATAAAATCCACACGTGTAAAAGTTTTGTGTGTAAACGTTTTAAAACTAACCAACTATAATACAGTGTTCTGTGTTTTGCTTTGTTGTACTACAGTGAGTACATGGCTATTGAATTACACTGCTACCTTCTGGAAAATGAAGTGTAAGTTTGCTGGGACTACTGAGTTTGAGGCGCTTTATTCAAAAATGTATTCAACCTGTATGCAGCTGATGTGAGTCCATATTTGCAGGACGAGGGGAATACATGGTGCAGGTAGTCACTCAGCAGCTTCTCATTCACAATTCCTACAAGGAACACAGGCATAGCTCATATCTCCAAACACATATGCTCAGTGGGGCCAGAAACCTCGAAAGATAAACTCCAATGTAGACAGTTATGACTCTTACCCAACCCAACACTACAACACACGTTACTACACAGATAAAGTTAAAGGAGCAAACTTGTAGAACATGAAGTGTTGTGTTCACTGCCTCAAGGTATGTATGAGTTTTTTTCTGATCCTTCCCTGTAGTTTGTTGTGCCACAGAATTTTCAAATGAATTCACAGGCCTAATTGGTTATTATAACTAACTTAACCTCTTAATTTCAGAGATAAATAGTTCCTCCACTGCAGTTTAACAGTCAGTTTGATCTCTACTCATAAACATGTTAGAGGCATACTTTAAAGGCTTTGACTAGCTGTGACTCATCAATAAATAAAGACAACAGCACCAATGTTAAGCCTTGTGCTAGCCTCTAGGTACCAGCAAACTGTATACAATTCACACAACTATCTCAATATAACAGACACATAAAGTGTAGTGGTGCACAAACATCTGTGCCCCTTCAAGGTAAATTAACATCAGAACTTGTGTAACACCTCCACACTAGAGACAACATTTTCAACAAAATATTTTCTATAGTTTATGTAACCAGCAGATTCCAATTCAAGCATTGATAAGGGACCATTTTATTTGTTATTGCAAAACCAAGTACAACCAACAATGAAAAGGGCTAACATGTTTCATCTGTTGAACATAAATTACAATAAAAAAACTTCAGGCTATACACAGAGTATAGAGCTCACCTGTGGCTTTGGGTTTCTCACTGTCAGAGGCCAGGCGGTAGTTACGACGGCTCAAGGCTGTGCCTCCCCCCTTTGAGCTCATGTTGCTCTTTTGTTGCAGAGCACAGCTTTTAGGGATACACACAGTCAATATAAAACAGCGGTTTTGAATTGAACAAAGTACTTTTAAGTTTCACAATGATCAATGCATTCATTGAGAAGTGAAAATGGACCGTAATGAGAAAGTGATTGGACATATGCTACCACACGAACTTGTTTATCCTCTTGAGTTTGCAAAACTGAAAAGTAGCTCTCCCGTGACTCTTTGCACTAAGTATCGGTACTTTTTTTCAACCCCAACCTGCTTACGCCCATTTATGGCAAAGGGAATATTTATGTGTTACTGTTAGTCGTCTAATTTCGTGTGGTTTACAGTTCTCAGCTATACACAATACTGGTGTAATTCCATTGTAGTGTGAATCTACAATATGACCGTTCGAAACATTCTTATATGTCATGTATGAACTGCATGTTCATTTTGCCAAGATCTCATTGTAAACTTCAAACTAGCCAGTTTGATACTAACAGTTTGGTCTAACGTCAGGGTAATTTATTATGACAGCTTGTATAACGTTGAACACTGTCTTTCAAATGGTCTGACATTAGCGTTAGCTACCGTCGCCAAAACTGCTTACACATTGTACTCACTAACGTATTATTCTGAACTCACTTGCTTTCCCCAGTTCGTATAGATATGATGTTAGAGGTGAGAGACTGAGACCACCAACATCAATAGGAGGTAGCTAGCAAGCAGGCTAAATTATGGCTTGCGGGTGGACAACCCAATGATATGCAGACCCATTTCATAAAAATCTTCAGCTCCTTGATTCAACTCAAGTCAAACCGTAATCGGAACTGTACAATTCGAATAAGATACAAGCTAGCTGGGATACTTTCCAGGGTGTCAATGGTTTAGGATACGTCCATAACAGTGACAGCCATTGAACCTCTGCTTAGCCTCATATTTACAGCTACCTGGTTAGCTCTTAGCAATAAGTAGATACTCACCCGGGGCCTTGAGAAAACGACGCTGGTATCTAAAACCGTGCACGTTTCATCAGTTGTTTACATCCAAAGTGAGGACGCCCTCCGCTCAGTGAAATGAAACAATTAATTTTTAAGACAACCCTTTAAATTGTGTCAACACTATACCTCTTCTTTACGAGATTCCAAGTCATGGAGCGTCGGTTAGACCAAAAACGTTTCAGAGATGCAAAAACGCGAATCTCAACCCTTACACGTATGTCCACGTGACGGCCATTACAGCTGTTCAATGCTAGCCACACTCATCATGTTAAACAAGCTAAAATCATGATTATAAACTTAATGGCTCACTGGTCCAATTAACTAGAAAGTTGATGTCGCTGAATAGGAATAGTACAATGAAACATGTAGACCAATATGTAAGCACAAGCAAACGGCACATTTTGCATTAAAATACCAGATGTTATTGCTATTTATATCACCTGAAAATATAGACTTAACATTAGCAATATTATGGCAATGCCTCCATTTATTATTCAACAATAACCATTTAAAACGGACAGATATCATTTAAATAAAAATAAATTCTGCTTCTTATTTTTAAGATTTTGAACATAGCTGATTCCAAGTCATTCTGCTTGTAGAAAAGAGACCCTGGCAGACACCCCGTCCTTTCCATATTTCTTATGGAGTCGACACTTATAGATTGGATCTGCTGACAACAGAAGCTGGTCCTCCTTCTGACTCCAAAGCGGTCTAGGTAAAGTCCCCTGCAGAAGGTGGTGCTGTGCTAATGCGATATCACCACTTGTCTTTAGCAGTGTTTTAGTGACTTCAAGTAGGTTCTTACTGCAACCTTTCATCAAGCCCAACACTAGCCTTTCTCCCTCCAAATCCACAGGGTGTGCAGAACAGCCTTCTTCCTGTGAGGCCTGGCTGAAGTCATCCTCTTGTGACTCACCCTCAAACAGGAACAGGTGGCTCCTGCAGGAACTTAGCATTGCATTACTAGTCTTGGTGCCCTCCCCATTGGCCGCTGTCATGTCCTGACCAGTACACTCAGATTCCGTACTTTTCTTCTGACGTGGAGGTATATCAGCCTCCTCTTGTTCCCGAGCCTTGTGAAATATCTCAGTCTCACTGTCTGACTGTGAAGGGTCAGAGGGGATCATCTGAGGATTGCTGTTATCTTCATTCTAAACAAACAGTTGAAACCAATTAACATAGAACAACATGCTTAAACATTTAGGCAGACAGCAAGAATACATAGAACAGAAAGAGGTTCTTCATTAATCTCATTAGAATCTAAAGACTAGTTTGTGGGATTTCTGAAACAGTTTACCATCCTTCCAATAATGCTCATTCAAAAATAAATAAATAAATAAGATGATGATAAAGCTGTAGGTGTCTTTAAAGAGTGCCCACTATGAAGCAAGAAAAGATCCTTCAGAAGTGTGAGGCAGTAATAAGAACTTCATTATAACAGTAACAGAGTTACAGACAAACATCCCACCGTTCTGCCACTAGCTTTTAAAACTATTTTTTCTTCACGCATTCATACCTCTATAACCTGTGGCTATAGATGTTTTCTTTATGCATTCATACTTCTATAACCTGTGGCTATAGATGTTTTCTTTACGCCTTCATACTTCTATAACCTGTGGCTATACCTATAGATGTTTTCTTTACGCCTTCATATTTCTATAACCTGTGGCTATAGATGTTCAACCAAGACATTCCTCCACTAAAGGTGAAGACGGAACCAACGACCAATCAGAAATGAAAACCCAGCCAGACCACTTTGACCTCTCCACATTGGTGCCCTCTATTGTGCGCAAAGTACATGGGCATGACTACCATATGGACTTGCCCATGCAAGAATTATGTACCTGATTATGTAATCACCAATGTTTGATGAATGAAGTATATGAAAGGAAAAGGAAATAAGGATTATGAGGTTTATGTGTTGTATACATTTTGTTGTGTGTTAACAACTGACTTAAGGGTTGTAAGCTCTATGGTCCAGAAGTTGATCATGTTTGAATGACAAGTTTCTCAATATTTTTTAAAGGCACCCAGTGCAACAATAGGGCATCAAAATGGAAATATTCTGGATATCTTTATGATATTGACATTTACTTCACCATATTAGTACATTTGCATCATTATTTGATACTTTGGGTGTTAAAAAGAGCGCTAAAACTAGCTGCTAGAGCGTAGCCCTTTATTTATTGTTGCCACCAATAAATAAAGCAGGATTCCAGTCAGTAACGGATTCCCGTCGGCAATTCCGAACGCGTGATGTCACTATTTGCGAGCTATTCGATTCGCGCATTCGCAAACAGAACCAGTGACAGGATCTGTGATAAGACTCCGGAAGCGTTCGGGACTCATCGATCTTGTTCGTGTGCGGTCGGAAGATTTGAAAAAATGGCCTCTCCCCACTGGCGATTGTTGTTTACGATTTTCTATCAGTTCTCACCACACAACGACGTCTTATCTTTGCTCCTTGAATGTCGATATGTAATGGTATGGAGTTATTGAAACTTACTACGTGTAAAAAAGACTAGAAATTGAATGTTTATTTTTCGAGTCTCAAGCCTCTAAAGTTGCACTGGGTGCCATTAAATGAAGAATCCTATAAGAAGTGTCAGTTTGTGAGTCACAGGGAAAGGAAATTCTCATCTAAGGAAAGACCCCTACAGCTAGCAACTGCCAACTGATTCTGTTGGCTTAGCAGTGTAGAACAGTTGTAGGACCAGCATCATTGGCCTGAGGTGGTGACATGGCCTCAAGGGATGTGGAACAATGTTCGTTTCATGCATTAAATATCAGCCATTTTGCAAGCTTGCGCATCAACAAGAAAACTATAAAGAAGCATTACACAAAATGGTGTCCGTAAGCCTTAAGATGCACCACCATTAACCTAGATTACATCACATCATACTTTGTTAAACTAGGAAAAGCAGGAACCCAACATAATAGTGGGAAGTTGCTAGGAGGGCGCTGTTCCTTAATGATAGGCCACACTTAGCATGACATAACGGAGTGAGAGGTAAAAGGTAGGAGGGGTTCAAATAAAAATTATTCAGACACTTCATGAACTGCCTCTTTTGTTGATCTTCAATAAGGCATAACTACTCAACAAGTCTCTGCACTCTTCTTGAAGAAACTTTATTTTATAACTAGTTGAAAAAAGTGATCCACAACAAAAACCCAGCACTGACTGGTAGATTACTCATAATGTTGATAGACTGAGGTCTTCATTTCAATTTTCCGGGAAAGAGTGGTGATAAAAATGTATTATTGGTATAAAACAAGGCCACTAGTGACAGCATGTGTAGATACATTGAGATGTTTAGGACATCCCAGAGATAGTGCTCAGGGTTGGAAAGAGCCTGATGTGTAAAACACAAGCTTGGCAGGGACTATTCCAGAGATGGGGAGTGCATGAGGGAGGTTGTGAGCCATGCTTATGGTCATGAACACCTGGACCAATACCTGAATACATTCTGCAACCACGTCGTGAAAGGAGACCCTCCTGTAGCATTTCTTTGCTGCCTCAACCCTGTCTCTGAATCGAACCAAGTTAGTACATTAAATGTACAGCTGTTTTTCTACCACAGGAACTCAAAGGCCCCTTTTGTCCGCCTCGAACCCTTGTGCACATTACCACTGTAGGAACCATCCCTGTAGGACCCTTTTGTGTAGGGCCATTTTCTGAGGAGAATTTAGTACCTACTCTGGGGTGGGTTGTCCATACTGCCTTGAAACTGATGGGTGGAGCGTGCAATGAATGAGGCTTATTGGTTTAATGCAAAGTGAGTGGAAGACAACAGCAAGCGCCATTTTTTTTGTTTCAGCAAAATATGAGCAATATGGGTCAGTCTCTTACCCAAAGGGAATTACGAAACTCTCTCACTGCCCGGTCAAGAATACCCAGCCTCCTCTTCATTGGTGTAGATTTCTTTGATGACTGCAAACCTCCTGCTTTAGAAGTCACCTCACTCCAAGGTCCTGTAGTAAACAGAACATTATTGTGCTTAAAACATGTATGTTTCAGTATGAAAGAGTCTGTTCCACTTAGGGATATCTCAAACAGGCTTTCACTTCACAATGGGACTGGAGGAAATCCCACCTGTGTTGATGGAGCGAAAATAAAAAGAACAAATCCTCAAGCCGTAGATCTGCATGGTCCAAAACATGAATTTCAGGTGGCGTGGGGCCATGAAGTGGAAGTCCCTTGTCCCAATTCATTCTTCAATACTCAAGGAATGTAAAACTGTTTGTTAAGAGGTTGGTGATAGTCTTTTTTTACAGTGTACTAGCAGTTTCTAGTATCTTATTTTCTAAAAGAAAGTAGCAACATATAGCCTGGAAAAAGTCTGGTTACTCACTGGAATTATAGTTTGGAAACCAGCAGTTTCCAGCTTATTTCCAGTTTCTAGGCATGATCTAGGCCTATTTACAGTTCTTGAAAAAGTAGCATTTAGATAAAATGCTAAATTTGGATTGGTTTTTATCAGTTTTCTTGACCACAGAGTCATGGAAAACTAAGCAGGAGGTTGCATAGGATTTCACTTATGTTAAACATATTGTGTCCTTCCCTAATGGGTGTATTAAGTTAAATAAAGCAAAATGTATATGAGCGATAGAGCTTGCTTTGTTTTGTCACTAACTCAATCGGAATCCAATGGACGATTTAAGACATAAAATAACACTTTAGTGCATTTGGGAATGACACAGCTAGACCAAAAATAAGTCTTACTGGGGGAGATATGCTCCTGATCAGAAGGCTGCAAGAACATACCCAAATATAAAAAAGTGGATCTAAACAACGAATAAAAAAAAAAATGAAGCCAATGTACATTGTGCATTACTCACCACTCGTCCCTGAATTTCCATTCCTTTCACCTGCATCGAGTTTGGATCTTTTAGGAGATGATTCTCTGTGTTCATCTTCGGGCACTGCTACCATGTCTTCCTCAAGGAATTCTCCAGTAGTCGGTTGTTCTGGAGCAGGAGCTGCAATTTCATCTCCTTCCGGTGACTCTTCAGCAGGGTGCTCAGACCTTTCTTCGTCAGCTGTCCCTGGGACTACAGTTGGATCAGCCCCAGACAAGGTGTCAGGCTCATTCTCAGATAACTTAACGGGGATGGCGCTCTCCAACAGCACTTGCTGTTCAGTATCTCTCTGAGGTTTAGGCACAGACACAAACTCCAGCGGACCTATCTTCACCTTTGCTGCTCTGACCCGCAAGTGTTTGAGATAACGGTCTTTCATGGACTGCCAGGTGTGGGATGTAATCTTCTGCTTTTCCATAAGCTTCCACACACAGTTGCCTTTTGCCTCTGTCTGACGTTCTGACATGTAGTTCAAAATGGCCTTGTCCTCCTCTGCTGTGTAGCTCAATCGTCCAACCGCCCCTTCTTTAGATCGCGATGATCTTGTCTGGATCTTCAGTGTGGGGCTCAGCCTGTAATTCATCTCATCTAACTGCTGGTTCTTCTTCACACAGTCCCATATGTACTGGGTAGAGACATGGAAATGTCCGCCCTTGTCTGAGATGTCTAGCACATCCTTTGGATCTGCCAGCAGAATGGCTGGTTCCCCGGACCGGCATAGAAACCCACCCCCAGCTGTGATCACATCATGAAGTTGGGCTTTTGCAGGTCCCGGCCGTATGAAGAATCGCATCGGCTCTCCTTTACAGTCCAAGAATAGGACAGGAGAAATGGCTGGAGTTGTGGTCATTCTAAAAACGAGAAAAGCATATTATACTTAACCACTTGCTGAAGAATTCGGTGATAACTAATGACTTTATACTGTACATGCATATAAGGCAATTATCCTCTATCCACTCACTTTATTTCTTTTTTTCCCCTCCTACTCTAGACTATTCCACTGTGGGGTGTCGTTTCATGTGACCCACTGCTGAAAACTGCACATTCTCATAAAATCGTTATGCACAATTTCTATGTTGCTTGATAAATCTTATGTAGGCCTACATACTGCCTACCAGCCTATTTACCCATACTATATGATTGCATATACTTTTTCTTGAAAAATCGTCAAAAGACAATATTACGGTCTCGTTTTCAAATGTAACACTACTACTATCCAAATCGTTGAAAACAGTTTAACATTACATCATGATTACATTCCTGACGAGCCAAGTTGGGCTATAACGCCGATGAGCTGTTAAGTGTAGGTTAGATAAGTTAGCTAGCTACTTTCTAGCTACTTACCTTGAGGCGTCTAAACGTTAAGTTACCAATATGAGTAACATTGACATAAAATCTTCTAACGCTGGCTATTTACCTGCTGGAGCGAGATCACCTCGTAGCATGAAGTTATTATCTTTATTATCTCTTTGGGTAGACTATTATCCGAGAATGTGTATTGTTTTTGTGTGTTTTACACAACACTGACAATAACAAGACACTGATAAACTTCACGCGGGAAGGTACGTGACTTGACTTCCGAGGTAAACAAAACTACTTCTTTATTGACGGACTACAGTGAACTTGTATGCCCATGCCGCCCCCTACAGGGCAGGAGTGTCTCTCTTCATAAAAAAACATAACATTTGCACTTTGATAAAAAAGTGATTTTTATTTTCTATTTTATTTCTCTCCACAGGGTACTTTACATGTTCAATTACTATATAACCTGACTGTTTAAAGACGCAATGCCAAAAACTTAAAAAAAAAAAAAAAATGTTTAGTTGTTTAGTCGTTTCTCCATTAATTTCCCTATATGAGAAATTAATCCTACTGGACAGCAATTCCCTGGATTAGATGGGCCTTTCCTGGCTTTGAAAAGGGGAAAAAGAATTGCCCTTTCCAGCTTTTGGGGTTTTTACCTTTTTCAAACATAATTTAGTGGTGTTTCTCTTCCTATTTTGAGCAATATTGTCTCCAAGCTTTTTCTTTTCTTCTAGCTTCTTTAATTACATTCCTTACAAGAGCCTTTTCTTTGATGAACAATGTTAAGCAAGTAAAGAGATTTGCAATATTCAGCAGCAAAGAAATTGAACACTGGCTGTTCTGACACAAGCATCCAGTAGGTGGCAGTGTACACATTTCAAAACAGGACAGACATACGCACAGGTAAGTTCACCTCATGTTGTGCCGGTGATGTCACAAATATAATATCATTTATATCTGGTGAACCTACAGAGAAGACAATGGAGGGACAACTTTGCCAGGTATGCTAGACTGTGCCACTCACATCCGAATCATCATCCTGCATTCAACAATTTGATGGTCTTACGACTGATGGCAACATTTACAGTTAAAGGCTCAGTCCTCAATTCTTGCAAAAGGTTGTCGATATTTGAGCTGAACAGCTAGTCCAACACCCTCCCCTGCTGGGCTCCAGAAGCAACATGTTGATTTGTTTGTTTTATTTCTCATTCACAGAGCCAGAACTGTGGAAGGGACACAGTTGTTTGTTTGTTTTTTGAGTGCATACACTGGACAAGACAGCTGGTACTGGAGGGACATGAGAGTATTTTGCTGAATTTGCCAACTTCCACTGAATACAACAAAAAGTGGCAGTACGCAATATTAGCTCCTATCTTAGTGTGCCTCAGTGATTTCTCAGCCAGCCTTAAGAATTCAAAATGTTTGAAAGTGACAATCAGTTCTCAAAATGAATGGCGGAGCTATTGACTGCTTCATTACCTCACTATTATATTTATCCCCTTGCTCTATTTCTCATATCTAATTAATTCTTTTTGACCTCATCAGACCAACAGGATAACTATGAATGATGTCACTGGTAGAAAATGTAATATGAGAAATAGTTAAAATATTTTCAGAAGTAAAGTAAGCAGTCTGGTTATTCTTAGTTTTATGGCTTACCTCAAATAGAAGAAAGTTGTCAGGGAAACAGGTCTGGAGTTTCGCCAAGTGCAGTGAAATCAGTTGAACTTCCTGTATGTTTATCCCCCACTGATTATTTTGAAGGTCACCTTTCCATCTCGCCAGTGTTTCTCCTCAGCATGAACACATGTACATACACTGACACTCACAGACTTGCTTTTTTGGCCAACCATTTGAAACATGCAAGTTAGACTTTTCTTTCATTTGTGTTTGACGGAGGAGTTTGTCCAGAAGATAAAATGGTAAAACAAGATGGTTTCTTGAGAATGATAAGGACATGGGGTTGACTAAAGTCCAAATATGCGTGTGTGTCAGTGGTTTGTATAGGAAGGGTATCCTTTGTTGATCTATAATTTGAACCAGATGAGGATTTAGTGTTCATATTAAGCTTGACATCAGCAGTGCATGTTGTTTGTAACATTTAGGTGACTGCATTAAAGTGGACATTCAGTCAATATTTGGGTATAGGTGTGTATACTCAACTCATACCACATCACACCACGTCTCTCCCCCTCTGAAGTGCATCTGGCAATGTCAGTGTCTATCACTGCAGTCCATTATAATTATCCAAAGGCCTCCTCCACCCATCTAAGTAATGGTGAAACTCCAATGCAAACTCAAAGCAGATCAAAGACAGAGAGACTGACCGGCAGATGATTTATATATTTTTTTTATAATGCACATACCCTCGCTCCCTAATTGCATCATGATTAAATAAATGCCACAAAAACATCTATGCAACATCCATGTAACATCTCTCTTAACTAATTTCTTAACAACATTGACAATATTTGTACCTTTAGCATAGGCTTAAGGCACTCACACATAAATACCAAGCTGTGGACATAATGTCCCCACATACTTATCGCATTCTTCAGTAATAATTGCTTTGAGAATAGCACACACTCTAATTATCCACTATTATGTTCTCCACACTAAACCTTTTTCTTCAAATGGACTATAAAACACTCTACCAGGCTGACCTCATTTACAGCCGCTGTGAACCCCTTGATCAGACGGTGTTGCTTGGCACCCCTGAAAAAGACCCAGTCCAAGCACTACTCTCATGCCTGTTCTTTTTCAAGTTTCTTTTAACTTCAGGTTTCTGACCATCCCCTCTCTTTCTCACCACACAGCTTTCCTTTCACAAGTCCCCTTTACTTCCCTGCTGCTTCAAAATATCTGTGTGGCCACTTGCTCACAACTCTGACATCTATTGACACAAGAGAATCTTCTGTGTACAAGACTCTCCCTTGAATAGCACACATGCTGGCACACATACATGCAGAGCTGGCACACATACATGCATTTCTGAAACTATAAACTCTGATTTTGATTACTAACGTAGTTTATGCACTCATCAAGGAAATTATTTATTTTAGATTACCTGTCAAAACACATAGTTGTGCATGATCTCAGTGAAAACTGATAATCTTCTAAGCGATATCACTCTCGGTTTTATACTGCCAGAAGATCAGTTTAATTTGCCGCATGGTAGTTTGACATGAAGTAGGCCTATGTATTTCACATGTTGCTGTGCAGTCGTGATAGCAACCATCAAGAAAGCTTTTGGAAAGTGTCTGAAGTGAGACACCCAGTACTCTGGGTGTGTCTGCTCTGAGACATCTGGAGAGTGTTCAGTTGAGACAGGCTCAAATAAACATGTATGAATAAGATCAGACCAACTGCTTTTTATCTTGTGAAAAAACAATGAACAATCAGGATAGGACCTGGCAGAGCTAGTGACACTCAGAGGTGGAACAGCTCTTTACCTGTGCCTGACTAATTACAGCACATGAAACACAAGCATGTCGAGGGTTAATCAGAAAACCAAGAACTAGAAATAAATACTTGCAAACTTACTAATGAATTCCTATTTACTTCTAAAAATACTTGCAACATGTAAAACAATAACTTATGACATTTCCTGTCAGAGGTCAGTAGAGCTTTAGAGCAGGTTTATTTGAGGAAGAAAGTATAGTTGGAAGGGTCACATATACACATGAATGATATAAATAGCATCTTCTCATATGGCACAATAGGTCTCATACAATATATTTAATTACAACAATGTATTACAAAAGAGAGGATTCTGAAAATAGCACAACAACAAGACTCTCCAAATATTACGATAAGACAAAAATAAACAAAACAAAGAAGTTAATATAGCTGCAAGCACAAATCAACCCAGCAGGGCATAGTTACCACTGACACTTGATGTGACTATGTCAAGGAAATGGTCAGAAGCACTCACACAAAATGTTATGTCAATTGACCAAAGATTGGCTGAGATATGAGCTCACTTAAAGTGGCATTATGCAGTACTTGTACTTTAGGGTTAGGGTTAGGATAAGCAGTTTTACTTTAAAATAACAGCTTAAAAAAAATTGGGGCGCTACAAAGACTTTTAATATGGAGAATCGCTTCCGTGCTATTGCCATACCAGGATCCGTAGGCATATTACTGCGTTATGTAGGTTTGCCTGAAGCCGCCCGGTTTCTACTGTCTGCCGAACTAGTAATTAGCTTATTTGCCGTCTTGCTATGTTTTGTGTTGCATTTGCTTGATATTTGACTGTGTTAGGACAGTTGTTGACTAACTAGTTTGTCATAGTGTCAAAGAAAGCACATTTCAAGAAGTTTCGCTAGTTTTAGCCGCTAGCATCTCGTTAGCGATTAGCAATTCTTCCATTATGCGGCTTTAATGTTGGGCGAATTCGCCGCCACACTCAGTACGCTGTAACGGACAGTTCTGTCTGATAACTTCCGTGAGGCTTTACTGACATTTTTCAGAAAGGTTTCAGAAACAAATAGGAAAAATGTGTTTTTGCTTAAAACAGCAACCCCCCTAAGGAAAGGGTCCATATACCAAGTTTGAAGTGCATAAATCATACAGTTGCTGAGATGACTATCTTCCTGCTTCACCACCAATTTGGATGGGCTGTGATGGACAAACACTTTCAAAAATCAAAATGGTAATTGTATGTGACTTATCTGTACCAATTTTGGGAAGACTACTGTACAATTGTAAAATTTTTGGCCTATGGAAAGAATTGTTTTTGAAAATCAGGCATACAGTTAAAAGGTTACGTGCATAATAAGAGCTAAATACAAATGGTAGGTAGTATATATAGATGAATGTCCTCCAGTTAAGTTAGTACGTACTCTAAGAGATAGTTTGTGAAAATATTTAGGGTCTAGAATATGCACGAGTTTGTCGCTTTCATTTCCTGACATATGAGGCAAATACCTACATAAATATTTTACAAAACAATACAACTGATATAATTAAAACTTACTGTCATCACACTACAAACAGTTCTAGTATTCTAATAACAGGGGTTCAATCTGAATTATTATTTGGTTCTTTCTGAATCTAGTAAGGGAATCATTCCATGTCAATTCAACAAGAAGTTCCGGTGATTGCTTTTTTATTTCTTCTTTCATGAATTAAAAAATAATTAGTTTTAGCCTGATTCCAGCTGAATCACTTTCTAGAGTTTAGTTTTTAAAACTCATTAGGGAAAACATCACAATTTGTATTTTAATTTGTGACTATTGCATATTATGAAGCTCCGAATGCCCATGGAAATGCTTGGGATTCAGTAAGGAGAAACAAACAGGATCCTATTGCCTATTGTTCTCTGCATATAAACAGATTGTAATTCAGGTGAAATATTGCACCATTGCTCACCAAATCTTTTATCAGAATACTAAATCTGCTGCAGAAATATCCTTGGAAATTGAGCTGACATGGAATGAATACATCATTTCTGTATCATTATTCTGGAGCTTTATTCTGAGGGAATGATTGTTACATTTCACAAGTAACTGCTCCTAAACATGTAGTATAATACAAAGGCTAGTTAGTTGATAATGTTTAAAAAACCCTACTGCCATAAGGCAATACAAATAAACAGTTCAACATTTAGACAGGTCAACAAATGTATAGAGAGCAAATTCATTCCTTTGAAAAAAGCTTGCATCTACATCCATATTTAGATGGGTCTAGTTTTACCTTTGGACATAATTTCTACATGTTATCTCTCACAGAAGGCATTGGTGGACAAACACATTATATTTTGACCACATCAAAACAACATGAAAGCTATCATTTTATCAGTACATTGCTAAGCCAATCAGGCAAATGTCAAATTGAAATTGAATTAAATTAATAGATAGATTAAACTGATAGAATTCCAAAACCTGCTCAAGATGAGCTCTTGTATAGGCGGTAGGCAGACCAACCGTGATGCACAAAATCGGAGATACCCAATACACCTGCATGATAAGCCTTCTGGTGAAAATCACAGTAGCTAATTCCATCCAAATTGATAAATGAAGTAACAGACATAAAGGTAAAAGACTGGCATTTAGCAGATGCTTTTATCCAAAGTGACTTACAGACAAACTGCAGCATTCTGGATTCGAGCCCCGGTCAACCTCGAAAAGTGTTGCCACTAATCACTGCACCACCTGAATTGCCTCTGATGTTTTAAGAGAATTGTTGTGTAACAGGTGTGGGTGGTTTCATAAGAGCATTTCTGAGTCGATGACAGGTTTTTTCAGATGGACTTGGCTGAGTTTATTTGTGTGGCAGATAGACATGTTCAAACAGGTCTAAGTTTTCTGTTGGCACAAGCACATGGAGTGTTGAGATTCTGACCACATTCCCAGCAGCAGTGATGCTCTTTATGCCATAGCTGCCCATCAGCTCCATTCTGATACAGCTCAGAGAAAATCAGCTGTGGGTAGAGAGACAGGCAGGGTAGGAGTAAGCCAAGTTACCTCCAAAATACTTTCAGCTCATTACATCACAACATTAAGCCACATTATCAGAGACCTGAAACTACATCATATTCTTACGTATGTTCTAAACTTCAGGACTCATGCTGAGGAATGCATGAATGAGAATTCTCATTCCCACACAGATCATAGACCTGCTTCCTTTTCTATTTACAGGGTGGCTCAGACATTCACATATCCACAACACATTATCACCATTTCTCTCCCTACCTCGTCACAGCCAGGACAACGAGGTCTCACACTCTGGCCATAATGGCGTCCACACAGCAGGCTCCCATTCTTCCAGAAGTACACCAGATCCACCAGCACCTCCCCACACTCTGCACACACAAAGCAGGTGGGGTGCCACAGCTCCTGGTACCCGGCCCTCTCAGCATACACTACTGGACTGTCCTCTGCTGCCAGCTCCCCACAGCCACTGCACCGCTGGCAAGATCCACAGAGAAACACTTCAACACACTTACAAACACCCACACACACAAACCTAGGCATTCATGATACAAACTAGTAAGAGTGTCTAATAAACACTAAAGTGCATAGGCCCAAACAGTGGATTCCTGTTATGATAAAAACCAATGAAGTTCAGATGTTCCCCCAAAGCTCATTATTTTTATATTATGAACACAATTATTGAAAGAGAAAATGATAAAGTATGCATGTCGGTAAATGTTCGTGCATGTACGCGGAGGGGGTTGGTACATTCTGATTGTTGATTTTTTTCTCACGATCATTAATCATGTGGTGATGCAATTATAAGCAAATGCAATGGCAAGTGATGATAATAAAATAATAAGATAAAACATATTCTTTGCCTTAGCAAATTACACTTCAAAATACTACATCTGTACATTTTCTAATAATCAAATTCTACCAAATGTGTACAGACATCAACCAGTTATCATGGCAGGAGGTACTAATGTGGTGAAAGTGGTATATCAAAACATGGAAGAACAACAAGCCAAGAAATTATGTGAATTAGATGTGCATGACCATCATAAGTCAAGGCAAGAAAGACAGACAGAAAGAGAAAAAAAATGTATGCTTTCAAAGCCCTGCTCTAATTATGAGTTTTCTGCTCCTCCTCAAACATTACTCATGCAGAGTTCAAAAGGGTATTGCCTAATAGATGACTAGAGAAAAGCTAAGGAGATGGTGGAGTTGGAGATGGAGTTTGTTATGTTATGTGGTCATTGTGTTTGCACACTGAAGTACGGGTGTGTGTATGAGAGAGAAGTAGCGAGGCAGACTTACATATTCACTTTTCTTACTCTTCTCCGCAGTGCCGTTGGTAATGGTGTGGGCTAGTTCGGTAGGAGATTTTCCGTTCTTCTCTTGTGCCTTTTCCCTTTCCCCAGGCAGAGCTACCTCCCCTACACCCAAAGCCTGCTCCTTAAAGTTCTTCACAAATGTGGCCATGGCCTGCAGCTCTGCCTCAGACTGGCTGTGGCAGTGCAAGGGATCGTGGTCATAAAGGGGGAGTTGCCTCACCAACTGCCTGCGACGGTGTGTAGCTCCCTCAGTACCTGCCACTGGACGCCTGTCCTCAGGCAGCATCTCCATATACTGCATGGCCTAGTAGAGAGAGCAAGAGAGACACAAGTGGTTTGCATTGTATTGATTTATATTGTGGTTTGTCTTAGACTGTGTGGCACATACATAGTAAGAATTGCATGTCACATTTTTCTGAATTCTTGGATTATCTTGCAAAAAAACAGCGAGTCATTTCTATTACACTGTAGGCATTTGTTTCTGTAATGAATAGGATAAATTCCCCTTCTTGACCCAAAAAAAGAGATATATTCTACAATACTGCCTTACAAAGTTCAGTTCAGAGAATCTGAAAACAACCTGAATACTGGAGATGCATTTTACATCTTTAGGAACCAATTAAATGATGACAAACTGGACAAAATCAGACAGCAAAACTGTACTTTAATTTGTGTACAATTTATAAAAGATAGCCTAGGATCGCTGTTCATCCTCATAGTCCAACTTTTTCTGGCTAGCTGTACCACCACCGAGTAAAAGCTTTTTGTGACATGGATTTAACCTATATTAAAGGAACAATGTGTAATACATTTACTGTATAAATCATAAAATTACCATGATACGTCATCAGAGATTACGACGATATGTACATTGAAACACTGGCTTATTTGACAACATTGCTACAGCCAGTATGTTCTCCTTTTAAATTTCCGTTCTGCAGGAGAACATCTGTTTGTGTTTTGGCCAGTGTGAACTATACATTCATAACTTAACATATGTAACTATGTAACGTAACATATGTAACTATGCAACAGACTGTAATAAGGAAGAACAGTAGGCTACTACTCCAAAATAAATGTGAAATGATATACATTATCTGAGCAATATGTTGTTATCAGGGACTGGAAAGTGTTAACTCCAACTCCAGAGTGTATACTTGGAACAGTAGGCTTTTGTCTTCTGGATGACGGGCTTACCTTTGGCTCCTATACATAGCCTGCCATGCATCTAGCTACCATCGACAGAGTTTAAAAAAATCCACATGATCTGGTTTACGATTTGCAAAAAAATCAAAACATTGCTGATTAACTTGCACTGTATGACTCATTGTCACTTGCCATTGTCAAAGTTAAAGGTGTACATTACCAGTCTGGGGAGAAGGGGGCGGGGAAGACAATTCTCTCGAATATTTTGAATTTTGACTGCAGTACTCATTTTAAACGCTCGCTGTCAGTGTGAAATATTATTCTTTTAATGATAACTGAAGAAGTATTTTATATGTCAAGACAAATAGCCACAGTGTGAGTGTGATGTTAAGCAGACACTTTAAATGCTTACCTCTTCAGATAAAATTAGAACAGATAATGTCTATTCAAAGTGTTGCTGCAGATGAGGGCTCATTATGCATTATTCAAGTTCATTATGTTGCTGGGTAAATACATGAAATAATACATGACATTTCATGCAAAGCGCAATTGTTGACAATTGTTTTTCAAGGAGTGATATAAGAATAACATATGACATGTCAGGAGGCAGAGATTACCAATCCGTTATAAGCAAAAGCGTATTGGGTAGATGTATGACGGACCAGTCATGGCATCATCACTTAATGGCGTGTAGGCCAAATGGCAACAAACAAGCAACATGAATGAACTCACTGTTAAATATGTCAACCTCACAAGAAAGTGTCTTCTACAGTCCAATTCAATTTTCCCTCATTGATCTACACACATCTCCACAATGACCAAGCTATAACTGTTTTAAAAAAAATATATATATATAGTTTTATATAATGTATAGTAGTCAGTATAGGAAAATAAATCCAGACAGGACAAACAGGACCCCGATGTGCAGCTAGCCCAAAATATGTTCTGAATCCAAAAACAAATTCTTAGTAAGCATACCTTTACAATTACTAATATGACAAGTCACTTGAAGCTTTTGGGTATGTCGGAGAGGCTGGAGAATCAGGGACCAACATTTTTTGGTAGCCATCTACCACTGCTTACAATATCAATTGACTAAATATTGTAAAAAGATTGTAGCCCAGCAAATCTCGCAAAGGCCTGTCTGCTTTCACAGCTAAGTAGGATAAAAGTTCTGCTCTAATCCTCTAAAGCAATATGACCTTGCTGCCACAGGCAAGATAGAATGCCAAGGTCTTTGGTCTAGATTTCTGTCCTGATGCACAATGCCCTTTGGATCCCACAGGGGCACCAGAAACAGCACCACTAACACCTCGTGCTTACAGCTCCGGCCTGGGTAAAATGACGCTGTAAGTAACGCTGTGCCAAAATAAGACCAGTGACAGCCATGCCTTTGAAATGGAAAAGGTCAGAGGCATACGCCCCAGCAGATAATGTGAACAGTGGACACCTTCCTCTTTGTCTAAACTCTGGCCCTACGTCCAACATTCCAGCATCAACATGCTTGAACAGGAATCTTTGGTGATACAGTAAGAGCAAATATACTCTGGTTACATCGTCAGGAGTCATTGTTTTGAGGTTGATTGAGGCAGGGTGGGTACTTTCTACCTTCGGCACGTGACAATATCTACATTTTATAACAATTGCATTCTTCTGTTAAATTTCTAATTAGGCAACAGAATGTGAAATCTATTACAGCTTTGGATGATTTCTCATGAAATTACCTAGATTCTGAAAACGCTGGTGATCCTCTCACAATTTCGAGATTTTTTGACTGATGAAAAGTTGGGTATGGATAGAAGTATTTATAAAATCAAATACATTTTTTTTTTTTTTTTCTAAACAGACATGTAGGAACATTTATCAAAACCATGGCAAAAGGCTTGTTATCGATTAATGATAATACTGTGCCAAAATGGAACCAGTGAGACCAGTCAATGCCTTGGAAAACAAGAGAACAAGAAAAAAGAAAAGACACTGACCAGACCTGTGCACTTAAACAAACTACTTGAAAACTAGATAGAGAAATAGTACTCCACCAAACTTGAGATATTTCGTCTGACCTTAAGGGATAACATAAAAAAGTACTTTCTGGTGCCAAAAAAGCCTAATATTCTTCAATACTTGAAGAAAATAACACTATTTCTAGACGAAAAAAAAAACACAATGCAGTAAAATACTTTTTTCTCATAACTTGTAGCAGTTATGATTTTATGACCTTTTTCAATAACAAAATTTGAAAAGAGAGAGAAAAAAAAAATCACAGTCTCCTCCCCCTCCACAACCCTGTAGTCCTCTCAGAAAGCTCTGTGACTACCTCTGTAACACTCACACAATCTGGTGTACTCATAGAATTCCATCACACTCATTGACCTCCCTGACACTTCCCTGATCTCCTAATCTAAATCATCAGTGTGCTTACTAGACCCCATTACTACAAATCTACTTAAGCACGTATTAGAGCATCATTCAAGTTTGATGTTTATTCAATTTACATGCAAGTGGTTGCACCTTAAGCCTTTTACCACTGAAGCACTGGTGAAGATCTTTAGTCTCCTATTTATTTTACTAACATCAAACATCTGTAGATCATTAATACTGGATACTTGGCAACAGTGCTTTGTAAAAGTCAAGTAAACATCAAGTAATAAGGCTACCTTGAAAAACAATGTTTATAAATGTAATTAAATTCTGTGGTTCTTTTGCAAACTTTTTATGGACAGGTAAACACTATGTTGTCAAATGCTAGTATAACACTACATGCTTTTTTGGGCATTCCTCATGCCTCAATGTCGTGTTGTATTTCATCCAAACATCCCAGCTTCACTCCTGATTCACTTCAGGCCAACATAGTAACACTATTATACATTGTAACAGATTACTGAGTAATTACTGAGTATGTCCAAATGTGATTGTTTTACGTTACCCAATAAGTTTTCTGTTAACTCTTACCAGTTTCTGTGTGAGGCCTGGAGGGGCCCAATCATACGTGATGGTGTGGAAGGTGGGGTCTTTGCGTGAGACCACTGGGTTGGTGATGATCATGCGGTTGCGCTTGTACACACGGAAGCCATCTCCACCCTTGACCTTGGTTGTGAGGTGACTATAACGAGAGTCTGCCAGCAAGCGGCCCATCTTACGGTCATCCTCCAAGTCAGAGTTGGGAGCATGTTCTTCTTGGCTGCAGTGGCATACAGTGCAGGCTTTCCTGAAAGGGCACAGAGTCATCCACTTTACTCACCCCTGTGTCCACACATCGTAAAAACACAAACTTCACAATCTCAAGGAGACAGAAAGTAAGCAAATCTTTCCGATGCCCAGCTTACAATCGGCTGGTGACTGATTTTTTAATGCCTTTAAAGTGCAAGAAGGCACTGACAAGTGGTACAAATATGGCATAAACCAGGTGTCATATCAGCTGGTAATTTGTAGGCATGCCACATGGCAGGAGTAACCAGTCAGCAAAGTACCAAATCCTGAACAGTCTGGTAATGCAGCTACAGTAGGTATTACCTTGGAGACCTGGACAGGTGGAGTAAGGACAAGCTTGGTACATGAGGAGTCACAAGTGGGTTGATGCCATGAGGCTATTCAGAGCATTCCCAGTGTGTGCTGCATGATGTGAGGATAGGTGAAGCCCTGAGTTTGAGAGCCCAATGACTGGTAGCATGCTATGTACAACAGGCCTTTCTGAAAGGAAAAGAAGCCTTCAACATGGATGAGCCTGGCTTAGATGTGATGAGGTCAGAGCATACAGCCATGTGCTCTGAGTTTGGGCCTAGGCAGGGCAAGGTGGGTGCTCTCTCCCTTTGCACATGAAAATATCCACATTTTATAAATTACACCTAATTGGGCAACAGCTATGAATAGCATGATAGCTCGGGTAATTTCATGTCTAGAATCTATTATCCTTAATATCCAGTGATTTTGTAAGGGATAACGGCCGACGAGCTGTACAGTTCTACAAAGATAATGGACGCTGCGGGGCAAAGAACTCCACGACGCGCAGCGCAGCTCCGCGAAGTCCATTATCTTTGTAGAACTGTACAGCTTGGAGGCCGTTATCCCGCTTATCTCCCGTTTACAACATAGAAAAATGTTTTTATTATTATTATTATTATTATTTAGAATTTCCTTTATCTTTAGGAAACTTAATATGCATAATAACCTGATGAATTCTTGATTTGAAGCCTAGTGCTCCTGTTAGAGAAAGTAGTGAGAAAGTAGTGCGTGGAACTGGTCTTATCATATGACCTTTAGTTTCCCCGGGCATTGCTGTAAAGTAACACTCATGAGCTCTCCTCTGTAAACGGACACACGGACATAGGCGTTGTTCATAAGGTTTTACTATTTAAAGTTGAACTCCACATTTCCGTTGATGTTGAAGTTGGACAGAGCAACAGGGAGGTCAAGTTTGGTAATTTTGGTCGAAGGCTCACAATCGACAGCAAGGCGTTGAGGAGCAGGCGAGTTAGCTGTGTGAGCTACTATGCGTTTCAATGGATTTTTGGTCTAAGCGTTAGTAGCCGCCTACAAATAATATTCGAGACTTTCAGTTAAGACTTACAATACTCTGCAACATTCGTGTAGCACATAGACAACTAACCGAGTCAATTTAGACATATAAAAAGTTGTGTAGATAGCTTAATTCACATAAAACATTTCCCACTAACTTCTCCCGACACCCCGCCATCTTTATTCAAATTATCCTATCTGTCAAAAAATAAACGTTACGTTGGTTGTCAATGGTAACCATTCAAGAGCATTGATATGGAACGGCGATATAACTTTTCTACTGGGACTACGTCCAAGGTGTCCATCTATACGAACTTATTGTACACCCCATTAGCCAATCAGAAAACAGTATTTCGTTCCAGAGGGAGATAATAGATAAATATTAGCCAGGCAACATTCTTGGTCTCCGTTGATTGTGTGCAATGCACCTTACTGACATCTAGAAAGAACTTAATCACCTTGTTCCTCTGAAGAACATCCCATGGGGATGACCTTCATAGTGTAATGACCTTAGTGGTGCAATGACCCATTTTGCAGATTCGATCAAGTGATGGTCATGATACATTCAAAGAGTATCACAGCGACTAAGCTCATCTGTCATACTAATGCAGGGGTCTTCAACGTTTTTCAGGCCAGGGACCCCCAAACTGATGGCGAGATGAGCAGGGACCCCCTACTATATAAATTGCATAAAATGTTGTTTATAATAAACTGGGCCTAGTGCCAAATAAACATAGCTACCCTTACTCCTGTCTGACACGATCCAACGGAAGACGGAGGAGGAGTCTGGCGCATGGAGTTGTTTTGACAACATAGATGTTATAGTGAGATTGACAGGTCAACAAACCAATCACACCGCTAGCAAGTTGTTAAGATTGTAGGTAGTAGCATGCTAACATTAGCTAGGAGGCTCACACACCTCGCAAATCCTCACTTATTTTTCAGTTACAATTAACGTTTTTTGACCTTGTATAGTGTCTATTTCTCTTTATTTATTTATTTTTTTTAAATCTAAGCAAAAAAATGTTAAACTAACAATTTATAGGTACACACAAGACCAGCTATGGAGTTGGTCCGCCATCTTTTATTTTTGACCTTTGCGCTCTTTAGACTTGAGCAGAAACACGATCTGATTGGCTAGTGCCTGTGCAAAAAAGGTGCTGTGAGTGAACCGGTGCCCAGCTTGAGAGAGCTCCTGTGGGTAGCTGAATGTGTCGATTGGACTGAAAGATAACGTCTTCTCGATCAATTTATACGTTCGCAACAATAGGTTGGATTTATGTTAATGTAAATTTAAAGGGAATCAATACAATTCTGATTTGGAAGACATTTGAATTTGTGGAAAAAAAAATTGTTTGAATTTTTTTTTTTTTTTTTTAAATATTCAAAAAAATTATCTTATCAACCAAAGATTTCGCGACCCCCCTGCAGTACCTCCGCGGACCCCCTGGGGGTCGCGGACCCCCTGTTGAAGACCCCTGTACTAATGTATGTGTTACAAGCCCTACATTTTGTGACATTATTGCAGTTATTCTTATTGCTAATTGTACTATCATCTGATGTAAAATCCATTTTTCAGCATTTTGTTGTAATGTGCACAATGCTTTGTTTTTCCCCCCAATTTGTTTTGGAGGTCACTTTGGACTAAATTGTCGGCTAAATAACATACCATTTTCATTCTTTCTGTGTCAGCAGCACAGCTGATATTATCTACCTTTGCTCTCTTGACAGTTATAATTTGACCTCCAGACAAGAAAAAAGTTTGATTTTTCAGCAGTAGTAGAGGATTACTAACGGATACTGCAGGGATCAGACATGGGCATTAAACCAGTCCACAGGATATCGTGACAAAATTGTGTTGAACAAACTTTACAAGAAGACACACTGAGACATATTCCTTTACATCACACTCATTAGCATTTCTACTACTCCACCATATTGTATTGTAAGATTATCAACCTTGTGAGATACTAGACCCTTGGCTTACACCCACCCACCCCACCAGACTGTGATGCACTTATTCTATCCCATACGCTGGGTGTTACTCAAAGTGATGGTAGGATCCTCTAAGGCTGCGTTTCGAGGATGCTACACCATCAAATCCCACCAAAGGACTTTTTCAATGTCTAGGATCCTTCAATTTCTACCAAGGACCGAGTCCTTCATTCAGAGAATTTTCGAGGATGCAGTTGGAGTATCCACTGCATTCCCAAAGCACCCACAATCCTATGCACATGTACCAGAGCCTTTTAAAAAAAAAGTAGCACAGAAGGCGGGACCTTTTTCAATGATACAGCCCTATACACTCGCAAGACTGTTCCATTGTTTGTGCTGACAGGTTTATAACTATTGTCAATATTTATTTTTTTTAAATCCATTATTTTCTACAGCTATTTCACAATTACCAGTAGGAGCTTGATCATGTAATGCTTGAACGCAATAATATGTGATACATTAAATTTGTTGAAGATTAGTCTCGAGTAGATTTGTCAATTTGTTTTCCCAAAAAGAATCAGATGTTGCCATTTAAAGCATATTTTTCTAAATATCCTCTCAGGGGCGGCTTACCCCCGGACCAACCTACCTTTCTTGGGTTCACATTTTTATGCTTCATACTCCACCACAGCGGCAAAACAACATACTTGGCCTGAATACCATTTTGATTCATTCTCAGAATGGAAGGCTGGTTTTTACATTAGATGTGCTTAATATCAGATGTGCTCAGAAATTCAAACAGACACAGCCACAATAGTTGGCAGTGTGTGTCTGTGGCAAATGGAGCAACACATTCCACAAACGTGAAAGGAAAATGGGTTTCTGTACATTTTTAGACTATAAATCACCTCCAGGAATGTGGCTGAAATCCAGTGCAGACCCCTTTACATGTCAGACACATCATGGCCCCAACAACTGTAGACTGCCCCACTGACATCTAGAGAGAAAGGGAAAGAAATTGTCAATTTAACTGTCTATAAACTCCACAGATATTATTTCTCTCTTATCATACAGCGGGTTGCTGGACATACTGCTGATGGTTTTATAGGGCAGGGGTCACTGTTGTACTAATAAATATGCATATGGTTACCACCCAGGTTAAGTAAAACACAGAGGGGAAGACTGACTGGATTTCATCCAGAACACACACACACACAGAGTTGAAAAGACTGTCATCCGACTACGATGTGCTCATATTCTCTTATTGATGAATTGATAACACACCCCTCCCTGCCACAGAAAATAATGCTTCATACACAGCATTTATTTATTTTTAGTTAGGAATAGATTTTTTTTTATATTTGGGACTTCCCACAATGGCCAACCCCCTCACTTCCACTACCAATGCTGCATACTGCGTACAAAATCAATTCTACTGTCCCCGTCATTAACCAGCAAACAACCAACAAACCAAACAACTAATTTATTCTCATACTAACACGCCAAAGATTCTCTTGATAATGTCTCCATGTGTCCTCCATGGGTCAAGCTAGTTTTACAATCAGACAGAATAGGTCTTAATAAGCTAACACCTATACTCTGTGGAGTTTTTTTGGGGGGGGAGGCATCTTAAGTGGCTACAACCACCATGTTAGCATCCATAGCCCACAATTCTCCCCAGCTAATCTTCCTCTTCTCAACATTATGCCAATTCATCCATTGCCCTGACCTTTCCTTGAGAAGCCGCTGCTACTGGTCTAGTTTCCTCTTCTTGCTTGCGAACCAAGCAGGTTACCATCTCGCTCCTCTCCAGCAATGTAGCACTACCCATGCTTTCCAACTGTCACCTTGCTCTTCCACTCTGTACCTGCCCAATGATATCCCTATGGTGTAATGCGCCTAGTTCATGTTGAACCGCTTCTCCTGGATTCTACTTCTTTCCTGTTTTCACTGTTGGAGCAGTGTTCTTGACAGCTGGATCTTTACACCATGACAACGTTTTCTCCAAGCTTGTCTTAGCACATTTGAACTCCTCCACTTAGCCACTCAATGGGAATTCCACAATTCCTTTTCTATACAATGCAACAGCAGTTAGTCAACATGGCAACCGAAGACATTTCCTAACTGCCTTATCCATGCCTGCCTTCCCACCTTAAAGCTCAAACTACAAGCACCACAATTTCAATTTACCAGGCAAAAAGGTCTTATCAATGGTATTAATAGCCTTAACAATGAATTCTCTACGCTCTGCAACCTGTCCTTGGTCATGGAATTGTACCACCTGCTTAAGGTCTTCACCGGTTTCTCTAGAATAGAAGGAATCATCATCAATGTAAAAACTCTCTTCCACCAGTTTTTGTTCAATAATAGAAGAACAATTCTAGCCCATTTCAGATTGTCATTCAAGTTGGTTAACAGCTGATTGGTACATGAAGAAATTATTGTAAGCATCATCATGTTATCCATATAAGCATAGATGCGACAACAGTCTTCTTGCGACAACAAGCTCCTTGCGACAACAGGCTTCTTCACATAATACAGGTGAAGTCACATGTCCCCAAATGCTCTGTGAGCGCCCCAGCAATAACCACTGCCTCACTCTTTCAGCAGCCTCAAACAACTCCTTTTAAACTTCAACTTGTTGCTGCAATAGATCAATCTACTCTAGAGTAATCAATGGAACCACAGCTGAATCAATAGATCGTTCTACTCTAGAGTGATCCATGGAGCCACAGCTGAATCAATGGATTGATCTACTATAGAGTGACCATGGAACCACAGCTGAATCAATAAATCGATCTACTCTAGAGTGATAAATGGAACCACAGCTGAATCAATAGATCGATCTACTCTAGAGTGATTAATGGAACCACAGCTGAAACGTTAGGTCTGATAGTCAGACTTGATTCCCGACACAATGTTGTCGAAAAGTGAGACCCCTCCTTCATTCCAAACCTCAGTAAAGAGGAAACACCCCTGCAGCAGCTTCTCAAAAGTAATGTTGAGTTTGCATAACAAGACCTTTGACAGGCTATAGGCCTTGTGCTCACATTCACTAGTACTGAAGTATTATGAGAATAGTCTATAGAATAGTAATAATAGTATGAGAATGCTCCTGCAGTGGTATACTTTAAATGTCAAGTACAGAAAAAGAAAGGATATGGAGCTGCCTGATACACTGTTGAGAGCCCAACTGTCGTGCAACCCTCCAAAGTTGGATGGATAAGGGTGTGTATCTATGCTCAACTATGCTGCAGTGAATAAGGTGTAGTGAGGAAAAGTACACATAGCTGTAAGGATGCACGAAAAAGTATTTAAGCCTGTTGCAGCACACAAGAAGTTAAGTGCTTACTGTCCATGAAAGACTGCTGATATAGAAGGCATGGTGAGGAACTGCAGTAAATGTGCAGAGTTCCAAAACAGACTGCCCAGATTGCGAGTCAAACCAACAGAAACTACAGAACTCCCCTATGAACCGGTTGCCTCTGACATTTTCTAGTTTCAGGGCAAGCACTATATTGTGCTAGCCGATTATTACTGAAAACTCATTGAAGTAGATGAGCTTAAAGACCAGTGTAGTCATACAATCAAAGGGTTGACTAAAAAGTTTACCAGACATGGCACCATGGACACCTCTTTGACCCTCTTAGAAACTGAGGTCTTGATGCTCTTTATAGTTGAAATGGGACAAAAACCAAAGGCCCTTTCCCACAGTTGCAGGGGAGATGTTTTGGGGTGAAAGAAAGGTTCTGTGGTGGTAGGCTAGAGCCCAACAGAAAAGATCAAACACTTCTCTGTCCTGGCACACTTCAGAGGGATGGTGCAGTCAGTTAGGACTAAATAGAGCTGAGGAGCACAGATGTTCACATATTCGCTTAACAGTGTATTGAATATTATTTGCACAGTAAAGCCTTTCCCTTTACCTTGAATTTCAATACTCCGGCAAATACAGCGGGTTTGCAGGTTTACATCCAGTTGCTGATTCCTAGTTTTTCCTTGACACATCAGATCCTGTGTGACCATATTCCTGTGATTTTCCAAGTTTTTTTGTAAATGAAGGCAAGTTCTATTCTTTATCCTGACGTAGGCAAGTCTGACAGGTCTCTAGAATTTGAATTCTCCATGAAGGGCACAATGAGGGAGCGGGTCTGCTTGGCAACCAAACAGTGATGAGTTGACAGATGAGCAGCATGTAAAGTACAACCCCACTAAGGCTGGTCTCATAGATCATCAACTCTCAAAAATCCTCACAGAAATAGAAAGAGCCATTCCACATAGTGCCAATAGAGGCCTGTTGAATAGATGACAGGAAAAACAATATCATAAACAGACAACAAACAAAACAGACCTACAACGAAGTGTCCATGACAATAAAGCTCTTTATAATCCCCATTCCAAAGCAGATATGTACAAAGATCCTCAGGGATTCCACTGGCTGAGAGATACATCATCATGCCTGTCTCTCTGTGTGTAAGTGTGCACTAAAGTGACTTTATGTATTTAGGAGTGCTCTTGCTGAGCTGCATGGCATGTCAGCACCTAATGTTACCACCACAAACACTGTCTGAGTTACACAGTCTGGGCACACAGGGTACACTGAGGAAAGTGGGGAGTTTGTTTAATTGAGGCACTCAGGTTGAACTGGCCATCCAAGTGCAAATTGAAGTGATCCATTACATGGAAAGACTGCTTAATCTTGGCAGTTACCTTCAGGTTGTATCTTTTATGATCAAAATCAGACACGTTTCCTGTTAACAAAACTTCCAATTCACACTGCAAATATCCTAGGAAAAGCACCGCTAATTTCTGTGGCAACAAAGCGATAAGAGTAAAAAAAAAAAAGAAAAGAAAAAAAGAATGTTGGTTTTGAGAGAAGGAGGGGGGGGGGTTCTTAGCAGGTTAAATTTAGAACAAGGATAAGCCCTCAGACTTTTGCATTAAGTGCCTCACTAATTTTGTGACGTGCATGCTTTAACAGTTCACTGGCTGAGGAACTAAGGGACAGGACATGAGGTAGAGTCCAAAAGGCATTAGAGGTGTCTCAAAGGTCTTGTGACTTCACATACTAGACTGCAGCCTATAGGAGAAGACAACATCACTCCTTTTGAACCTTTTTAGTTGACTCAAGCTAAAAGCACAGGATTAACACATTCATTCAGTCAAGTGAAACCCTGCCAGGTAATAGGCAATTGTGAGGAAATACATCTAAATGCACAATACACCATAATTTGTAGGCTTATTACGCTGTTATCACACCCATGTGGACAAAATCTTGTCTCAGTGAATGAAACAGAATTCAGATTAATAAAATAAACAGGAATAATGTGAAATATTATCTTTCCATTGTTCCTTTCAACTGTTATTATTAAGGGGGGTCTAGAAAAAGCAAGAAACCTTACCCAGATGATTTCGCAGAAAATGAATGGAGAATGGAGGTAGGCTGTGTCCAGAGTGGCTTTCTGATTCTTTCGGATGACAATGGCCCCAAATGTTGCAAACAGTGTGACCAAGTAACGAGTATGAAGTCAGCGATCGGCCTGTTTTTAGTTATAAGTTATTATTTAATAGCAAATAGTTAATGGTTCGCTGTGATCAGGAATTTTTACTTAAACAGTTGCCATTTAGGCACTCTTACAAAAGAGAACTCTGGATGCCTTTGTGTTAACAACAATAGGCCCGTCTCAAATTGTCTATTAGAGTTGTTTTTAATCAACTCAGCAATGTATTATGAACTTTTATTATGAAAGAATTCAGTCAGGCTTCCAACATCACCACAGCACTGAAACAGCTCATCACATTGTTAAATTATCTATGGCTTAATACTAATTCAGGTAAAATGTCAGTTCTGGATATACTAGATGTCAGTTCTGCGTTTGACACTGTATATAATAGAATACTGCTGAACAGGTTGGCAAATTGGGTAGGACTTTCTCAAGCAGTCCTTAATTGGTTCAGGTCTTATTTAGTCTTATTGGATTTACTGTATCACCATTGGCAGTTATGAATCTGATAAAGTGGCTATATGTGGGGTCCCCTCAACTCTGGGGCTCTAAAAACCAAAGACCAAGTCCGAAATCCTCACTTTTACCAATCATATCAAAGCATTCACCAAAACAGCCTACTAGTTCTATCATCTTATTATACAGTCAGAATCAAGGGTTTGGTGTCCCAAAAAGACCAAGAGAAGCCCATTTCCAGTGGACTACTGTTATGGCTTCTTAACTGGTCTTCCCAAGAAGATCATTAAAAGAGCTGCAACTCATTCAAAATGCTGCCGCCAGAATTGTATCCAGGACCACGAGAACAGAGAACATTACTCCAGTTCTAAAATCTTTACATTGGCTAGTTACTTACAGAATAGAAGTAAAGTGCTGCTACTACTCTATAAATCACAGAATGGCTTGGGCCTAGAATACATCTCTGATAGGTTTCAAATATGTAAAGTAGAACCCGAGTAGGGTTCTTAGATCATTAGAGTCAGTCCAGCTTGTAAAGCCCTGAGTCCAAACCAAACATGGTGAATGAGGCATTTAGCATGCACCTAGAACACACAGACAGAGGATTAGAGATGTTCCCTCAAATGAAGCAATGTGTTAAAACCAGGTTAAAAACATTTCTCTTTTAGTGTGTTTGTGTGATGGAGCTCTAACACCTGCACTATACTCTTACTGGAATTAACTCTTAATACAATTATATAACTTACATTTTAAATAGGCTACTGTGTACTTTCTGTTAATTATTAATATATGTATTCTTTTAAATACTCCTCTATGTATTGTGTACAAACACATATTTAATTATTTGTCTCCTTCAATGATCAAAGTCTTCAGCGCTAAGTCTTTATCTTTCATTTGGATATTCCATTTGCTTTTATATATCTAAAGCACATTGGATTGCTTCTGTGGATGAAATGTGCTTTCGATAAAGTTGACGTGCCTATTCCCTCGCTATCCTTCACCGTTTCGTTCTCCTTTACTATGTCCTTCACTCTCTCCCCATCACAAGGGTTAGGCTATATCTTTGAGATGGGAAATGGTCCAGAATACTCAACAATATTGTCCCCCAATCCTCCCAAACTAAGCTACACCACAGTGCACCAAACTTAAACAAAAAGATGACGGTAAACTATAGTATAGTCTACATGCCAGCCACATCATTTTATTTTGTTGCATGTCGAATGGAAGCCATTTCTGTGAATCTGCAGTGTAGGCTATTTTGACTTGAAAGTTAGTGCGAAATAAACTTTAGGGGGGATAAATAAAGCCGTTTTGTACTTGAATTTTGTTCTCTGGGTCAAGACAAATTTATGAAACATACCATTTAAACATTCGTGACTGTTTATACGGCATCAAATAGTCCAAGTCTAAAACATACGTTTAGGATTATTAATATCTTTACACTGGCATATGACCTACTATTTGCTAGACTTGATCATCAATCTGGAAATAAGCCTATTAAAATACATGAATTCACGTATTGCACTTTTTTGTTCTGTAGGCTACCAGGTCTCGTTATATAGCCTAGGTCAGACACTTTTCAAATACCAGTGAAACAAAAACCTCATTCACTCCAGCCAGTTTTACGCAAGGTCAAGTTAATGCAGAGAACGTCGAGATGTTTACTCACTTGATGTATTCCCGCGGACAGATCCATTGGCTACTGAGGCTGTTGTCTTAAGTTTTGAGCTTGCACAGAAGTTAAGATCAGCCAGCAGCGATAGGTAGGTAAGGCTATAATTGTTTTCTGCAACACATGCGTTGTACAAAGCTTATATAGCCCAAGAAACAAGGCGGGTAGGAATTTCTCTCCAGCTCAGTCAACCAATTGCAATAAAACGTAAAGTTGCCAAACCAATACATGGCTGGGTTTCTCCGCCCCGATTGCGTTTATGTTTTAAATGCTACAAATTGGGAACACCCATCCTCCCGGAAAAAAAGACATGACATCACCCGTGGCCGTGAGTGAGTACGCGATACAAGCTTGAAAGAATGTACTGGTCGCATTCTTTGACATCAGCTACTCTTACAGAATCATGGGAGGATGTTTCCTGTAATTTGACTCAACGCCTTTGTTTTGCCTTTTTATGGAAGAGTAGAGTAAACCAAGGCAAAATTATGTTTCAGGCTGAAATGCCTGTCTACCTGATTCATCTGAATGTGAAGTGATTCAGCACTGTTTTCAGAGGACACACACACACACACACAGACACAGAGACACAGAGAGAGAGAGAGAGAGAGAGAGAGAGAGAGAGAGAGAGAGAGAGAGAGAGGGAGAGAAAGAGAGAGAGAGAGAGGCAGAGAGAAATCTACTGATGAATAAAGTTGTTTGCCAATACTTGTTTGGTGGTAGATTGTACAGATTGTGTTCAGCCAGTCACATTTACAGGACTGAAAGCAAAGGAAGAGAAGACTAATTCTACAAGGATGTAAGCCACTTTACACCGTTGCCAAGGCATGTAAAGAACTAGAATTATTTGCTCTGTTCAGCTACTGTGCATTTTCTGCCACCTTGTGCCCATTACAGTCAGTTACCCTTTGCACATAAAAATAATGGACACATAATGGACAACCTACTACTATGCAGTACACAGAGAGAAATAAAGATCAGTCTTTATATGAATCCAATAGAAAACACTTCAAGCAACAATTTTTTTGTTTAAAAAAATGTAAATGCTTCTAGACCGAGAAAAATGACATATCTGAAGGATAATAGTTGACCCTTGTTCCAGTGTCTTCCATGAGGTGTTTCTGATGCATTTGTTGAACAGAAACAAAGTGCATAGTAATACTGGAGGTACACCATTTGCCATGCCTTCAGAGTTACTTCATCATATGACCAGAAGTATTCTCATTTTTGTCAACTTGCTACATCTTTAATTAAAAGCAATTACTTCATTTGGTAGACTCAATCCAATTCAGAGACAATATACCATAGTCCACATTTCAATTGAGCATACAGTTAGATTCTTCCTCAGAACTGTACCTACTGTACCTACTTGGGGGGGGGGGGGCTAAGACTACATGTGTTTCCCTTGCTTAAAGTGTATCAAAAATAACAACGTGGAGATTTAAAAGAAGTCAAACATAGAAAGCAACCATTACATAAAATGCCCAGACATTAAAATGTATCAGACTAATCCACATTTTGAGCAAGAAGGATATTCTGAGCACCCTACAGACGAACCACAGAGCAAAACCGGTTGAGGTTTTTCCTTCTTCTGGGGATTCAACATGGGTTGAGACCTGAATCTTGTGCTAATCTTTCTGTTTGGGAATGGTCTTTTTTCTTGATCTTTTAAACTGGTAAAATAACAAAACATTTGTAATTAATGGCACTTGTAGCTGAGCAGCTCATCACCTAAATACATGGAAAAACTCTTATAATGCTGGGTTTGAAGATAATCTGAAAAATCAAAGCAACAACTCTAACCCAGCCTGTATTTCTAACATAAAACCCATCACACAGAAGACATAGAGAGGCATTAGCTGATTTTAGAGCTTTCAAAATAAACAGAAAAAATATGCATAATAAAAGTAACCCTTAGCCCAACCTGTCTTAAGGCAATGTGATGTCCTGACCTTATGCCTAAAACTCCTTCATGAGTGTGTGGAGCTCTGAAAAGCAATCCAACTCTTATATTATGAATATAATTGATTTCTTTCCATAGGATTGGTGCTACTTAGTGTCCACTGTGATGCATATCTCTTGACAATTTCATCTCTTCAACAGTCCACAACTCAAGTCAGTTTCCTTCCACATTATTTCCACATCATTTATCAATCAACCAATGACCCCCAGCCACCTCACCCTCTCTGACTAGTGAGTCGCATATTTGGGCACTTTGAGAGTGATGTTTCTTGGTGTTGTCCAGGCTACATGATGATCCGTGGTTCTGGAACAGACTCTGTGATGGATTTGTGAGGCAGCACATTGGCCCCGTTGAGGTAGAGCTCATCATTCACAATCACATCCTCACCCAGCACAGTCACATTCTCCATTCGCACCTAGGGAAATAAATGGCTGCTTTAGAGTTCTTGCTACAAAGGTTTCATTTGGTTGAAATTGTTAGAGGACATTTTTAGAGCGCAACCTAAGTTATGCATGGGCATTTAGTTGCTAATTTCACAGAGCTTTCTGGTACGTCGAGTTTCTCAAATCAACTTGCCTACCTGTTATGCAGACTATTTTAAAGCAATCACTGAATTAAATATATTAACAATAGGACATCCATAACAAGAGGTGTGTTAGGTCAGATTCCTTTCATGTAGTATACCTAGCATGAGTGAAATGAACCACCACTATGGTGAGAATTGAACCGTGAAAGAGCAGGTTTCTCTTTGTGAGATTAATACACAGTGGATGTTAGAGGGGCTGATTGAAGAAAAGAGACAGAACAGTGTACCCGAAAGGTATTAGGACATGTAGATGCATTTCCTTACTCACCCACTGGCCCACAGAGGAGCACCAGCCAACAATGCAGGACTCGAGCCAGGAATGGGAGCGCACACGGGCTCCCTTCAGCACCGTGCAGCGCTTGATGCGCACACCATCCTCAATGACGACACCTGCCCCCAAAGTCACATTGGGTCCAATACTGCAATTCTCCCCTATCACTGCCGTTGGATCCTGGGTGAACACACACTGAAGGCCTTAACATCAACTACGTCATGGTACACTTGCTGATGGCAGTTTCAGAAATTTGAAGACATTATGAAAAACATCAGGGGTCTCACCACAAGAACATTGCCATGGAATCCAGGTCCAGTACGCAGTCTCTCTGGGGCCTGCTGCCTTACAGACTGCAGGTACATGCACATTCCCGTCAAGAAGTCCTTGGGCTGGCCGATGTCCATCCAGAAGCCTGACACAAACAGCATAAGCATGGTATCAACACGACTGCAATGCCCCTTATTTAAACACCATGAACATGGGTAGATATCACATTAAACTAACTTAAATCTGACTCAATATTTACATTGGTGTGTTTCCTCCTGCAAGTGGACTATGCCTCCTCATAGCAGTAAAATCAACATAGGAGGCTGAGGTTCATTTGATCACTGAAAACACTTATCATCATACCCTGGAGTTCCATGGCATATAGATGTCCCTCCTCTGCCATCACAGGAAAGATTTCCTTCTCTATTGAAGTCGGCCTTAACTGTTAGACAACGCAATTTAAAACCACACACACACACTTTCTTTAGTGGGTCCAACATAGATTTTGCAAGGGGAGTATTTTAAACATAGCAGGTTTAATGCTTTAAATGTCGGGCCAATGTTTTAATAGTCATGGAGGATGTGAAGTTCTTTTAAGGTTGTTATCTGCCATTTACCTGGATTCTCTGAAGCATAGAGGGAGTGAAAATGTACATCCCAGCATTGATCTTGTTTGAAACAAAAACCTGTGGCTTCTCCACAAACCGGTGAATGCTTCCCGTCTCTGCTTCATATATTACAACTCCATATTTTGATGGTTCTTCCACCTTCGTCACCTGTCACACACACACACACACACACACACACACACACACTGCGTTGAGTAATCCAAGAAAAAATTAGCAAACTCAAAAGGTTGAACTAGACATACCACATAAAAGCAGTATCGAAAAATATATAAAAGAACATAATAACATATATATATTTATTATACGGATCGTCAGAATATTGCAAAAAGTTCCATTGAATAAGCCACCCCAACATTCAGATGTCTGATTTTTCTCTATATTGACCGCTGCAAAAATGAATGTCCGCCACCATTGGCAACTGGTTTTGTGCTTCTAATGGATGGAATCCAATCCATTTCTGGTTGAAAGGATACCAAAGTATAAGAATACAAAATTTCCTAATTTTAGCTCAAGTGATTCCTGAGATATTGGAATGTGACAGTTGCAGTGCTCACTATGGACAAAATATATCACAATTTGGTGTTAATCCAAAGAATGTAGCTAAGTATAAGCATGCCACATTTGAAAACTTTAGATTAAGCTATTATTGAGATATTTAAAATTGTTAGATGCAATTCATCTCATGGAAGTAATTCATACAATTTGACATGCATCCCAAATAGGTGGTAGCAATGCAGCTTGTGAAATTTATTTTTTCCATCTCAAGATATTGGCTGGTGAAGCAGTAGATTTTTTTGAGTTGAACATTATTTACAAAGTGGTACTACCCCACAAATAAATCGTAATGAGCTAGGGTCATTCGCCTCCTAGAGGCCAACTTGCCTTAAAAAAATCTTTATTTTTGGTGAAACGCTTGTCGACCTATAACCCAAAAAGTGCTTTGAGCCTATCCCACTTCAGGGGGCGCTAACACGAAGAGCACACCTCACCTAGGGACACAAACTTTATATTCTGGATCAGCTAATTGAGGCTACAATCTTGCCACGTTACATGTGGATTGGTGAAGTCTAAGTATATAATATCATCAACCAAAAATCAGTAAAAAAAAAAAAAAAAGACCAGCACAGGGCAAATGTATCACTTACCACAATGGTACCCTCTTTGCCGTGATGCTTGTGGAACTTCAACATGGCCTCAAACGGGAAGTCACAGATAACGTCACTATTGAGTACGAAGAAGGGCTCCTCGTTGTCTGAAAGCAGCTCTCTTGCCAAGGCGAGAGGCCCAGCTGTCAGAATGGACACGGATACCAAAACATCATTGAACAGCTACCCTTTAATATCTTTTTCTTAAAGTGAATTAAAGCATTACATTTAATTTAGCGAGGAGAGCCGAGGGTGAAAGAATCGAACGTTCTCGTTCAATAAGTATACTTATATGCAACTCCAGAGTCCTGAGTAACTTTTGTGATTTTCACCTATCAACATTCATTTTATCACAACGACAGTGTTTTATCAAAGAACTTTCAAACAATTGATTTCTGCAGTCACCATCCTTCCTCTTGTTTACCAAGGGCTCTAACTGAAATTGATTGCTAGAGAAAGCTAGTGTAAAACTTGAGATTTTTTGGGAAGGGTTAATACGTGGTGTAGGCAACAATTTCAGAGACAGACGAGTTATCAACTGAAACGCTTCACTTCTCCATCACCATACAAAACTCTCTTACTCTCATAAACTCTTACACTCAGTTCTGACACAAGATTTGATGTAGCTGCTCAATTACTAACACTTGAGTAATCTGTGCAACCCCTAGTATAGTAGTAAATATAGACTATAGGATAAACTATTTTTACTGTAACTTAAGTATTTTCAAGTATTTGAATTTACCTACCACTACTACTTATAATAATAATACACAAATGCAGGAATTGTAAATAAAACCAAAACATTGATTACAGATTTTCCACTCATGAGAGGTACAACCCACAATAAATGAAAATGTTGAACGACACCATTAACTTGAAACTAGTTGGTTTACTATGGAATATTGTTTTTAGAATAATGCTCAGGTTAACTTTCCAGTAAGACCTCAGCTGTCTGTGAACAATGAACCATACTACTTCAGATGAGCTGGAGGAAAGTTTAATAACAAATATATTTGAGTGCTGTTCTGAGACTTGTCAAAACCACAAGTTTGCACAGAAGAATGCATGAACCTTTTGTTCTCCTCCTGAGTGAGTGTCAATGATAACTACTACCGTGGTCATACATCTACTGACCTGTTCCCAGAGGCTCCTTCTCATGTGACAGAGAAATCTTAATACCAAGCTAAGTGAGAAAGAGAGACAGAGACATAATGTCACACAGTGTATCAGTCATTATAAATGTTCACATTAAGGACCCATAAACACAAAACAAAAGACAAACATTTTTAAGGTTGTGCTGAAAATATGGGAGTAAACAAGAATCCCTTCAGAATAAGAAAGCCAATCAGGCCCAGAGTGTTTTTGGTTTGCAGTTTAAAAAGAGGTGGACAGAGCTTACCCTCTCCTCTACCGCTCTCATCTCTCTCTCCAGCAAGTCAGACATGTAGCTGACAGCAAGAATGACATGGCTAACTCCAGCCTGAATGAAGAGAGTAAAACATCAGCAAAATTAACATAAATACCACAACTTCAATGTTGTGAAGAGAGAACATGTACATTCAGGGGATATAACTGGCAGTGTCTGTACTGCCCATTTGGCTGAAATCAATCAGAAAATTTGGAAGTCAGGAAGCCATGGTACAAAACTCTGTGGAAGTTCCTACTTTCTGTAAATGCAGATTGTAATCTAATTATATAACCTATAAGAGAATTGGTCATTCAGTGCCGAATCACCTCGGGTTTGGCAAGCACACAGAGATAGAAAAAAGAGAAGAAAAAAATACAATCAAAAACTAATTTAATTTACAGTGACACAAAATTTCAGTTTTAAGATTTCTTCTGATATGCTCTCAAAATTCAACAGAGTTTAACACCAGATAACCGTTTTGAAGGTTTACATGGGTCCTAACCCTAAGACTTAAACTAAAGTTTACATGGGTCCTAACCGGGGGGAAATCGCAATAACCATCAAAAAAGACTAGTTGGTAGTATAACAGCATTATGACACTAGTATTTGTGGGGCTGGCCTAATCACAGTGGTGGGGATATCCTTTACCAACCCCACTCCCACTTGTGTCATACTGCTAAAATATCATGGCAAGGAAATATAAATGAAAACTGACCTTCACCAGTGCTTCCACCTGATGCAGAAGAATAGGCTTGTTGCAAAATTCCACCAAAGGTTTGGGCGCACTTAAGGTTAGAGGTCGTAATCGTGTACCATAACCACCGACCAGAATTAGAGCCTTCATTGTGGGTCCACAGTAAGGGAGGTCAGTGGTGCATTAAACAAGAAAGGAGCCGCTGAGCAAGGGGTCTGGCGTGAGAACCTGGATACAATGAAATACCAGAGTTTAGTGATACATCTCAGTGTCAGAGATAATCTAAAACACCGTAGGGAAGTTAGCTAGCTAACAAAAACAAGAAACATTTAGTCAACATACAACGTTAGCTACGTCCATGTAACGTGATGACAAATTCAGCTAACTAGAGGTTCGTTTCATATGATTTTATAAAGCAGATACCCCCCAAACACACAAATGTTGTCGTATATCCCAAGAAGTTAGTGGACGAATGAGATGAAGGTAAGTAGATTCATGCATCTTACAGTATAACGGCTACACAACAGCTAAGGCTAACGTAAGCTAAACGCGGCAACATTACCTTCCTACGTAACGAATGTTTCACAAATATTAGAAATAAACTTTGCACTGCAATGCTTAACAAACACACAGTAGCCAATGGACTGAGGTTGCCTAACTTTAGCTAGGAGGCTTGCCAGTGTGTCTCTTTATTTAGCTAACTAGCTGTGACAATGCAACAGGGGTGCAACCATAGAATTCCTTCCAATTTTATGGTTTCGACAATCCTATGGTGATTTAGAGCTTAATAAGTTGAATCACTTTAAATATGTTCTAGATTCACCCGCTAGTTAGACAAATGGACAAGTTGGCTAAGTTATGTTCAGACATGTCAGTATAACTCACCACAGTTGAAAACGGCTAGCTAACACCCTGGTAACCCACGACAGTTCAGTCACACTGAAGCTGCCTGAAGTAGTTTGGTAAGTCTTATCGATGGGTCTGCAATTATTCACAAATTTACACGTAACGTTAACCACAACTACACCCGGATGACAAATACATGTAAAACTAGTTTTACATCTCGAATGAATGACAGTTCTTGAAATTCAAGTGGGGGCGGATCAAGACCACAATGCCGTTCAACGCCTACGTATGAGGTCACAAGTAAAGTACATGTACCATGTTTGAGGCAGGTGTATGCCTGGCAGTTGTTGTTTCAAACTATGCATGCAAAATCACTATAGACTAAAAGTGACAACAGCCGTATGGTATAATTTGCTTTTGCTACTAGTTAAGATCAAATATTCATACTTTATTATAATTATATGTGGTGTGTGACGTTAAAATAGGCTATATAGGTTGCGCGCTCTGGATAAAGAGGTTGATAGGTGGGTCAAGTTTCCTTATGCCCAGCGGTGTAAGTGTTTACATTTATTAAAATAGACCTCTATAACATTTATATTAGTGAGGACATTGGATCGTTATATGTTCCACGACACCCTCTTGTCATAGATGACGCTAATGTTTCATCCCTTCAAAGTGGTATGTCTCAAATCTCATCGGTCGCGCCCCTTTGGCCTGTCATCTCGACCAATCAGGTGAAAACAACGTGGCTAGGAAGTGAATTCACTGCTGTTTACTATCCACGCGACAGCACCTGACCAAATCAACTGACGTCAGATTGGCGAAGTAGTATGGTTGGCGTACTACTGTATGAACAAAGTTGACATACTTTCGACCTTTTCTGGTATAACCTTAACATTTGAACACACAAGACACATGGCTCACTGAGCCAATCCTGCTTTTGCTAGGAACATTTCAAAGATCATAATGACACGGAAAAGATCATTCATGCTTTTATCATTAACGATTTGACTGTCGTTATGACCTTAATAACTAAACTAAATCATCAGGATTGCATCGGTAATTTTCCGATGGTGCAGACCAGAGCACACAGTCTTTTCAGCCAGATTGAGTAATCTCATTTGATCACTCCTATTTTAGCCTTCAAACTGGCTTGCGGTTTGGCTCCAGATTATAATTCAGACTTTAAATTTAATTTCAATTATTTTTGATTGCCTTACAAAGCTCAACATAGCTTTCAAAGAACTGCTGTTCCAGACCCCAGACTGAAATATACCACGGGTGGCTGCTACTGTAGTTTCGGCCCCTAAAGCCAATTGTGTTAGATCTGCATTGTCTCTGAGTGCCTTCAACTCTCATTACGAAACACATTTAGACTTGCCTTTCCAGTTTTCTAATGGAATATTCAATCGTTTTTTTGTATTTAAGGTGTATATTTCTTTAGTTGATTTTTATTTAAACACATACTTTTTTCTTTAGCAGTTTATCTGTATTTTATCAGTCTATTATCTGGATTATTTTGATTTTATCAGTCTGAAAGGGTTTATGTAAATAAAACTTTCTTACTATGGCAAGAACTTATCTGAAATAGTTTCACATCTGTGCCATTTTAGAGATCTGGTGAGGGTAAAGTTTGGTCTATCAAATTAACTAGTAATTACAAGCAAAACAGTGGATTGAAGGCTAAAGTATATTGCTTTTATTATTAGAATAACATTTAAATTAAGCACCTTAAGACAATGTAAATTATCAATTGAATTGAAATATACTGAAATTGCATCTTTTAAAAAGAGTAGGCAACTACTAATGATTTGATATAATTGGTCACATAAAGCCAAACTGCTTTTTCATAGGTACTGCACACATCAACCCGTTTTTGAGTTGTAAACTAAATGATGACTAAACTGCGATGAAACACACAGATGCTGGTGTTAATATTTATAATTATTAAAATTACCAAACTGAATCAATTCTGCATTTTAAGGGTTGAAAACAACTTAAAACACCATCTATTGCTTTAAAATGCCAATTTCCATCATCCATTGTTCCAATGACTGTTATTCGCTTACATTGTGTAAGCAATGTAAATAAGTTTAAATAAAATTAGTTATATTTAAAAATGTAAATACATTCAAATAAAATGAGTGGTGAAACAGATTCAAAATGCTCCCATTCCACTGCATGCTTTTGTCTCAGATGATGGAACCGATTTGTCCTGCTGCTACTTTTAATTTGAAAAGATTTTTTACACAGCATGGTGGTCTTATCAAGAGCAGTAACCGAGGGGGACACCAAAAGTAACCCCAAAGGTGCTGCTATCCCCCCCCAAAGGTGTTCCAATGGTGCATTACTTTAGTTCATCCTTAATAATCTTCAACTATTATTTTGGTGTTGTGATGTTTCATGAAGCGATAAAGTATTATTTGGACTACCTGAGTATTTGGGGCATCAGTATTTGAGGGTTCAAATATGATCTAAATTAGGACCTGAAAGAAAAGACCTTTCTTTAGAAACTCATGAGTCTATTGTTGTTTTCAGAAATTAAAGCTATTCCATAAAATTATCTACCAAAAAACTGAAGATCTCTCACAAAGGTTTGTACCACACCATTCAAGAAACTGTGCACAGGCTCTAACCAGGAAAGGGATATTAAGGGGGGCTGGCTGCACAACTGCGGGAGGATAGTCTCACACACACCAGACACACCAGCCACTTGAGTGTAGGGGATAGATGCTGGCAGCCTTTCTTTTCAGTCGGATGGAAAATGTTTCCTAACTATGATAATGAAACATAGGAATGACACGTGTGAATAACCTGGTTGACCCAGGTCAGTTACTGAAGATGCAAAGAAAAGCCTTTTTTCCTCTGACAAAAATGTCCTCTGTAACATGCCCTTAACTGAAATTTCTCAACCATTCATTACTCATGAAACATACAATCATGTTGGTGGTAACTGCAGGAAATTAATAGAAAGATGACAGATGGACCACCTTTTATCACTTAATATTTTGAATGCAGGACATTTTAAAAGCCCAGGTTCAGTTTCAGCCCAACACCAGATCATTGCCCTTAACACTGAGCATGAACTTGAGCATTTTATGACTCAACATTCTTCATCTATTGGTCTGTTGTTTGACGTGGACAGAGCTTTTGTGTGACCTGCTTAGCCCCACCTGAACTGAAGACATGCTCATGTCTGAGCTAAGTGATCATAGTTCTCTCACAGCTTATACATAAGAACTTGAAATAAACCAAAAGCATGGCCCTTATTATAGAAATAATGACAATCAACAGTATAATTTCTTAAATAAATGTTTTATAGCTCACATTCAAAGTTGTCATAAAGATGTCATATTATATATAGGTTTTTCTTAAAAAAATATCCATCCATGCAACAACAAAAGGAAACTCTTTTGGGGGGATGGGTAATAGTATTTCTCTACAGGTAAATATATCTCACTTCTCTGGAAAGATACAAATCTACCACAGACGAGGCCTTTTTCTCTTCATCTTGATCCTTGAACATGTGGACTCATTTCCCTTCAACCCCATTGCTGGACTATCATGTATCTGGCACATCTGTTCACTTCAACACCTTTTTTTTGTCTTTCTCTCTTTTCATACAAACTGACTGCTAAAACAAAAGAACAAAAGAAAAAAAAATTCATCCTGAACCAACCAAGTACCTAATCAAGTATTACTCTGTGGGCACCAAAATGAGCTTTGCAGTTGGCTTAACCATCAACTTCCACCTGATGAAACTTACTTTATAACATCTAGTAGTGCCAAATTGCATTTGAACAGCTTGCTACTGATAAATAATCTGTCACTGCGCCATAATATTTTTTGTGTCTTCATACAAGTTAAAAGGTGAGCATATCTTCAATAAATAGGGTCATAACTAGCACAGAAAGGAAACGTTTGCTTTATGTGGACTTGGATACAACAGCTGCTGTCCAGATCCATCCATTGATCCACTATGATCAGTGCAAATGAACAGCACTTCTTGAACAGTTGCAGTGCAGTACTGTCATTTATAGACCAAGTGAACTGCAAGAACCCTGTGGACTAGCCACTGTATCTTGACTATAGGTGCACATCCAGCTAACCTAGTGCTCCTTCACATCAAGGCAATTTCTGCAGACAGACATACGTACTCGCACAGAGTGCTCTGAAGGAATACATATGGCCACTGTAAACCACTTCTGGACTGTGCTGTGCTAGGGGTAGGAAATGAATGAGTCCACTTTCTACATCAACAGGATCAATGAATACAGTGTATAATGGTTTCTTTTACACAGAAGACATCCTACATGAGTGTCACAACAGGGGAAACATCCCAAAATTAGTGATTAGTGAGGACAGGAAACGCAGGCAAAAAAGTTGTTTGGGAGGAGGTGGAGTTAGGTTCTCTACGTTTCTTTTCTGTACATTTTGCTACATGTGCTGATGGAGGACAAGGACACTGTGAAATTAGTGTGATTAATTTATAGACAGTCCCTAAGCAATAACCCCAACCACAAAAATAACAAAATTAATGAAAAAAATAAATAAATGAAATCATGCCTTCAAATGTTTTACAGTGCAAATGGTATGAGGAGTACTTTCTCTTTGGATTTAACAAAAAAAAAAAGGCTTTTGTAACACAAGGGAGAGCGATCAGAAGAAACAGGATCAGGTGTGTCTACACACTGCCCCCTACACATACCTAATGGAAGATCAACTACTATTACAGAAGGGCGTTGAAACCAAAAACAATGAAAAGAAAGATGGCTCCAGAAGAACAGGCTAGACTGGAAAAGTAAACAACAACAAATGCAATGAAATGGAGCTGGATAAGATGGCTACTATAAATCAACATTAAAATAAATAAATGACCTGTTTATATGCAATTCCCAAACAGACAGGCTGTGGGGTAATTTTCACTTAATCCATAAAGTGGTAGGGTGAGTTCACCTTCTTTTGGTTTCATATAAAAGGAACCTGGTAACCTCAAAACTCCCTTTACAATAAAGCCCCCCCCCCCCCCCCCCCCCCACACCCCACCCCACATCACAGGGACACTGTTCCACTGCCTTGCCCTGCTTGGTAATACTGATATGGAGGATGATGTTTTTGTAGGACACCCACAGCCATCCAATCAAACTGCCTGCAAGTGTCAACACACAGACTTGTCCCTGCATAACCAACCCCACAGTGTAGCGGCAGGGCCTGACCCTGGACTAGCCCTGAGCTGTGGCTGTCTGGCAAATACACGCCTGCTTTACAATACTAGGGCTTGGCCACATGGTGGCAACATGCCCTCTTCACATAGTAGGCCAAAGCAGCTCATATCCATAGGGGAGTGGGGACTGCATCTTCTCCCCAGGCCCTCAGAGACAAGCAGCAGGATCATCCTCACTTGAGATGGCCATGGAGAGAAAAGACGAAAGAGCCCTCTACAGTCTCTGTTTGCATCGATGCAAAGCGGCTTCTCCCTATTTTCTATGTGCTTTTTCTTCTCACAGATGTCTCTTAGCTCTGTCCAGTTTTCTTTAAGGTAACATCAAGGATAGGCTTTGTGAAGAGTCAAATTAAATTGAGGTTGGACAGACAGAGGGAGTGACGACAAAATGAAAGAGGGAAAGTTAAAAACAAAAAAACTAAACAGTTAATCAAGTGTAGAGGGCTGGTTTTGTCAGTTACTTGTTCTCTTCCCTGATAGCCTCCAGGACCTTGATGAGGCTTTCTAGTCCAAACACATAGCCCCGATCAGGCCCATCATGCACCGTCTGATCATCTCGGAAGCCTTTAAAGGTGCTGTGGGCAAAATCTATCATGCGGACGTCCAAACTGGGGGCCTGCGGGTGGGCTTGGCTGTCCGAGAGGGGTCGAGGGAGGGGGACGGGGAGCTCCTTTGGAGGTGGGAGGAGGTCTACAGGTGGTTGGGCACCTGGAGCAGTCTCAAAGGATTGTGGGGGTCCCTGTGGGTTGAGTGGAAGCAACAGGCCTTGACCATTATCCTTGTCATTGGCCATGAGTTCAGCTTTGGTCCAGACCTCAGCCTCAGGCTCCTTGCCCTCATATATGATGAGCAGTGAGCTGGAGTAAAAGCGGTATGAGGCCTGCCGCTCCAGCACTGCTTTCAGACTGCGTAGCTTGCTGAGAATGGGCTCAAACAGGTCCCTCCTCAACTGGGCACCATTGTGCATGAACTGACGGAGAGCATCTCTGAAGCCCTCGATGGACAAGCCGCGACCATAGTACTTGTTTAGGCACAGATAATGTCCTGTATCCATCTGGTACACCTGAAGAGACAGAGGGGAGACAAACGATAATGATAATGAACCACACAGCAGGTGTACAAAAGACACACATAAACGCACAACCGCATTTAATTTAAAATGGACACAGTGCCTGCCAGATGTTGTGGCCTCTTTGTAGTCTGTTCAAATGGAGCTGCTTTTGTCTTTGAGTGTCTATTGTTTTTAATTCAATGTTCCTGAAAAGCACCCCCATACACAAACACACGTATGTATATACACATAAAGAGACGGCTAAATTCATCAATCATTGAGGTCCTATTAATGCAGATTAGCTGAGCATACATGCATGCCTGGCTCACTGCTATCATGACAGGTGTGGTTTTATGATTGGGGGCTTGATGCTATCTGTGGGAAGACAGAATTGGTGATGACTGGGAAGACCAGATAAAGCTAAACAGAGGCAGGCACAAAGAAAAAATATCAATCATGGTCAAGATCTTTGTCAGGACTCCTATAATTACAAAACAGGAAAACCATTAGTGAGTGCTGCTTCCTCTGCGAGGAAGGGTACATCACTGCCCTATCTACTTACTTTTTCCAAAGTGCAAAAGGCAACATCAAATACTAAAACACTAAATGCTGAATGTACACATTCAACAGCACATTATATACACTCAGAGATGAACATCTGTGCAGTAAGTACACACTGGTTTGGCTGCTGACTGTAAATGATTTACCGACATGACTGATTTGACCCTATGTGCATTATATGCCATTTCCACAGACCCCCACTGCTGACAATACACTGGCCAACATTCTAGGCCCAGCGCAATGGACAAAGTTTCTAAATTAGAGTTTGTACACTACTACAGTCAAATTCCTTCAAAAAAGATCACCAAGTGCATTTTCTCTTTTAATTTCAATGCCTGAAATTCCCTGCATTCAAAATGTATATCCCAACACTATTGCATTTGACATGCTGTTTAAAATAACTACCGACTTGGTCATATAATTAAGCAATATAGTACGAGTGGGAGTGGGGAAGGTAAGGGATAATCCCACAGGTGGTGTTCGGCCGTAGCCACCGAGGCTGGAGGCCGAGTGGCGTAGGCAACAACACCCGTGGGACTATCCCTTATCTACCCCACTCCCACGAGTGCTATATTGCTTTTATAAAACAATTCTACAGTCAACAAATCAACATTTCAAGACGAAGTTATTGATTAAAAAGTGTTTATTTCGCCAATGTTTCTCCGCAACAAAAAGTAGTTCCATTGTCAACGTCTTGGTTTGGAATTATAAGAATTTTGAATTAACGGTTATCATCAATGCGCTAAAGAATGTTTCATCGCGGAGTGATTTATTATTAGCTGTGAAAAGTCCGAGTTGGTATGTTGGCGGATAATTCAACTCATGGAACGTCTCTCGTCCAATCAGAAACAGATAAATAACGTGATAGAACCCAATTGTTTTTAGAAATGTGCTATAATGCAAAATTAGCTTCCACATGTTCATATGGTGCTATGCTGTTTTGTGTGGTGACGGAATGAAGGAGATAGGCAGATGTGACAAGATAATGCTGTAATAATTTGTAATTGCGCAAATTCAAGGATTTCTTGCAACACTTGGGACGTTTCTCTGTGCTCATGTTACATTCTAATTCAAATGAACCGTACACATTTTTTAGGGTGGTTTATGTTAATAAGGCCAAGGCCAAGTGCATCCAGTTGACCTCACTGTTTTTTTATTTATGTTAGGCCTACTGTACCTAAACTCAAAGGCAAAGATCTCTAATTTCATTAATGGGCAACTGGCAACAAGCAAAGCATTGCTGCGCATGATCTAAAGCTGATTAAATAACTTGGCAAAATCATTTTGCTAATTTAATACCATGAGCAAGATCCTAGGCGAAAACATGGAGGGGTCATTGCAATGCTCCCGCACAATAGCCTTGGTTTATGCATGATGGACTTCGAAATTAGGGCCCAAAATTGTGTATTTCGAATGCATTTATTTACATTCATCTGTCGGCCAACCAGTCTTAACAGGCGGGAGTCATTTTACAGGTCACTGTCACTGATAGTAAATGATTTCTAATATTTTCAATACAAAAACATTAGTCGTTGGCCTAATAATTACAATTGAATTCAGCAACTTCCTGCAAGAAATCACCGCATTGGGGCCGCTTCTTGTCACAACACAACTGGTTGACACAAAACCTCTGCGTATCAACTTAGCGAACTGCACTGTTAAGCCATGGTAAGACTGTTTACTTTCAAGTGTTGTGAAGAACGTTATAATTACACATTCTGTGCACACACATCCATAATCATAATAACATCTAGTGAAACTCAAAGAATTTCCTAGTAGCCTCTTGGTAAAGCATGTGCCTCCCAATCCCATAGTTTAAATGCCAACTCTTTATCTTCTTGTGCTGTGGCTTGATCTCACAAATTGTATCATATGTAATAAACATGTCTTAATGAATGTAATTAGAGGTCATAGAGGTCAAAGGTGACTCACCTGCATGCCACAGACTCGCACTCCCAGTGTTGCAGAGGTGCTCTGCTCGCATTTCTTCATCTGGCGTGCAGCCTTCTCCTCTGATGCATCGTCCCCGTGCTGCCGGGTGCCCATTTTCAAGTCCAGGATGCAAGGATAGCTGAAGTGATGCACCACATTCTCCAACAAAAGGAATTCTGGGAGGAGTCAATGGTCAAGGAATTTTGATCATTTTTATTTTATCAGCTCAAATAGTTCAGGTAGCCCCTGTGGGCACCTTTCAGTTCAGGCCCCCAACACACCCTGAGATGGCTTCATCAAAACACTTCTTTCAAAATTGTGACAACCAGGCATGAGCTTTTGGTTGCCATGTGTGTTAGGAAGCTGATTAAGATAATATAGCCCATAGTGTGCAAAGCTGTTATCAAGACAAACAGCGACTACTTTAAGAAATCTAAAATATGAAATTGTTTCCTTTGTTTGATTATTTATATATATTTGTTATTTCATAGTTTCATAGATTTTCTATTTATCTACAGTATAAAAAAAATTGTAAAAATAATAATAATTCATAATTCTAAAAAGGGCCTTGAGTCTCCATAATCTTCGTTCAAAGAAAAGAAAGAATAAGAACTTCTAAAGAAGATCCAAAGAAAGAAAATCCACTCGATGAATCACTTCAGCTACACTAGAAGCAATACTGCTAGCATTATGAGGTAGGGCTCAGATACAAGTTCTGAAAGGTAAGAAATGTGTCATATAAGTCTATCCCCATTAAAAAACTGAATGGCCTAAATGGTTTGCAGTTGGCTTGAGAAGGGAGTTGAAGGTCTTCACTACCTTTAGTCATTGTACAATGGGTAATCCCGTACTGTTAAAAAGATGCACTCATGTTGCCGGCCATTTGCACATACAACTGGCTTTGATCTGGTTTTCCTCATCTGGCTCAGGTGAGTGGGGCAGCCATATGAACAACACAGAAGGTCAATTTGAATGACAGCAGCACAGTGCATCCTAGATGGTATTCAGACATCACTGAATCGTTTTTATATTACTGATATGAACATCTAGCCTGGATACCAGCCCGAACGCCGCCCACAAAATTTTTGTTCTGGGAAGTTCGGTCTGGCGCTGCTCGATTGGGGAGACAATATCAGTTTTCAGCAAAAGGATCTCACCAATGACATTGTCAGGGTGGGCTTTATACGATGATGGACAGATGATCAACCAACGCTTGAGTAGATAGATTTGAAATAGTACCAAGATGGCAGCGTCTCGGGAGCCTGTTAGTGGGAAATATTTTATGTGAATTAAGCTATCTACACGACTTTTTTTTCTACATTGACTTGGTTAGTTGTGTATGTGCAACACGAATGTTGCAGAGTATTGTTTGTCTTAACTAAAGCTCTCTAGACCATTATTGTGAGGTTATTGCTAACGCTTAGACCAAATATCCATTGAAACACATAGTAGCTAGCCAGCCTCACAGCTAATAAGTATAACGTGAGCAAGCACATCTCACAGATATTGACGGCGCATTCATTTTGAAAGAGGAACAGAGAAACGCGATTAAGGCATTTGTCGATTGAAAAGATGTTTTTGCCGTCCTTCCTACGGGATCAGGTAAAAGTTTAATGTATCAGATGGTCATACTACGTTGCTCTGATTGGTTCTAGGTATCCAATTGAGCGAAGAGGTATTTTCTTTCCTGTTTCGTTGAAACAGGCCCCATAATCACAGCTCAATGGAGCAGGATCAGACTCATATTCTGACTAGAATTATGAGTATGACATCGTCAGGCTAATGAACATAATGAAAATACATTAAATATGTGGTTGCCACCAAGGTCCATGAAATAGTTGCCAATCATTACAAATTGGTTACCCATGGCAAAAGCTAATGTCAAGCCCTGTGAGGCAGTTTGTTCAAGAGTGAGACAGAAGTCCTTAAATGATGAGTCATATGACTATATATAAGAATGTGAATAATGTGAAAACTCAGACATAGCAAACTCATGTTCCATATTGATAAATATAATAAAAAATTCCAAGCTGTCTCATTACTCCATCCAACCGGTGTGTTCATGTACCACTGCATTCAAGAGGGCTTCAGTGTTCTTGCATTGTAATGCTTGGCTTCCTTACTCTTCAGAATAGACAAAATAGCAGTGGCTTCTGCGAGGGTGGTGTGTTTCCCACCAGCACTGCTGTCCAATTTGGGACTAGAAGTTCAAGTCCTCATTATGTCTGACTGAGGTGAACCGCTTTCCACTAACCAACTTCCATGAAAGGCCAGTGCAAAGGAATAGCACAGGCATAAGCACAGAGAACACTTGAATGAAAGGCTGGATTCTGTGCTGTTCTTTAAATTATCTGGCTATTTATCCTGTCAAAACAATGATGGATCAAGGTTAACAAGTACAAGGTGGCCAACAATTTGAGTTTGTTTCCACTTTTCTTTGCCATCATGAAATAAAAGAGCCCTGCCAATCAGGAATGTGTGCAAGAGTGACCCAGCTTTTGTTTCAGCAGCTACATGACGGGACAGGAGGCTTCAGCCGGGAAAGCATTACCGCTGTTCTACCATTAAAGCCGGGAGCGCTGTTGCGTCATTCTACCTTTAAGGCCGGGAAAGCGTTTGTGTCTTTTTCTGTATAAGGGGGGTTTTTGCCCAAAGTGTCGGCCTCTGGGCCAATGAAATGCATCAGAATAGACATGTGATAGTGCCTCAAATGTTTTGCCATTAGTAGTTTTAAAAAAAAATCGTTGGCTTTCTCGCTTTGCTAAGTAACGTCTCCTCCGCGACAGCCAGGATTATAGCTCAAAGTAAATTAGGCAAGGAGTGAGTTGTGACTGGAGTACTGGTAGTTACAGAATATGGTTATCTGTAGTTGTTAACGATTGTTACTTGCTTAAATGTAGGTTTACTCGAGGTAAATGAAAGGGAATATGGTATCATAGAGGGCTATATTAACACTAAGCTAGCTTGCTATGTTGTTAAAACTTTCTCCAGTGAGCGAGTGTGAACGAGCAAATTATATCGACAACTCTCTATTCTTTGCATTACTATATATTCTAGTATTTCAAAACAATAATCAGTCCCTATAGAATGTTGTTTATAATCAGTTAATGCTACTGAATCCTCGTTTGACTTTATTATAGTGAATGCTTTGGTTGCCTTCCATTTCAGCCCAGCATACAGTATTTATCAGTTGATAAATAAGATGTACTTGAAATTTGTTTTGTTTTTTATTTGAATTATTTCTGTTTTTTCCCTTTTAATGGAATATTTGACACTAAACTAGTTCATCTGTATCTCAGTGATAGTATCCAAATGAGCATAAAAATATCACTGGTATGTAAAAACTACATGGACAACAAAATAGTTATAATTGTTGATCAAAATCTTATTCCCTTCTGCTCATAATACAACAAGTAAACAACTCAGAGGTTGACACTGTCAGGTCCATTCTCCATCCATAGTGTCCAAATGAGCATTAAATATCCCTGGTATGTAAAAACTACACGGACAACAAAATAGATGTTAATCGTATTCCCTTCTGCTCATAATAAAACAAGTAAACAACTCAAAAGTTAAAACTTTCCCTATAAGAATTATATATTTATAATTATATAGTTATATACTTTATTTCACTTTGTTATATACTTTGTCATATAGCTTATTACATTTTTTTCTACTGTTTTGTGCTGATCCTGCACTTTTACATATTTTGTTTACTTTTGAGAAGGTGTATGTAAATATTGTAAATATTTGTAAATACAAATTCAAATTCTCATGAAAGCCACAGGTGTAAGCTCTCAAATACTTTTTGAATTGTGTTCCTATCTGTTACAGGGGCTGAGAAATCAGTAATGTAGTAGGCGTTGACACAATTGCTGAATTTCTAGAAAAACTTCAGGTTTTGGGGGCTTTTCTGAAATCGCCTATAGGTTTTACAGGCATTTTTTCCAGGCGCTTTAGGCCTAAATGGGTTAAGACAAATAAGGGTGAAGAGAAAGGGGGACAGAAGTGAAGATATCAGGAGGTTGTGAAGAAGTTCAGGAGGTTGTCCTTTGAAGGTTTCCATCATGAAACCAGTAACTGCAAGATAATAAACTGAAAACTACAGTCCTGTGAAGACATCAAACATGTGATATTATCTGGAACAATTGCAGCCAAGGAACACTGGCAAAAAAAAAAAAACTAACAAAAACTAAAACTTTTGAACTGAGAACACTGCAGTCTTTGGTTGAAATGTACCTTCTAGATCATTTAAGAGATATATCAAATATATATATCCAGCCCTTCACACCCCTAGAACAATTTTCTTCTCGTCATGTCCACTATGAAACACAAGCCCTACAATCCCCAGAAACCATGCATGATATGAGGGAAAGAAAGTGGAAGGCAGGATACTGTAGAGTTTCCTATCTTTGGATTCGGACCGCATGCGATTAAGCTGTTGCTTGTGACACCGTAGGCTCCACGGGTTGTGGGTAATCTTCTCTGAACTAAGGCCGCTGTTTCCATCCAGCATCTGGAATGGCACCTCTGAGTGCATCTGCAGTTCTAGTCGTGGGCTCTTCAATTCCTGCAAACTGGAATAAGAGTAAAAGAGAAATTTACAACTAGCCTATACATCACTGTATGAGCATGGTACTCTTGTTAAAGCCAGAGGAACGCAGAAGACCACAGTCAGTCATTCATTCAGTGTTTCTTAGTGGCATTAAAGCCTTTCTTGGTGCAAGTGATGCTGTATGTCCATACTAGGGCTGTAACGATACACTACCTCACGATTCGATTCGTATCATGATTCTTGACCCACGGTTCACGATATTATTGTTATTATTATTTTTATTTTTTTACCTCGCGATTTTTAAAATATATTTTCTAATTCACATTAGAATAAGTATGAGCTATAAAAAAAATGAAGAAACAATTTATAACCAAATATTGAGGTTTTTATTACTCAAAGCAATGCTGTTGAAAAACATTCAACAAACTTCGGAACCTGTTATCTATCTGCTGAGCAAATGTCAGGCTCATACAAAAACATTAACGTGAATTAATTGATGCTAATACATAGCGCGGTCTCTATAGGATTTCCCATATACGTTAGCATTAAGCTGACGTATTTTCTACCGCAGTAAAACATGCAATACTATGTGATTGTTTTTAGAAAACGAATGTTACGTGATGAGATTACTAAAATGTAGTCTGCATGTCTGATCAGTTTAGCAGTGCTACCCAACGCAAAGGTTTGAAAAGAACTTCAAGCTTCAGACTTTCTGTTAGGGAAACAGCTTTCTATCTGCCAAGCAAATGGCAGGCTCATGACAACACACGCAACCTTTGGGAGCATGAACTGCACAAAGTAAATTTTGCGCAACAATTAACCCCAACGCTGAAGCAAGCAGCCGCCTTTACTAGCGAACCAAACTTTTTGTATCACGTAACCGCTGAGGGCATGTCGCGGTTCTGCCTCCTCGCATCGCGATGCAGGTTCGTGGCCCAAAGTCTCGCGATTTCTCGGTTCGATCCAATATCGTTACAGCCCTAGTCCATACAGAAACAAAGTATAATAGATTATTATTATTATTATTATTATTTATTTATATATTTTATTAGTGTTCAGAATCTCTCATACACATATTTCAATTTTTCAGATTCTATGTATAGAAATAAAAGAAAAACAAACAAACACATATGGAAGTAAAGAAATAAAAACAATATCAACATAACAAAACTATAAATAAAACAGGGAGAAATCATTTTCCATAGAGTAAAGAAATACAGTCAGGCCATTTATCTGTGACATAGTTGCACCACTTTTGCCAGTGCTTAAGAAAAGTTTCCAGTCTTTGGTTAACATGAGCTGTAATGTGCTCCATTCTGTAGATTTCTGTTACAATGTCTCGCCATGATGTTATTGTAGGACACTCTGGTAATAACCATTTTCTTGTAATAGACTTTTTATAGGCCACCAGCATTGCATTTATCAAGAGTCTGTCCCCTTTCAGCCAACTTTGAGGTATATTTCCAAGGTACAGAGTCTTAAAGTCCAAAGGAATGTCCTCGCGAAAGATGTCCTGTAAAGCACTGTGTATCGCCTTCCAAAAGTCTTTAATGATGGGACAGTCCCAGAAGATGTGATAATGGTTTGCACTTTGGTGTCCACACTTTCTCCAGCAAACGGGAATATTATTGCCATAATGAGATGTCTGAGATGGTGTAATGAAATATCTAATACAGTTTTTCCAGTTAAACTCTCGCCAGCTCATTGAACTGGTACATTTCCATTGGTACCCCCATATTAATGACCATTCTTCCTCAGAAATATCTATCCCAGATTCCTTTTCCCATTTTGCTTTAATGTATGATGTTGAATGAGTTTTAAGATCTAGAAAGCGTTTATATATGGCTGATATCACCCCTTTACTACAATTTGACTTGTATGCTCTTTTAAACAGTTCTATGAAACTGGAGTTTGCTTCTGTTACATGTTTAACACTTTTGTCAACATAATGCCGCAACTGTAAGTATCTAAAGAAGTCCTGTTTCTCCAACAGATACTTTTCTTGAGTCGTTTCAAAACTAAACAGTATGTTTCCATTCATAATATTGCATAAGGCTGTTATTCCATTATCTCTCCATTTTTTGAATCTGGTGTCCATTTTATTTGGTGTGAAGTCTGAGTCATATCCACACCATTTAAGTGACAGTAGATCTTCTAATTTATATTCTCTAATGATATTTTTCCATACCTTCAGTGTTAATTTGACCCATGGATTATCAGAACTTTTATGTATTGTTGCAGTTTCGAGTCAGCTATAATTGCCTGTATTGGAATGGGAAATATTTTTTCTTCAATGTCTTTCCACTGTGCATCATACCAAGGATCGCACCAGCATATTATGGCTCGTCTGGGCAGCATAGTAGTATTCCTTGAGGGCTGGCAGACCCCATCCTCCTTTCTCCTTCACTAACTGCAGTGTTTTGAGACGAACTCTTGGTCTCTTGCCTTGCCACAAGTATCTAGACAACATTTTGTCCCATTCACTAAGCTGGTTTTGAGAAACTTCTATTGGTAGGGTTTGAAATAGATATAACAATCTGGGTAGTATGTTCATTTTAATAGATTGTATTCTTGAGCTGAAACTAAAGAAAGGGATGAGGTTCCATCTTGTGATATCTTCTTTGATTTTTTTGTGTAAGATCTTTTGGGACAGTTATGCCTAGATATTTAAAAGATTTTGCTTGCCATGACCACGGGTATTTGCTCTCTATTTCTGATGTTGGATTATAGTTATACGCTCGTAATTAGGTTTTATCCACATTAACCTTATATCCTGATAATTGCCCATAAGTCTCCATTGCCAGCATCAGCTGTGGCAAAGAGTGCATTGGTTGGCTAAGATAAATTAGTACATCATCTGCATAGCATGCTAGCTTATGCTCTCTATCCGCAAGTTGAATGCCTCCTATTTCTCTATTTCTCTATCTATGTCTTATATATTGGGCTAGTGGTTCAAGGAAAAGTGCAAATAATATTGGTGACCAAGCACAGCCCTGTCTTGTACCCCTTTCCAGGGTAAACCTATTTGATAAATAACCATTGACCTTGACCCTTGCAGTAGGATTATTGGATAATGCTTGTATGGTTTTAATAATCCTGGCATGGAAACCAAATCTATGTAGAGTTCTGTAAAGAAAATCCCAATTGACGGAGTGAAAAGCCTTCTCAGCATCTATACTAATTACTATTGCTTCCATTTTGTTTTTTTGCTATATGATTAAGAATATGTAACGACCTTCGTATATTGTCTTGTGTTTGACGTTGGTGTATGAAACCTGTCTGATCGTTGTGGATCAATTTAGTCATAAACTTTTCAAGTCTTCTGGCCATAATAGAAGTAAACATCTTATAATCTATATTTAAAACAGATATTGGTCTTAATGAAGCACACTCCGTTCTATCCTTGCATTCCTTTGGAATGGCAGAAATAATGGCCTCTTTCCAACTAGGAGGTGTTTGTGCCTTTTCCAGGACCCAGTTTAGTGTAGGAAGTAAGATAGGAATCAGCTCATTTTTAAACTCCTTGTACCACGCAGATGTATAACCATCGGCGCCTGGCGCCTTCGCTACTTTAAGTCTGCTTATTGCCACTTGCAGTTCATTTTCTGTTATTTCAGCGATTAGCTCTTGGTTTTGTTCTTCATTAAGCGTGGGTAATTTCAGGGTGTTCAAGAAAGTATCAATCTGGGCTATGTCTCCTCCTGGGACTCTTGTATACAATTTTTTGTAAAAGGCTTCAAATGCTTCGTGAATCTCACTTAGTTTGTTTTTGATCTCATTTGTTCTAGGTTGTCGAATTTTATGAACTGTATTTTCAGCTAGTTTTTTCTTCAGTTTCCATGCCAGTATTTTCATTGATTTTGGGCCGCTTTCATAATGTCTCTGTTTCAAATACATGAGGTTTCTTTTAATGTCTTGTGTGGTTAAATTTCTAATTTCATTTCTGATTTTTTTGATTTCCTGAAATGTATTTCCATCTGAACTGGTCTTATGTTTTGATTCTAAGTTCTTCAATTTTTGTTGTAGGTCCTCTAGAGCCTTTTTTCTTTGTCTTTTCTTATGTGAGGCTATTGCTATAATTTTTCCTCTTAAAACAACTTTCAAAGTATCCCATAATATAAGAGGTGAGACCTCATCATTGTCATTAAATTCTAGAAAATCACTAATTTCTTTTCTAATAGCTTGTTTGAAAGGGTCATTGAGTAGGCCAGAGTTTAATTTCCATATATTATTTCGGGGTGGTAGGTCAAGGTCAACAGTTAGATAAATAGGCGCATGGTCGCTCAAATCAATTGTCCCAATATCACATGTATGTATTTTATCTCTATCCCTCCCAAATGTTATGAAATAATCTATTCTTGTGTATATGGAATGGGGAGCTGAGTAGTGGGTATAATTTCTTCCTTGAGGGAATAGTTCTCTCCATACATCAATAAGTCCCACATCCTTGAAAAGTGTGTTGATTTTTCTATATAGAGATTTTGTTACATATGTTTTCCCACTTGAAGAATCAAGTTGTGGTTGTAGATGGATATTAAGATCCACCCCACATATTAGTAGGCCTTCTGTTTTCGTTATCATAATATCAATTATCTTTTGAAAAAATCCCATATCACTTCCTGGGGGTGCATAGATATTGAGTAAAGTTATTATTTTTCCATCCATATTTCCCTTAACTAAAACATACCTACCCTCCTTATCTTTTATTTCAGATATTTTTTCAAAGTTGACCTGTTTAGAAATAAGAATGGCTACCCCTCTCCTATGTCCTAGCTTATATGATGAAAAGAACAAGTTAGTAAAGCCCATTCTTCTAAGTTGTTCGTGCTCCTTGTCATTTAAGTGGGTTTCTTGTAAATACACCACATGTGCCCTCTCTTTCTTCATTTTAGTTAGAATTTTAGAGCGTTTGATTGGATTTAACAGCCCGTTAACATTGTAAGAAATTATTTTAACCTTGTCACTAGCCATAGATTATGTCTATGCATCTTTAAGTTTAAACATATTTCAAGTGATTTACTCCCTAAAAAAACAACAATCAAGAACATTTTCCCACAGTAAAATAAAAAACATAATAACTGAGATTCAGAGGCTGAGGTCCTGAAATGACCCTTAACTAAGCTAGAAGGAACGTCTAGCTTGGGAGGAAAGCCTCTCCTTTTCGTAGGTTGAGGGCCTCCTCTGAGATTCCCCAAAAAGGGAGAAAAAAATAACTTTGTCCATCAGTGCAAAGGCTAACTTAAGGTCGATCCCTCCATTATACTATATATTCTTACGTTTGTCAGGGAAGGGAATCTACTTGTGTTAAGATAGTGAGATTTTTTGAATTGAGACAGTTACCACCGTTTCACAACATCTTCCATTCATTCGCGGCTTCTTTAACTCTTGTTATATGTCCACCTGTCTCCGTCCTCGGGCTTCCACTCTCTGCCATGATGTGCGAGACAGCTGCGCGGCTAAATCCTCCTTCGGTTCAGCCCTGAATACGTTGATGGGGAGCCCTCTTTTGTTCATATCTGCTGTCGCTTCCTCTGCTGATTGGTAGAGCTGTGTGCCATTCTCGTAGTGCACTCGCAGTTTGGCTGGGAATGGAGTCTGGAAGCGAATGCTGTTGCGTTTCAGAACTCGTTCTGCCTCGGAGTATTCCTTGCGTTTCTGTAGAACTGATGGGGGGTAATCCTGGTCAAAAAATATCTGTCTGTTATTGTTCATAAGCACTGTTTTCTTCCCCCATGCTTTCCGTAGGATTTCTTCTTTAGTCGTGTATCTCAGGAATCGAATGACTATTGACCGTGGCTCGTCTTCCCCAGTAGGTTTAGGAACAAGTGCCCTGTGAGCTCTCTCAATCTCGATTTCCGTTGCTTCGGGTATTTCCAGTTTATCACGCAGTAGCTTTTCCACAAACTCCACCATTGATGTCCCCTCTGCGTCTTCTGGCACATTGAACATTCGGATATTTTTCCGCCTGGTCCTACCTTCTAGGTCGAGCATTTTATTCTCGAGCCGGGTCACTTCTTTTATCAGTTTTGATACCACTTGTTCCACATTCTGAGTACGGTCTTCTACCTCACCAACACGATTCTCTACTTCCTCAACTTTTTCATCAACTTTAGTGAGTTCAGATTTGATGTCGTTCAGTTGTTTATTCATATCTTGACGAAAATCCCGAATCTCCTCCAGAACTTTAGCTAGGCTAGCCGCTGTGACTTGGCTTGAGCTAGCATCCTCGTGAGGTGAGCTAGAATTAACTTGGGCAACTAACTCTGTTTGCTGTTCAGTACCTTTCTTTCCCGTCGCTTCCCTTGTTCTTGCTTTCGGCCCCGACATTTTGACCGTGTAAAAGTAAAACGTTTTATTATTTGTTCAATTTGGGGCGAAATATATAGATTTTTGGAGGAGCTGTGTTCTGAAGCTGCCATTCGCTGCGCTGACGTCACCGGAACCATGTCAATGTATAGATTATTTCTTTTATAAATATATAAATGTTAATATTTAAGTGGGTCCAGGCTCTGGGCTCTGTAAAGCGCCTTGAGAAAATGTTATTGTTCTGGTGCTTTATAAAAATAAAAAAAATTGAATTCAATTCAATTCAATTCAATTCAATATTGAAGTTAATATATCTCTGAAAAGCCACCTCGCATCAAGAGGACCAAAATAAAATTTGACAGAATACAAAAGGTATGCTGTGCACAAAGTTGAGCAAATTTAAAATAACTCAAATATGTCCATAACCTTAACAAACAATAAAAGATAATTTAAGGCCTGAAGTTGATATATGTGCATCTGTATCTGTCCCAACCAGCAACATCTGGATTTCCTTTACAGGTCTTTTATTTTCAGTCATGTCTGCAGGATACAAATTATGCCTCTTAAAATGGGAGCAGTTTATGGAACATTTGGATCTGTAAGATTTTGTAAGTTTTTCAGTACAGTCCAGATAAGGTTTTGTTTGTGGAATTCCTCCAGTCTTGCTACTGGAATATTCATTGGCAAGAGCTTCCTATCTCTAAACCTTTAGCCTGGATGACCGCACTGTCTACGGGGAAACCTACAGTACTATGGATATAAAAATCATGCATCTCTGGGATTTTTTTCAAGAATCTTGATATTTTCAGTAAAGATATGAATGTAATAATTGTCTAGCTATAACCAATCATCATATATATATATACACATATATATATATACACATTTATCAATGCTTGCATCACATCTGCTAATTTCTTCCCCACTTCTAGGGAGCAAACTATTTTATTAAACTTGTTGCCTCCTGAGGTGAGTTTGTACATGTTGTAATTCGCCTAGTATCAGTAATTGGAGTTATCCCCGCCCAATAAGACCCTGGTAAAGCCAGGCTTTTTCCTGGATTAATGGAGGGCTTCGGCCATAATCGGTCAGCACTGCTACTTAAACAGCATTGAAATATCACACCTTCACAGGCCACCTTCACTACGAGAAGAGGGTGTAGCATTTTTGCTTGAAATGCCCATCCCATACAACTTTTAAATGGCTAGTAGTGCTCACACCATAACTGCATGGCATTTAGTTTTACTATACACAGGGTTCATACACATTTTGACCAATGGATTTCCATGACTCTTCCATGACTTTAAATCAAATTTCCATGACCAAACATTTTGTGAAATCTCAGTGTATACATGAAAAAGTGATAAAATGTAGTATTTAAACTAGGGCTGGGCAACGATAAAAAAAAATTTAATCACGATGAATCGCATTTCTATACGCAAAATCCAATAATCAATTCAAAAGTATAATGCACTTTTATTTTGTAATGTTCTGCCATATGAACAAAAGTGCCACAACATTTCTATATAGTAGCAGTTTAATAAAATAAATACTTGAAATAGTGTGTAATTCTCAACTTAAACAATGTTATCAAAACAAATACAAAACTAAAGCTTATTGCCACTGCCAGGGCATTAATGTTTAGAGTGTGGTGAAGCACCAAAAAGTTGTGTTGACTTGATGGCTGGTTTCCCTGTAATGTAACTAACCAGCCTGTTTATGACGTTGTTTTTGCCATATCTCTTTTGATTTTTACGTTTGTAGCTCGCTAGTTAATGACAACTACCCATGCTAGCTAGCGATAGCTAGCACGGTAACATTAGTTAGCTTAACTTATCGGGAGCCGGGAGGACAGGGGATATATCATTGCACAACAAGCTCAAAATCATATTTTCGATACTTGGTTTTCTTGTCATCCTGATGTGATCTTAATGATGGATCCATTCCAGTAGGGTGACAGGCTACTAAGCTGCTGCTAGCATCATTCAGAGACAAAGAACATCTAGATTCTAGCGAACAGCTGATCGGTTAACGCCCACTGACGTTAACCTTTGCTGGAGGTGATGCACAGGCAATGAATCGCCACATTATTTGGAGAAGTTTAGCTTTCGTGTATCTGTGTTAACTCGCGTGTTGTCAACTTTTCAAGTGCATATATGTCTATGCCCAGGTTTGTTTATCCGCCCATTTGTTTCTTTTCCGGTTGCGCAGCAGTCAGCAGCAGACTTTTCAAAATAAAAGCCTGTAGGCAACAGACTTTTAACATCATAAAATAAATAATAAAACCTGCGTTAACGCGCGATAAAATAATTAACGCAAGATTAACGCGTTAACTTGCCCAGACTAACAATGACAATTCCAAAGCATACAAAAATATGCAGCTTAAGCTCTGTGTCAGAAACGTAGTGCATTTTGTTAGCATTTGAATATGCTTCCATAACTTCCGAATGCTGGCCGTGTACAAAAAACGAATTTTGAGAAAATGAGGCAGAACACCATCACAGATTTTTTATATGTTAAGAACAAACATCTAATCTTTCCAAAACAGTTCGTTTCATGTTGGTAGATGCTGTAATTGTTTTTGCTATAGTATGCCAAAAATTGCACAAAATGTGTTTTCATCCATTTTCAAGCTGCAATATCTTCAAGACCATTCATCACATAGGGACAGTTTTGTACACAGCATTCATAGGAAGTCTCCAGCTTTAACATTGAGCTTCCAAAGGCCTTTAAAGATGCTGCCACAGAGCGTAGAGTAAAGTTCCAAAACTTTTGGGATTTTTTTTTTTTTCAAGCACTTTTCCAGGCCTGGAAATAACCATTTTAAAATTCAATGACTTTTCGAGTTTTTTCATGACCGTACTTACCCTGTATACAGGATGATGTAACATTGAATAAACTGTGGTCAAAACATGGGTGTGTTTTGTAAACAAAAAAAAAAATCTGTGATGTGGTTTATATACAGTGCCGTTTATAGTTGGAAAAATATAGTATAAAAGAAATCACATACAAATAACTATACCTGCCAGCACAAAAAAGCAGAATTTATATACAAATACAAAAATCTCATCTCATCCTCACAGACAAACCGCAACTTACTTTTCACTGCTGTCACTCTCATGTGCAGGCTTCTCCTCCTTGTAGTCACTGCTGGAGCGGTGCAGGCTGCGGCGTGAGTGCTTGCGGCGTGGTTGGTCGCGCTCACGATCTACCTGCTCCTCCTGTTCCAGCCCCTCGCTCTCCACATATGGGTATGCCACCAGGTTAATGTAGCCATCTATGCCTCCCTCGAAACACACCAACACCACACCTACAACCAGAACAAGAACACACACCCAGTGAGCAGCAGGCCACACACCACAGATCAAGTCACATTCATGACTGCTGTTCCTCCATAATTGTTTAAGTGCCATTCATTAGTGAAGGCATTTGTTTTCTATATATCTGTGTAGTAACTGAATGTCAAATTCTGAAGAGCACTGGACTGCGTCTGCGTCAGTCATGAGGGGGAAATGAGAAAGTGTGAGAAAGAGAGGGACAGCCAGACAGGCACAGACCAATAGAGAGGAGGGGGTAAATAATAGTGTTAGGCAGACAGCATTTTACTACTCTGATCCTTCTTTGGTGAAGAGCAAATGAATGAAGAAAGTGCTGATTTCAAATAAGCCTGTGTGTGTGTGTGTGTGTGTGTGTGTGTGTGTGTGTGTGTGTGACTGAGATTCTGTTTCTGTGAAGCAGAACATAAGGCTCTTCCAATAGCCAAACCAAAACAGGAAGAGCTCAGTTTCATTAGCATTAGGGATTTGATTTTTTTGCCTAGCTGTAAGAGTCCTCTAAGACAAAGAGTGCTCTAAATCTGTGGTGATCCCTGGCTATTCTGTCCAAACAATGGCAGGATTTAACGTCATGGCTTCTAAGAGCCCGCAGGAGAGGCTTAGATTTGTTTGTGTAGACTGCACGGCTGATAGAAGGACTAAAATAACCTAGATAATAGGTGGATGTTTCAAAGCACAAGCATGTGGTTCAAATCTAGCTTTAAAAGTGGCATGAGCCAAGGTCTTCAAGGTTACCGTGAACAGTGTAGACTCTGGGGTTGTCCTGAAATGTATAATTATCAAAGGAATTTTAGTAGGAGACAAAATACTTTGATAAAAAATACTGGAAATGCTCATGATGGGGGCATGGGGGCTCTATGATCATAGGTGCTCTGCTGTATTGAAAAAGAGTCGATCACTTTGTTGAACATATTAATGAGGTTTCTCCTCAGCTGCACCTTCTTTCATGATCTGTTTGTTAATGTTGTTTCCATAGAAACAGATGCAGAAGGCAAAACAGCCATGTTAAGCAGAAGTCTGGAATGTCTGAATATCATTATGACCATTACATGAGGAATTGACCTATCGCTAAGCCCCGCCTTTCGAACGCAGATGGGCCAATGGCAGTTTAGTAACAGCTGCACTCGGACATCGTGAGTTTACAGCTCCATAGGATAGCATTAGAGACCGTGATTTTTCGGTTGTTTTATAGGATTTGTTGTAATGTAAGTTCAACAAAAATGGTCAAACGATGTGCATGGGGTAGATACAACACTTAGGATAGGCAATGGGGTATATTGTATCTCATTTCCTAAACAAAAACAAGACAGGGCCAAATATCTCCGGTGGATTAAGCTGTGGCAGACCACACAGTGAACTCTACATTCATTAGCTTTCTGCCATACTCTTGCTTGGTTGGAATTTTCCTTTGCTAAAGCAATCAACGAAGCCTACATGATAAAAGGCACACTCATTATTCACATTATTGTCATTGACAGTCCCTGCTTACTTTCACCACTCATGTTATGCTAGGCTTAGGCAAGTTATCTCTGGTTCAAACGTTAGCTATTCACTAGCTGGGCAATTCTAATAATGGATTAACATGACAACGTGCAAGAAACACACGCATGCCGGTAATTTAACACCGTTACAATAACAAGCTAGACAGTTAGGACCATATGGTTAGGACACTGTCCTGTCAGGGTCAGGTTAATGCTAGTTAATAGACGTAGGTCTACATCTCAGTGCCTCTCCAGATTAGTTAAATTAACTGAAGGTGAATTCATTGTATCTTTCCTGGGTGAATTCATTGTATCTTTCCTTCCCTTCCCATGAACAATGCTGGTATTGGATGTATTTATCTGCAATCGCGATGACAGTGAGATTAGGCTTCTCCCTCTTGCATTGAGCTCTGTAAATTCTCGCCTCAAATTTAAGCTTGTTATCCACCATATCGAGTTTTAAATTGTATACATATCCCTCGATTGCATTATGAAGTCCCTTTTGAAGGCTTCTAGCCGAAATCAGGCCATTTTGTCTCCAAAAGTTGTCTAGAGCCTTTTAGAATATAGTTTTGACACTGATAGCTGCCATTGTGGACTCTAGTCAGCGCTGATAACTTGTCCGAGTTACTAAGGGGGGGCGGGGCTTAGCGATAGGTCAATTACAGGACTCTGTTCATCCAATCACATAGAAGCCACGGGCCATATTACTAGAGGTGAGCATTTCCAATAACGATTCCAACTGAGAGACATGCAGCACATCGAAACGCAGCACTTCTTTTAATTGTTCCATTTTTGGTATTTGGATGCACAAAAAAAAGTTACCTGGATGCAGTTAGCAAAGCTCAGACTCAGTATGCATTATTTATGTCTTTGCACTCTGAAGGATCTTTATGCTAAGACCATCTGCATACACCAAAACTGCTGTAATATTTGGGAAACCTCTAAAGGATTTCTGCTCTAGGTGTTTGTGATGCGTGTTCAGGGATTCTGTGGCACGCTGTGTTTGTTTGAGAGGTGTGTTGTATTTGTAACTCATGCTGGGCATATTTACAAATCATGGGCATTTATAAATCATATTCTGTTTGTTTGCAAATTATGGGGTATTTGTAAAACATTTGTGTCACTAAATTAATCATAAAGTCTTATTGTATCGGTTTAGAAACCAACGTAACGAAATAGTAACAATAAAAGGAGTTAACATGGATACACCCACCAAAGCAAAATATCATAATATTTCAAAAAGGTTCATTGCGTTGCTAATCATTAGTAAATCTGTTGTTAGACTAAACATGACTAATTCTCCAAATAGCTGAAATATTTCCTTTGCAAGTTCCTCCTTGAACAGTCTGTATAAAAACACCTTGAAATAAAGTATAACAGCTGCAGGTAAGAGTAGAAGTATGGAGGTTTGTGTATGTAAGTGTCTGAGTGAGTGAGCCAGTCAGAGTGGGCCAAAACTTTATCAACAATTTCTGACAAAGCTGTTTAAAATGAAAAGGAAAATACACCATCATACAGTCCTGATATGTCAAGCCACTCAATGCACATTACTGTATTTTAAGGGTATTACAGGGACAACTCCCCCCCAAAGCTTACTAGACAACACTAACCCAGCCCTGGAGCCATGGCCCAAGTTATTTATAACCCATTATCCATTTCACACATACCTCTTGTTTTAAGCCTCATTGTCACCATCCAACAATGGCAAGCCTGCAGACTCAAGTGGCCAGCTCTATTTTTATCACACTCCAGTGCTGTACAGTAGACCGGTGGTGTGAGGTCAGGGAAATTAGGGGGTGAAGGAGTCGGTTCAAATATCAATTTCTTGTAGGACCATGTGTCGGCACATTCCCATGTTTTGTTTACAGAGGTTTCTGGTCAGTGTTATCAAACACATGCACCCAATTCTCTTTCTCTCAATTTAATTCAGAGTGTGGGTCAAGTTAGTGCAAAACCATGTGTGCACATAAACACATTAAACATCCACTCCAACATTTATTCTTGAATGAGTCGACACACCTTAAATCGGATTATCATGTAAATCTTCTAAGAAAACCTTCCCACGGAAGAGGAGGATCTATGAATGAACTTGAAATGCTCTTGTTGAACTTCCTAGGAGTTTGTGAGGGGGAGGACAGCTGCTATGTGGTCAACTTAGGGGTGGGCGATATATATCGTCTGCGATAATATCGTCATTGTTGTTCAAACGATGTGCAAAATTACATTATCGAGTATTTAAATGACTTCGCCAAAAACAATGACACGCACGGGGAAACTTTTCACATCATGTTCTTAATATAGCCTACGGAGCAGCAGCGCTCCCCACAGCACGGCACTCACACGACTAGTGGGCCTACGTGATCACGTGACATGACTTCGCACATCCACTTTGCAACAAGTTAGCAGCGCATGGTGATGTCTGTTGTGCCTCCGTTGGTGTAGCATAAAACGTGAGTTTTATTAAAACATAGCATGTGTAATGTGTAACTATTTCATTCCGTTTGTTAACCTCTCCTGCTGTCTGTCGCTGAACGTAGTTGAATATTGCAGTGGAGTAAAATGCTCCACGGCCGAAGTAGATTGCATGTTATTAACTTCAGGGTTAATTCCCTTCCTTTACGTCTGCTGCTGGTTAGTAAGTACAGACAGCAGGAAAGGTTAGCAAACGGAATGAAATAGCTACACATTACACACGCAATGCTTTAACAAAACTCACGTTACTCACATACTGGTTAACACTTTCACAGCATATAAATGTTTGTTGCTACATCCAAACTATGCGTCACCGTTGTCCCTCACGGTGCACCTTAAAGGAGCCGCACCATTTTACTAAACGTTATTGCAATGTGAATCATTTAATTTAAATATGCTTATTGTGTACTCTTGTGCGTTTAACAGCGCTTGTTTGTGAGAGAGAGCATTTAACTGTTGATGCCCCAGTTTAATAAAGCCAGGCTATTCATAAAAAACGTACGTCAATGTGGCATTAGTACTATGAACAGTTGAGAAATTGATTCCGTGGGGCTGTCGGACCGGGCCGGGCTCGTACAGAAAAATTCGTCCCGATCCATGCTCTAATGCTCATGTATTTGTATTTTTATACAATCCTAGACAGAATTTTAAGTTTAATAAGGCCATAAGAACTGCTATTGATGTGCAATAATTCTCATGGATGCATGGAGCACTTTATTACAAGAGTTCAATATATCTGCATTGCAGTTCAATTAAGTTATTTTTGTTTAAAGACAATAAAGAAGTGTTTTCCTTAAACATTGTGCCCATTATTGTAATCTCCAAGAAGGTATAACTCTGAGAATTCCAATCACATTTTTTTTTAAATATCGTCTAATTATCGTTATCGTCAAAATGAAAAAAATATCGAGATATTATTTTTTTGCCCATATCGCCCACCCCTAGGTCAACTCTGTGTTCAAAGGTAAATTACGCGTAATATGCTGAATAAAGTGAAGGATAAATGCTGACTAATGGATAAACTTATCCATCTTATAATTTGTGCTGTATACTGCTTTAGCAAAGAATGAATTAAGCATGAAGACCATTACATTACAATGTTTGTGTAACAGTGGAGTCTCAAATATCTGGGGTATTAAAAGTGCAGTCCACAATTTTGTTGAAAAGTTGTTAATATTTGAGCTTAACAGCCAATCAAAACTACACTCTTCCCTGTATTGTATTGGATAAGAATGCAGACAACACATTTAATTTAGTGGCAGTTTTACCTAGATTTGTGAATTAATAAAACTTGTCAACCGGGTGATCCCTTCCCATACAATAGGCATGATGGCTAAATTGACAGTTCAGTTACTACAGTATTGGGACTACACAAGGAACGATACTTGTGAAAGAAATGCTGTCCAGAATAAATTGGTAGCCAACTTGCATCACCAGTCCATACGTTGCAAATATAATGCATACAACACATAAAGACCATGCACAGTGGTACTCATGTTTTACTGTCAACTAAATAAAGCTGAATAAGTGTTCAAGACTATTTAAGTGCGACACACCGTAACTAATGGCCTGATGGCCCGGAGCCAATTAAAAAATATCTCAAGACAAGTTCAGTGGCCATTCCCCGGGCAGGTTCGGGCTAGTGACGGAGCTCCATCACACAGCGTGGTTTCATGGATTCGAATGACTGGCTTGTTTGGACTGAAAAACAATTATCCTTCTCTTGTTAACACCTTTGGTCGACTAATTGTGGACTGCCTACGATCCGATCGACATCCCAAGATAACTCGGTCCGAGTCGGTTGATAATTCTGACATCGCCCGCTTCTAAACGGTGAATTGGACAAGGAACTGGACTCTGCGTCTTTGCGCATACTTGAAATATTCGACTGAGAAACATATAGTTTAACAGTGAACTTGACAATTATATGTTTCCTTTTCAAAAAACAGTAATATCACAAAACTTTTCTGTTAGCCATTTCTGATATGCAGTTGCTACTTAGATACTAAAGTTATCTTTGTTTATTGTTTCCATGGTAACAGGAGCGAATTCAACGCAACGTTGCAATTTCATTGTCGTCTCCCACAACCTTCTCCTGCCCTGCAGACACGGTGCAGACACTAGCAGAGTTCTAATCCATTGTAAACAATGAGAATGGCGACACCAGACATGGAAATTGAACGCAGCCCATGGCCATTCAAGATTCAGAAATAGATCTGGCTTCAAATTTTTATAATTTAACAACATAAACACCTAAACGGATAAAATAAATCAACAGGGATAGCAAAACAGATTGATAAGCATAGAATGAGAACGGCAGAAACGCAGGCAGGACGACAGGCGACGAAACAGATCACAGTGACACAGGCTGTTTTTTTTGGGGGGGACTGAACAGTGAGCGTCTAGCAGCGATTATCATATATGATGCATGTATATATGTCTATGGTCGCTGCCGGGTGGTAGTGATGAAGAGGTCAAGCGGAAATGGCTATATCACCAGTAGTTGTAATGAAAACAGCGCCACCTATCGTACCAGGATATGACATGCTTTCGGCCAATGATTCGATTTATTCACTGCCATATATATTTTGATAATAGCAGTTGCCCCAAAGAATAGCAATGCATTGTCCAAATACAGCTAGATTCAAATTGGTACCATCATGTAAACTTACTGGCAGTCAAGTCAGTTCGCCTGTGATACTAACTGACAGAAGCTAGCCCTAGATTCACCTGTGATAGTAAATGACTGAAGCTAGCCCTCAAATTTCCTGACACATTTATTATTGCAGTTAGTAGGCCTATTTTCACATTTCCACATCAAGTTTAGGTATATTGCCCAAATAGCTCCCCATTGCAGACGTGTAACTCACTACATTGCTAGCAGCGTTGCTCTAAGGTTTACCCACAGTTGGCTACATCACATCCAAGCACAGCACTTTCTCTTAATTGCTCTATTATTGATATCTGGATGCACAATAAAGGTTCAATTGGCAGAGCTCAGTCTCACTATGCATTATTTATTGTTAAATAGTACTACACACAAATACTGTCTGTAGTCTTCATGGTAGTTCCTGGCAACAACATCAATACCACTGCCAAAGCAACTTATATCTAAGTATGATGATTTACTTTAGGCAACATCAGGGCCCGTTCGTTGTAAGTGAGGCAGTTAAGTTGATCGATTGTCCCATTAGCCAGTTTAAATTATCGAGATGACAGGCTATCTCGATTCGTCTAAGGCTGATCCGCCCCCAAATAATGCCGTTAATTAGAACGAGACTAAATGTATCATTGCGCGTGCCCGTCCTACTTCAAAAGGGGGAAGGATCGTTCACCAAAACCATACATTTAAACGGTACAATGGCTACTTAACTCAAAAAAAAAGAGCCTCCTTTTTTATCCGCTGGCGAGCAGGAGAGGATCATGAACGCTTATGAAGAATACAAGACCATAATCATGGCAAAATCCAACACCTCCAACACTGCGAGAGCAAGTCAAGAAGCTGTGTATGGGGGGATATATGTATGTATGGGTATTGAGTAATGACAAGTGTGACAGTGGTACAGTCGGTAGAGAAGTCGTTTAGTAATCGCAAAGTTGCTAGTTCGATTGCTCAGACCTCCTTGCCAAGTGTAGTTTTACATTTCATTGTAGTTCCCTTTGAATAAAAGCATCTGCTAAATTACTAAATGTAAATGTATTAATACGAAATTGAAGCAGTGAAAATAAATTGTGTGTATTTCTCTCTATTCTTATCATGACTCCACCTTAATCATTTTCTACAATAATTATATGCTATGGTGTACTAATAACACTGTCATATAACTATGTGTGCTTTGTTCTCCGCATCACTGACACTACAAAAATGTACCACTCGCAAAAAAAAACGCAAGACAGTCAATGCTCGGCTGCGGTGTTTGCAATAAATGGCTCGAGAAGGACTTGTAAATAAAAGATTCCTTTTCGGTTGAATCGGTAGCG